>NC_139691.1:34500377-35100377 GCF_964106915.1 Podarcis gaigeae
CATTAATTAGGGGAAGGGCTGTAACTGAGTGTTGGAGCATTTGCTTTGCATGCAGAAGATCCCAAGTTCAGTCCCTAGCATCTCCTGTTAGAGTGGGAAAAGATTCCCAGCCTGAAACCCTGGAAAGCCACTGCCCATCAGTGAAGCCTTTCTCAGGCTTGGGTCCCCAGACATTGTTGTATTACAACTCCCTGACTGCTGGCCTTGCTTGCTAGGGATGATGAGAGTTGTAGTCTAACAACATCTGGGGACCCAAAGTTGAGAAAGGCTGGTGTAAACAGTCCTGAATTTGCTAGACTAATGGCCAGACTCAGTATTAGGAAGGTCACGTTGATCCTAGCATTATAGTGGAACCTTGGTTTTCGAATATACAGTGGTACCTCAGGTTAAGTACTTAATTCGTTCCGGAGGTCTGTACTTAACCTGAAACTGTTCTTAACCTGAAGCGCCACTTTAGCTAATGGGACCTCCCACTGCTGCCACGCCGCCGCCGCCCAATTTCTGTTCTCACCCTGAAGCAAAGTTCTTAACCTGGAGCACTATTTCTGGGTTAGCAGAGTCTGTAACCTGAAGTGTATGTGACTTGAAGCATATGTAACCTGATGTACCACTGTAATCTGTTCTGGAAGCCGTTCAGCTTCCAAAACATTTGAAAACTGAGGATCAATGGGCAGTCGGCGAAATCCATTGAAAAAATGGAAAAACACACAGCGGAAGCCGTTCAACTTCCAAGGCACATTCGAAAATGGAAGCAATTACTTCCGGGTTTTTGGCATTCGGGTTCCGAATTGTTTGTCAACAGAGATGTTTGAGAACTGAGGTTCCACTGTAATATAAAACTTTTGGAGTATTCAAATTATTTCACATTCTGTTAATTATTGTCATTGCAATAATAACTACATCCCTAGTAGTTATATTGTCCTTTGTCCAAGGAGCTCCATCTTAAACCTGAGTAGGATATGTTCTCTTTCGGAATCTTCATTCCAGTACAATTCATTCTGGGCCATTTTGCAGTGGCAAAGACCACACATCCAAAGATCCCAGTTTTAATCCCTGTCATCTCTTAAGTGGGGCTGTAAGCCAATGCCCCGAAAATGCCTGGACCGTCATGTAAACCTGTAAGGCATTATAGCTTCTTATTATGTAATGCAGAGTCCCAAATTCTGCAAGAAGGAAACAGGAACATGGAAGGGTGGGGTAGGGGGAGGAGGGAGCCCAGCCCCTCATGGAGACACAGAAGGACCCATGGGAGCAGAGGGGGTGGGCACTCCTCAGCTTCGCCAGCCCGTACCACTCAATGCATCCAACTACAGTTACGGTGGTGTCAGGAGCAGCCAAAGGTGGTCTGGCTCACCTAGGAAGACAAGGACCCTTTGATGGTCATAGCTGTTAATTTCCTGAACTGGGAATGTTTTCTTATGTTGAATTGCTGTGTATTTTTATCATGGGGCTTTTCCTTTGGCAGTAGTTCTCGTGTGACTGGTTGATTGTGAGTCACATGAGAGAGGCATTCAGTTCTGTTGTGACTGTTATTCAAGTAACTGTCATTTTTAACTGGGTTTTTTTTCTGGTTCTCTCTCTTTGTGTGAGGGAGAATGGCAGCTGAGAGAGGCTTCTCAGGATACTGCTGAGGACAGTGTGTGTTAGGGTGATCTGTCTGAAGGAGGAGATCCCTAAACATTAATAAGGAGAAACCAGAGCATGAGATTGCAAATATATTCTTCTAAATTATATGTATATGAAAGCAAAAAAAAAAAAAAAAAAATATATATAAAGTGTCTGGACATTGCATATCATCTATATACAATGTTACCTCAGTTTTCAAACATCTCAATTGGCAAACATTTCGGTTTTTGAATGCCATAAACCCGGAAGTAAATGCTTCAGTTTTCGAACACGTCTTGGAAGTCAAACATGCCATGTGGCTTCCGCTGAGTGCAAGATCCTGAGGCCTAGCTGTCAGCTATTGAGCTTTTGGTTTTCAAATGTTTCAGAACTTGAACCGTCTTCCAGGATGGATTACATTCGAAAACTGAGGTACCACTGTATCTATATATCTACACACATACACAGAGAACAACAACACCAACCACCAACCATAGAGATTACGTTGATGGCATGGAAGTATGACCTTGTAAACATCTGACATGGGTGTCTCCTTGTTGACCAAGGCAGGTTAATGGAATCCTTGCAGTTTTACCATATAACATCTAAGTCTCCCACATATAACCAAGACTTTTGCTGGTGCAGTATTGTTACATACTCCTTTTGGTAACAGCTATTGGGGAAGCTCAGCAACCCTGCCCTTTCCCCATATTCTACATGGGGGCATAGGGGGAGGGGGCACTGATGTAGAACAGAATGCCCATATTTTCATCTGAGGCATCTTGGAGGCTTTGGGAATAGTGATACCTGAAATGCTGGGGTGGCTGGCAGTCACTGCAAACAAATCTGGACCAATAACCCAACTTGGTATAAAACAGCTTCATTGCTATTATTGTACATTATGGGGATTTTACACTTTGCATTTATTGGTCTGATCCAGACTTTTTACCAAGGGCACATTCAAGGACTCATTCCAACCCGGTAAAGTCACTATAGGAGAGCACAGACCACGGCCAATGAGGAGAATGGCCTGGGATGATGTGGTCTGGACAGATTCCAGAGGGCTAGACAAAGGGTTGCAGAGGAAAACATTTGGTCCCCAGGTCTGAGCTTTGAACTTCAATACTTGAAGGAGAGCTTCTCCTAGTGAGAACAGCTTATTAGACTAGAGGAACCTTTGGGTTGATTCAGCAGGGCTTTTCTTATGTCCCCTAAACCATCCTAAAGGTAAAGGGACCCCTGGCCATTAGGTCCAGTCGCGGACGACTCTGGCGTTGCGGCTCTCATCTTGATTTATTGGCTGAGGGAGCCGGCGTACAGCTTCCGGATCATGTGGCCAGCATGACTAAGCCGCTTCTGGCAAACCAGAGCAGCACATGGAAACGGTGTTTACCTTCCCGCTGGAGCGGTACCTATTTATCTACTTGCACTTTGACGTGCTTTCGAACTGCTAGGTTGGCAGGAGCAGGGACTGAGCAACAGGAGCTCAACCCGTCACGGGGATTCAAACTGCCGACCTTCTGATCAGCAAGTCCTAGGCTCTGTGATTTAACCCACAGCGCCACCCGTGTCCCTGTATCCTACCTGTATGCTAATATTTTTAGAGAGGCTCTTCTTTATGTCCTTCTGCCAGGAGACAAATCTTATGAGGTGACATGAGAAAAGGCCTTCTCAGTGGTGGCATCCTACTTATCAAAGTCCCTTGCCTCTGAAATATGGGTGACATAGGGATTTATTGGGTGGCAGGGTGTGTGTGTGTTAGTTGAATTATGAAGCTACTCTGTAGTTCTGTCCATTGCTAGTTATTTATCATGAGTTTGCTTATCCTGGTGTGGTATGGTGGTGTGGAATGAAGGTTTTTATTTTTTGAAATTGATTATTTTATTGTGATTGCATCTCATCCTGGGATCGAGTTTGCTGGAGGGTGAATCAGAAATAACAGCAGCAACAGCAGCAACTGCAGCAGCAGCAAATAAATAAACATTATTCAAAATATGGTAACCCAGCTTTCTGCATTAAAAATAAATAAAATTTTATTAGTTTTCAGATGTACAAAAGGTTTAGTTACAGTATAGTTTCAAGCGAGCAAGCAGTCATTGTATTAAAAATGAACTGTAAACACACACACACAGTTTAAACAAACCAAAGGTCTATGCCTTCTTAGAAAATTATGTTTAGAGCTGTAAAATAGGCACATATTCTGTATTCAATAATAATATATGATCAGATACCCTACCATGTCAAGGGAAATATATCACAACATTAAGCTTACATTTTTTTCTCCATGTATTAGCCAAATTCATTCATCATGAGCCGGAGGAGGATCTTGACCAAATTCATCCTTGCCTGCAGAGTCAATAAAAGTCAAACTAAACTGGTACAAAATCATCCTTTAGATCCCTGATGATTCTCAATTTATATGTTAATTTAACATCTCCAAAATCTTAGTATAGAATGAGGGCCCTCATTCTGGTGAGTGGGGTGCTGGATCTCCTTCTCTAAAGCCCTCTCAGTTCCTCAGGAAATGTTCATGTGATCTGCACACCCACAGGATTGAGAACATTAAAGAGTTATCCCATCCACACAGGAGCTACTCATATACTGGTGGCTCCCTTTCAAAAGTGCCACATAGATCCCTCCCCCCAAGTGTTATATCAAATGCAGTCTCTGAATGCTATTATCCATTAAATGACTTAATTCTTTGCTTTTTAAAATGTGTGTGAGAAATCTTGTGCAGTGAGTTAGTGATGGAGACTTTTACTAGCAGGACTGGAGAACTGATTGTAGGCGTCTTCTGGGGCTATTATCTTATTTATGTGTTTCATGCTGTTAAATGACCCATGCCAGGAAAACCAGCAAAGTATGTATTTCCCCAGCCAATGCAACTCTAAGCAGCAAAGTTTAGCAGCGTCAGCTGTGGTTCTATGCCATGTTGCAGGGGCTCCCAAAATGTGGTCCACAAACTACCAGTGGTCTATAAGCTTCATTTAGATGGCTCATTTGACTGTCCATAAAGAACACTTATATTTTGAATTCTGTGGAATTCAAATTATGATGTAATAAAATACAACATAAGAAATAAAAGAAGCAATAAAAATAGAAAGCTTACAGCACGTAGGGCTGTGCATTACAATTGTTATGATATGCAGAAAAAGAATCACCATTTTTCAAGCGGTCCATGGGTGGGAACCACAGGTCTGGGATGTGTCAATATGCAACTTAGCTATTTGCACAAGAATAATTAAGTTCTGCTTGCTAGTAGCTAGGCTAAGTTCAAGGTACTGATTTGGGTGAATAAAGTCCTATATAGGTTTGGACCAGGACAGGGCCGGTCCAAGATATTTTGGCACCTGATGCAAACCACAGAATGGCACCTTCCTCCGGTGAAGGAATTATTATTATTATTATTATTATTATTATTATTATTATTATTACTACTACTATTACTATTTATACCCTACCCTTCCCGGTTCAAGAACCAGGCTCAGGGCGGCTAACAACAAATTTAAAATACTTAATTATAAAAGCAGCATAAAATATGGTATAAAAACATGAATAACAATAAGAATCAAAAATCAAATATCAATTAGATAATCCCCAGGGCTAGCTAGCTGAATTGGTCCTACTTGGGCCAGTGAGGAGGCCAGGGGAGAATTAGTTGTGGGGCCTAAGAGCAGGTGATCTTCATAAAAAGGGAGGGGGAGGGAAGAGAAGGGAAATAAAAGATCAGGCTGAATTCAAATTAAAGGCCAGGTGGAATAGCTCTGTCTTACAGGCCCGATGGAAGGAGGGTGAGTGAAGATGTACATCAGGAACAAGGGTTGAGAGATACAAGGAGTTCCTCCTATTTGCCAAGAGGAGATGGCAGATCCAGACTTAAGGGGTGAACAGCAGCTATAGCTGCCACCACCGCAGAAGCAGAAGCACGCAGTGCATTCCTTGGAGGTTGGATCTGCTACACCTCTAGATCTTGCTGCCTGAGGTAGTCGCCTTACCTTGCCTCATGGGTGGGCCAGCACAAGGAGCAGGAAATCTAATCAATTGCTGCACTCTGCAGGTAAAGACCTCTTGCAGATACCATCTTATCAGGAGGTCCATTCCTCATATTGTAGGAACCAGACCTTTTGTGCTCTAGCATTGGAATTGCCTCCCCTTGAATATTAGATGCAATCTTTGTTGCATTTATACCACCTACTAAAGATCTTCTTCTTTGAACAAACTGAGATCTTTCCCAGTCTGCACCTGCACTGGAATTGTTCTAAAAAATGAACAATGTGGGTGGATGTGCTCCTTCGGGTATACAGGGCTGAGGCTGCTTAGGGCTTTAAAGGTCAACACCTACTCTTTGAATTATGCTCAGAACATACCGGGAGCCAGTGTGGATCCTTTAGGACCGGTGTTATATGGTTCTGGCGGCTGCCTCCAGTCACCAAGAGCCTTCTGGCAGTTCCCTCACTTCACGAAGTGAAGTTACAGTTCTCTGTAACTAGTACCCAAACCATTGAATTCAAGTTAAAAGAAAGAAGATTCCAACTAAACATCGGGAAGAACTTTCTGACAGTAAGAGATGTTCAACAGTAAACGGACTCCCTCAGAAGGTGGTGGACTCTCTTTCCTGGGAAGTTTTTACAGCTGCCATGTATGCTGTAGTTGAGATTACTGCATTTCAGGGGATTGAACTAGATGACCCTTCTAACTCTACAGTTTTATGATTCAGTGAGGGCTGATAAAAGGCAGTTGCCGTGTTTTTAAGCCATTGATTGGGCCTGTCCCCAACCTTCTGGTGTAAAGACATAATGTACACCTTAATGCCTCCCCCATTATGTTTTTTATTCCCAAGGCTAAGCATAAAGTCCCCACCCATGTGCTCACTCTGAGATTTAGGAGAAAGAGCTTTGTCTTTCCCCCTCCCTTCTTTTCTTACTTGACATTCTGCCTGAAATGTCGTGGGAGCTAAAAGCTTCTACTGTGAGTCATTTCATTTGGACCTAATAAGGGATTGTCCAACTATGAATTCAATATGGTTCTGTACACACTGGTTTGAAGAACAGTTGCATGGTAAACCTGAAAGAATACCATGCTGGATAAATATCAGATTTCCTTCTGTGCATGACATATTTGCCTGCACTTTGTAGCCCAACCTAGATGATTCGTGAAAGCAAATCCGCCAATAAGTTAACGATGTGACTCAATAAAACTGGCAAATGGATATTGGAAATTTTTTATGAGATACAAATATGAAAACTCTGGATGGAGAGGAAAGATGTAAGCAAATCAGCAAGCCATAAACCACCCTGCAAATATTTCTTATAATTTAAACATTTATCTGCGGCTTCTCACGATTGCCTTTTAAGCATTCCTCTTAAATTCTCTCATGGAAGAATTGTGGGCTTGGGAATACATTTTAAGAAAATATAGTAACATGTGTCTAAACAGCCATAAATAAAAAATACATTTGTGAGTAAAGAGCAATATGGAATGGAGTTTTATGTTCTGAAGCACCAAGACTTGTTAGCTTTTTATGCTTCCAGGATATCGTAATATTTTATGTACTATTAGAAGGCACAGATGAAAGAGGCTGCAAGTCACAAATGGGTTTCTCCAGAGTAATCCTATTGACCTCTGTGGAACTACTCCATGGAATGTGATTTTGTTGATTGCCTCTGTAATGGAAACTTTCTCCTTTCTCTTTATATTTGTGCATTTCCTCTGCAATGTTTATTAAAGAATATAAAAATGTGTGACAGACTCTGATCTCGCTCTACCCTCCCTCCACAAACACCCCAAAAGGCATTCTGTTAACAACAACAGAAAGCTGTAAGTAGTTTCTTATGCCGACTGCAGCAGTTTTCTGGAATGGCAAATATTCATTAGTATGCACTGATATGCAGAAGTTCTTACTGACAATTCCCAGGATGCTCCCTCCTTCATAAACAGATTGTTGATGGTTACTGCATAATCCATCTGAGTGTTGCAATAAAAGGAGGGAAAACACACACTCACACACATCACAAAGTCTTCACTGGGCAGTGCCGAAATGAAGTGCCGAAAACCAAAATTGCTTAAGAAAGCAAGAGACAATAAAATGAATTTCTTTTACAATCTGCAATTTTCCTATTTCTGCCATTCATGCCTACCCAGACACTGCATGGTTCAGCCTACCTCCCCACTTTTCTCAGTCTTCTCTTTTTTAAAGAGTTAATTAATGGGTGGATTGATTACCGAAGAACATTAAACAACTCTGGTAAGCACCCCCCAGTTCTGACCAGTAATTGATTTCACCGCAAGGTGTGACTACTCTATTTAATTAGAGCTAAGGGGATGAGAAAAGAAGACGCAGAGCTGTGATACAAGGAATTGGTTGAGTAGAGTAACTGGGATGTTTAAAGTGGAGCAGCAGCATTGAGACAATTCATCAATTAGTTTAATCAGGCAGTGGATTCTAATTCTTCTCTACTGTGATTTTTATACAAGTTATAGATGAATGGATCACTTCTTATGGGGTGGGATGTTTGTTTGTTTGTTTGTTTGTTTGTTTGTTTGTTTGTTTCTGGAGATATCCTGATAGACCAAGGTGGGAAACAGGACTCAGCAGGTTGAGGCAGAACTTTGTTCAAAACCAGAAAGATTCTTCTTCTTCTTCTTCTTCTTCTTCTTCTTCTTCTTCTTCTTCTTCTTCTTCACCAGAGGTGGACCGCAAAATGGTGTCCCTCACAGCCAAGGAAGAAGGGTGAGGATGATCTACATCAGAAACAAGAGGGGAGGAAAGATTGACATCAGGATCTGCTGCCGCTGTGGATCCTACCTCACCTTGTCTTATGGGTGGGCCAGCCCTGCACCCAGTGTCCTGGCCTGGCCCTCAATGGATAAAAAACTCAAACTTGTATAGTTTCTGCCTAAATCACGAATGCTTGTTTCAGTATGATGCATAGGCAAAGTGGAGCTCTAAGGCACGGTAGGTGTTCTGCATGGCTAAACGATCTAAGATGTTGATCCCACAAACAATGTGCACCCTTGAGTTCCATTAAATGGGGATGGGATGGGCACAACTTCAGTGTAGCAAATGGGCAAGCAAATGGCAACTCTTTCTGGAAGCCTGGACCTGAGCTGCCTGCTCATGCCTATGGTGGCATCTCTATGACCTCAGTGATGGAGGAAGCAACAGTGCCTGCTCCTAACCCACTGAACCCACTTCACCTGATCTCAGGAATACCCTCTGGTGCTGGCAGAACCAAGCCAAAGCCCATCCTCTGAGCCATAAGTAAAAACTTGACTCAGCTATGATTCATCCAGGACTGGTAAATTTTGTGCCAGCCACCAGAGTTATATGAAAGGCCCAAACCAATGGCACCATGGCATAAAATGTGATGGAGGAGGGAACAGAGTAGAGCACTGGGAGGTTATGCCACTGGGACCTTACTTGGGATCTGACTCTCATTTATAACTCTACCCTCTGGCCCTGACACAGCCCATCTGAACCCAGGCCCCTCCCCTGGGACATCACCAGGCAGTTCTTCTAGCTCCCCCAGCCTCTGTTTTTGCTCAACTCATGACTAATGGGAGATCAGTTTTCTAGCTGATAAAGTTTGTACAGATGGCCTTGTTTGTTTGTTGAATTGATTTTTATTGCTTTTAGAATTTGTGATTCTGTGTTTTATTCTGTTTTTATAGCCTAGCCTATGGTCAGAGATGATTAGGGTTTTAGTCCAAAACATTCAGAGGACACCAGGCTGGGCAAGGATGCCTTAAGGACTTGAACAGCTGCTTCATACTTTTGAGAAGAGCTAAGAAGACGATCACAGTGCTTGATGATTGTCTTCTTTTGTTCAAGTGACTTTGCAACCATTCTCCAAACTCCTGAGGTTGTGATGTGTAAATTGGTTGCTTGTCATTCTCAATCTCTCTCTCTCTCTCTCTCTCTCTCTCTCTCTCTCTCTCTCACACACACACACACACACACACACCAAACCCTAATTTTCCTAGAATAATTAATACGCACACAGTAGTCTCACTCATATACTCCCTCCGTGGCTTAACAAGCTAAGATAATGAGTAAAAATTCTGCTTCTCTTGGGCCTCTCAAGAAATAATAAGGTAACATCCCCAATATATAATGAGATCAGAGCTAATAAGGTCAACAGTTGCCCCACAATCCAGCTACATTTGTCCATTGTCAAGCTCTCATCTAGCTTTAAAGAGAGAACTGCAGTTAAATTAATGCTGCATTAAGTGACAGTGAATGTATGGCTCTGTGCTGGTGTTTAAAAGCTGCCTGTTGGACTTTGAGGAAAATGACTTCAAAATAGTTCATGCTGTGATGAAATCCTCTTTTCTTTGCACAATGCATTTGGCTTAACAAACTTGGCCTGCAAGAGGTTGCCTCTGATGCTGCACCCTGCCATCAAAACATTGGTTTGATCTCTTATCCAGAGTTCTAGGATGAATCCCAGAATGGTGTTCCAAAGGGATATGAGGCTGCCATCTTGCTGAAGCTAAGTAGGGATGGGCCTGTTTTTTGTTTTTGTTTTGCTGCTGAAATACTTGAGGCCTCATTGATACCAGAATCCCACCAGCTCTTGAAGACATAACTGTTTAGGCAAATAATCCCTTGAACTTCCCAATCAAATTATTTTAATTGCTCTTTCAAGCGTTTTACGTTTTATGCTTTTTAACTGGACTTGTTTCATTGTATATTGAAATTATGTATGTTTCTAATGCTTTTGTGGAAGGGTTTTCTGGTGCATTTTAACTGTGTATTATTTTTATACTTGTAAACTGCTTAGAAGCCATTTTGGCATATAAGCAGTGTATAGATTAAATAAAAATAAATGATAAAAAAATAATTTGAGTATCATGGCTCCCTTTTTCTTTTTCTTTCTTTTTCTTTTTTGGAGGGAGCAAGCAAGCTCACAAGTAGGTCAGGAAATAGTGATCACCACTTCCTGTATATTCCATGCATTCGCTGCACAACTGGATGTCTAAAATAATCAAGGGCATTAATAACTCCCTGATGAGGAAAGACTGGTGTTTGGGACTTCTTAGTTTAGAGAAAGAGTTTGGATTTGATATCCCACTTTGTCACTACCCGAAGGAGTCTCAAAGCGGCTAACATTCTCCTTTCCCTTCCTTCCCCACAACAAACACTCTGTGAGGTGAGTGAGGCTTCAGAGAAGTGTGGCTAGCCCAAGGTCACCCAGCAGCTGCATGTGGAGGAGCAAGGAATCGAACCCGGTTCACCAGATTACGAGTCCACTGCTCTTAACCACTACACCACACTGGTGTAAGTGGACAAGTAAGTGCTGATATGATAAAAGTTTATAAAGTTATGTGTGGCATGGAAAAAGTGGGTAGAGAAAAGCGTTTCTCCCTCTTTCACAACGCTTTGCAGTCATCCACATCTATGGTCATCCAGTGAAGTTGAATGTTGAAAGATTCAGGATAGATAAAAGCTCCTACTTCTTCATGCAGCACATGTTCCCACAGGAAGCAGCAATGGGCACCAATGTGGATGAATCTGAAAGAGGGTTACAAAGATTCATGGAAGGTAAGACTATCAGTGGCTGGCAGCCAGGATGGAGGCTACGCTCTGCCTCCGTGGTTGGAGGCAGTACCAGTTGCTGGAAACTGCAGGAGGGAGAGTGCTCTTTTGCTCAAATTCTCCTTGTGGGTTTCCCACAGGCATCTGGTTGGCTTCTCTGAGAACACAATGGGCCACTGGCCTGGTCCAGTAGGGCTCTTCGTATGTTCATTTCCAGAATTGAGAGATCCCACTTAGTTATCCCATAAATAGATATTTCATCTGTTTATTTGTCCAATCCTTTTAAAGGGCCTTCTAAACTAATTTCCAGTGCCTCTTCTTGTAGTAGCAAATTCCAGATATTGATTGTTTATTATGTGAGTGCACAATTTCATTTTTCTATCCTGGACCTACTGCAAGATCACTTAACTGGATGATGCCGAGTTGTCGTATTTGGAGAGATATTCTTCCTTTATTGGAGAGTTTTGCAAACATATTTATAAATCACTGTTAATATCTTTTTACCCTGATGGACTCTTGGCAGCTGGAATGAGTCAATATACATGTGTTTAGAGGTGTGTGTTATTTAGCAAAGGTTTTTCTTTCTTCATTTAATGTGTATGTTTTTATCTTACAGTTACTTATCATCAAGGCTGGCCCCAGGAAATATTGCAGCCTGAGGCAAAGGACAAGCCTGGAAGCTGAATCTTACTTTGACACTGGTTATGGGACAGTGGCTGCCACTGAACTGGACAAAAGCAGCCTAGGTAATCAATGTACAGTAGACTGGGTAGCACAGGCAGCTGTGACCTCCAACATCTCACCATCTCCCAGCATTTTGCCTAACGGTAGCACTGCTGCTAGTTACTGCAGTGCTTTACACGTGGGACAGTTCAAAGATAGCACCTAGTGCAGAGCTCAGCAACCAGATTATTGACTGGGATCAGAAGGTTTGAACTTATTACACAAATTATGGCCTGACTGCACTCACTATCAGTTTAGATGGAGCAGGGGGCAGGAAAGTTGCTTTTGAACCTAAGTGGTTCAGGACCACAACACCTTAAGGACCGCCTCTCTCCATATGAACCTGCCCAGTCCCTGTGGTCTTCATTCCAAGCCCTTCACCATGTCCCAGAAAGGGAGTTGCAGAAGGTGGCCACATAAGAACAGGTCCTTCCAGTGGTGTCCCCCTCTCTGTGGAATGTTCTTCTCAGGGAGAGACATCATTACTGTTCAATCAGGTATTTGCCTTCCATAGTGGCGCTAATCTTGTAGTGGGGTGGGTAGGACCTGTCCTTATTAATATATTATTGGGTGAGCAGGGTATGTATTTTAGATGGTTGGTTATTTTAAATTTCTTTTATCTATTGTATTTTATCTTGTCAAGTCACCCTGAGATTTCTTTTGTATAAATTAATTATTGTATTCTTGTATTAATTAATTAATTGATATACTAGTTATCATAGCTCTTTGGCATGGAATGAGACAGAATGTACATTGATTGATGAATAGATGACTCTGCCCTATAACTCACATTTCGAATGAGTGTACACAATCAGGTGCTGGGCATGGAAGGGTTACTACTTGTTTTCCAATGTCTCTTAGTTCCACAATGAACTGAGTAACAAATTTTTATTGCATTTTAATGGTTGATATACGGATGTTTGTAAAACCAAAGGTCAATTCAATAACTGAAAATAGTTGCAGCAGACATGGTGGTAAACGAACAAGGATTTAAAGAAAGGTGAAAATGTAGTTGATAAGGTCATAAAGTTGAACAGCTGAATACGTTTAATTGACCTATATTCTTCCAAAGGCCATAAACTTTGTCACACTTTGTAAATGCCACAAAAGCTTTCAAATATTTATAGAGAACCTTAATATATGAAGCCATGAGAATGTACATTTAAGTGGGTGAAAAAGAGGTTTAAAAATATTCCTTAAAAGGGGGGGTCTTGTAATTCGCAGCAGTACGGAGAAGAAGCAATACCCAGTATGGATCATTAGAAGCCATGGAACATCACTTCCTTTAATAAAAAGGTGTAGCTTTTCATAAATGAGAAAGAGAGAGGGTGATACAAAGGTTGACTGGAAGAGAAAGATAATGGCACACTTCCTGGTACATGCTCCCATGCAATCATAGCGCTTTTGTCTGCAATAGCCCTGCTGAATCAGCACACTTGGGAACATAGGAAATTGTGTCATATTAAATCAGACCATTGGTCCATCTAGTTCAATATTGTCTACACTGACTAGCAGCGCCCCTCCAGGATTAAAGGCAGGGTTATTTCCCAACCCTATCTGCAGGTGCTGAGGATTGAACCTGTATGCACATCAGGTGCTCCACCACGGAGCTGCAACCCACTTCCATCCAAAGAGGATTGCTGCTAAATCATATGAATAACCTCACTAGATAAGGCCAGAGGCCCATCTAAAATGTGAAGTGAACCATTCTTATTTCACACCCCTAGTTGGAGATTCGAGGAATATTGTGCATATAAAGTATGTGAGAGCAAGTGTGGTTAGAGTGTTGGACTAGAACCTGAGATACCAGGGTTCAAATCTCCACTCAGTCACGAAACTCACTGGGCAACCTTGGGACTCACCACTGCTTCTCAGCTTAACCAACCTCACCTACCTGTTGTGGGAATTAAATGAGGAGGAGGTGAGTCATGTAGCTAGATGGGCCAATGGTTTGACTTGGTATGAGGTATCTTCCAGCAGCTGCTAGTGGGACATTGAGGTGTTGCAGCATTGCTCACCTGGTTTCCAAATGTGAGAAGGTCAAGGCAATGAGGAGTGCAGTGTGGGCACAACAACAGAGCCAAGTCAAAATCATTATCTTTAATGATGCAGTTCAGTGCCGCAAATGGTGATTTCTTATAACTTGTCCTCTGTGCACCCATACTTTTCTATGGTCCATCAGCCCCAAATCCAGATGGGGAGGAGGGAGTGTTTGGAAACATCCAAGATGCTCCACAAACACAAAACAACAACAACAACAACAACAACATTAAAGCAAGTTTTGAAAATAATCTTCTTGTGCCACACAATTTTAAGAGATGCAAAGAAAAGGTGCATGTTGGCCATGTGGTCAACATACTGATTTTGAGCAAGGATATGATACTTTATTTGTAGACCAGTGCTCAAAGGTGCTCACAATGATTTGCCTGTGTTTGGGTTTTGTTTTTGTTTTTTTAAAAAAAGGAGTAAAAAATGGTCAATATTTCAATGTTCAGCACTTTTTAACTTGCTGCAGATATGGCTATTTTCATGGGATTGGTTTGAAACTTGGCAGATTTGCAGGCTACAGCAGGTAGATCCAGAATGGCAACTAGCTCAACAGGCACTGCTTTTAATAAGCTGTAGGATTTTGAGGCTTAAAGGCAATATATATTTGTTTTTGGTTACTTGACTTAACTAAAGCGACACTCCTGTGCCTTTTTAATTTTCATACACTGCATTCGGAAGATAAACACTATGTGATTACAATGGTTTCTGATTATTAAGGCAGCCATGATGTAGGTTGCATGTAGAAAGGGGGGGGACTCTGTGTGCTGTCCCTCAATAAAATTAAATTAGGCACTTTCATATCTATAATTAGTTGTACTTTCTGGGTCTCGGTGCCCCAAGCTATTAACATTCAGGTTTAATGAAACCAAATGCATGTTGAAACTCACATTTTTCTATTAAGCACAAGCTAATGTTAGCAGTGCAATAGTAATGAACTATCAGGAATATTGTATTATTAGTGTGGAAATTAAATGCATCTTACAGTTTTTACATCTTGTTTGTCTTTTGTTAGCACATCCTTGTGTCTTCTCTCTTGAGTTCCGTGGTTTTGATTTTAGGGCAATTACATTGCACCTTTGTTCCTTTTTGAACTCAAGGTGGTGTAAAGGGGGGTTTGCAGGAGGTTCCCCATCAAAGATCTGACTAGTTCCAAGCCTGCCTAGTTTCAGCAAGTTGGCTGTGTCACCATGCCTTAAAACCATGCCCTTCTCCCCTTTTAAAAGCCCAGGAGAATAAAACAGCATTTTCCTAATGTAGAAAGGACAACAGTGTTTGGCCCATACCGTCTTCTCTGGTTCAGAAGGGATTTGAAGTGGTGTCTCCCATGTCCTTTCCCAATACAGTAGGAGCATACTAGGTATTCAAACTTCTGGTTTTTACCTATAAAGTATTATGCAGTTCATGGGATCAATACCTCAAAATTGCTTCTCCCCATATGAAACGACCCCAACCTTGTGATTGTCATCTGACAATCATGTGACCTTCCTCACGTGGCACTTCCTTGGCAGGTCCAGAGAATGGCAACAGCAGAATTGGCCTTTTATGCAGTGGCTCCCCACTTGTGGAAAGCTCTCCTCAGGAAGGCATGCCAGGTGTTATCATACCTTTTGCATCAGACCTTCCTTTGGCTCTTGATTATCTGTGGCCTCCTTGGGTGGGTGTTATGTTTTGAAACTGCCTTTTAAAGATAGCATTGTCTTTTGGGCACTAGGTTTGGCAAGTGAAGCCAAATTCTTTGTACTGTTTTTTCCCCAGCTGTACTGCAGATGCCCCCCTCTAAGGTGGCTATCTAAGGTGGTCACTTGCCTCTAAAAGAAATCCTATGAGCAAGGGTTGAAAGAATTGGGCATATATTGCTATGGAGAAGATAAAGCTGCCTGGAGAAGATAAAACTGAGGATGGTGGAGGAGAGATAGAGAATCAAAGGATAATAGAATTGTTCAGTTGGAAGGGACCCCAAGGGTTATTTAGTCCAACCTCATGCAATGCAGGAATCTCAAGGCATATGTGACAAATGGCCATCCAACCTCTGCTTAAAGACCTCCAAGGAAGGAAGGTTCACAACCTCCTGAGGGTCAAACAGCTCTTACTGTCAGAACATTCTTCCTGATGTTTAGATAGAATCTCCTTTCTTGTAACTTGAAGCCATTGGTTCAGGTTCTAGCCTTTGCAGCAGGAGAAAGCAAGCTTGTTCCACCCTCCATGTGACAACCCTTTAAGATATGCCTGGATGCATGGTGGGCTCTCCTGCCCTTGAGGTCTTCAAGCAAAGTCAGGACAGCCTTCTGCTGCTCTTTCCTTTCTCGATCAGGGGTAGAATGAGGTGGTCTCCAAGGCACTCTGTGTTCCAAAACCATGTGCCCATTCAGCAAAAGATAAGTATACCCCTCCCACATTATGACCATGTATTCAGTGGCAATGAGGATCAGTGGTTATGTCCTGACTTCGCTGAGAGATGCACTGTGCTTCTGAATGCCATTTGCTGGGAATCACAAATGGAGAGAATACTGATGTACTCAGATTCTTCTTGCAGGCTTCCCATAGGCAGCTGGTTGGCTTTTATGAGAACAAGCTGCTGGACTAGAACCAGCAGGCTCTTCTTATGTCCTTCATGCAAGATATTCTGCCCAGTGATCTGCATTGGTCCTATGATAGACAGATAGATGATAAATAGATGATAGATATAGATAGATAGATAGATAGATAGATAGATAGATAGATAGATAGATAGATAGATGATAGATAGATAGATAGATGATAGATAGATAGATGATAGATAGATAGATAGATGATAGATAGATAGATAGATGATAGATGATAGATAGATAGATAGATAGATAGATAGATAGATAGATAGATAGATGATAGATAGATATAGATAGATAGATAGATGATAGATAGATAGATGATAGATAGATAGATAGATGATAGATAGATAGATAGATAGATATAGATAGATAGATAGATAGATAGATAGATAGATAGATAGATAGATGATAGATAGAGATAGATAGATAGATAGATAGATAGATAGATAGATAGATAGATAGAGATAGATAGATAGATAGATAGATAGATAGATGATAGGTAGGCCCTGTGTCTTTTAATGAATCTTCTGGGTACACTGGAAACTGCCTTATACTGAGCCATATCATTGGTCCTTCTAGTTTAGTGCTGTCTGCACTGAGTGACAGTGTCTATCCAGGACTTCTGGCAAAGTTCTCTCCCAGCCTTCCCTGGAGATGTCAGGGATTTAAACTGGAACCCTCTGCATGCAACGCAGATGCTCTGCCACTGATCCACAGCCCTTCCCCTAGTTTACCTTCTTGCTAAACCTCATTTGAAGGGGGGGGGGGAGCCTTCTCTGCCTAGCTGCAGCTCCACTTTGCTTTGGACCAATCCATCATATTCACTTGTTTTATTGGTTTCTATCTTTCTGCTTAATTACATTGGATTTCAACTGTGCTGTTGCATACAGTTCCCTGAATATTTGAAACCGCTCTAAGAGGTTGAGCTGAGCCGCTTGCAATTAATATTCAACAGTCCTCCGAGCCTTCTACTGCTTCCTCACAGTAAATCTCTCAACATTACAAGAGGGGGTGGGGGTGAGAGAGAGAAAGGAAATGTATTTGAAATGACTCTGTGACCATCAGATCCTATATGTGTCCGTCTTTATTAATTACATGTGCCTCATTCACCAGATTAGTTTCCCAAATAGCCTTTGACCATAAAGATTGTTCAAAAATTGTGTTAGAGAGCAATCCTGCACTATCTACAAAAGTGGGGTTTTTTAAAAAATTTTTTTAAAAAGGTGTTGTAATCACTACCGCAATCTCAGTAATTAAAATCCTCCATGATCAAAGTTCCAGCGTTCTTTCCTTATCAGACTAGCATTTGCTGCTCTGTTTTTCCGGAGGTGGCCTGGAGGGCTGTCAGTGCTTGGCTAGCTTCATTGTTCCTTATCACTGAAGCTTTCTGATGTATCAGCCAAAATATTTACTTCGTTCTCATTCTGAAGGCTCCCTATCATCCCACAGCACACACAGCTCAGGTGAATCCTCGCTGCATTTCTGTTTCAACCCTTCAGTACATTTGGCGGTCTTGATTTTTATACCCTCCGTCATTTTCTCCCTCGACCTTGTCTCTGTTAATCTAATAATATTCATATTCTTCTCTGAAAAATCTCAACTCCCATTTCGGTAGCCTCATTATGTATGCTCTGAGCATTTTTTTGCAGTGCGCTTTGGAAGGAATTGTTTCCTCTTTTATCAGCTCCTCGCTTTGCCTTCTCACTAACTCCAGAAAAGAAAGAAAGAAAGAAAGAAAGAAAGAAAGAAAGAAAGAAAGAAAGAAAGAAAAGCCAGAAACAAATCTGTTGAAGACCAGAAAATATACGGTACTTCCAGTTCATTTTTTTTAAGCAGCCCTCCCCCGCCTCGCCGCAATTCATATTTCATGCCCGCATGGCAGGTATCAGACTTCTGGAATTTTACGAGATGGAATAGGGCTTCACCAGTCAGCAGAAATCCAGCATCTGCCCTGAAGCAAGCCACACTGTGACCTTAGGGTTTTGCAGTGCCTAGGGGTACTTAAAACTTATTTCTACAGATATTTTGGCATGGCAAGCCAATGCAGGTAGATAGCTTTTGGCAAACTCAGATTCAAAGTTTTACTGTGCATAACTTACGCATGATTACCCACTGCATGATTACCTACCACAATGATCACATGAATTAAACCATGTGTTGAAAAGTTAATACCCTGTTAGCTGCCACATTTCATTGGAGTTTTCTTCACAGACTCTTAAGGAGACCATTTATGGCTCATTCCTAGAGAAACAGCCTGTCTACCTGCCATTTTTTTGCCACTTACATCCTTTGGTTCTTTGCTGTCCCAGTCACTGCACTTATTGCCCCCTGCCCCCCCCCCCAAGAAAGTAAATGTATCGCGAAAAAGAGAACAAAATATGACACATATTGGCTTAAAATGTGCATATGCTAATGTGCAACAAATTAGAAAAACATCTCACCATAGTAAGGATGAACTGTGAGCAAGTGACTTGTGTCTGCTCAGTTTGCTGTCCAAGTGTTTACTGTTTATGGGTAACTTCAGGCCATTCCTGCTCTTTCTTCTGATGGTTCATTATCTTTAAGCTGCATCAGACAGCCCTTTAAATAGACACATCCTTCACATAGGAGGCTGATCCTCTGCAAATTAGGGCACATAGCTATCCTTCTCTCTCTCTCTCTCTCTCTCTCTCTCTCTCTCTCTCTCTCTCACACACACACACACACACACTGCATTCACACATTGCATAATATCCAAGAGCCATGTCCCCTTATTACATGAATTTCTACTTAGGAACGGGCAACAGGCCAACAGACAAAAGTAAGATTTTCGATTCCAAACTGTGAATTAAAGCTTAGTGTTCTGAAGCATAATTCTGCACAAGACAAGATGACAAATTGCAGATGTAGTACCCAGTTTCCTGTGAATCCTGAGAGCATTGTCTGGAAATCATAGGTTTCTTGGGCTGACTCCAAAAAAACAAAGGAAACCCCACCATTAAAAATGCCTGCTGTATGCTTAGATGCTTATTAAGGTGGGAGCATGCCTCTTATGCAGTGGCGAGACAAATTACAAAAGGCAGTGCTGTACATGCATTTTGCTCCTTCTCACATCTGTTCATCAGGAGGGGAGCAGTGCAGTCTGTGAAAGTTGTGTTTCTTGCCACTGGGATGTCTGGCCATCTTTCTGTAGAAATTTCAACATTCCTTAATACAGAGGTTCTGCCGAAGGAAAGATAAGATGCTGGAAAAGCAGAGATAACAGAAAATGTTGGCTGCTTGTTCCAGTGTGCCTTTTTTCTTTCTTTTTAAAGAAAATGGTTAAGCAAACTTTCAGTCAAGGGCCTCTGTGCAATTAATGACCAATATCCTGCTGCTTCACACCATACTGTACTCAATTTGTTAAAAGAAAGGAAGGGAGGGGAAACCAGTAAAGGCAAACTACTTTTTGACAAACAGAGCACAACATTCCATTCTTTCACCAACTTAAGTTGCTGAGTATTTTTTCTGGGTCCATTTCAAAGAGCTGGAGATCTGAGACCTTCCGTGCCCTAAGATGGTCTGGTTCTGACTATTCTTCATCAGAATCAGGAGTTCTGACTATACTTCATCAAAAAATGTCCCAGGCAATTTTGGGCGGATGCTTTGCTTCCCCAAGGAAAATCCCAAGGTGTCTTGGGTTAACAGAGCATCCTAAACAAAGCCATGTCTTCAGGCTCACATGAGGGCAGGTTGCAGGCTTGCTTTTGTGTAAATTCTACCATGAAAAGTTCCCTTTACGTGGATTCCCGTCACCAAATTGGGGAATTAGGTTATGGTTAAATCTGGTCTCTTTCATGTATATTAGTGATTGTTCCTTTTGCCAGCCCCTCCTCCAACCTGGGGAAGTGCAGTTGTCCTATTAACCAGCCCTCAGGTCTGCAGCTGTTGCTGTTGAATGCCAGGTCGGCTCTGAGTAAGATCTCCCTTATCCATGGTCTGATTATGGATGAGGAGGCTGATTTCGTCTGTGTTATTGAGACCTGGGTAGATGACCAGAGTGGAGTTGGTCTCACCCAGCTGTGCTTGGTGCAGCATCAAGGCAGACTTGAGAGTCAGGGAGGGGGAGTTGCTGTAGTCAGTAGAAATAACATCTCTCTTTCCAGACTCTGTCCAGTTTGGAGGAGGAATCTAGAGTGTGCTTTTCTGGAATTGGTCAGTTGGGACAGATTAGGGATTTTGCTGGTTACCACCCACTTCGCTGCCCAGCAGTCTCCCTGCCTGAGCTGACAGAACTGGTCTCAGAGGTGGTATTGAGGACTCATAGAGTGCTGGTTCTGGGGGACTTCAACATCCATGTCAAGATGACTGGCTCTGGGGTGGTTCAGTACCTCATGACTATGGAGATTACCATGGGACTGTTTCAAGATGTCAATAGTTCAATGCATGTGGCTGGCCATATTCTGGACCTTGTTTTCACAAATGGGCAGAGAGAGGAGGATATTGACATCAATCCCTTGTCATGGTCAGATCACTTCCTGATGAGATTTAGGCTTTCAGCACTTTTTACCCTCTGCATAGGCAGGAGATCTGTTAAGATGGTCTGCCCTCGGAGGCTGATGGATCCAATGGGTTTCCAGCCGGTTCTGGGGGATTTTCCAGCTGATATGACTGACGCTTCCAGAGAGCAGTGAATTTTAAGTTTTCACGGAGAGTTTACAGAGAAAATACGGGGTTGTTTTCTTGTGTTTGAAAACTTTGTAGGATTTCAATGCTTTGAATGGCCTGCTATATTTTCATAATTTTTTTAATCATTATTGCTCCTCTTGAAAATGTAGGGAAGAACAATTAGGACCATCTTAATAAATCTGATTTACTGCCCCTGAAGAACAGCCATCTGACTTGAGAAACATATTGGGCTTTAATCATTTTATTAAACTGTTTTAAGTACACCTTTGAGACTTGCTCTTCTCTTCATTCATGCATGCGCCAGTGTTGCCTTTCCCTTCATCACCTTTTTGGCCTGTGGTTCTCCAGGCTGTAGGTGGGGGCTCACATGATTGGCTTCCCTCTCATATTGAGACAACACACCTAGCACAAAGGAACATGGGAAGCTGCCTTACAGCAACTTTTCGCTGGGGGTGTGCAAGGGCCTCGAGATTTGCCTTGTATCTTTGCATTTTTAAAAATTCTGATCTACTTTTGAGTCACTATGTGCTCTTTCCACTTGGGCCTGTCTTTCAGTTTCCAAGCAATTATGTAAAAATAATAATAATGAAGCTCTGTGTTCTCCTGTTCACTATAATGGCAAGGCTACAAATGTTATAACTTTCTTTCCACATTTGGCTAAAGTGGATGAAATTTACTGGCACCCCTCCAAAGTGGATTAAGCCTGCCACATTACGTACAAATTAGACCAGAGGTTTTTTGTAGAGTAAGTAAAAGGGAACCACTTTTCCCCACAACCCTGAGGCAAGAGGAGAGGCAGGGATTTGACTCGTTCTTAACTAAAAAATATTTAAGAGGTGGCCAAGTGGTGTGTATTTTTGTTTGTGCAATTTTTAAAACTTTGCAGTGGTGTTTAAACTTTTTGGTGTTTGGTTGTGCCCCTTGATAGGCCTTTACTGATTTCTGAGACCTTGGAATAGGAAGCTGTTTAATATGGTTACCTGCAGAGGTCTAAATAGCTCTTTTGTTTATTTTGTTGTTGTTATAAATCCAAAAACTTAAATGATGTATTTAACTTTCAAATCATTCCTGTTACTGGGTTTTAACAAACAAAGCCCCTAGAACTTTTCAGTCGTGTGCAGGAAACATTTTGGACAACTTCACTTCTTGCAATGTATACGGAGCTAGCAGAATATAGAACTACTGTATAAGTGTATATGGGAGATGCAGTACAGAAAAGCATAGAAACGGGGTGGGGGGGACTTTAGAAACTTTGTGGTGGCCTGGTCTGACTTATTGACATAGCACTTCAACTTGGGTAGGGTGGGAGGTGGGTGCAGATCCCTGAATCACCCTGATTCACCTTGTTACTCAGTCCTCACACAGAGCTGATGCACACGTCTACAGTTCGTTCAAAGCGCTAGCTGTATTTATTTTTGCTGGTATTAAGAGGTTTCTGAACTCTGGATGACTCCTCATGACTTCTCAGAACTCAAATAAGATGCCCAACTATAATATACAAAGGGTTATTAGGTATGGAGTAGCTAATGGCTTTATTTTACTTTTATCTATAACCTTTTCCACAGACAATGTTAGGTTTTTTTGTGCAAGTTGAATGTGTGAGACTGAAATCAGCAACACCTTTCTTACATTTCCAACAGATATTACTGACTTCAGGATATATGTTTGCCAGTTTTAGAGGTGCAACGTAGCAAAGCTCTATCACTTCGTATAAATTTTCTTTTACATTAATACTGTGATCTTCTAATAAACATATTATACTGTTCAGGAGGCCCTCAGCAGGTATCTCTCTGGAGGCCCCTCACATCGATGTGCTGCTCCTTGTTTATCTGGTGGCTGTGAATGGTTCGCTGTGAGTTACTTTTGCAGCTTGCTTGGATGCAACAAACCTATGACCCTTTATCATGGCATATGCTGGTTTGGTTGCTTCCTATGTACCATTATGTAACATGCTGGGTCATTGGTTCCCCTTTCACCCCAAGCAGTGGCTCATTTTTCAGCGAAGTGCCTTTTCAAGTACTAGCGTTACTATTCTCTCTCTCTCTCTCTCTCTCTCTCTCTCTCTCTCTCTCTCTCTCACACACACACACACACACACACACTATGTATATTGTGTCAAAAGGGATTTTATTGGATTTCTTGCTTCCTTTCTGCACACCAGGTCAGAGTGTTCTTCAAAGAGGGCAGGAGCTTCAAGTAGGCTGTAACCATGTCTGAGCACATTTGTGTGTGTGTGTGTGTGTGTGTGTCCCCCGGCCGCCTTTATTTTGTCTCAAAAGTGACATTTTAATTATCTGAGGTTTATCTTGAGTGGGCAAATGAATAAGAGCCATTTTGCTACCTTCAAAAAAAGAAAACGATGAGGGCGCCATCACTGGATTCTAGTATGAAAGGGAGAGTTGCAAGCATTCATGCCAGTAATTTCCTTTCAAAGAGAAAGCATAAGATGTCCTGCTGGGTCAGACCAAAGGACTATGTTGTCCAGCATCCATTTTCCTCTGGAAAGCCCACAAGCTGGGCTTGAGGGCAACAGCCTTTTCTTGCTACAATTCCCCACCAGCTGGTATACTGCTTCTTATTCCTGGAGGTCATTATGACTTGTAGCTATTGATAGCCTTCTCCTTCATGAATTTGTCTGGTCCTCTTTTTCAAGCTTTTTAAGTGGCAGTGAATTCCAAGGCTTAACTATGCCCTTTGTCTGTCTTGAACATAACACCATTCAGCTCCATTGATTGATTCAAGGTTTTGCTATCATGAGAAAGTAAGGTTCTCTGTATCATCATTATCCACACTATGCATTAAAAAACCACCCTCACATAGTATGCTCTCTGCAGTTACCTGCCTTCCCTACCCCTTGTTTTCTCCCTTCTGAACTAGAAAGCCTCTGAAGTTGTAACTTTTTACCATGGCAATTCCATCCCACCCCCAACACACACACCAATCAGTTTATTGGGTCTAAAACTGTATCAACAGAGGAATCTAAATCTAAATCTACAAAATGTTGAGGTGGTGCAAGTGTGGAACAGCTCCCTAACCTGGTCTCCTATCAGGATCTAGTGATGGAGTAATGCAAACATCACTCAGTTGGTGCCAACCTCTCTTTCTGCCAGCTGAATGGCTGGGTGGCAGAACTGTTATGAGGATCCCTACCAGTGGGCAGAGCCGGATTACCAAATAGGCAGAGTAGGCACCAGCTTATGGGCCCCACACCTTTTAGGGGCTCTGTGACAACAGATCAAAATAATATAGATTTGATTTTGAAAGAAAATTTCAGTCAAGCTCACTTAGCTCAATATTATCCCACTAGAACATGTGCACGAGCACACACACATACATGAGATTTTAACTGCCCAGGGGCATTCACGGAGTTTAAGCTGGCACCGCCTGTGGGAGCCACCAGAAAACCCACAAACAAGGCATTCCAGGGGAGAAGGATGAACCAACTCAGGATCTTCTTATCCTGAGCCAGTTTCATTGTTAGAAATGTTGATCCAGGTGCTATAAATGTGTCAGCTCCAGACTGGTGCAGCATTCAGCCTATCACCCCAGATGAGATGTGGATTGCTGGGTGGTATCTTGACACATGAGACTTGCTTATTTATACACCCAGGGCCTTGCTGTGTTTATGCTTTGCACTCCATTATAGGGAACCAAAATTCCTGCAGATCGACCCCCCACAGCCGAACTGTGGAGTTGTTTAAGATCCTTCAGAATGGTCCTCTTCTAGAGTCTTATATATCCCATAAGCCCATGTATCCTGCAATGTATAAGTAGCACAAAGTTTCTCTTTCTCATTTATTTTCTGTCTCAAAGCCATTCGTGGGAGTGGTGGCCTAGCCTGGCTAAAGCAATATTTATCTGGCTTTGAAGCCTTTCCTTTCAAGTCCTGTCTCTGTTTGCTTCTGGTATTTGTTTACCTAAGTAAGCTTTGTGGTGCTTTGGCACACCATGTGGCTATAATAGGAGACTATGCATAGTCAAGAATAGGGATAAAGTGTTGCCCGTGAACTAAGAGTGTTATGGCTAGCTATAGCAACCAATCTCCATAAAATACATTATTGGTTAAGGTAGCAATCCCATGGCAAAGTTCCTCCCGAGTCTCTTGACAGCCTCCCTTTTGCTAAATTTTGTGCATGGAGTACGAAGAGGCTTGGAAGGCACAGGTATAGCTCTCACTTTCTTCACCTTCTTTTCTGCTCTCAGCCATCGGCTGTCATTTTGATTGCCATATGCTGCAAAGGTTGGAATGCAAATGATACTATTGCTTGAGTCTAATGATGCATGCTGTATGTAGCCTTACAACTGTCTTATCAACTATTGACTCTACACACACACACACACACACACACACACACACACACACACACTTTTTGGGTTGCCATATCATTCCTTCTGATAGCAAACTCAGATATAGTTGAGTGCTTATTAATTGAAACAGGACCACTCAGAAATAACATATCAGTTTCTTGAAAGACTTGGTAGGAAAGCAGAACTATAATTTTGTAAATTTAGAGGAACAAGTTTTTTGGGGGGTTGGGATTTTTTTAAAGGGTGGGGAAAGCCTAATGAGGGCATGTTCACTTTGAGGAAGTACAGAATGTTGAGGGGTGTTAGAAATGAAAAGATGGGGAGGGGAGAAAAATTATCCTGCTCTAGCTCCTAACTCCTTGCCTGATCTCCATCTGACTGAGTCACTGCAAGATACCATTGCAGAGAGGGGAAGGGATGTAGCGGCTGCAAGGTTGGTGCGGTTCAAAAGCACACCAGCGAAGCCAATGCTGTGCTCTTGCCATTGTGCTTGCACCACACTGCCTCACCATCACTGTGCCTCTTCCTTCTCAGTAATGGTGTGCTTCTGAGACTCAGCTGGATGGAGGTCAGGTGAGTGTTGTTGATGCCCACTCCTGGAATTAGGCCTAGGTGTGTGTTCTTCGAGGTTTTGTCCCTGCCCTATATAGGGATGCTTCAAAAGTTAGGAATGGAAAAAGGACACCTTTTCGTTTTCCCACTCACCATAACAACTCTCTCCTCCATTGCATGCTGTGTAGTTATAATGTCCATATTCAAGGCAAGCTTCAAACCAGAACTCTGCAACGCTAGCTCTGCAACATATAGCACAGCAGTAGAAGGCCTCAGAGAGGTGGGAAAGAAATAGGAGGACTGTCCTCCTCTCGGTGAGTCCTGAAGAAGTCAGAAGGCTTGCTGTAGCTGAAGCAGGAACATTAATCTTCAGTAGGGATGGGGAACCTCAGGCCCAGTGACTGAACGTGACCCTACAAAGTTCTCTTTCTGGCCCTGAGGACTCTCTCCAGGCCACATGCCTCACCAGCCATGCTTTGAACCTACCTTGAATGTTTTTGCCTGGTTAACATACATCCTTGTATTCTAGTAGCACCTCTTTCTTGTCCAAATGGAGGACAAAGAGGGATGTGTGGATGTGTACAAAGATGAATTTAACACACATTGCCCACTCCTGCTTCTGGTCCTCCTATGATTGCCATGTGGCTACCAGAAGAATTCCTAGAAGGGCCAATTGTGCTTTGGCCAAAAAAGGTCCCCCTCTATGGGGATGAGGAAACAGTCTATGGGGATGAGGAAACAGTCATATTTTTGTAGGGTGTCAAACATGTATTACAGTTTTATTTTGTTACTCTCTTCTACCCACCAAAGATTTAGATCTCCTGAAAATTCTAATCTAGACAGTGCTCCAGGTTGCCAATGAAGCAAATGGATTCTGTTATGTAAAGCTGATATTTACAAGAGCTGTCAAAATAGGTAGCTAAGTGTGTTAATTCATTTCCGACACTAAAATGTTATGATGTGGACATGAACTCTTGAGGTTTTTATTTTTAATGGCATCATGTTATTGGAACAGGTAGCACCCTTCTTCTGGGAACAAACTAATTAGTAACAATAAGAGTGGCTAGAAGCATACCTACAAGCTGTTTTTACTCCTGTCAATACTAAAAAAAAGGGCAATGGTTTCATATAGGCAGCTTTGATGGATTTGAAAGCTTCTCTCTTTCTCGTTCTCTCTCTCTTTTTCCCTGCAGGAAAGTTCTTTTGCTAATTAGGTAGGCCAGGATACAGAATATCCACAAAAAAATAATACTTTGCTCAGAAAATTCTAACTGGTACAGTGGTACCTCGGGTTAATTCATTCCGGAGGTCCGTTCTTAACCTGAAACTGTTCTTAACCTGAAGCACCACTTTAACTAATGGAGCCTCCTGCTGCCTCCACGCCGCCAGAGCACAATTTATGTTCTCATTCTGAAGCAAAGTTCTTAACCCGAGGTACTATTTCTGGGTTAGCGGAGTCTTTAACCTGAAGCGTATGTAACCCGAGGTACCACTGTATTCATATTTTTTTATTTTATTACACCAGTGGTGTATCAGGTTGCTTGAGAGACTTCTTTATTCCTTATGCACTCAATAGATCAGCTTCAGTCTTCAGGAAACTTTCTCCTGCAAGTTCCAAAGCTCTCAGAATGCTTCTCTGCAATAACTTGTATGGCTGTCTGTGTTCTGTGCAATAGCATTCCTGTTAAGGCATGACAGGCATCCATTATCTCCTCTCTTTGGAAACAATTGAAGACGTTTTTGTTCCGACAGGCTTTCCCAGATGAATAAACGGGTCTTCGCCAGGAGTGTCTATTTTGTATGATATTAATTGTGTTTTAAATGTACATGTGGGTTTTTTATGTTTTTAACTGTTTTTCCTGTTTTTATTCTGCATCCCCTTGAGATGACAACAGCAATGTATTTATTTATATATAAAAAATTAACGTACGGCTATTTCATAAAAATGTCAAGGCAGTTTATTACAAAAGTACATAAAACCACACAATTAAAACCATATAAAAATCTAAAAGAAAAACCCCAACAGGCATCAATTAATTATTGGGGGAGATGTGTTATTAATTGCCTGCATCAGCTTAACAGAATAGAAAAAAGTTCACTGAGCATCTAAAGTTTGTTACAGAAGGCAGCTGCTGGTGATAAATTTTAGCTGTTGTACAAGGAAAGCATGGCTCAAGTTCAACATATTTTAGTGATCAACCAGATTTGACTTATATTTTGGTTTGATTTGGTTTAATTTATATGCCGCCTTTCCACAGCGAGCTTTGCCAGAAGCGGTTTACAACAGAAATCTACTTCTTATCAAAACATACAATTTTTTACAGGGCATGGAAGTTGTGGGAGAAACCATCTTACAAAACATACCAATAATTTCCAATATGACAACAACCAACAAGTTAGCAAACATAGACTAGATCTGATATTACAGAAGAAACAATCTAGACATAAATTCATAAGTACAGAGATAAAGGAAACTTGATTAAACCAATCAAGTTTTAGCTGCTGTTGAAAGTCTTATTGTACTCCGAATACACTTCAGCAGAAGAAGGGTCTTATCACCAGGTCAGATGACTTTCAAGTGGCTCCCTCATCTCTCCTCCAAAGAAGAACAGTACCAGCAAAAGGAAAATGCTGGAGAGCCAAAAGGAAAGTGCTGCAACTCCATCCTTCAGTCCAAGGAGTCTCAATCACTTGGCTTAAATCCATTTCTGATCAAGAAGCAAGGTTTTCTCACAAGGAACATCACAAGCATGACTTTCACAAGACCTCCCCTTGAATCCCACACCCTGCAGCAACTAGTATTTACTGGCCAACAGCATTTGCACAGTAAGTACCCATAAAACCCTATTCAGGTGTTTATAACAGGACTAGGAGCAAACAAGCTCCACTAGGAGTTGACTCCAAAGTTGACTTATTTGTTGTGTGTGTGTGTGTGCTTAGATTGGGCAGGTCAAGTGAGCAGAGACAAGCAGGGAGTCTTGGGGAGGGTGTCAATTCATCACCACCCCATGCCTATCATCTGAAACAATTGCCTGCTAGTTGGGCAGGCCCTGCATTTATGGCAAAGCAGAAGTCCCTGAGGGAGACAGCTCAATGAACCAGTAGCTGAATTCTAGGGGGCCCTTGGTGGATGTCTCTTCATGCCTTTGCTGTTGGCCCCCAACTGTACTCTCCCACTGCTTGCTGCAAGGAAGCCTCCTGTGCTCATAGAAGCTCTCTTGCTTTTTGGAACCCTGGAAAAATCAGGGTGTCAAAATATATGGCAGCCTTCACATGCTGATTAAAAAAAAAATCACAGCAAGCCCTGCATTCTCCTCCAGCCACTTAATTCCCATGAATTTTAGTCTCTTGCTACAGGGAGGACAAGTGATCTGTGAGCAGGGTTTCTCCAATGTGACTTGTCTGGGCTTTAAATGAAACACAAGCACCCAAGGGGACGCAGAATGCAGTCCATTGGTTTGACGATTTGTAGAATGAAATACTGGGCACTCACAAACGTCCCTTGGTCACCTCAAAGTAAAGTAAGTATGACAAAAACCTGCATCTCACTTATGAGAATTTCATGCACAGTTTATCTTCCCTTTGATAAACTTTCAGATTCTATATATTTTCTTAATCCTTGACAGAAAATGTTTGTGTGTGTGTGTGTGTAAGAGAGAGAAAGCGAGAGAAACAGACAGACAGAGTGTGTGTCTTGTTGGCTTTTATAACTGGAATGGAACTCAGATAGCAAAAGGTGCTGGGAACACTCTGTACAGCATAAAGGCCTGCAAAAGTCTCCTTATTTTCCTCTGTATGATGTTGAGGTGCATGTGTAATGTTGTCATTGTCTTTGTACTCCTCCATAGCCTGCCTGACTCATAAGATTTGACTGGCCAGTCCAATTATCCATAGTTTTGTTTTATTATTTATTTTATTTATTTTTATTTATTCTATACTGCCCTTCATCCGAGGATCACAGGGCAGTTTACAACACACAAAAATGTGTGACTAAGGTATCAGATGAGCCTCCCTGGGGAGAGAATTGCACAAACAGTGAGACACCACATAAAAGGCCCATTCTTGTGTTGCTACCTTATGGACCTCTTGTATAGGAGGCACTCAAAGAGAGGCTTTAGATGATGATCACAGGATCAGGGTCAGTTCATATGCGAAGAGACAATCCTGGACATATTGCAGTCCTGAGCTATTTAAGGCTTTATAGATCAAAACTAACACTTTGAACGGGGCTCAGAAACTAATAGGCAGCCAGTGCAGTCAGGCCAGGATTGGTGTAATATGCTCAAATCGTCTTGCCCTGGTGAGCAACCTGGCATCAGAATTCTTCACCAGCTGAAGTTCCTGAACCATCTTCAGAGGCAGCCACATGTATAACGCATTGCAATAGGAGAAGAATATCACAGCTGTTACAGTCACACAAGCCTTGCAGTGCATTGCATTGGAGGAGGAGGAGAACAAGCTGGCATGAGAAAGCCATAATAAAGTAATGATTCACAAAAGTGTGAGACTAAGTGCCACAGTGACCCTTAAAGACAGTTTGTCAAAATGAGTTTTTAGCTCTGGAAGTCTCAAGGTTAAGCACAATTCAATTTAATTTGTGGTGGGTTATTTTAATTTTTGTTCTGCTGCTTTAACCTACAGTTGGTTATTTTAAATGTTATATTGTATGTTTGAGATGTATCCTTGGTGAAGCAGTCAGCAGTGCAGTGTCTCAACATCTTCCTTCTTTCAATATGAGTCAATTCATCATTGGTGGCTCTCAAAGTAAGAGAAGTAGGGAGACAGCAGGCAAAAGTGAAAATTGATGTCCACCCATCACAAGAGAGGTTATCGAGCAGCATGTGTGACACTTGGCCTCAGAACAAACAGTTCATCCAGAAACAGCACTGCAGAAGTTTGGACGCCTCAAAAAAACCTACCTGCAATGCAGGGGGGTCTAACCTGTGGCCCACTGGCTGCATACAGACCCCATGTTGATTTTGTGCACCCCAAGACTCCCCATTTGTAATTTTTTAATGTAAAAAAATATACTACTCCTATAGGTCCTTTGCTGTGTTTTTATCCCATCAAAAGTTTATTTCTGCCCCAAGATGCCCCAAAATTAAAATATTAAAAACACATTAAATTCTTCTTTAATAGGCAGGCGAAAGATACTTTCCATGAAGAAGCCACCAGGTTTTATTCCTGGCATCACCAAAAAGGCTGGGAAAGACTCCCATCCAAAACCCTGGAGAGCTGTGGACGGTCAAGGTAGGCAATACAGATCTACTTGGACAAATGGTCCAATGCAGTATGTGGCAGTTTTCTTTGAAGGATGACATTTAGGCCCAGTCCATAGCTGTCAGATCACTGCTGGTAATGCTGATCAGCTGCTTGAGCAGGGTTAGCCTCAAATTGCTTTTGCTCAGGTTCCGGGATAAAGGCCACACAATTCTGCTGTCCTCATGGTTAATGGTTCTCCAGGGTTCCAAACTGGAGGCTTCTCAGCTTTACCAGAGGATGCAGAGGTTTGGACCCAGGACCTTCTGCATTCAGCAAAACTCATTTGTGGCAATGTTCATTTCTGTGATTTCTTATTATATGACCTCCCTGCTGTCTTTGTTCTCAGCTAAGTTCTAAGGGTCACACTTTCACTTGTACTCCCTCAGGCTGTGACATGGTCTATTTAAATCATTTTCAGACACCCCCCCCTCCTTCTTGCTTTAACATTTACAACTGACTCTGAGCCAAAAAAGTGTTACACAACTTGCTATACGTGCATAAGTTCTTGCATAGAAAGATTTGGCAGGTGGTTACTGTTTTTCTTTTCGATTAAACACATCGTATTATTTTCCCCTCTTGATCTTCTCTGTCTCTAACAACAAGGAACACTGAAAAATGGAAAGGTGGGGAAGAGGAGAGAGAGCAAACTACAGCAAGCACCGTATCTATAATTAGGACTTGCTTTCTAAAAAGAAGTTTTATGACATTCTCAGAGATTCTTTTATTTGAATGCTTTCAAGAACGCCATCTTCAGAGGGTTTGTTTTGAGAAAATTAGACGGCATTCAAATATAATAAGCAGAATGTGCCATCTATGGAACAAAAGAGCGTAACCCTTATGATAACCATTTTGATTTTATAGGCTGCCAAATCAAGAGCTTTTTTATATATATAAACTGGCCTCTTGTGAATGTACATAAACAAAATGTTATATTCCAGTAGATAATTTTTCATTGATTTGCCTGGGGCAAAATAAAAGACTCAGCTAAAAGGATGATGGAAAAGTAATTTAAGCTAGAAAATATATAGGTTGCTCTTGCTTTCTCTCGTTCGTTTTGTTTTTAAAAATGACCTTAATGCATTATTGGAATAGCCAGAGACTAGCATTTTGCTTAACTGTATAACAACGAAGATGTGAATTGTTGTTTTACTGATTTTTCTACAATGAGAAGATAGTTAACCTTCTACGTTGGGGTGTGATTAACGGTGGGGGGGGGGAGAAATTCAGATTGGTTTGCATTTTAATGTGAAACTCTTCATTGTGCATTTCTTGAAACTATGCATGGACTTAAACATAGCCATCCTTCAAAATTCACACTTCTACGATTTTGTGATGCAGTCCTGCATCACAATAATGTTCAGAAATAATGTTCAGAAAAAAATGTGTTTATTAGGGGAAATTGTGCGTAAAGATGCATATATTGATGAAAATAACATACAAATGTGCATTATTGTATGGAAATTAGCCACCAATTTAAAACGGTTACAAGAATAAAAGGAGAAAAGCAAAAGCAAATCAAACAAACAAACCACGAACATTTAAAAACAATTCCACAAGAACTGAACATTGTTTGCAGCAATGTTCACAGGGGAGATTGCATAAAAATATGTATATTAAAAGAAACTCTAAAATGCTGGTGAATTTTTGTGAGGGCTTTTTTAAAAAACAAAAACAATTTATTGCAGAATGGTGTGGAAATGTGGAGAATTGAAATTCAGACTGGAAATGCGAAAAAGACTCTCCTCCCTGCAAGAGAGGGGAGTGGTTGTGGGCGGGAGCCCGAGCTCCACCCCTAGCAGGGGGCGTTAGCCCCCTGCCTTCACCTCACCTGGCTGGTGCCCACGCCCCTCAGCAGGCATCCAACCAGGTGCCTGGGGGGGGGGCGTGTTCAGCAGCCTTTTGCTGCGGCACCAGCCTTCGCCCAGCCTCATTCTTCGTCCTCTCGCCGCGAGTCACCCACCCTCCACTCCCTTTAGTTAGGGCTTAGGTTACTGGCCTTGCTATGGACCTTAGGTTGGTCGCCCTGGTTGTCCGGGGGGCCTGGTAGGAGTTTTTCCATTTGGCATTAGGCCTTTTTGGTTTTTTCGCCTACCTCGTAGCAATCGTCACAACTTTTGTGGTATTGGTGGGTAGGTTAGGCATTGGAATAATGTGTTGTGCTGTGTCGAAGAGCTAGGTGTGGCCATCGCCTGTGCCTTCAATTTTTAGGGGTATTCCGTTAAAGGAATCTGGCGGTCGTGTATTCTGTCCGATGCCTGCTTGGCGGGAGGCCATGGCACGACCCTCGGTGACATTAGGGGTGAGCCTATAGTTGGATCGGCATCAACAGGCTCCACCTACTGGTGAATAAACCCACTTGTTCAAGAAATCCAATGCCTAAGCCAATACCTTTTCACTGCTGTAATCAATAAAGTTGTGGCCTTTCCTTGCCCATTAACCTTATATCACGTGTCCTTATGTATTCTTTCCACATTGCGGGGGTCGGGTCCTCGAACCACAAACCAGAATTGGAAAATCCATCCTTTTCGAACAATTATACCAATGCATTCTGAGTCAAAGAGAGGCCACAATAAGTCCTCCTTGTGCCAAAAGTGCCCGGTGTCACCTTTTACCTTTTCCCCCTAAGGGTTTTTAAATATTGGAAAAGGTGAGAGAGCTTATGAATGCAAGCAGAAAACAGAGAATGATGGAGAGAACTTCAAAAGATGATTGTGAGATGCTGCAAAAGAAAGATGGGAGGACACTCAGAGAGGCAGAGGAACGGCAGGAATACAACATGAACCCTAGCTTCAGTCTTCCTCAGCTTAAATGTGACTGTATATGGCTTGAAATGAGGCCACCATATATTGAGTTCCCATTTTGCATCCCCTGCCTTTAAAACCTCACCTAATCCCTAATCAGCACAAACCAAGCCCCAGTTTCAATTAGCAACAATAATTTGTTCTTCAGTGGGTGAAAATGAAGTCATTGGCCCAAGCTGCTTAAATGCTATGGGAAGTTTACAAACATTCCATCTTGTCAGAAGCTGGGAGGGATCCATCTACATTCAAGGACTACAGGGAGATGGGACTGTTTGTTGTTAATGGGAAACAGAGGAGGAGGTAGACAGTAGTTTCCAGTTATGGGCCAATATTTAGGACTGCCAGTGTATGTTGTGTGTGTATATGAACAAATGCATGAATATTTGTGTGTGAAAGAGAATGGCATGCAAATAGCTTGCTTGTGCATTGTCTGTATACAGTCTTGCATGTGAAAAGTGTATGTCCCTCTGTTAAGCAGTACATAAATATCTGCCAGGAGAAACGTTTTCGTTTATGAAAAATGCTTTTGTCAATTAATTCCAATAAAACTTACAGGTTTGCACAAATAAGCGATAGTAAAGGCAAAGATGAAGCACATGCAAGGGAACATGAAAAAGGCACATTAGTTAGAACCAAATACTCACACAATTTTGACCCACCAGCTTACATATTTTAGTCAAGTGTAATACAAATATTTCTTAGTTTTTGTTAATAGACTAATCATTTTGTATTTTACTGTCATATCAATAAACACTGGCATACACCTTACAGCAAAGCCAATGGTTATTACACCAACTAATTAAAGACTAAGTTAAAATGGTAACTTGCTGTGCATTCCTTTTCATGAAAATGCAAATTCTTGTGAGAAACAATAGACAGAAATGAGTCTTGATGGTTCATTTTTCATTTTCTTTGCCGGCGGAACTGAAAGGATTGTGTTGCATCCTTCGTTCTATTAGAAGTGACTTTTTGATTGGCATAATGAGCAGAACAGTGAAACAGATGGGTCTCCTCTGAAGTTACACAGGGTCCCCAGTGGACTGGAGAAAATGCTGACAGATAACAAAGGAATCACATACTTATTATTCACTGCAGATTAAAATTTAAACATCAACAGAGCAAACCATGCATTTGAACTGTTCCCCCCTCTCAGTTTAGCATTGTAAATTACAATTTAAATGATAGTAAGGGGGGTGAGGTGTGTGTATGCAGGCAACAAGAATCAGAAAAAGCTTTGTTTTTAACCATAGACAAGAAAGTGACTTTAATTTGTTCTTATGAATAAAGATATTCATTTGGGCACTGCCAGCCCATCCATGAGGCAAACGGACATAGCAGCTTCGGGTGGTGGAATCAGGCGGTGTCCCCGCAGGCATTCCTCCACCACCAGCAGCGTTGTGTGGCTACAGTAGCTTCTGGTGAGAAAACACAAGAGCTCTGTGAGATCTTGCTGAAAGCCACACAACCCTGTGAGGCTTCGGGGGTGGAGGGGCATAGCTCCATGGCTGAACAGCTGTTTTGCATGCAGGAAGTCCCAGGTTCACTCTCCAACAACCCCAGGTTGGGTTGAGAAGGACCCCTGCCTGAAAAAAGTTACTTCCAGAAAATAAAAGACAATATTACATGGAGCATTGGTTTGACTCGGTATAAGGCTGCTTCCAGTGTTCTCTAGATCCAAACCAGGGCTGGTATTAGCACTTGATAAAAAAGTAAAGGGACCCCTGACCGTTAAATCCAGTCGCAGAGGACTCTGGGGTTGCAGCGCTCATCTCGCTTTACTGGCCGAGGGAGCCAGCGTTTGTCCGCAGCCAGCTTCCAGGTCATGTGATACCTTTGGGAAATTGGCAGGTCCCTAGTGCCTTGTGCCCACAGCTGATTCCTGAAATATATTTTTCTGGACTAACATTCCAAGTAGCATCAGGTGTCTAGATGAAGCCAGTTTTCCCCTCCTACTGCCCCTGACACAACATCACTCTAAGCCAGGGGTGGGATGCCTTAGGTCTAAGGTCCAAATGTAGCCATCTAGACATCTCTTTCTGGCCAGAAGGGCTGTCCCCAGGGTAATCCATCCCTGACTTTGCTTTACATCATCCTTGAGTGTTTTTCTGCCTGACTGAAATGTGCCCATTTTCTCTGATAATACAGAACCTTGTTTGCCCAAGGCACATGCCCCTTAGTGAAAGATGGGAACGTGATGAATACATGAAGAATTTGCCCAGTTCTGTGAACCTGGCTAGGGTTATCACTTTGAGGGCTTTGTGATCTCTTCATGTCTCATTTTTGTGATTCCTCATGTCACCGGGTGCAATACCAACACAACACTATATATATGACCTCCTAAGCATATGGAAGTCAGAGCAAATGGAAACATTAATAGAAATTGCCAATGTTTACTTTTTCGCCCCACGTCCAGAACAGGAACCATTCCAGCAGCTACAATCAGTATCTGTTAGTGGTGCCTTCAGTCTGTAATTGCTTATACCCCCAGACCCATTTGCATTGTGTTTCATTTGCATTGAAATGAATGGCATAATGTAACATAAGTAATTTCGTCACAGTCGACAGCAAAATGTACTGCAGTGGAATGGAAATAGCACTGCAGAACAGAAAAATGGTGCCTGCTTACAGCGCTGCCTTAGCAGTGGCTAAGCATGGCTAAGAGACTGGTGCTCCTGCTTAGTAACATTGAATGTCCCCCTCCCACATTTTTTGTTGCAGAAATGTTTGAAAATGTAATTCTGGCTGCTAGTAATCTGAAATACGATGTCAGTCTTCTCATTCTTCCTGTGTGTGTGTGTGTGTGTGTGTGTGTGTGAGCGAGCGCCTGTACATGCAAGGTGGGTGGGTGGGTGGGAATCATGTTCTTCTGCTTTATAGCTGTCTCAAAGTTACTTCTGTGTTCTGTGATGCTTTAGAATTGTATCACCCAATTTCCTCTTTGCATAAGTAAATCCTTCAGTAAGTCCTAGAATGTCATGAGGAGAGTTCTGCTCATTTGTTATGCTAATCTATGGTAATCATATTTTTTAAATAAAATAAAAAAAACACACCAAGAGTTTTATTTTGTACTTAGATGGAGTCATTGCATCAATGTTAGACAAACTATATATAAAAAATCTGAATGTTAGAGAAGAGCAAATTCCCTAATGGGAACACTCAGGTCACCTCCACAGCATGCATTTAAAACACTCTTAGAGCACTTTAACAACCATGGAAGATTCTGGGAACTTAAGTTTGCTTATGATACTGATAATTGTGGCTCTGAGGTGGTCAGCACTCTTAACAAAACTGCTGTATTCCCTGCATTCCCCACAACTGTTAAAGTTGTTAAAGAGTGCAAGTTCCAGAGAGCTGGGAAACAGCTTGGAGGCCCTCTTGCCCAGCTTCCTGCTCAGTCAGGAAGGGCAGTGCAGGAGGTAATTACCTCATCCCTATCAGATGACGATCCAGCCTCTGCTGGAGACCCCACCACCAACCTAGGCAGCCTCTTCCACTGTCAAACAGCTCTTAACTGGAATCTGCTTTCCTGCAGTTTCCACTCGTTGGTTCAAATGCTGCCCTCTGGAGTAACTGAGAAAGAGTCTGTTCCATGAGGTCCCTTGCCAGGATAGCAAGTGGCAGCCAATCTCTAAACTGTGGGACAGAGATGAAGGGCATGATGCAATGTGGCGAATCAGCGGTAATGCTTTGAATGGAACACAGGGGACCTGGCTCTCCGCCTTTCTCTCTAAGCACTAGATCAGTGCTCACTGGAGCTCACACATGCACCATATTTCCCAGGATCGGAATAAATGGGCCGAGTCAAGCGATCTGTGGCATCTTCCGAGGCACACACGCACACCCCCACGCCACCCAATCTGTTGTGTAAACCTCCATAGCTGTATTAAGGATGCACTGGAATTAAATCCTTGCCTAGCTCCATTCAAACTACTTTTTTTTTGGGGGGGGGGAGATTCATATCAAATCTGTCCACTGCAGTTAGCTTTTATGACAGCACCGTTACAGAGAAATAAACAGTGTCATTGGTGAAGGGAAAGTCAAGCTGTTTTCGAATTGGCTAAGCAGCAACTGATGTCCTGAAGGATTAGAGTGCGTTCTGACCCCAGCCCTGCCAATCTGTTTAGCTACTGACGCTTCACCATATGGGGTCACAGGGAGGTGATTTCTCACATAATGCCAAATGACCTAGAAAAGCCTGTAGCATTTCCATTGTGAGCACTTGGTAACGCGGGGCAGAATTAGACGCAGATGGAGGAGGCTTGAACGTATATATTTTGATGGACTGTCATTAAATGACTTTCGTTTTTTTCAAGCTACACACACTGCTGTGGAAAGAACCGCGCAAGGAGAAAAAGGCCTCCTGGGTGATTGTGTCACATACATAAGAAGATTTTGTTTAATTGAACTCCATTGGGGATGGAGGCAAAAGGAATTCTCATTGCCTCCTCCACACTCTGCACAAACATTTCACTTCTTGTCAATTGCAGCTCTCTGTTGGAATTGATGGGCTCAAAGGGCTTTTAGGGAGAAATTCACTGAATGTAGCACCTGTGGGGTGTCTTGGACCAAAAACTCCTTTTTAAAAAAGGAAAAGCCTGTCAAGAGGTACATACCAGTTATAAAACGTATTTTAAGCACTGTTAGGCTCTCTTTCTGGACAAAGTCTTCTCAAAGCATATGCAGAATATAAGCTACAATGTTGAAAAAACAAAGCAGACAGACCCTGAGATTATTCAGACAGCCTTCCAATTGCTTTGGACCAAGAAGGCTGTTTTGTAAAGCACCATCCAATTGGTCTAGTATAGTGGTGTCTAAACTTGTTTCAAAGAGGGCCAGATTTGATGAAGTGAAGGGCCATGAGGGCCAACCTTTTTTTTTTTTAAGGATTGAAGTTGTTGAGCTTTTTTAAGGATTTTACCCCAGGAAATAAACTGCCACAGGGGCCAGATTAAACTGACAGGCGGGCTGGATGAGGCCCTCCAAACGGACTTTGTACATGCCTGGTCTAGTAAAACATATCATGACTAGGGTTGGAATTTTCTGAAAAGATTGATATTGAGCCTGTCCTCCTAGATTTTATTCTGCTTCCAATCTTGCTGCTTGGTTTTGAGGAGAAATGAATTATTCTTCACTAAATGTTAACATGAGACAACAGTGTGATGCAGCAGCAACAGAGATAATGCTGTTTTGGGCTGAATCCGCATAAATATAATGTCCAGATGAAGGGAAGTAATAGTCCCGCTCTATTCTGCTTTGGCCAGATCACACCTTGAAGACTGCGTCCAGTTTTGGGCACCATAATTTAAGAAGGGTATTGACAATCCGGAATGCGTGCAGAGGAGGGCAACCAAGATGATCAAGGGTTTTGAAATCAGTGGTCAAAATCAGTGCAGTTTTGAAAGATTCAATCCACCATCTTGACTCAAAATGGCCCAATGGTATCCAAATACCAAAACCTGCTATTCAGTCTCAGGGGCTATGCTTCCCAAATATCGTAATACATCCAAATACATAGATAACAAATGGACAGACAAACAAGCAACTTTCCAAAAAAAACAGATTTAGAGAAAGAGAAAGAAGATAAAAAGTAAGGTAAAGGACCCCTAGAAGGTTAAGTCCAGTCAAAAGTGACTATGGGGTGTAGCACTCATCTCACTTCTGGCCAAGGTAGCCAGCATTTGTCCACAGACATCGTTCCGGGTCATGTGGCCAGCATGACTAAACCACTTGTGGTGCAACGGGACACCGTGACAGAAGCCAGAGCACATGGCAAATGCCATTTGCCTTCCTGCCACAGTGGTACCCATTTATCTACTTGCATTTGTGTGCTTTCAAACTGCTAGGTTGGCAGGAGCTGGGACAGCAATGGGAACTCACCCAGATTCGAACCACTGATCTTCTGATTGGCAAGCCCAAGACTCTAAGGGATTTAGACCACAGTGCCAGATAACCCCCTTGTCAAGCTTCCCTTACTTTAGTCACCTTTCTAAACTAAACTGAATATGCAATGTTTGAGAACTGAAAGTGGTACAAATGCAAAGGAAATATCTTTTCACCAAGAACATTTTTAAAACAGGCATGACAATGGCATGCTTTCAGCCACCAGCACTTTTCAAACATCAAGCCTTTGAAAGAGAGCTGTGTAACTTATACGTTTATAGGGATAATTTGTCCTACAAGTATTGTTTTGCTGTGTCTCTGAACTTCATCTAGAATTGCTAACTGTGCAGACCTGAGAAATCAAAAGAACACTTGAGTAACAAATCATAGATGTTTGCAGGCAAAATTCCCCTTCTTGCACTGAAAACTCACCACTCCAATGGAAATATTGGACCCTTAGTGACTGTAAATACTTATCTGGCAGAAAGATCACATGGATGAGAAGGAAGAAGTAACTTCCAAGGTTAGTCAGTTTTATAGGTACTTAAGTCTCAGAAATAAGATTAAAAAAAAATCCCCTCCTTCACTAGAAACAACTTTAAGAGCCTCTTATTAAAGACCAAAGTGAAATTCATGGTATAAATGAGTTCCTTCCTTCCTTCTAATAAAAGGGAGAAAGAGATTTTGTGGTAGTCATGCTTCTCTAGAACCTAAGTAGAGAGGAAGTGATCATGGCTCAGTGGCAGCATATGTGAGTCTTTGGTGACTGAGGAGACAAGGCTCGGGGACAGAGTGAAAACTTCTCTGGTGACTGAAAAGTCTCATATGCTGGAGAGCCCCTGCCAGCTAGTGCAGACATATGGTCCAGATAGACCAATGGTGTAAGGAAGCTTCATAAGTTCATACACAAAAGTAGCTCAACAGTGGGAAATGTGGAAATATCAAAAGTGATAAACTGGGAAATTAAGACTCTGATTGTAATGTTAATTAGTCCAGGCATAGCCAGTGTGGTTGGGTTGCAGCCACCATTATCTCTGACCATTGGCCATGCTGGTTGGGTTGGTGGGAGTTGGATTCCAGCAATATTGGTCTGGAGGGCACCATGTTGGCTACCCCAGGTTATTTGGATAAGGAACTGGGAGAAAGGAGGAAATAGTGTTATAATGCATTATTTTGCTAATCTTGTTTTAGCATTATACTGGAGACCCTGTTTTATGAGTAATGAATCGGATCAAATTAGTGGAAAGTTAAGAGATAATTGAAATATTTATTATGAATCAATTTAATGCAGAGTTCTTGAAATTAATTAAATGTAAAGAAGTGGGAATGTATGTATAGAAATTTATAATAGTAATGACTTAGATATGTATGGATAATTTGGTAAGCGATGCTTATTTATGTATATTAGAGGTCTGTATCAGTTCTGTGTGGAGACCAAATAATGAGGCAAATCCCACCCCCAAGTCAAAGCACAATGTCAGTATGCCCCCTGGATCAGGGCCCTCACAAAGCCTCGTGTTGCTCTGGTGTTCTGCTGGGAAATGAACATAGCTTAGAACATTTGTTTTGCATGCAAAAAAAGGCTTGGTGCAATCCTTAGCACAGATGGACAAATAGCAGGAGTGTGCATTGGCTTTGGCGAGGAAGGCAAATAATGAGGTGGATCAGGCTGATTCAGGGGTCGCACCCATCCCATGTCAAAGCTTAATGTCAATGCCATCTCCAGATGATTCAGGCAACCACAAAACCTTATGTCACTCTTGTTTCTTTGTCTTCTTCCTCCTCCTAGCTTAATAGTGCTATTCTGTCCTGTATTTCCCAAGCAACTCTTACATTTCTCTAGGTCAGTGGGCCAGGCAAGAGATGAGGCTGTACAAAATGTTAGTTGAGGTGCACTGAAGAACTCTGGGTTGACTGCAGCACAGTATCATGTGTCCTGTCATGCCCAGACCTGGGATGGCAGACTGGTGGAAGAAGCAGGGAGATAAGGAGGACTGGGAAGAGGAGCCTAGAACACTGAAGCAGTGTTTGGCCGATGGAGGCCTTCCACTCCATTGAACCTAGAAGGTTTTGATGGTAAGACAGCAATCTCAGCGCCTCCCTCCTCTCGGGGGTGGTGGTGGAGAGCATTGTCAGATTCTGGGGATCAAGCTGATCTGCAGCCTGGAATGGTGGAACATGATGTGGGGGTAGCAGAAAGCAGGTGTGGCTGTGTCTCCCAGGACGAGGGTGACACCTCCAACAAAGGGAAGAGATGTTTCCCCAAGACATACTTTGCATTTCTGGGCAAGACATTGCTACAGAACTAGATATTTCCACAAGTAACAGCACTCTGCCTTGGCTTAAAAACTTGGCAAGTAGGTGTGGGAATCTGTTAGAACACAGCTCCCATGCAGTCTTTAACTTCTTGTTACAGAATGCCATTTAAACACACCTTAAATTAATGCAAACATGGTAAAGGAGGCTGGGACACCAGAGGGTATGTACTAAAAAATAAAATAAAATAGAAAGGGCAATTGCAACGTGTTAAATGCAATGCCTCCTGGTAAGAACAAAGTCAAACAACAAAGCGGATATGATTTGATTTTATGGACAATTAGGAGTGAGTGTTCAGTGTGGGATGCAAGAGAAGTGAGGCACCCAACCCACCATTAACAGTAATGGGTGCTTTGATTCCATTGCACCAGGCAGAGGACTTGCAATGTAACCTAATTAAAAGCCAGGTGCCAGAGGAAATTGCTGCTAAGTGGGAAATAGAATTCAAGCTTGAGAAGGTTCATTGTGAGGCTGGAGGCATTTCAGGAACCCTGCCAGATCAGCCATGTACATGAACCTTGTGGGTGTGCAGAAGAAAAACCCAATTAATTGCTGATGGATGCAACTGAATCCATTCATTTGGGGGCACAATTCACTGGGATGGAAAGCTCTCTGGTCAAATCCACTGAAAACAAAAGCAAATTGCACAATGTATTTGCTAAGATTTCAGTGGGCCTTCTTGGATAGAATTTCTAAGCAATTTGTGCTCTCCCACTCCCATTCTTTGGTTGGCATGATTCAAGAGTGAAGAAAGATACACTCCAGTGTCAAAGAGGTAATTATAATAGAGAATACAAGGGGACCTATTCCTAAGTGGAATGTTTGTGTATGCTTAGCCTGAAGAACCAACAAGATAACCATCATGTAACATTTGAAGGGTTGCCACATGGGTGATGGTGATCCCCCCCCCTCCCTGTTGTCTGAAAGGGTAGCACCTGAAAAAGGTTTTGGATTCTATCCAGTGTAGCACTAAGTTAAATTTACCTCGCAGTATACTTATTCTGCTGGCAAAATGTTTCACACCAGCCGAACGTCTTTGCACATTAGAACGCACATGCAGCCTGCTGCTAAATTTGCATGAGTTTTTGCTAGCGCAATTGTTGCTTTTGGTTCCTCTGTTGTGCAATACTAAAGCTCACCCATCTGCTATCACAAGAGCCCTTGTGCCAGTGGACAGAGAACATTGGATATAGCACACTGACTAAAAATTAGGAAGGATTTCCAAATGGTATGTTTATGACAGTGCAACAAATGGTCTCATAAGGTTGTAGACTCTCTTTCAGTAGAGGTTCTTAAACAGAGGTGGGATAGCCACATATCGGGGAGGTGCTGTTGATGACCTTTGTAGCTTCTTCCAGCTTGAAGAGTTTATGCTTCTATAAGCTAACCTGCCCCTCCCTTTCAGTGTTTGTTTGTTTTGCCAATGAGTGCAAAAGGACTGGATAGTTCACAAGCATTATCGTCACTTAATTTTTAAATAATATAAAATTAAACTGTTATATCATTAATGTTTAATACATCTAAATAAAATAAAGTATACCTGTATTTAGATTCTGACTCTATTGCATTGGTCTTTCTGCCTTCTTTTCACCACAGGCTATGGACCTGGTGATAGCCGAATACTGGGAGACAGTTCACGACTTCTTGGGTTTCTGCTGAAGTGTGGAGTGCGCCAGGAGGCAGAAAGGTCCAATGCCACCCAATAACAGACTACTGAATTTTCAGTCCAAAGTATTCTGCAATTTTTTCCAAAGGAACCCTTGCCAGGAGGTCATGTGAGACCTCTGGAGGTTGATGTTAGGCACTATTAAAGACAGCAAAATATTTTGAGGGGAAATTGCCAATGGGATGGCTAGTTTGGAGAAGATCAGTTTGCCAAAGAAGCTCACAACCAACATACATAACCAGTACCATATTGTAAGTACTGCAACACAAAGGAAGAGAAAGTGAGGTGCTAGAAGGCCAATGGAGAAAGGAACTGGCAAATTACAGTGATGTCTGTGTAATGGCCATGAATCAGGACTCCACAAAAGTAGAGTCCTCTGACAGTTACAACTATGAGGAAGCAATGGGCCTACACACTGGTCCATTATGAGTGAGTCCACAAGCACTGGTGTCCCTCAGCCCCAGCAAGACACCTTTGCCACCAATCTGCTTTCAGACTCCTTGTAAGATCAAGTGTACATTGAGAAGAGGCCCCCACTGCTGGAAATCCCATTACCCCAAAGAAGCTAGAAGAAGGCACTAGCCTTTTAACTGGTCAGGAGGCAGCATTCAGAGATTGGAGTCAATGACTACCTAGCCTTCCTATAAAACTCAGCCAGTTGTTCCAGGACCTTGCTGAGGCAACAGGGATGTATGATTTCAGATGTAAAACTTCTCTCTAGAGTCCTGAAGCCACAGCTTGATGTCCATCCTAGGTGCGGTGCCTAGTCTACTAACCTCCCATGGTTGCACTATCATTGCACATTGGTGATGTGCATCCCCACAGATCATGACATAAACTAATCCCCATTGAATTCAATTGAAAAGTGTCATATGTTAGTAGCCTTAGCCTTTTCCCATTGCCCGGTGAGAAGGCTAAGACCAACAAAAGTTCTTATTCTCCAGAGAAAGGAAGAAATTCTAGAACCTTTGGAATAAATAAATAAATAATCCCAGAAGGCTTCCAAACTTCATGGCGAGAGCTCTTAATGAAATAAAGATGTGCATGAATTCTGATGTTTGTTGCTACCCTCGAAGTTTTGTTATATATTTAGCCCTATCCACCATGTGGAATGAATTTGCCATTCTGTTCATGGTGCTGAATTAGCTTCTAGCTGCTCGTGATCTTTGGAGCTACCTAGAGGTGAAGTCAGTTACTGTAGCCGATAAGTAAACAGATGTTCCCAACCTATAGTTTGCTATAATGGATTGATGTGGATTAACCCAGCTGCCACTGCACCAGGATTCATTCACGTACTGGTGTCCTGTCCCATTCATCAGCACAGAATAGATTGTACCTTATTTGTGGGCCACAACACCATTTTAGAAGTGTGAATGGCTGAGTAATAGCAGAGCTACAGACCATGCCACAGAATGAACTGGCCAAGTTTTGTTATTTGCCAAACTATAAATCATATAAATGAAACACTGCAAAGATATCTTTTTGACTCCCCCAGTCCTCTTTTATCACTTTCCTGAGGCACATTATGGATTTCACAAAGGCTTATATAATAGCTGAACACAGTACCCTCCCTCTAACAAGAAAAGGAGGGAGAAAACTGATCTCTGGCTTAGTTTCTCCACTCATATGAGACATTTTAACCTAGGGCCAGCCCTCTCTAGCTCTCAGGACTGTCCCCAAGACATGCCTTCTCTCCAGGCCAAACTCTCTCTTCCTAGGCCACACCCTTCACTTGACCTGAAAAGCACCTTCAGATGTTTTTGCATGGCTGGAATCAGTGCTATTTTTTCTAGAAAAAGAGGTGCTGGAACTCACCATAAAACACCCCTTGTTCTCTTAGAATGGCAGTGGGGCCCACCTGAGAGATGCTGGAACTAAGTTCCAGTGAGTTCCAGCTGAAAAAAGCTATGGCTAGAATATTTCCTTGAACTGTGAAGATTCCTCTTGCTTTCTTGGCTGGAAAGGTGTGTGTACAGGGGTACAGAAACATTTGAGTTGTGTGGCTAAAATGTAGTCCCTTCCTCCAACCACCTTTTGTATGTACCCTCTACCTCTTTTGCCTCTGCCCTCCCTCAAAGCTTGCTCTCTAGATGATGCCACCTTCAGGCTAAAAAAAGTCCCTAACAGTTTCTCAGTTTGGTGCTGCTAACACAGCGGTTTGACTTCACCCCAGGAGGTGCATTCCATTGTCTCTGGAGACAGACAGATGCCAGCAACAGAGTTTCTCAATAGTGGGGCTACCATTAACAGCACAGCTTCTTTCATTTTTATTTTCTCTTTTTTTCTAGCATCATTTTGGGGCTGTGTGTGTGTGTGTGTGTGTGTGTGTAGAACAGAAGCTCCCACCACCACGAATAATATGTGGAGAAATTTGTTCAAAGTGGGCTTCTTTTTCCAGGAAAATGAGAAAAAGAAAAATCTCAGATAATTTTTCGGGAGATGGGGGACGGGACGGGGACGGACCCCTGAGTAATTCCAGTTCTGCTTTAGAACTAACTGATAGCATGCCCTCTGTCTGCATTCCCCAGACTCCTCATCCCTCCCCAATCTGTAGTTCTGAGACAATTTATAATTTGCCAGGTTAACAAATAGGTGTGAATAAAAACTGAGGCATTCAGCAAACACTGTGAAAAGTTCACACCAAAGATAGAAATACTTCTCAGATCCTGAGAGAGAGGAAAAAAAAGATTGGCAGCCCTGCACTGTGTAGAATCCAACAATGAGACCCCTTGTGCTCAGCACTGTTCTTTGCCCATATGCATAGGAAATAGATATTATTATTATTATTATTATTATTATTATTATTATTAAAAAGGCTTTGCAATGGTAGATGATGAAACAGATGTCCTGAACAAGTTCACCAATTTGGAGAATCATTGCAGGTTTGAGTGATAAACATATTAATACTAGCATCAGGAAGAGGTGTTTGTTTGTTTGTTTGTTTGTTTTTGCCCATTCCTATTTCAACATACACAGCATGAAATATAAAATTGGGGAACGTTACATAAAAGCTGCTTGTGACCAAACCGTGTTTATCACAGAATATGGAAATTTTAACTCTGATCTTATAGTGATTTACAGATGAGACTACACTTTGCACAAATAATGCTTTCTGATATCAGGAGCATTTTTGATGCTTTTGTTTTTTAATATCTTTCCTTCATTCCATGGAGCTCTGGGAATGCATGCATGGCTATTCTCCTCCATTTTTATCCCCACAACAACCAGCCCCAATGGGCCTTTGTACCCTGTTTTCATTTGGTAGCTGTCATTACAGAAGGCTGCAGACGTGGAAGAGACAAGGAGCAGGCGCTGTTCCATCAGTTCAGCAAAAACTCCAAGTCCATAGGGCTCCTCTTATCCCTGCACTTTTTTCCTCCATAATATCTGCCCTTTATAAGAACTAATATTTAACTTTAAGAACTGCTTTCCCTCTCTTCCCTTCCCATTTATTTAGTTTTCCTTTTTGGGGGATGTCTTTTAGATGAGGGTTTGGAATGGCAAAAGTGGAAAGAGCATTGAATATATGCTTTACATTAGTACAATTGGCTATTTTGCTTGCACACCTACCTTCCCCTCTATCCTCCACCCAGACAAGCACAAGGCATTATCAGAATTCAAGGGCACATTGCAGCGAGGCTAAAAACATTGGAGTGCAGAACATGGCCAGAGAGGGGTGTTGCCTGTTAAGAGTCTGCAACGCCAGACAAAGGAGCTTGGAGGGCCAGATTCAGATGCAGGATCCTCACTCCTGCCTTTGTTTGTAAGCTTGTAAGCATAGACTGTCCACTCTCAATCGATTGCATGTAAGCCTGGGAGCCTTTTTGACTGAATAGCAAAATAAAAATGCTCTAATGAAACAAATTCTGTGAGATAGTTATGGTGAGAGATAATGACTGATCCAAGGTCACTCTGTGAGCTTCATGTCTGAGTGCGGATTTGAACTTTGGCCTCCCCAGTTGTAGTTCAGCACACTAACCAATGTACTGCACTGAGTCTCAGTGGTTAATAAGGGAATGTGCTAGGTTACCAAAATGTCCTTTCATGAGGCGCATTCATAGTTTGAAACTGAATAGAATGCTATGGCAGCATATAGAAATCAAATTCTCTCTCTCTCTCTCTCTCTCTCTCTCTCTCACACACACACACACACACACACACACAGACACACACACACTGTAGTGGTATTGGCATGTACAATATACCCACGTATTTATCGTATTTCTCTCAAAACTCTTTGTGTGTTTTGTTTGAGCAGGAACCTCTAAGTTCACCTTCAAATTCTTCTTTTGCCTAAAGTCAAAGCTAAGCTCTACAGAATAGGCTTTATTGTGCAAATAACTATTAACCAAGCTATCCATCTGTTTCAGTAAGGTACTTGATTCTATGTCTGTGCAATTAAACACCAAACTATCTTGGTAGTGGTCAATAAGTTTATGTATCAGCTAGTCACTAGCTGCTAGTGGTTCTTGGTCAATATCAGTGTGTCGCTGTTCAACTCTAACTGTCCTAAATAATTAGGGTGGATTGATTAGCTTTCCTTGCCTAATTGGCTGTGGGAGGAGGGAAGAGTACACACAGATTTTCTAATCACTAAATTTCAGAAGCGCCAAATGTAGCCAAAATGGAAAGATTGGCATGGTATAAATCTGGAATCCTTTCTTGGCCAGCATATGCATAAGGAAGACATGTGGCATATAATTCTGGAGGGGGGAAAGGTTATATGTATTAGCATATAACATAGAGGATCTCCAATTAAGACTAATTAACAAGAATTAGCCAAATCAAACTAGTCTGGGCAGGGAAGCTCTCTAACAAGGAAGGGATCTTCCTCTTCCCATCTGCTGAGCATGTTTGCAGGAACCACTTGTGGGTCCCAGCAAACAATTGGAAGAAAATGCCTCCTTCTTGCTTGGAGAACCTTTGGTATGTGGCAAGGCAGTGGAAGGTCATCAAAGACTGTGTCTAACCTAGTAATGCCTTGGGTTAATCAGTTCTTAAAATTATATTTTCTGCCTGGACTAAAAGCCAGTTAAATCAAATCTGAAAACAGGAGCCAATTCCTACTCAACCCCCCAAATAGGCAACTAGCAAAGCCCACACTGCAAACAGAGTTATGGTTGGGTGCTGCATGGTGCAGGATGGTGAGACTGGGGCAGAGCTAGTCCCCACATCTCCTGATTGGCCTGCACAAGACTACCCCAAGCTGCTCCCCTGCATAAGATCATCTTAGTTTTCTTCCAGGGGAAACTGGTGTGTGGCAAACTCACCTCCACTTGAAGGTGTGAGTGGCATTGCTAGACTCTCCTCCCCTGAATCTCAGCATCTGGGTCAGGTACCACAGTGGGTGTCATATTTGTGGGCTTCATGCGGCAATGGCAACCTAGCCAGTCACATTCACTTCTGTTTGACTCATTTCATTGCAAAAATAGGAAGGGAGAAATAAAAAGATAAAGAAAGCATTTTGGCAACATAGGATGGCTGGGACTCGGAGACCTCTGAGTTTATTTCCCCAGGGTCATCTTCTGTGCAAGGGGAGAGCAAGATAAAGTTGCATCCGTAGACAGAAGTCTCAGTGGACTTTATAAAAATGTTTTACAGAGTGCAATGGTGCATGCTACTGAAGTACAGGAAATTGCTAGGCCAGCATCCCTTTTTTTCTTCTTTTGCCAAAGTCTTTGTGGATTTGAAAGTAAGATTTTTTTTCAAGGGCAAAAACAAAAGTAAAGGTTAGATGGCAAAATACTGTTTGGGTCTGTAAAAGTTCATGTTCTTCTTAATCTGTATTTGTTGACATCTCATCAATCCAGTGACAGTATTGGTTTATTCAGCTGACACAATCATAGTTATTGAAAGACCATCACCCCAATTCCATGAGGGTGAGCCACCTATGTAGATCATGTGGAGTCACATCACAGTGGTCTTTGGTTAATATTCAGTTTCATAGATGCATCTGAGGGCTGTTCATCCCCAACCAGGTTCAAAACCTGCATTAAGTATGAACATCTAGAGCTTTTATTGAGGACGCCATGCTTTTCCTGATGGAATACTTTCCTCTAAATTTCCTTTGTTCGTCCTTGTTCTGAGATGCTGGGAATTTGCATTTTAGATTTTGCAATATGTTTGCACCAGACAGAGCACTTCATTGTATCTATCTTGGATTCAGACCCAGTGAGAATAAACAAACAAATATCCCATTTTTTTGGAAGTACATAAGGAGAAGCTGGGCAGTTATCTGCCAGCAATGCTTTAATTGCTCTTAACAGCAAGTTGGGCTGTCTGTCTCATGTTAGTCCTACCCAGAGTAGACCAGTGAAATTAATGAAACAGAGTTAGTATTGTCTTATTTTAATTGATCTACTCTAAGACTACCATTGGGTACAACCCAATAACCTCTAAGGTACCTCCCATTAAAGGGACGCGGGTGGCGCTGTGGGTAAAACCTCAGTGCCTAGGACTTGCCGATCGCATGGTCGGCGGTTCAAATCCCTGCGGCAGGGTGAGCTCCCGTCTTTTGGTCCCAGCTCCTGCCAACCTAGCAGTTCGAAAGCACCCCCAAGTGCAAGTAGATAAATAGGGACCGCTTTATAGTGGGAAGGTAAACGGCGTTTCCATGTGCTGCGCTGGTGCTGGCTCGCCAGAGCAGCTTTGTCACGCTGGCCACGTGACCCGGAAGTGTCTCTGGACAGCGCTGGCCCCCGGCCTCTTAAGTGAGATGGGCGCACAACTCTACAGTCGGACACGACTGGCCCATACGGGCAGGGGTACCTTTACCTTTATTACCTCCTATTAATAATGTGTTCTGAAGTATCTACAAAACTGGTTTCAGCCTTTCAAACTGGACACACAAGGAAACAATAGAGGATGGAAATCAACTTGAGATTTTTTATGGAACTGGACTGAAAGTTCTCATTAGGGATAGGGGAGAAACTAGTTTGGTCTGCATTTTGCAGTGAACTGATCTGACCGGATGCTTGCAGAGTTGCTTCCAGTTTGGTACACAACCCCCAGCTGGATTATACACTTCTCTGGAATTTACAATGCATTTTCAGTGTGCAGCAAGTGCACAAAAATATGTTTTTAATGTAAAGGGTGTGTACAAAATGGATGAACACTTTATGGTGCTTTTAATGTGAACATTTTAAATGTATTTAAAATGCACTGTTTGTATAAGATCTCATGCAAATTAATTACTTATCTCTGTCTCTCTCTTTGTGTGCAGTCTTTTAAAAAATTGCAAAGGAACAGGATGGAATGGACCTATGAAAGAGCACCAACCAGACTTCAATGTGGCAGAAACAGCTGCTTATAAGAACTTTGAAATAGAATCTGGGAGGGATATGTGGGCAAAAAGAAAGCTGAAATCCCCTTGCAAATATGGTTGTGGTGTGTGAAATTATTCTCAGGTTTCTAGGCTGAGGCTAACTAGGTAGTGACATTGGTGGCCTATCTGTCTGTCTTTGTCTTGCTGCCTCGGTAAGTGTCATCCATAGAACTCTCCTTGATGGCTACCACACATTGCCCACATTTTTCACACACCCCAATACCCCTTTGGAATGATTCTACCTCACGACATGACATCATTCTGGAAGCACTGAGGGGACAGAATGGAGGCCACAGATGCAAGTGGCAAGGGAGCAGAAAGAATAAACCTTCCATCATCACAACTGGAGAATAATTTCATACCCTTCCTCATGAGGGAGGGACGCCCCCCTTCACCATCTCTAAAGGAGGTGGTGAATTGTGGTGGTCTCTGTTGGTTATTTATTGGTTTGTTTGTTTTTTAAATGCCCCTCAGTATTTTTCAGGGTGCACACAACAGTAAAATCATACCCGTTCCAAGTGCTTTTTTTTCTGGTGGGACATGGGGGTATGCGTACCCCTCCCCTAAACATTTTGTGAATCTTTACTGTATCCCACCCCCCGATTTGAACTATAAAATAGTGATTTTCTTGAGTAAAAATGAGAGTAACCCTAAACCTTTTTTAAAAAAGAAAAAAGCACTGCCCCTTCCCAATACCCCACCACATATCTGCAAAGAGTTAAATTGGAAGTGGAACAGGGTGTACACAGAGCCACCACCCAACTTCCTTCTCTGTTCCGCAGTTGAACATGCTTAGAAATTTCCCAGTGAATGGAACGTTAACTTTGGGGGGTTTCTGACTTTGCAAATAGTTTCTCGGCACATTAAATTGCACTGCGGAAACATTCAAAGAGTAACCAGCACATCAGGTTATGAGGAAGGAGTCTCCGTCTCCAGTTTAACCTGCCAAATATTTAAGCAAATGCGGGTGGCGCTGTGGTCTAAACCACAGAATCTAGGGCTTGCCAATCAGAAGGCTGGCAGTTCGAATCCCCGTGACGGGGTGAGCTCCCGTTGCTTGGTCCCTGCTCCTGCCAACCTAGCAGTTCAAAAGCATGTCAAAGTGTAAGTAGATAAATAGGTACCTCTCCAGCGGGAAGCTAAACGGCGTTTCCATGTGCTGCTCTGGTTTGCCAGAAGTGGCTTAGTCATGCTGGCCACATGACCCGGAAGCTGTATGCCGGGTCCCTTGGCCAATAAAGCAAGATGAGTGCCGCAACCCCAGAGTCGGCCACGACTGGACCTAATGGTCAGGGGTCCCTTTACCTTTAATGAAATCACAGACCTATAGCAAAAACCAGGAAGCTGTAAAATACCATGAAAGCCAACAATAAAACTGCTTTGAGAGTCCCCACCCACCCTACAATCAAATGGTAGATACACTGCATGAAATAAATTTTATGAAATAAAAATAAAGCATGCTAGTATTCCTGGGCGTATTGATATGTTTTCACTTGGCACTGAAAAAACATCAATGTTGGCTTCTCTGGAGAGGGCATTTCAAATCCTGAGATGCCTACCTCATTTCAGATGGTGTGGAGAGATAGAAAACAAAGGGATTGGTTAGGATCGTATGGAGAAGGAGGGGTCTCAGTGAGAGGGATATAGTTTCTTGTAAGGGATCCATAAAAGCACAGCACAGGTTCACATTGGTGGAATAATACACAGGAAAAAAGAATCTTGATAAGATCAAGCCTACTTAAAAACTAGACTTAATACACATCAATCACATGGATATATTGCTATTTTTTGCAATGTTTTATGTCCATGTCGTCAATGTAGAACCAGCGTGGCAGTGGTAGGGAGATGCAAATGGAACAAAAGGAATTGAAAGCTGCAGCTCATTATGCATTTTGTAATTCATGAAGTAATTGCAGAAATTCTCCTCGTTAAATTTGTATTCAGGAGGAAAGAAATATGGGACAGAGTGAGCCTAATGGAGAAGAAAAGATGAGGCCAGTGGAAAACTATGTGTGTGCGCGCACACACACATACACACAAACTATCAGCACATGAAAAACACAGAAACAAATGCTCATGGTTATGAAATATGTCTGATCAGCATACGTTGTATCCTAAGTTATCCCACTTTCACCTGGGTTTTGTACATTTTATGAATGACTCTCCACATATTAGGTCTTGTTTGTATGTGTTGTCTTGAAGCAAATATACCCCCTTTTTTTCCTGATTAGCTTCGCCATTAATGTTATTTTCTCTCTCTTCATTTGCTATTAATTTTTTCCTTTGATTTTAATTAAACTCGGGGCAGTCTTGCAGATTTCCTAGAAATTTACTCTAAACAGAATGCTTGTTCACTCTGTTTATTTTTCTCAACCTCTCACATATCTAATGAAGGGGAAAAGCCTCGAGCTATAATCATGGTAGCAGAAATTATTCAAGTGAGGAGCACTTGGATGGACTAGAATCAGGAGGAGGAGGAGGAGGCACAATTATTTCCCAAAGCTTTTCTTAAAGTCACACTACAAGATTTTCCTTTCTGTAGCTGCCAGTCATGGAATTAACATGGGTGTTACCAGCCAAATATTCAAGAGTTATGAAACCAGGACAAATTGATTCTCCTCCATCTCTAGCCTGTTTATCCCCAAAACCATAAAAAAATATCCCAGGTATGTATGTTAACTATAAAGACATAGTAAGACATTAAACATTTAAAAAACTTCCCTATAAAAGGCTGCCTTCATGTGTCTTTTAAAGCAGTGTTTCCCAACCAGGGGACATATGGCCCCTAAGGGACTCCAGGATATTCCGGGGGGGGGGGGCACAGATGAAAATTGTGTAAATGGGGGGCCGCAGCATGAGGCTAGGGGGCCACAGAGGGATGTGAGAAGTGAAGGAAAAAATCATTTTTAAAAATCCTGATTGACTGGCTATCCGCTTTGCCAGTCGCAAGTCACCAAGGCCTAATGCTCCTTTTTGCCACATGTGTTTTCTTGGAGCAGTCCTGGTTTGTTTCCGGAGGGAAAGGGGGATTGCTGAGCTTCCCATTTTGACCAGTAGAACCCCCCAGGTCAGGAAGGGTGGTGGTGGGGTGGCAATTGGTAGGGCTGGGTGAGCTGGAGCTGCTTGTTGCTGCCACCAGTATTGAGCCCGGTGGCAACCTGGGCCTGACTCTGCAAGGGGCAGGGTGCAATTCACTCCAGTGCTTATCTGAATGGGGCGTCTGGTGCTTCTGTCTTGCATCTAGCAAATAACTAAGTGTGTACTCAGAAAAAAGCCACACTGAGTTCAGTGGGCCTTGCTACCAGGTAAGGGTGTGGGGGGCTACAGGCAGCCAGGGCTCCTCCAGATTACAAGATCTTTTTTGGGTCAGGTCAGTAAGGACCACTTGCTTTTAAAAATTCTCCCATATATACAGAACTCCCATATATACAGAACTTCTTGGACTGCATCTGTAGGTTTCCCCATCTCTGTCAAATACCTGGGATCAAATACAGTGATACCTCAGGTTACATACGCTTCAGGTTACATACGCTTCAGGTTACAGACTCTTCTAACCTAGAAATATTACCTCGGGTTAAGAACTTTGCTTCAGGATGAGAACAGAAATCATGCTCCAGCGGCGTGGTGAAAGCAGGAGGCCCCATTAGCTAAAGTGGTGCTTCAGGTTAAGAACAGTTTCAGGTTAAGAACGGACCTCCAGAACGAATTAAGTACTTAACCCAAGGTACCACTGTAAGTGTTGTTTACTTTTTATAATACATGGAAGATGGATTTCCTTTGGGAGGTTCTGGACTCTCCTTCCTTGGAGGTTTCTAAGCAGAGGTTGGATGGCTATTGGTCATGGATGTTTTAGCAGAGTTTCCTACAGTGCAGGGGGTTGCACAAGAAAGAAGATTCTATGTTTTTCTGCTTCAACAATACTTCATTATGCTATCATTTTACGTAATTGTATTTTGTATAAATTATAAAAATAAAAAATAAAACACGTTCTATTTACAAGCAAAGTATTTAAATAGCTACCTTTCTACTGGTAGAACAGGAAGGGGCATGGGCGTAGCCAGGATTTTGTTAGGGGGCAAGCTTTTGTTGGGGAGGCAGAACATCATATTTGTATTGATGTGTATTACTTATTGAGGAGCAACTACCTCCCTTGGCTAATGCCTATGGGGGGGGGGGACACAGGAAGGAAACAAGGTTGGAAGGGGGCCATGGTTGGAAAAAGGTTGGGAAACTTATCTCTTTGGCTCAAGGGTCACATAACTCCATTTGTTGTTTAGTCGTTTAGTCGTGTCCGACTCTTTGTGACCCCATGGACCAGAGCACGCCAGGCACTCCTGTCTTCCACTGCCTCCCGCAGTTTGGTCAGACTCACGTTTGTAGCTTCGAGAACACTGTTCAACCATCTCGTCCTCTGTCGTCCCCTTCTTCTTGTGCCCTCAATCTTTCCCAACATCAGGGTCTTTTCCAGGGAGTCTTTTCTTCTCATGAGGTGGCCAAAGTATTGGAACCTCAGCTTCAGGATCTGTCCTTCCAATGAGCACTCAGGGCTAATTTCCTTAAGAATGGATGTGTTTGATCTTCTTGCAGTCCATGGGACTCTCAAGAGTCTCCTCCAGCACCATAATTCAAAAGCATCAATTCTTCGGCGATCAGCCTTCTTTATGGTCCAGCTCTGACTTCCATACATCACTACCGGGAAAACCATGGCTTTAACTATACGGACCTTTGTGGGCAAGGTGATGTCTCTGCTTTTTAAGATGCTGTCTAGGTTTGCCATCGCCTTTCTCCCAAGAAGCAGGCGTCTTTTCGTGACTGCTGTCACCATCTGCAGTGAGCATAACTCCATACCCTCCAACATTTCTCTGATGAAAATAGGAACGTCCTATGGGAAAGCAGGACATTCGGGTATCAAATCAGAAACCAGGATGGTTTCTGTAAATCCAGGACTATCCCTAGAAAATAGGGACACTTGGATGGTCTGATATTGAAGGCTACAGAGCACTGGGCAAATGCAGTTCACAGACTCAAGCTTAGTAAGGGGTGAGGATGATGGGGCTGAAAGAAAGAGCTTTGTGGCAAAGGAAGATTTTTAACAGGAATAGGGTGAAGTGCAGCCGTACACAGGCTTGAAAGGGGAATTCCAGGCATAGGGGAGATAAAAAAGATAATGAGTTGAGTTTGTTAGAGAGCAAGGTGTCTGAGGATAACTGAGGGGCGTAAGATCAAAGAACGGAAGATCATGCCTGGGACTATAATGGGAAATAGAGGCAGAAAGATGGGAAGAGGGCAAGGCGAGGGGATTTGTGTGCTGCTTGAAGTATAAGGACCGATGAAATGCATACAGATTATACCAAGCTGGTTCCCCCATCCTTCTCCCCCTGAACTTCTTTATCCTTCAGCAAGCACAACTATTCAAATATTCACCCATGGTGGGGTTTTTTTTTTAAGAAAGACAAGAGTAGACACACATGACATGAAAATTATGGATAAGTAGTTTAATGTCTCAAAGAGAGGGAGACATTGATTATGATTTTTGCCTTCGTAAATCGGACAGTGAATACTAATGAAGACCAACTCTCATCTAGCTTAATCCATATATATATAAATTTTCTGAAAATCAGAGTGGCAGGAAAACTATTTCTAAACCTGCAAGCAGATTGCCATCCAGGCGAGAATTCTTCTGGGAGGTTGACTTTTTCCTGTGATTGGAGGCTGTAATTGTACAAAGGGCTGAAATGACTTTTCCCCCATTTATCCTTTAAATTGCAGCTAAAGTATAGAGTACACCAGCAACTCACTATATGGCATGTGATTGTATTATAAAGGTTATGTCTACTTGCAAAATAAAACCATTCTACCTGACAAACGCTCTATGCTAATAGGATAAGATTTTCCTTGCTTCCCAAGTAGAAGTGTCCGTATTTCTAACAAGGTGTCAAGAGAAAGTAGCTAGCAGCTTTTGAGCTTGCCCTGACAAGCGGCTCCTGCAATACACTCACAATTTCCAGCTTTCTGTTGAAATGTTTGCACGATAAGGCTTGTTTTAATTATGCATAGGTTACTGGTAAAGCTCATATTTTGGTGACACCTGCATACACCCCTGATGAATGTAACATTGACCAACCTCTCTGATCAAATGGGAAAGGGAGAAAAATGGTTGGAATTTTAAGTGCATTGCCAGGGCTCCTGCAGGAATCAGATTTTGAAGTCAGATTTTGAGGTGAGTTGGGAAGGGACTGGTTGTCAGTCTGAGAGGCCAGAGGTGACTAGTACTGTGAAGGTTGGAGATCAAAGGTTAAAGTCCAAAATGGGCAAGAGTTCATATCTCAGTGATAGCCCTATCTGACCTAAAGGTTGGAGTTGGAGGAAGGTGATGTTATCTCAGATAGGCAGGAGGTCAAGTTCCAGAGGCATCAAAAGTCTATATGGTAATGCAGACCAAAACAAGGAATCAGGTTCCAAAAGGGGGAAAAGGGAAAGGAACCCAGGGTCTGGCTAGGCAAATTTCTCCTGCTGAGGGGGAAATCCTAGAGCTAGGACTTCATTGAGACTGGTGGTTCAGCTCTTGGGTAGGGTAGGGTTGATCAGTCTAATCATGCCCTATTTCAATTTTCACTGGTGCTCAGTTTATTCTGTTTTGTGTGGATCTTTTATTTGAAAGAACATATAATGTCCTCATTTAAATATTTTGTATGCCCTTTTTATGTAGGCTACCCACTTTTTACATAAAACACATTTTTTTTCAAGTGTTCTTCAATACATTTCCCCATAAGCTACACATTAAATATGCATTTTTCTGTGCACTGTTTGTGAACAGAAAAGTACATCACAAAATATGGAGAAGTGCATAATCCAGCAAGAAGTTGTCTTCTGATCTGAAAGCAGGTTCAGCAGCATTTGGTCAAGTTATTGTGCCGTAAAAAGTGGACCAAATGAATTCCTTCTCCATATTTATCCTTAGGGTAGCTGGCAGAACACTAAGCCAGATGACTGGACTGAGAATGAAACATAGGTGTAGCCTTGGGTCCCCAGGTCTCAGTCTGCCCATGCTGGTGATGCAGATGGTGAAGTCAGCAGACAGCACTTCCCAAATATACAAGCCATTCAGCAATGCAGAAAAGTCTAACAATTGCAGGATTTCCTGAATTTCTCACATTCATTTCCCACATTCAGGGGGAACTGCATTCATCCTCTTCTTTGCAAAGAAGACTGCAGGGGTTGGCTCCCAAAGAGAGGGCCCAAATTCAGATATGGAGTCTATGCTGTTCAACCCATGATGCCTGAACTTAGTTTGCTAGAGGCTGGGAGCATGGACTTCAATGAGATGCAAAAATGTAGAAAACCGAAAGCATTCCTTGATCAGCTGGGGGGGGGGGGACAGGAAGCTAAATTCCTTGCTATTGCTGGCTATCCAAACAACCCTGCACCACATCACATTGTACTGGGGCAGGAGTTAGGAACCTCAAGCACAGGGGGCAAACACAGCCCTCCAGGATTTTCTGTCCAGCCCTTAGGAGTCTACTCAAGCTATGACTTCTCTCCAGGCCATGCCCTTCTCCTGATAAGCATCCTCCTCAAGTGCTTTTGCATGGCTAAAATATCCCCTTGACCAGTGATAGTGCCTCTTGCTTGTTTGCCTGAAGGCAGGAGGAGAGTATGCAAAGAAATCAGTGGCTTTTGTATGGCTGGAATATAGCCTACTTTACAAAGGTGACAGACATGTTCCTTTTCTCCCCACACTTTTTCCTTCTAGCCCAGCCTACTACTGCCCCTGGCCCCCAGCCTCAGACTGGGAAAGGTTCTCCCTGCTCCCTTTCCGCTTCTTATATGCCATTTCCATCTAGTCTAATGAAATGATTTCCAAGTTCTACTAAATTTGGATAGCCAAGGGTCAGAATGGACCGACTTTTGCCCAGACCTTAAGTCTGACAAGACCTCCTGCAGTAAGTTGGACTTTACTTCACCTCACCCTGTTGGCATTGACAGAGAGTCAATGCTGCCTGAAGAATAGTAAAACACCGCCACCTCAAATGGCCACCACAAGAGGAATACAATACTGAGGAACCCAGTATGGTGTTAATTGCTGGTGCAACTGCTCTATGAATACAGCTTTCTCACTAGCTCTGTAAACTATTGCCTGTTGGATATCCCAGCTGGTCCAGGCCCCTGTTCCCAGTTCTGGTAGTGTACCTCAGATTCTTCCGAACAGCTCCCTGGGTTGGAGAAAACTGAATAGGATCACCAAAAGGGGACATTTTCAAAGGGCTAACCATTCCTAAGCCTGAAGAAGGCTCAGAGGCTTGAGTACACAGAGTTTGTGGTGGCTGACTAGGCCAGGCTTCCAATTTAGCCTCAAAGTTCCTGATTATCCAGGGAATTCCTCCCAGCACCATTATTTATAACTTCGCTTTGCATCTTCAAAGCAGATACGTTTACAAGTATTTCAGCCTCAGAATAAACTGTCCCTGGCTGGTTATCCCAAGGAAGAAAATGTTTTGGTGAAGCAGCTGGTGAAACAGGCTGCAGAGACAGGGCAGTGTCTGAAAATGGGGGTGGGGGAGGTGGAAAAGAAAATTAACAAAAATGTTGGCTGTGCTGCTAGCAATCTTCTCCATATCCTTGGGTACCACACATTTTCCCTGGGTAGATATGATCCACCTACACAAGACAAGGAATGCAAACAGTCATGCACACTAAGGGACCACTGAGGGATTTACAGAACTCTTGATATAGTAAAATGTGTGGATAGTAAAATGCAAGCATCACACTGTGACAACTGAAGAAGGCCAGGTGGGGGAGTGAAATGGCAAACTATGCCAATGAGATAATGCTTTTTCTTGCCATTTTGGAAACCAAGCAATAAAAGACTCCTGATGGAAAGACATGTATGTGGCTCCTTTCCAAATCCCTGGGATTTTAATGTCACTTGTATGTATGCTTCAATCACTGTGAAGCTAACAGATTACTCATCTTGTTCTGAGATGCACTGTTCAGTGTTCATGCTATTCCTTTGGTTAAAAACAACAGATTGCTATATAACACATACCCATCAACTGCCCCAATTATGAGCATGGCGTCCAAATATGCATGTTTTTGGGCTTCATGCTCTTTCACGGGTCATGGAGCATAGCCCTGGAAGACGGGTGTCCTGGTTTTCTACTGCAACGTGTTGGAGGGTTTGAGAGGCTGTGGTTCAGGAAAAACAGAAAACCTCAAAGCAGAGGCTAGGAGACTCCAGATGGCAACTCCTGCCATTTCATCCACAAGGGTGGGAAGAGAACAGCAGTACCTCCTATTCTCTGAGGGGCCACTGTGGAAGCTGCATTGAGGGTGGCTGCCAAGGAGACAGCAGATCTGGCCTTCACTGCAGCTATTGCTGGCACTATGGCAGCAGCAATGAGCAATTCATATCCTTGGAGGTTGGATCTGCTGGCCCTCTGGAGCCTGTTGCCCAAGGGAGTTGCCTCACCTGTACTCATGAGCAGGCCAGCCCTGTGTGGGAATGTCCCTTGTCTGAAACCTTGGAGATTCACTGCCGGTCACTGTATACAGTTCTGAGCTAGGTAGACCAATGATTTGACTCAGTATAAAATGGCTTCCTGTGTTCTCTGGGTTCGGCCATTATTTCCAAACCAAGTCATTTTAGGTTGATGGGATCTTTTTCTCCACTAATAATTTCAGGGGTTGGTAATTGTGGGGCATCTGATTCTGCATTTGCCTTTTGCCCCCTTCTCATTGCCCCCACTATCCTCTCACTAGCGGTGTTGCTGATCTCTAGAGTGACCTGATTTGGAATTTGAATTTGTCCAGCTTTTAATGATCAGATGTATTACAGATTGCATATTATGCTGAAAAGTTCATATGCAGATTTGAATGTACAATAGCATTCTGCTTATGTACCTAAAAAGCAATGCTAAGGCTGCATGGGAAAGTACATGTGCTAAAGGATGTCCAATGAGGGGAAATTTTTCATTGAAGAGCAACGCTAATCAGAAAGGTGAAAAGTTAAGGTTTTTCACTGCTTATAATTGTCTGGGGGGTTTTTGTTGTTGTTTTTGGGGGGTCCAAGTCCTGCATACTAATTGCAGCTTATTCAGCACTGTGCAAATTCTCCCAATATGATTTTACTTTCTGAGGGTTTTCTCATAATAAACATTGAGCTGTTTTTGACCAGAGCTATGGATGTCTCATATACCCATTTCCAGACTACGTCCCTTATGCATGTTTGTCTGTTTTATTTCTGCAATGAATTGCAACTTTTTAAAAAGTACTTTAAAAATACTATTAGAATTTTGTGTTTAAATGTGCCTCTTCTCTCAATATTCACTTTGAAATGTGTGTGTGTTTAAATTGGGATTGATGAATTCCTTATTGTTAAGGTGAGATAACACGATTTCTTAATTTTTTTGTAATTTCTGTTGTATTTGCAATAAAAATATTATTATCTATGTTTCACAATAGAAATTTAAATGTTATATTGCCCCTCAAACACAGAAATTTAAAAGTATATTTTGATACCTTCAATAGCATTAGACTAAAAATACCTCATCCACTTTTGTGAGACTATTTGTTCCCTGCAAAAGTGGAGACAGAATATTCAGTTACTGTTGGGAGGATGGATACGCTTCTCTGATATGAGTGGTAGAGGCTTACCTTAGCATAGCCAAGGATGTCTTTCTTAACATTTAAAAAAAGCTTCACCAACATTCATAGAAGTCTCAAGGCTCTCTTCAGCCTCTCAGTTTGCTTCCCAAGTTGGAACGGCCATGGGAATAAATACTGCGTCATGACACACCAACATTCCTGTGTAAGATAACATAGCTATCCTAATCGGTGGTGCAACATTTGGAGAAGTGCAACATCTTGGTGCTAATTACCTTTCAGTCCATACATTAGTCCAAGAGGTGCAGATCAGGACCCTTTTTGTGCTGCAGTTCACAAACAATGAATTCCTCAAGCACCGTTATAGGCAGGGTAGGGGAGTTTTCTCATCACTGCCTTCTACTGGCCTCACTATGAATGCTCCTGTCACAGTGGGCTCTTCTCAAAACTTGGCTCAGGTACTGAACATATGGGCAGAGCCTTGCTCACTAATGGAACGTTCTTGCCAGCTCTGTACCTGTCTTCGATCTGGTTCCTCTACCCGCCCACTCGCTCCTGCCTCTTCATTTCTGCTCTGTGTGTGACATGTTGTGCAAATGTTTCCCATGCTTGTTTTTCAAGTGGCTTCTTAGAGCAGACATTCCCCAGAGTGTACTTTCTCTTTCTTTACTCATGCTTTTTTCTATACAAACAACAGATTGCTTTGCTGCTGTCCTTTAGATTTAAAAGAGTTCTTTTTTTAAATAAAAAGGGGGAAAGAATCTACTTCACAGATGTCTGCTTTCTTTGCTTTTTCTTGGCAATTTTTTTTGAATAATTTGATCCTTCCATGTTGCCCTTCTTCACAGGTGTCACTCCTTAAGGATCTGACTCCCAAGTGTTTTAGCAGTTCGTAGCTGCAAATGCTATAGTTTTAGCAATAGCCTGGGTGCCAACGTGACCTAGGAAGAAGAACTCTCAAGAACTCTCTGAGGTGCAGTTGGGAGGCTGTGTTTCCTAGGGTGTGTAGAATTTTTCAGCTTTCAAATTCCCAAAATAAGTGGTGCTAAAAAGTTGTAGCATGACTTGGAAATTCAAAAGTTGGTTGTTGGTTTTTTGTTAAATTAATATAATTTAGTTTTACTTGGTAAATAACTACCTAAAAATAGTTTACATGTTTGTGGAATTTCCAGTAATTTAAAACTTGTCTTACTGTACTGCCACTGCTGCTTCAACATCAAAGTAAAACATTATTGGGTGGAACACCCATGCCACACCTTTTTTCAGCTGCAAGTTAGGTTGCAAAAGAAGGCTGTAGCAGATGCTGTTTGGCCCACCTTCCAGCACTTAGCATAGTATGCATTCAGCAAAATGATGTTCCAGACACTCTTTTGCCCAGATGACAGTGAGGAGAGGAGAACTGGTGTCCAAAAGATCATTGACTTGAGGGACAGAGATAATGACACACTGGGAGTTCTTTCTGAATATCCAAGGAAGACACCTTCCATCAACCCCAGGGCTTTGTCCCTATTGGAGCTGATAGACTGCTTTGATGGGATATATGAACCTCCTTTGACATGTAAACTTACTACAGCAGAAGTAAATAAGGTCATGGAAGAGCCCATTCAAGTTCCACAGTGGCCCTGCCATGCTCAGTCTATAAAGAGGTGTGTGAAACAAGTCAGAGGAAACATCAGGCTGTGTGTGTTGCAGGCAGTTGAACTATATGACCCTTGGGACCTTTCCAAATCTACAATTTTATGCTTTGATGAAAAACTTGAGAGCTATATCAGAGGCCAAGATGCAAGTTGGTGGCAGATGTCCAAGAATGAATCAAAGCAAGACATGATGAAACTTGTTTAAATTTCTGACTAACTGATCTCATTACTTTCTAATGTTGTTTTATGATTACAAGATAACATTGTATGCTTATTAGGATATGAGAGAAACTGAGAAATTTTCAGAAGGTAAAAATAAAATCCTTGGTTTTCCAAGAGCAGTTGATGTTCTTCTTAATGTACATTTTCACAAAAATAATAGCATATTTGAATTCCTCACACCCAAAGATATAATTTTGAGGCCCCTCACTGAAGAAATTACAAAAATGACATGCCCTGCTGCTGCAAGCCTAGGAGGCATGATTATTTCATTCCATGACAATTCTAACTTCCTAGAAAGCCTGAGAGCAAAGAGTAACTGAGAGCAAAGGCCAGCTGAGCAGAGGAAGATGTCAAAATGCCTGAAATGGCAGTGGTAATTGACACATCATAATCATTAAGCACCACCACCATCATTAATCACCACCCACATTTGTTCCAAGGCAATGCATAAAATGAAACAAGAACAGATAAAAACAGCACGCACACACAAAAAACAACAACAGCAACAGAAAATGTGGACATCCATAGCAGAAAGCTATTCACCCAGCTGGGAAAGCTTGTTGGAACAGAAAATGTCTTCAATTGTTTCTGTAAAGTGCAGATAGTGTGCATCTGCCATTATCTCAACAAGATTTTTGTTCCGTAGAACTGGGGAGCCACACTGAAAGCCCTGCTGCAAATTTCTATGGTGTGGGCTTCTCATACCTTTAGAGCTTAAAGGAGAAGGTCTCCTGCACACCAACATAATCTACTGGGTATGTAAGAAATAAATCAGGCTCTCAAGTAACCTGGTCCTCAGCTGTATAGGGCCTTAAACGTTGATTCCAAAACCTTGAACATGTCCCAGTAGCAGACTGGCAGTCTGTGCAAATCCTGCAAGCAAAGAGCTATATGTTGATGGTGGTTTGTTCCCACAAGCAACCTAAACACCATGTTCTACACCAGCTTGGGTCACTGATCCAAAGACAAGGGAACACACAGAACTGGGGGAAGATGATCCCTACCAGTATGAGATTCTGTTGCACTTTTATTCTCCTCACCTATTCAGAATTAGAGCAAAGGTACCTACCCTCATGCTGAATCAGCTTTGTGGTTCCATCACTCTTGTATGACTGAAAGGTGGGAGAATAGGTAAGTAGGTAGTTGGATGGATGGATGGATATGAAGGTGGGCACGCGCATAATTCATCATTATTGATGAGAATATCCTCCAAAACCAATTCAAAATGGACTTGACAGATGTTTATCACACACAAAAACCAAATCATTTTGTGCTGAGCCCATTTTAATGTCCAAGCCCCATCAGGTTATGGATGTCATCTCACCACTTCCTCCTCTCTCTTCTCCAAAGTATATGTGGTAGAAGCAACTGGAGTACTTGTAATGGAAATGCATCATGTGTCATCCATGGTACCCCAGAATACTACTAAAGCAGCAGAAACAGCCCAGCTAGGAACCTGCCTTAATGTACTGCAGCATCACAATCAGGACTCCAGTGAAATGTTATTTTGCAAGGAACCTGACAACACTAAGATAGATTACAGAGTATGGAAATTAAGAGTTCCATAGTCCCTGGCCTCTGGGTTGTTACTGCAACAATATTCTAGAGAATATTATAGACTGCGTTACAACTTCTGTTCCTTCACATCACTGTAACATCCATGAGATGTGTTAGAAAAAGAATGTGCCATGACAATAACACGGAAGCCTATTCAGAGCTGCACTCCTATTTCAAATGAGTTTGGTCCCAGTTCAGAATGGGCTTTGAGCTTTTCAGCATTCACCCTCCCTCCCTCCAATTAGCAGGCATCCAGTTTTGTCTCCTGACAGGGAAAATAGCCATCTTATGCATTATTCAGTAACAAATAAGAGATGGTTATTTCTATCAAAGGTAGCAAAGGCACATAATTCAGTCACCCCATGTGTTAAATGGATAAAGTCTGGTCAATGCCATTGCTGTTCAAGGTGGATGTAGGTGAATTGGGTGGTTAGGCTTCAAAGGAAGTTTATGAAGGTATTTAGAACTTCAGAAAGCATATGTTAATATTGATTCAAATTACTAATATTAGCAATAATGCACAATTCATGAATCAATATACCAAAGCAAACTTTGGCAACATAAAAGCCCATAAATGTTTACCCTCTCAACAAATGCATGCTAAATGTGTTTTGACCAACTTTTTCTATAACAGCTTCTACAAAAACTTTTTCTTCTACTGTTGTCCTTGCACCCCAAATGTTAAAAAAGGACAATTTTCTAGCTCAATCTTCCTTAGGATGTTTTGGGACAAACTCCTCCCTGACCATGCTGGGACATCATCCCTGACCTTGCTGGGACTGATGAAGCTGGGAAATACTTCCTGCCCATAAACCTGGAGAGGTTGTGTAAGCTAGGACTTATCCAACTTACCTTTCCTCCCTGCTTCCCAGGCATGGACATACTTTAATGCTCTGCATTTCTGCACTCTTATTATTTTTGCTCTAGAACTCTCCCCAAGAAAACCCACTGTTTAAAGCTGAATCAGAACAAGTTGCAATCCATAGAAAACTTAAATTGCTGTTTTGTTTCGCTTCAGCTTTAAAGAGTGCATTTTCAGTAATTTAAAAATTGGATATAAGCTTACTATTCCTATCAGCCTATACACATACCCTGCTTAAAAAATAACCACCATCTACATCTGCTGTAAAAAATATAATAATCATATAGGAGGGGGGGAATCTAAACTTCAAAAAGTAAATGTATGCTATCTCCCATACAAAGAATTGGGACTAATGCTTCCCTTCACTGAGACCTCGCTTCACTGAGTCACAAATCCTCCCCAAACACCATCTGTTCTCAAATCCATCCTACTGAGGGTGGAACAAAATGTTATGAGAAACCTGGGCCTGTTGTAGAAAATGGCATCACCATAAAAATTCTCTCCCAACACAACAAACATTACCGCTTGTCCTGTGTCCTAAAATTATAATGCTGGGAGATTTGCCACCCACTCTACAGAATTGGCTGCAGTTATTCAGAATTGGGAAATCACCAGTACAATGCAATCAAGGACACTGACAAACTGCAACGTGTCCAGAGGAGGGCAACCAAAATGGTCAAAGGCCTGGAAACGATGCCTTATGAGGAACGGCTAAGGGAGCTGGGCATGTTTAGCCTGGAGAAGAAGAGGTTAAGGGGTGATATGATAGCCATGTTCAAATATATAAAAGGATGTCACATACAGGAGGGAGAAAGGTTGTTTTCTGCTGCTCCAGAGAAGCGGACACGGAGCAATGGATCCAAACTACAAGAAAGAAGATTCCACCTACACATTAGGAAGAACTTCCTGACAGTAAGAGCTGTTCGACAGTGGAATTTGCTGCCAAGGAGTGTGGTGGAGTCTCCTTCTTTGGAGGTCTTTAAGCAGAGGCTTGACAACCATATGTCAGGAGTGCTCTGATGGTGTTTCCTGCCTGGCAGGGGGTTGGACTTGATGGCCCTTGTGATTCTAAGATGTGAAGGTAAATAGTATCATACTTTTCTTTTTCCTTTTGTGGGACTGGGGGGGGGGGGCGAGCTCAATGTTTGGCCAACAACTTCAATAGTGTTCATTTTTCCTGTTCACGGAACTTGGAGACGTTACACCTGCAACAAAGCAGGCTCAGACCTCCTTTGCCCTTACCCAGGCCTTGATTCAGATGGGAAGCACTTTCTACTCCTGGGTATTTTCAACATCTACTCTGTTTCCGTGGCTCTAGGGGTGCGAGAGGATTTGACATCTGGACAAGAACCAAGGTAGCAGATATGATGACCTGCAGTCCTGTAATAGTGGTGTTCAGATCCAATGTCTCTTCAGGGTCATTGACAGTGCTGGGGTTCTGCTCATCATCTAAGAAGACCTTTGGATTCATGTTTTGTTTTTGTTTCACTTTTGGGTGATCCCAACCTGGTATGCCCACTGCATCAAGGCAATGGAACCCAAGAGTAAAATCTAATCTGTGGAAATATGGAGAAGGAGATAGAGAACCAGTTTGGGTTAAACATAGCGTAAGTGTGGGAGGTATCAGACTCTGAAGCTCCTCAGTAATCAGAAGCAGCAAAGCTAGCCTGTTTGGGAACCAAGCACACTCACAAGTGAATCTTTACACATGATTATGAAGGGGGAAAACTGAATAGGAAGAGTCGTCACTTCTGAAGGCAGAAGAAAGAGGCAAAAGATGAGAAATGACCTCCTGAATTACTCAGATAGAAGGCTTGTCATTCTCTTTCCTCCTTGTGAGGCTGTGAGACACTGAGGACTTGGTTGAAGTGGGCCAGAAAGAGTTATCCTGGAGTCACTGTCCAGCGCTTATAGTCTATGTTAGTAAATCAAGACTAAAGGAAAGTGGTTAGGCAACCTGCCATGGATGGAATTGCAGTCCTCCTGAAAGAGCAGTGGCATAGTCTGGGAGGTTCTATATCGTCACTGGATGCTCAAATAGTATGTTCTCTTATAAACTCTTGATTGAATTACTGAATGACAATGATTGACTCTCCCCCCTCCCCAATAGCTGTCAAAGTTTCCCTTTTTTAAGGGAAATTCCCTTATTCCGAATAGGATTCCTCGCAAGAAAAGGGAAAAGTTGAAAGCTATCCCCACCCTACCCCCCGGTCTCTTGATTTTTGAATCCTGATTTATGCAAGCAGCTCTTGATGGTTAACAGCTGAATGTATGAACTTGTTCCACCAAAAAGCTTTCTATCTAAGAAAGTATGCAAATCTCTTCTGTTTGGTCCTGGATGGCTAATTTGCACATGCAGCTATCACTTCATGAAAATACATGTATGAATCAGCCCTATAGACAACTCCATACATAACAGTGGTGGTGTCAATCAAAATCTTGCCTTCAGGGCTTTGGATCCATGATCTAAATCAGAAATCTCATATGATGCATCCTAGATATGACATCAAATGAGTCTTTGCATTTAGCATGCTTTTTTATTTTTTAAATAATAATAATAATTACATAGCATATGGATGCCAATGGGAACTTTCTTCCCAATGCAAAGAGCAGCTTTGGAGGAGCACTTTTAATCAGGACTGCAACAGTGAAAAATCACCCTTTCCATCAGCTACAATCCCAAGAATTATTAGCACACCTGCACAGCGTACAAACCACTGGTGGAAAGACTTCTCCTCTTTGAACTATATTTAATCCAGGCTGCTGATGCTCCTTCGAGTGCAGGATGACTGGTATCAGGGAAATGACTGATGAGGGAAAGGACTCATCGTCATTGCTCTCCCCGGCACTTCCCTTTTGCTACTGTCAGCCTCCAGGGGAGGAGTCATCTAGCCTGGTGAGAAAAACCCCCACCCCTTCTGAACCTTCTTTCCTATGCAATAAGACCTGCCCCAGGAGCTGCAACATTCATTCTGCTCTGGACTTAGGTATTTCAGTTTATATTTTTTCTTTTGCAATTATTGAATCTACTCAATCTTGGTAACTTGTGGGGGTTTTCAGTTTTGTATACTGACTTCTCCCCCATCCCACTCTGATACTTCACTTTTTCATAACCTGAAGGTTTGTTGTAAGCTGCATGGCTCAATATGGAAAGGAGGCATATAAGTAAACTAAATTGATTGATAAATCACTGTCTGCTATTTGTATTTTTGTGTGTGCAAAAACACATTCACCATCACGTGTGTGTGTGGGATTCAAAGTATGCAGGTGAAGATAAATAAGAAAAATAAGAAAAATAAAAGCTTTGGATAACAGGGAATGCCATTTTGCCAAGGAGAGCAGAACAGCTATTAATATCAGGCAAAAGCAACCAGCATCTTCCTTTGCATCAATTTAGAATCAAAATTGTCCTTGGCTAAGTTTTGAATTGGCTATCTGAAGCTCAGTTGCATATCATCCAATTAACAATGCCCTGTGAGCCAGACATTTCCTTCTGGAGTATATTAATTGCAAGCCATGTTCTCAAATTAAATTCTTCCTCTCACTGTCTCCCCTTTTTTATTTCTTCTGTGCCTTCTTATAGGTTTTTTGTCACTCCTGGTATCTGTTTTAATAGACGTAAAATGTTGGACATTCCAAGTATAAATTGCAAAACCTATGAAACATCTCATTCTCACATTAGCTTAACATCTTTTCTGGACTGTGCTGTTCTGTCTTACCCCTGTTCCCCCAAAAACATCTTCTCAAAGACTATCACAGGCACGTCAGTTACTCAATAAATGTGGTAATGCAATCTCCGAATATGCACTTGTTCCCAGAAGTTTCAGGTATATTTCATTGCCAATAACTTTCTAATTTGGCACATTAAATATATTGAATAACCTGTCAGGAACAGCTGTGAATCTGACAGGAAGGAGATGCTTCAGGAGGACAGTTTCAAATCCCTAAAAAACTCATGTAAGCACTTTTCAGTTATTTTCCTCTAGCAGACTTTAAAAAAAGAAAAGAAAAGACATCTCCCTGGTTCTCAGAGAATTTTTCATAATGCCTTTTCTTTTTTTTAAGGAAGTCAATGTCTTAGTCAATTCCCAGTGTCACCACTCTTTACACCCATTGACTCTTTTTTAAAAAAGAAGAAGAAGAGGGAATGGGAAGCTTATTTAAACCTCTGGCTATGATTTCTCACCCTAAAAAGCCATGGTCAGCAACCCATGCCAAATAAATAGCTTTTTCTGCTTCCTTTGTCTTTCTCCCCCATTTGGCGATTAGACAAGTGTGTGGGTTATATCATCCCTTGAATCTCAGAGAAATGTTGGGTTGTGGAGTTGAAAAATATCAGCCTTTCCTTTTTATTACCAGTCATATCTCCCACCCTCAAGATTTCTGGGGGCATTAGTTGTAAGTGACGCTCTCACTGTAAAAGGAGACAAAGCAAACGTCAGAAAGAGATGAAATGATCAAATAAAAGCTGCCAAAAGACTTTGATGACAAAATATATGGAAGCATTAAGCAAGATGCTTCCACGGCACTATCAATGGAGAACAGGGAGACTTTGAAGTTTAATTCAATGGGCAAGAAAAGTCACAGGCTGACCAACAGCATCTGCATGAATATCAGTGCCGGCAAAGTGTCCCACCATGATGCACTTTCAGCATTGAGTTAAAAAGAAGAAGACTGAAGATCACACAAAGCATATCTCTATATGATTTAAGGATCCGTAACCAAAATAGCTATTTTAATGCGTGTATCTTTCCACTGAAATGCAAGTTGTGACATCCCAAACCTTGTTAGGATGAACAAAATGGGAGGGAAACCATTCCAAATGGGTGTTCATGGCTTATGGGTCACCCTTTGCTATCAGAAGGCACCAAGGGATTCAAGTCATGTATTGCTCCAGCAGATAGCTCCAGAAGAAAGTGGGTTCTGGTCCAGACAGGTAGATCATTACAGGAGTTCAGGCTCCTGAAACAGTCATGTGTAACAAAGCAAGATCAAACAGGGCAAGGCAGGTCAGGTCAGGGTCAAGATACAGAAAGGTAAGGAAAGTCGAATCAGGCCAGGCTAGGGTTTGGGGTAAAGGGACACGGGTGGTGCTGTGGGTTAAACCACAGAGCCTAGGACTTGCCAACCAGAAGGTCGGCGGTTCGAATCCCCGTGACAGGGTGAGCTCCCGTTGCTCGGTCCCTGCTCCTGCCAACCTAGCAGTTCGAAAGCATGTCAAAGTGCAAGTAGATAAATAGGTACCACTCCGGCGGGAAGGTAAACTGCATTTCTGGCACTGCTCTGGTTCGCCAGAAGTGGCTTAGTCATGTTGGCCACATGACCCAGAAGCTGTACGCCGGCTCCCTTGGCCAAAAAAGCGAGATGAGCGCCACAACCCCAGAGTCTGTCACAACTGGACCTAATGGTCAGGGGTCCCTTTCCCTTTTATCTTTAGGGTTTGGGGTGCCAAGGTCTTATCAATGATAAGTTTTGAATGTTGTTTCATCAACAGTACAGCTTTCCACAGAGTTTTTAGCAAAGCTATAGCTCGGTTTGGCTAGTTAGCTCCATCTTCAGTGTGGTAAGTCCTTTTAGCTAAAGAGGCCTTGACTGCTCCAACAGCCATTGGTTCCTATGCACAGAAGAAGAGTGTGGTCCCATTGGATCATATATTGTGAGATCACTTTCAGTTTGTGGAATCTGATGATGGACAGGGTGCTGTAGCTCTGCACATAAGCTTACATAAGCTTAGGAGAGGGGGCTGGTTGGTTCTAGTGCATGGTTAATGTACAAGGATCCTTCCCACTAAGAGGAAATGGTGCTGCCACTTTTAAAGAAGCCTGTCCTGGACCCCCACTGGCTGCCACTTACCTACTGGATGAAGTTCAAGGTTTTATTATTTGTATATGTATAAAGCCCTTAAAAGCTTGTTATCTTGAAGGATCTCCTTGCCTCATGTATGCCTATTCAATCACTTTGATCTAGAGAACTGGCACTCTTCTAAGTACCATATGAAGTTTGCTCCATATCTACTTGCAAAAAGACTTTTTTTTCCCCAGCAGGTGAATTAGGACATATATAGTGGTACTTCGGGTTACAAACGCTTCAGGTTACAGACTCTGCCAACCTGGTAGTACCTCTGGTTAAGAACTTTACCTCAGGATGAGAACAGAAATTGTGCAGCAGCGGCGCGATGGCAACGGGAGGCCCCATTAGCTAAAGTGGTGCTTCAGGTTAAGAACAGTTTCAGGTTAAGAACGGACCTCTGGAACGAATTAAGTTCTTAACCAGAGGTACCACTGTAGTTTAGTTAAATTGGTGTTTTTTTAATGTGGTTGATTCTATTTGTATATAGAAAATTTGTATATGCTGTACATATTATTATTATGTACACTAGGGGTTTTTTTTAAGTGACTTATAAATTCTTCTAAATAAATAGAAACTAAAATCATAATTCTCATGCACTCCACTTAATGAGCATGCACACATTCCAGTAATAATAAATGGTACTGACCTATGCATATTAATTTTAGAACCAAGGAGGAAAGATAATTCAAAAGAGGGAGCAGAGTGCATCAAAAATGTATGTAAGTGTTGATATATAGCTATATTCCACAACAATAAAAAGAGAAAGGAAGAAAAATATTCAATATACATCAAAGAAATGTCAAGAGCAATTCAGAAATCTCAGAAGTAAACCCTTAGTTAAAAAATTTATACAGAATCCTTCAAAATTATTTTTGGGGCGTAATTTAAAAAGCTTCTCTGTCACAATACACTGTAATATGTATTTAATTGGTTATGTGAATAAAAATAAAACCCAGCAATTTTATTTCCACCCCTAAAGCACACATGGATAATACTTTGAGTCACTTGATAACCACCCAGCCTGCAATTTAAAAATGCATTCTCCCCAGCAGTAGTAAAAGGGCAAGAATGAAAAGAAATAATCAACCTTTCTGAGCCATTTGCCCCTGTTTTCATTTAAAATGCCTTCTGGGATTGAACATCCATTCACATACACAGTCCTGATATAGACAGTCTTTCTAGGCTTCTTAAAAAGTGGTCCATGGAGATGAGAGCAAATGCTGGGGCCAATAACTCTATCCTCACCCATCCTTTTCTTCTCTTGTACATCAGGTAGGAAAGAGGGAGGAATTCAATTCAGTTTGCACTTAAACTGGAACCTCCCACATTTGCACTTTCTGAAATAAATGTGTGAACTGAAACAAAGCCATCTTTCAAAACGCTCATTCCTCTGAATTTTGCAACGCAGAGTCAACTAATCTGTACAAATATGCATATCAGCTGAGAGGGGGGCACTGACTGCATTGGTTCAAACTGACCAAGTCATATGAATGATGCAACGGTCCCATTTCAGATTATCATGCCAGGCTTCATAGACCATGGTATTCTGGTTTACTTTTTGGTTTATTAACCATCACTATGCCAGGCTTCTCCAGTTTGGATGTAACAGGGAACTCTGCACTAATATATAGGCCCAGCTATTTGCACTCTAGATGACACTAGGAATGGGTGAATCTGCTAATCTCAGTTTCTCAAAGCTAAATTCAATTATCCACATTTCCACATTTGTTTTTTTGTTAGGCCCCATGAAATCATTTTAGGGTGAATTTCTCCCAATATACACATTTTTATATCCAATTTTGCCTAATATAGACATTTTTGCAAAGCAATTTCTCTTCTAATGGAATGCGTTTTTGTATGTTGCTCTCACTAATTTTATGCACACTTTAACCCTACTTAATGCATTTTTGGTATGCAGTACTCGGTTGTAGAACGACATTGCAAAATTTGGAGAAGTGGGGATGTGTTTTGGTTTGAGTATTGATTCAGAAAGTGCAAATTATGTAGGTTTGCCTTTAAATGCAAACCGAATCAACTGTCTCTGCCATCTGAAAACACTAGTAACAGATTAGTTTCAACACCAGTTATGCCACCATAAGAAGGGCATATAATACATGTGTCATCATCACAGAGGAGACCTTGACTCATCATAAGGCACTCACTTGGAATGGACAACTTTATTCCATGGCAGACTTTTCATGAAGAGAGCAATTTTTACTATATGTGGTGGTCTTGTAAGGTAGCAAAAGCTTTCGGGAAAATGGTTTCTAATTAGTTGAGGGGAAATGCTGAAGATAGCTTTTATTTGAAAACCAGAAGCTTTTCTTTTAGGGATATTAGGTTCAGAGGTACCTAAAGGCCAAAAAAGAAAAAAGTGTTTATGTAAACCATGACAGCCACTAGAATGATTTATGCCCAGAGATGGAAAGAATATCCAGTTCCTACCAAGGAGGAGTGGCAGATAAAATTAATGGACTATGCTGAAATGGCAAAACTTACTGGAAGAAGAATAAACCAAGAAAAAAGAACTTTTAACAAAGAATGGGGAAGATTCATAGATTATTTGAAAAAAATATTGTAAACAACTAAGTTCATTGGAAGGATTAATTTAAAACAAGCAGTTATAAATAGTTATTAAGGAAGACATAGGGAATAATCAATAAATGGAATTAAGTGGGAGATGAAATAATAAAAATTAAAACTTAAGAAACTAAAGTAAAAAGTAACCCTGGACGGTTAAGCCCAGTCAAAGGTGACTAAGGGGTGTGGCGCTCAACTCACTTTTCAGGCAGAGGGAGCCGGAATTTGTCCACAAACAGCTTTCCGGGTCATGTTGCCAGCATGACTAAACCAATTCTGCCACAATGGGACACCATGACGAGTGCCAGCGTGCATGGAAATGCTGTTTACCTTCCCGCTGGAGCGGTACCTATTTATCTACTTGCCCTTAGACGTGCTTTCAAACTGCTAGGTTGGCAGAAGCTGGGACTGAGCAACAGGAGCTCACCCTGTCGTGGGGATTTGAACCGCCAGCCTTCCGATTGGCAAGCCCTAGGCTCAGTGGTTTAGACCACAGCACCATCTGTGTCCCTTTCCTAAGAAACTACAGAAGTGGGGAGAAAAGTCAAACTATATATTATTTATTGGAAAATCTAATTAATCTGTATGATTGTCAAAATTTTCAAAAAATAAAATATTTAATACCTTTCATGTGTTTGCCCATAATCCCAAGCCTTTCCTTTTCTGCATTAATCTTTGAAACAAACAAATGAACAAACATAGATCCTATCAAAATACATTGTTAAATGTGTCTCCTCCCTCAAAATAAGTATTTGAATATATATTTCTACACATATTTTCTCCTTTAATCTGCACTGAAGACTTCCGGAGGCGGCGCAAAACAGCAATGGCGGTCCTCTTCGCACTGTGAAGAGGGGCTCCGCGAAAAAGGGTCGTCCGCTACGGCAAAGCGGAGACCCATCAAGAAAAACCGCAGGCAGAGTGAGCCTGCGGCCGTGGGACTCGGCGGGCGCCTTGAGCCCCCCCAGAAGCGGAGAAGGAGCCTCGTAAGAGGCTCCGGAACGTGAAAGGGGGAGCGGCGCTGTGAGTTCATCGCTCTTTTCGTGGATGCAAAGCCGCGCTGCTGCTGCTGATGAGCACCGACCTTTCTTCCTGAAAACATCGAAATTGGAGCAACATACCCGTGAGTAAAGGGTTTAAATCTTTAACCAAATTGGAGAAATTCGGCTGAAAACGGGAGGTGAGTAACAGGAAGTCCGCCTCCCGACTCTGCTAATTAGATCAAAGCAAGGGCTCTGAAGCGAGCTGAAGTGTTTAAAAGGGACTGTAAAAGTGGAGGAAAGAGTGCATTGATAGACTGTGTATCTTTGAGGAGAAAAGGGAAAGAATTGTGAAATTTATGGACTTTTGCTTTCTGGAACTGTCCCCCTATTTTTGAGCTAAACGGAATTAAAAGGGGTAACCCTGTCATCAGGCTGCCAGTGTATAGAAGAGAACTGTCAAACTGCTGTCAAACTGACGACATTGTAGCAGAGACTTAAACTGTTGCATGGACTGAGATATTAACGTTTAACATTGTTGCTGAGACCTCCTTTGACACCTTGTGGCTGGAGTTTAAGAAACTGGAAGCTTTGGAAACCTTCCTTTTGTGCACTGGAATTACAAAAATTTAACATGGGGAATATAGGAACTTCAATGGCAGAAAATAGTTCCTTCCTTTTTTGAAATTTTGAAATACTCCCCCTAGAGGATTGTGGAAGTATAGTGGCCTGGGAACTGAACTTTATTGAAACTCTTTGTGGTTTAATTGTTTATACTTTGGACTTGTCTTTCTCATGGGACAAAAGATCATTTGACCTTGAACAGAGGAAGGTGTGGAATGAGCGGCTCAGGGAGAACAAGAGCAGCTAAAGCCAAAGATAAAGAAAAAGAGAAAAAATCTGGGCAACTTATGCAAACAACTTTAACTCATCATCGCAGATCATCCGTCCCAACTGTGCTGACAGCACAGGAGGTGGAATTTGTACAGCCTGCTACAGAAGATATGGCAACTGGAGGATCTGAAACAGTTTTGAAACAAATTTTGGAACAACTGGCAGTTTTAAATCAAAAAGTGGATAATCAAACATCAAAAATTGACCAAGCTACATCCTCTATTGGCAGATTAACTGAACAGGTTTCGCAGCACACCCAGGCGATTGAAAAACTGCAAGGAGCTACGGCTGAAAACTACAAATTAGCTGTGGAAGCCAACCAAAAAGCAGAACAGGCGAATATAAAGGTTGATGAAATTAAAGGGGAAGTAAGGCCTCTGAAAAGACAGGTAGGGGAACAACAAGCCTACCTGTCATTGGTTGAATTGAAAAGTAAAGAAAACAATCTCAGGATAAGGGCTATCCCGGAACTGGAGAAAGACAACCTAGAGGGATTTCTGACACTTTTGTTCTCCAAATTCTGGGGAATTGAGGAAGAAAAGGACTTTAAAATTGTGACAGCCTTTAGACTGGGAAAATCTGTAAAGAAAGACAAGTCCAGAGACTGCTTAGTTATTCTGAGATCAAGAGAAGAGAGGGATAAGATATTAGGCCTACATTTCAAGAAATCTTTGGAGATAGAAGGCAAAAAGGCTGAAATTTACAGAGATATACCCAAATATCTCTTGGAACTTAGGACTACCTATATAGACTTGACCAAATTGTTGAGACACAACGGAATTCCTTATAGGTGGGAGTTTCCACAAGGACTTTCATTTACTTACAAAGGAAGGAAAATAAAAATTAAATCACCTGAAGACCAGCAGAAGTTCCTATACGACCACGAGGAGGACCTGCAAAAAGGAGCTGCAGCTTCTTGGCCTCCACCACCACCGGGACCACCTTCAAGAGTCATACCACCTGGATCTGGACCAGCACTACCTCCTCCGGGATCGGAGGGAAACTTAGAGACCCCATTGTAGGACCCGTCAACTGAATCAGGATGTCTCTGCAGCTTCTCAGTTGGAACATAAATGGCGGAAATTCCCCGGAAAAAAGAAGAAAAGTTTTTCACATTTTGAAAAAGGAACAATTGGACGTTATCTGCCTACAAGAAACACATGTGACAAGGCTTCACAGAAAAGTGCTGATTAATAAAAGACTAGGCCAAGAATTTATTTCTTCGGATAAAGTTAAGAAAAGAGGAGTGGTGATATATGCAAAGGAGAGCCTGTCACCGAAATTCTTATTTAAAGATGAACATGGCCGAATTTTGGCGATTGAAATACAGACACAAGGAGAAAATTTTTTGATATTAGGAATATATGCTCCAAATGAGGGAAAATCGGAATTTTTCAGGAAGCTGCATGAGACTATGCTGGATTACTTGGACTATAATAACATCATTATGTTGGGTGATATGAATGGGGTTGTGTCTGTAAACATGGATAAGTCACAAAGTGCCAACATATCGAAAGATGGCAGACTACCTAAAACCTTTTTTGAAATGACTGACAATATGGACTTAATCAACATATGGAGGGTTAAGAACCCTCTAGGGAAAGAAGGAACTTTCTTTTCTGAAGCTCATCTGACATGGACACGAATCGACCAAATATGGACAACTAGAGGACTGGCACCTAAGACTAGAAAAGTGGAAATCTGCCCAAAAACCTGCTCCGACCATAATGCTTTGAAAGTGGAATTGAGACTAAATACAACCGGATCCTTTAGATGGAAAATGAATGACACTATACTAAGAGATCAGGAGATCGTTAAGAAGGCCCAAAAAACTTTAAAGGACTATTTTGAGATAAATTTGAATACCACCGTGGAAAAAAGAATAATCTGGGACGCAAGCAAGGCAGTTATGAGAGGGTTTCTAATACAACAAAACACGATTAAGAAAAGGCTCTGGAATGAAAAGGAGAAGATATTGGAGAAAATAAGAGAAGGAGAGAAAAAATTAAGATCTAGGCCTAAGTCGAAGGATGTGCTAAGAGAAGTGAAATTTTTCCAGGCGCAATATTCAAAATTGATAAATCAAGAGGTGGAATGGAAAATTAAACAAATGAAACAAAGATCCTTTGAATCAGCGAATAAGTGTGGGAAACTGCTAGCCTGGCAGTTGAAAAAGAGACAAAAGCTTAATACAGTTACAAATCTAGAGATTGAAGGGAGAATGGTTCAGAAACCTGAGGAAATTAGAAAGTGCTTCCAGAGATATTTCAAAGAACTCTACTCACAAGGGCCGCAAAAAGCTTCCGAGGTGGATCAATTTCTTAAAACTAATGGATTACAAAAAATACCCCAGGAAATGAGAACAAACCTGAATTGCAACATCACACAGCAAGAAATTGAAAGTGCCATTCAGAATCTTCAATTGGTCAAGTCTCCAGGCCCTGATGGTCTAACCTCCAAATATTATAAAGTTTTAAAGGATTATTTGATACAACCCTTGATGGAGGTTTGTAACCAGATTATGGAGGGAAGGAAGGCACCGGAAACGTGGAAAGAAGCTTTCATCACATTGATACCTAAACTAGAAACTGAAAAGACTCAGCTTAAGAATTACCGCCCCATCTCACTCCTAAATGTGGATTACAAATTTTTTGCAGATATTCTGGCAAGTAGATTTAAAAAAGTATTAAATGAAGTGATCCATAAGGACCAGGCTGGCTTTCTCCCTGGTAGGCATTTGTTTGACAACACAAGAAACATTATTGATATTTTGGAACTTCTACAAACAAATCTTAACACTAGAGCGGTCTTAATTTTTATTGATGCAGAGAAGGCCTTTGATAATATTTCTTGGATGTTCATGAAGAAAAATTTGGAAGGGATGGGAGTGGGGCGGGGGTTTGAAAATGGTATAGAAGCAATCTATGCAGAACAAAAAGCTAAATTGATAGTAAACAATGTGGTGACAGAGGAGTTTAAAATTGAAAAAGGGACACGCCAGGGGTGCCCCCTATCCCCCCTATTGTTCATTTCAGTTCTGGAGGTGTTGCTAAACATGATTAGAAAGGACCGGTTGGTCCAAGGAATTGAGGTCGGAGTGAAACAATATAAATTGAAAGCATTTGCAGATGACTTGGTATTAACATTACAGGAACCAGTCTCCAGCACTAAAAGAGTGTTAGAATTAATTTCTGACTTTGGTCGGGTGGCGGGGTTTAAGTTAAATAAGCAAAAAACCAAAGTTTTAGCAAAAAATTTGACAGTCACAGAAACAGATGAGTTCTCTAAAGAAACGGAGCTGAATGTGGTTAAAAAAGTAAAATACCTAGGGGTGTATCTGACCTCTAAAAATTTGAATTTGTTTAAAGATAACTACGAGAAATGTTGGTCAGAAATCAAAAGAGATTTGGAAACATGGTCAAGATTGAAACTTTCCTTGTTAGGCCGAATAGCTGCTGTAAAGATGAATGTATTGCCAAAAATGTTATTTTTGTTTCAGGCCCTACAGATCGTGGACAAGGTGGAATGTTTTGGAAAGTGGCAGAAGGATATTTCTAAGTTTGTTTGGCAGGGCAAAAAGCCCCGAATAAAGTTTAAAATATTAACTGATGCGAAAGAAAGAGGGGGATTTGCCCTGCCAGACTTGAGGTTATATTATGAATCTGCAGCCTTCTGCTGGTTGAAAGATTGGATTTTACTGGAGAACACTGATGTCCTAGATCTGGAAGGGTTTGACAATGCGTTTGGGTGGCATGCATATTTGTGGTATGACAAGGTTAAAGTGCACAAATTGTTTAAAAATCATATTGTCAGAAGAGCAATTTTGATGGTCTGGACAAAATATAAAGACTTATTGGAGAGTAAGACTCCGAGGTGGCTCTCACCGGTGGAGGCCAAGGCACGTAAGAGACTTAACATGGAGGCCCATTGGCCTAAATATTGGGAAATAATTGAAAAAATTGGAGACAATTGGAGGTTGCTGAGCTTGGAAAAACTGAAAACCAAGGTGCGAGATTGGCTGCACTATGCGCAAATTCAGGAGGTCTTTAAAATAGATTAAAAGGTTGGATTCCAGGTGGAAAAATCGAAACTAGAGACTGAATTGTTAGAGCCAAAAAATAAATTACTTTCGAGAATGTATAACTTGCTGCTTAAGTGGAATACACAGGATGAGACAGTCAAATCCTCCATGATAAAATGGGCGCAGGATGTGGGGCACAACATTATGTTTGTAGACTGGGAAAGGTTATGGAACACCGGTTTGAAATTTACGGCATGCACTGCCTTGAAGGAAAATATTATGAAAATGGTATACCGGTGGTACATGACCCCAGTCAAACTAGCTAAGATATACCATCTGTCTGACAACAAATGTTGGAAATGTAGAGAGCCGGAAGGGACATTCTTTCATCTCTGGTGGACCTGCCCGAAAGTGAAGGCCTTCTGGGAAATGATCCATAATGAACTAAAAAAGGTACTGAGATTTACCTTACCTAAGAAACCAGAGGCCTTCCTTCTGGGCATGGTGGACCAGAGAGTGCTTAAGAAGGACAGAACTTTTTTCATGTATGCTACCACAGCAGCAAGGATCCTGATTGCAAAATATTGGAAGACACAAGATTTACCCACGCTGGAGGAATGGCAGTCGCAGTTGATGGACTATATGGAATTGGCTGAAATGACTGGCAGAATCCGAGACTTGGGAGAAGAAACAATTGAGGAGGATTGGAAAAAGTTTAAGGACTATTTGAAAAAACACTATAAGCTGTATGAATGTTAAAAAAAAAATGCACCTTTTAGGAAACTCTAGCTTCAGCAAATGTAAGTTAATGAAATGAAAATTAAGACACAAGAATTTAGAGGTAAAATAATGAAACAACTTTATTGTGTTTAATACAAAGCGTACAAGAATTGGGTTACAGTAAAATTGAAATCAGGGAACATGATAAAATGGAAGATACAATAAGTTTTGAAATAAGTTAACAAACTGCTGATGTTTTATATGACAGAGAATGCAGGGTTTGGAGGATGTGGGGAAGTCCTTTAGATTTGGTGAAAAAAGAACATGGAAATTTGTTATTCTTCTATTCTATTCTCTTATATCTATCCTTTATTCTTTTTTCTGTATTTCTTAAAATCAATAAAAAATATTATTAAAAAAAACAAACAACAACAACAGAAAGTTCATCTTGACAGGATAAAAAAGGCAATTGTTCTCCATTAAACCCAAATCATTTAGACAAAAAAAAAAAAAAAAAAAATCTGCACTGAAAACTACATCTCAACAATGGGTGCCTTGTGATATCCCCTAAATAGTGATATTCACCAGAATACACTCCTTTCATAAAGGAATTTTCAACTACCTAAATCCTCAAGCATCCTTGAGTTCATATAGTTTCATAACGTTAGCTTTGCAATGCAGAAACACACATACCCACATATATACTAAAACAAATCTTAAAATAGATGCTATCAAATATATTTCTTTTTTTAAAAAAATATGCAAAATAATTCTGATGGATGTGAATAAATGTTTAAGTAATGTTTGCTTCCTGGATTGTATAAAATTATCTCAATTTCTTTGATGTATATTCAGTTTTATTTTATTTTTGTTGCATTGTGGAATATACTTGGCATTTGCTTTGGCACTTTGTTCTGAAAAAGAAAACCCTGCAATCAAATGCAGCATATCACTTTGATTCCAATATTCCTGTTCATAATGGCAGAACTGGAAACAGAGATTAAGGTTTCCAACATTGTTTCAGAAGATGTGGGCAGACACAGAGGCATGGATAGCATTGTTATTTATTATTTATTTATTTATTTTCTGCCATCTTGCAAGACATCAGGGTGTTGTGTAGCAACATTAAAAAAAACACACCAAACTTTAAAAGCAATGCAGATGATAAATAACCCAAGGATGAGCAAGCTTCATACTGGTGCAGTGTATGTTATTAGAATATCATGATCCAGCTCTGCCACAGGAGGATCAGGAGCCAGTGTGGCGTAGTGGTTAAGAGCAGTGGACTCGTAATCTGGTGAACCGGATTCGCCTCTCCGCTCCTCCACATGCAGCTGCTGGGTGACCTTGGGCTGGTCACACTTCTTTGAAGTCTCTCAGCTCCACTCACCTCACAGAGTGTTTGTTGTGGGGGAGGAAGGGAAAGGAGAATGTTAGCCGCTTTGAGACTCCTTAGGGTAGTGATAAAGCAGGATATCAAATCCAAACTCCTCCCCCTCCTCCTCCCCTCCTCCTCCTCCTCCTCCTCTTCTTCTTCTTCTTCTTCTTCTTCTTCTTCTTCTTCTTCTTCCGTGACTAGAAGTGCCTTTTACCAACAGTGACTGGTTTGACAACTACAACCATTCCTGGATCAGGGAAGTCATACCATGCCCTGGTTACTTCAAGACTGGATTACTGAAATGTACCTGATCTGGAAGTGGGATCATGCCATGAAGTTGAACATTGGGAGGTTCAGGACAGACAAAAGGGAAATTTTAGCTGTTCTAAAACAAGGGTTATATAAAAAGATCTAAATGGATCTCTAGCCAGTAATATGGTCACTGCATTTTAGACCAATTGAAGTTTCTGAGTCCTCTGCAAGGGCAGCTCCACATAAAGCACATACAATAATACAATCTGGAGGTTTGGATCAGCATGAAAAGCATTGGTTCTGTCCAAAGGGGGCCTTCAATGATGAACCAGACAGAACTGTGAAAAGGTACTTGTAGCCACCTCAGCCTCTATTGACAGTACAGTGGTACCTCTGGTTACATACTTAATTCGTTCTGGAGGTCCGTTCTTAACTTGAAACTGTTCTTAACCTGAAGCACTACTTTAGCTAATGGGGCCTCTCGCTGCTGCCACACTGCCACCACGTGATTTCTTTTCTCATCCTGAAGCAAAGTTCTTAACCTGAGGTACTATTTCTGGGTTAGCGGAGTCTGTAACCTGAAGTGTATGTAACCAGAAGTGTATGTAACCCGAGGTACCACTGTATTGAATCTAGGCTGATGACCTGCTGTTTCCAGGGGAGAACGGCCTCAACCAGAATAGGCCTTCTTCCCACCTCCTCAACATGGGAACTCGGGACCCACAACATAATTAATAGCTTTCCCATCAGAAGCTTATAACCATATAGGCTACAGTCAGTAAATGAATAATAATTTCAAATTCTCAAACAAAACTGCGTTTGACATAACATAATTAAAAACTGGGTCATGGTGGTATCATATAATTCTATTGAGGCCAGCTAGAGTCATAGGCTAGAGGATAGAGCAACTGAACGCCAAGTCCTATAGCTTGCGCAGAGAACTTTGGGGAAAGGGGTGATTTGTGCTACCATTTTGCAGGCCTTACACCTAGAAAAGGGTGGTGGGGCAACCACTCCTATTTTTTGCCTTTGCACTAGACTTTTTGCAGAGGATGCTAGTAGTACCTGCCGGTGCCTAGCTAAAAAGCTACGTGGAAAAGGATGGTTTTTACACTAAGGTTACCAGGTTTCCCCGTCTCCCAGGGACAGTCCCCAGATTTACAAATCAGTCCCCTGACAAAATCCATCTATTTAGTAGGAAGTTGAAAAGTGTCCCTGGATTCATTGGGGAAAAACCTGGTAACCTTATGTTAAGCTCATGTGCTGCTTGAGGGCTTCCCAAGAACATAGCTGTCAACGTTTCCCATTTTTTAAAGGGAAATTCCCTTATTCCGAATAGGATTCCTCACAAGAAAAGGGGAAAGTTGACAGCTATGCCCAAGAAGCATCTGGTTGGCCACTCTGAGAATAGGAGGCAGTGGCAGACTTTGGGCTTTCAATTTTCCAAGCAATTGTTATGGGGGAGGGAGCAGCTCTGTGGCACCCTCTCGACTCAGTGCCCCATGTGTATTGTTATGTACTGAAGTTCTCACCCTGGGCCAGCCGGGGGATACTGTAGATAGTTATGCAAATAAGGGATCAAAAGTGATGTTCAGTGATTGGATAGTTTTAGAAAATTGTTACAGTTACATGGTACTGGAGCTCTATATAAGCAGGCTGACTGAACCCTTCAGTTCAGTTCTGTCCTGGCCTGTGAATAAACAAGAGCTATTTGAAGAATCACTGTGTCGTCTGATATGTTCACCCACAACATGTATGAACTGTTGTGACGTGCGGTTTGTGATTTCAGCTCTCTTGACATAATATGCTGGAGACAGTTCTCTAGTAACACTTCTTTATTAAAGCAAACAAGACTAAGACTTGAGGAGGGGAGAGCTACATTTATAGGGACAGGGAACAAGCTAGAAAGGATACATTTTGGAGGGAACAATATCAGGCAATCACAGTCCTGCCTTTTGGAGGGAACCAATAAGACAGAGGATCCAAATACAGCAGCTTAAATGAACCAATAGTAGCTGTACCCTCTGGAACCAAAAGGCAGTTACTTTACCCTAATGCAATACAGACAATAATAATACAGATATAAAATCCTTTGACTCAATACACAACATGAACTGCCCACGCTTCCCTAAATCTTCCTCTGCAGGAGGCTGGGCTAGATGGGCCCTTGGCCTGATCCAGCAGGGTTCTTCTTAACCAGAGCCAGCTGCAGAATGGTAACTTGGGGTATGGAACCTCTACTGCAGAGGTTCACAAGCTGTGAAACACAGAGCACCAGTAGACTACTAGTTCCATTCAGGTGGTCCACAGAAGGCCTATAGAGCAGTTGAGCATATCTGCATTTGGCCCTACATATTTTTTTTCTGACGATGAAGGCAGAGGATATTTTGACATACATCCAAAAGCTTCTCATAATGCTGTACTGGTGCAGCCCACTAATTCCCTGCTAAATATTTACTAGTCAGGGGGCCTTTCTAATATGGGGCACATTTTTAAAAACTGATTTTGATGTTGCTGCTGGCAGTGAAGAAGAAAAAAGTTCCGTTTTTTAAATTCTAATAAATATATATTCTACCCTTCCCATCAAAGGAGCCATTTGGTGGTCTGCCAAGACCCTCAGCAATTATCCTGTGGTCTACTGCAGGGGGAGTGGGAGCCTGAGAATACCTGATCTGTTACATCTCATAACACAGATTGAAACAACCTGTATACATGAGTGCAAATTGACTACAGCTCAAAACTCTAAAAGTGAACAGCAGAACTGCTCAACCTAGTCAAAGGCAGCCAATTTATAGTCATATATTACATGAGTGAAGAACAGAGGCTGATAAGCAATTAGTTATGAGGGTCGGCATGTCCGAGAAGAAAATGAAATACCCTGCCAATCTACTGCAAGTCACCCAGAGATCACAATCTTCCATTTTTATTTTTTATTTTGCACAGGAAAAGCAAGTCTCAATATCTTTTGTAGCAAAAGGAGGTTCATTTGAACTCTAGGATTACAGTAATACTGATCATAAACTTCAAAGGAAGAGTTTTGAAGCCCACAGTCCTAATGACATTGCAGAATCTGGGCGAAAGCCTGTTGAGGATGATGAATGGATGGAATCCAGTCTTTGGCCCTTTGGGGTACTTCCATCTTCATCACTCTGTTGATCAGCTACTAAGCTCATCAGGACCAGGTTCTCTAATCAGGACTGAATAGTTTTTTAAAATGGTATTTCTCCTTAGAACCAGCTTCTCATTAACTTAACACAATGATTGCAGACACGATTAAGTACCCTGAGAAGCATTGAGGAGGTGAGCTCCTTTATTCCTTTACTCCATCAACCTTCATTGTCACTGATTTGTGACCATTTGGCTCACTGGTGAGCCTCACAGCACCAACAGAATTAGCAAATCCATGGTCCAAACAAAGGGAAATTGATACACTGTGTAATTTGTTCGATTGACAGGTGAAAGCCCTAGGAAGGGAACTTCATCACTAGAATAATCTCCATTTCAGCCAGCCAACTAGCAAAGCAGGAACTTAAGGCAGTTCACTGAGCCTGTTTTATCACAGGTAAGCATTTGTCTAGCATGGCACATCTCACCTAGCAAATGCACTACATCCTCTTTATTAATACTTTCTCCAGATCTCAGAATACTCATCACACAATGCATATATCAAGCTGTGCCAGCTGGGATTGATAGGAATTGCTTTTGAAACATATGGAGGGCACCAAGTTGAAAAAGGTTGCATTAACGAGTCAGAAGAGCAATATTGCGGGTGAGAAAGATAAGAAGGAGAGTACGGCTGTGCTCAGGTTTTGCTTCTGGGCTTCTCACTGGTTGGCCACTGCGAGAAAGAGGATGCTGGACTAGATGAGTCACTAGACTGATCCAGCAGGACTCATTTCATGTTATTAAGCCACAAGCAGTATGGAAAAAATCAACCACTTGCCACCACAGCATTAATGTTGACAATCATTTTGGGTTTCATCTTAACAACCACCCTTTGAGATAGCTGAAGGCCATGTTGGGGGGTGGGAAGGGGACTGAACAGCAAACTGAACTAAAAGATCTTTGATGCATGTCTATTACCATATAGTACAAGTAGCCAAAGTGATGCCCTCCAGAGGTTCTTGGACCATTAGTCCCATCATCTCATATTGGCTGGGGCTGATGAGAGCTGGAGTCCCAAATCATTTGCAGGACACCACATTGGCAATTCCTGCTCTATAACATCCAATAGTGAGACCATAAGTGTGGCAGAACTTGAACTCAGATCAGAGTCAACCATAGCTCATGATGTACTAACTTATCCTTCAAAAGAACTTTTGGTGACTAAAAATGGGACCATGCATCCTTTATGGAAATGCTGTCTTTTTACACTATTAAGACTCTTTCTCCATATGACAACCTTTGGTGTGCCATTAGTTTCAGAAGGAAAAGGATCTCCAGGCAAGTAGCATAAAATGTAATGCAGCTGCAATAAATTAAAGGTCGAGGAGATGAAAATGAATGACATCCTAAGCAATAGACAAAGGCCTTCAGGCTCTCCAAGTCACTCATTGCCATACTCTGCCATAACTTAATCAGTACACAATCCCTTCTACCTGCAGCTCACCTAGCATGCTTCTTTCACCCAATGGGGACCTTCCCTTGCCTGGTCTCTCCATCCATTAACTTGTCCCTATAGAAAATACGGCTCAATTCTCATTGCACTCTGCAAAGTGCACTGAAGTGAACAGACACAAGAAATCAAGAGATATACATTCATTTTTGCACATTAAAAGTTTATCCCTCCCACTGTGCATTTAAGATTGCTACAAAGGGTTAGGCAGGTGTTCACTTCAAACATAACATTCTTTATAGGGGAAAAATGGACATGGAAGCTGTAGTGTGTACTTTTCCACCATTACAATTTTTGCTTTTTTTAAAAAAATACATATATTTTTTGTGTTTGTGCAACTCTTCCCTTTGCTGAAATGAATGAATTATCTCAATGTCATCTCTGTTTGTGCCCTCTCTGTATACTATCTCTGGGTCTCACCTTTGAGCAAGCTGTCTGTATACACTCCAGGAAGTTCTTTCACTCACTGCTGGACATCAAACCTAAGGCCTGCAGAAGGGTCGCTGATCCTGCTTTCTGTTAAAGATCTGAAATTACTTGGTATTGTTTCCTGAGCTCACTGCCAGGGTTCCATCTTTTCTACTGCACGTGCAGTTTCAGGGATGCTTGTAACCAGTTTCAAGAGAAGTAACTACATCTTCCATTGCTAATTCCCCTTTTGTTATAGAGCTATCATTTATTTAAGTTAGAAGTATGGCTGTGTTAGGGTATTGTTTTATGCATGCCCAGCACTGTAAATGTGTGCTGCTGTCCTTTATTATTAAAATTACCTTCAATGCTTTATAATAATTTATTTCTTAGCCATAATCCTTGTGTGGGTGCACCTTTTCTAGATTGGGAGGGCATACCCTCCAACATTTCTCCAATGAAAATGGGGACATCCCATTCCATAAAGCGTGTTCTCCAATAAATGAGAGCACGTGTTGCGGTGTGGGCCACCAGGCCAGGCCTCTTGTTGCCAGGCAGCTTAATAGTTGTTGCCTGGCATCATGATTGGGTAACCGGGTTGCTGGGGCAAATTGTATGTTGCAAATTGGGTGGGTGGGACCATAGTCTTTAAATATTGGTGCAATCTGGTTTCTCTTTCTCTTTGCAGAGTGCATCGGATCACCCGCCCGCCTGCCCGCCCTCTTTCCGGTTGACCTTGCTTTGCCTGTCATGGGGTTGTCTGCTTTGGAGCAGGGGCCTAGTAGGAATTTGTCATTTGGTGATTGGCTGTGCCATTTGGTTTTGCCTACTACTCAGCAATTCGTCACAACTTGTAAGGTTGCGGTTAGGCATTGGTTATAATATGCTGGTGGTGGAGGGGTCAGGCTGGGCCTGCCCCTCCTATTGCGCTGAAGGGAATTCCGCTAAAGGAATCCTAGGGCTTGCCACGATTTCGTCCAATCCCTGTTATGGGACCAGGGCCACCCAATCCCTGTTATGGGAATCCTTGTTATAGGACCGGGCAGGCAAGCTTTCGGGGAGCTGCTGGGGTGAGCGGCGTGGGTCCGACACTTAGCTCAAATGACCCCCCAGTTTGACTTTCTCTTCTACTGGCTACCGATCGGACCTCGGGATGTCAGTTCTGTCCCAGGTGGGGGGACAGATAGTCATAACCAATGTCTAAACAACCACTCACTGATTTTGTATTTTAATAAAGTTGTGGCCAAAATAGTGCCCCAAAACCAAAACTAAAATTACGTGTTATGTGTGATTTGAGGAGTGGCCTGGAGACCTACACACGCAATGATATTTTTTACTATTTATACCCCATAATGGGTTGCTCCAGCCACTCTGGGGAGCTTCCAACATATATATAATACTACTAATAATAAAACATTAAACATTAAAAAAACACCCTTCCCTATATAGGATTGCCTTAAGATGGCTCGAGGGTCAGATAACTCCATTCCCTGCAACATCTCTCCAATAAAAATAGGGACATCCTAAGGAAAAGTGGGGCTTTCCGTGATCAAATCAGAAACTGGCATGGCTTCTCTAAATCAGAGATGTCCCTGGAAAACAGGGACATTTTGAGGGTCTGGGAGGGCTCAGATAAACACCAGTTGGGTTTGACTCTGGCTAAAAGTCTCATTGGGGTAGCATGTTTTAGGAATCATGTGGGTGGGGGTTTCACACACATGTCTATCAGCCCCCATGTTAGCTGAAGCCACGTTTTTCAGAGCTTCCATTCCTTCTTCCATTGGTCTACATTCTAGCTTGCTCTAACAGCTCATACGGATGCTCCAGCACAGTTTGTTTGACATTAAACCAAAGTGGCACAGTGACATTTTTTAAGTCCATGTAGACTGGAGTCTTGCTTACGAACTGTGAAGGCAGTGAGTGGGGGAATAGAAGTGTGAGGTCCTTCACTGTATTAGCAAGCTCTGAAGTCTACAAAAGTAATTTGGCATGACCTCCTGCTACCTTTTTAACTGGGGGGCAGTGCAAAACAGCAAGAAAACAGAGAGAGTGGCCCAGGCAAACAAAACCTTTGCCTTTATATTCCTTGAAAGAACAAATGAAACACCCTTTAACAGAAATTATTCATCTGTGGTTGGCCCAAGGAAGTGAACATTATTTAAAGTGAAATATACCTTAATGATAAGTACTTGAGAAATATATTTGTCTGTTGACATTTTTATGCACTTCTGAGCTGGTAGAAGAAATCTCTGTGGTTCTGATGCTTGACAGTTGACTCCTTTTCATCCTAGGAAGCACTGAAGAGGCTTTGGGTCAGAAACAAAACCTGACCCTTCCTGACCCTCATAATTACATTTTATTGATTCAACTTAGGCATTTCTCTTCTGGCAAAACCTTTCATACTATTAACATTTAAATAGCCAGACTTGTTGCTCATTAAAATGAAGTTCATGTTTTAGTTCTCACTATCACTTTTTTCCCATATATATATATATTTTAAATACAGCAATACAACCCTAGGTTTTAAAAGACAGCTTTTCTTTTAATAATTTAATGATAGTTATTTTAAAAGTGTAAAAGAAAAAAGATGCAAGTTGAAATCCTAATGAATGTACTGAGATAAAAACCCTCCCTGTCTGGGGACAGCTGACCTAGACAAAGGAATTAAAACCTTATTTATGTCCAGGTTACTGTACTAGACTGTTATGCATCTGGTGAACAATGTAACTGAAAACATTTGTCAGACTTAAGTGGTCAGATCACATTGCACCTATTCTATACAAATTTCATTGGAAGCCTATTTGTTTCGGGGTCCAGTTCCGGGTTTGACCTTTACAACCCTAAATGTGTTAGGACCACCTAGACCTGTATGATCCTGCCCAAGCATTAAGATCAGCATGTGAGACCCTCCTATCTATTCTATCAGGGAGAGTTAGGTTTGTAAATATCAGGAGATAGGGCTGTCTCAATGATGGCCCCACATCTCTGGAACTCCTTTCCCAATGAGATATATATGGCCTCATCAAAGCTGGACTTAACCCTGAAGATATATTGATTTAAGTCTGCATTTGGATGAATTGTGCTGTACTGGGCGGGGGGGGGGGGAGGTAGAACCTAATTACTGCTGTTTGTGCATGTTACTGTGTTGCAATTCTATTTTCATGTTTTTACAAGTGTTTATTAGAATGTTGTAAATTAGATGTTCAGGATCCTAGATGTGAATGGTTGGGAGTTAGAGTGTTACATACAGCCAACCAATGGAAATTTGCTTTAGCATGTAATGTTTCTTTATTTGAAAAAAATGAGTTTGATTCAATCCCTACCCTGGAAAAAAATGATAGGAATATTGTAGGAAGGATAGTTCAGATAGATGCTGGCAATGTGAAGCCAATAATGCCTCTTTGTGGCATATAATGTGTGCGCATGTCTTCATTTTACATGATTTCATAAAGCTAAAAATGAAAATGGTAAGGCATAGTAATAGAACAAAATACCCTATATTCTCCACCCACCCACTTCCCTAGTCCCTGGTAGTACAGCTAGATTATAAATCAGCTAAGAATTCTAACACATGTCTGTTTTGTTTTCATTCACTCAATTTTATTGTTTATAGCCAATGGCCATTGCAATATAACTTGAACAACTTGGAGTGATGGGAAGGAGTCTAGTTCCTTTTGTCCATCATTAGTGGAGATGAAAAAGACGACCATCAAACTGTCATACCCATGTTATTTTTGGTTCATATGTTAATGTTATGATATGCATATCTATTGTTGAATAGGTGATAATTGGTCTGTCCCATATCTTCTTTACTGATTTTGTACTGGGGAAGAGCCTTTAAATTTGCAGTAGTTCACACTTTTAAATTATATTCCTGTGATTTGGGAACTAACAGGTGGACAACAGAAGTGGATCCTGTGAGTCCTCATTTGGACACCTGTGTGGCATTATGGACTGCTTATATTAATATATATGTTTAGATTAGGATTGAATGATTATTTATATCATTAATGTGGCCGAATCTTTGGACCCCACGTTGATAGCAGTTTGTTGAAAATAATACCTAATGCAATCAAATCTGAGCTGACCAAAATGAAATGGAACTCAAGTTGGTTATTCCGTTGCTTTCAATGGGATTTAGCTGTGGCTAGCTTTCACTAGATTGTGCCCAAGGGCTGGGAAAATTTAGCTTGCAAATTCTACTTTATTATTGCTCATTAATAAACAGTGCAGCCAAAAGAAGCAATTATCCTACAACAAAAATAAACATTAGTAATGCATGCATAGTTATGGTGGTTCCATCTAGGAATAGTCAGCACAGTAGCATGATGCTCCAGAAGCCCCAGAAACTAGTGCTGCTGCTGCTTATGTGGACTGTGGAGGTGGGTCTGGACAGGGCAACAGCAACACTGGTGTCATTTATTTATTAGATTTGTATCCAATAGAAATAAGGGTAGATCATGCTCTGCTGCGTGATGGCACCTGCTGCTCCTTGTTCAAACTCTAAAAGAATATTCTATAACTGATGTAATAGCAGCCACAGTGGAGATGAGATCACTATGTTGCACAGAAAAGCTGAACATTACCAAATCTACATGCAAATATCAGCTCTTAAGACTACTGAAGAGAGAGGTGGGGAGAGGAAGGCCACAATCCATCAATTTCCCCCTTCTCAGATTTGAGCTGTCCTTCAGTGTTACAACATTTCGTCTTCAGCTTGTAGCATTAATCAGCAAATCAATCTCACAAGTACAAAGAAATGTCACAGTGAAAAGTTGCTGAAGAGTTCGCTGTCTCTGTTTTTATTTATTTATTTATTCCACTTTATTTCACAAGGGGAGAAAGAGTGCCTTTGAGCTGAGTGAATGCTTGGGAGGGAAAAACCCACGAGAAATCGCTCCAGGTGCTGGCAATTTGCATCGTTAGGGACCAATGAAGGATGATGCCGTTTGTCAGGAAAAGTGCTCAGTGGAAGTGGCTGGCATCTTGTCATGGCATAAAAAGTCGCTGATGGAAGGGGTACATGGGGTGCATTCGTCAGTAATGCCTGCAAACACAAGGCTGACTGCTGTTGCTTTTCTCCCTTTTGCAAGGTACGCAACACCCTCCCCATCACATTATTAGTAGTGCTGCCATATTTCAGTGATCATTTAAATTCAGAATGTGGAACTTCTCAAGCCCAGAGGCCAGACGCAGCCTTCTATCTGGCCAACCCTCTATCTGGCCCTTGGCACTATCCCCTGGCCTGACACTCTCACAGGCCACACCCCCTCACCAGCCCTGAAGTGCACCCTCCTGGATTGCTTTTGCCTGCGTGGAATGTGCCCTTGAACTCTTATAAGTCTTGTTGCTTTTGTCTGGATGGAAGATAAAGAGATAGAAGTTGCTTTCAGGCAACACTTTGTTCCATTTTCCTGACCTTTTCTTACCTTCACATTTTATGTTATCTTTCTCCTGGAAATCTAGTGGACCCTCATAGAAGCTTAGTGCTCATTTCTGAGTTGATTGTTTGCAGAAAGAATCCATTTGCAACCCTGTTAACTCCGAAAGTTGCAGGGATTTTGTGTTGTGATTTCACATGATGAAATTTGTGGTGGTATCTGAGCACACAGATCTCAAAAAAGTTGGCATGACACAGAAGTATATCAATCAAAAAGCCTCAGTTCCAAATTATAACAGGTACTACAGAGTAAAAGCAGCACCAGAAATCATGCCAGAAGTGCTAACATTATATCCAGTAAAACTAATGCAATGCACCCTTCATCTGAAGGCAGATGCAGTATGTGCAGAAACTACCTCTATGCAAAGATAATAGTCCCATTTAATGTTCTGTCCATTTAATGTTCTGCCTCCAGTCCTGCCTTCAGGAGGTGGTCCAGAAGGAAATGTGACCCTTGAGATGAAAAACAACAATACCCCACTCTGCTTAAATGAATTTGAAGATCATTGAGACACAAAAATGGAACGGGACTCATAATAAACCTTGGGTTTAGTTACAGGTATATTACATACAATTTTGGTGAATCTAGAACAAGGCTGGTTGCGTGTTTAGACCTTTTAACCTCCCCCTTAAATAAATTCAGAGAAGCCTAAAATTTTGGTTTGGTTTTTGGCAGAATTTAGGCCACAACTTTATTGATTACAGCAAGTGAGTGGTTGCATAGGCTCTGGTTCGACTAGCTCCCTGCACCGTGGCAGGTAGCGCTGACCCAGGGCACCAGCATAGGTCAGCCTAGGGTGAACATCTGGAGGAGCGGAAAGCTGGGGTCAAGCTACTCCACCACCCAGATGTCCCCCTGGACTCAGGCATGGGCACAATCCCTCTGAGGGTTGACCAAACCATTGAGTCCCTGGATTCTTTAATGGAATACCCTTCTCATAGGGATGGTGAGACTGTTCCCCCATCCCTACCACCTGAATCTTACAAGTTGTGACGATTTGCTACAGGTGAAACCCAAATGGCCACAGCCAATCAGCCAAGTGGGGAAAATTCCTGCCATGCCCCTGTCCCAACGACAGACAACACACAATGGCATAGCAAGGTCAATCGCAAAATGCCCTAAAATTAGGGAGAGGTGGGCAGGTGTTTCGATGCACGAGCCGGAAGAGGAAGCTCAGGGTCATGGGCATGGGCATATATAGGTCCCTCGATCCATTTGGCTAGCATCCCATTGGCCTGATTAAACCCAGCATCGAGGGACCTATCAATAGGGTGTTGTGGCTAACCAATCGTACCCACCCACAACACAGGGTTTGGTTGCCAGGTTGCACCGCAACACGTGCCCTCTTTGAGGGAGGACACGACTTATACAAACAGGCTAGATTTGTAACACAGACTGACTAATTATGAATGCCAGTGCCTCAATAGTGTCATGCCTCCAGGTTTATATGGAAGCAATTTCAACTAAGGACAAATTTTTATGCATGAGTTTTTGGCGTTCCCCGCTTGGGCAAAACATCTGAGGAATTCTGAGAAAAGCAAAAAAACATTTTTGATAAACCCAGCAAAATGTCTCTGGGGTGATACAGAAATGTTGGCATATCACAAAGCTGCCACAAATTTCAATTAAACTAGAGTTTCAAAATATATTGGTAGCTCTAGCAAAATGTCCTGGTGGGATTTTCCACACCTTTGGAAGGGAATCAAGAGAGACATGGGCAAAACATGCATACAAACTCTGGACTTTGCTATTAGTGGATGGTGGTTTCCACCTGCCTTTCCCCCGTTTCCAGCCCTAGGACCAGCAACATCAGGGGGCAAGGAGGGGGCAAAGTGTCCGCACTCCCAGAAAACAGTGTGCATATGTGTGGGGAATTGCTTGGGGACGGACCACCATTTAGTGCAGATCCTATTAATGCAGAAGCTCCCGAGATCAATCCCAAGCATCTTGATGGTCTACAAAGCCCCCTCCAATTCTGATTCTACAAAATCTATGATGCCCACGAACTTTCTTGTGGCAGACATTTCAAGTATGTGCTCACTGTTCCATTGAACTCAATGGACTTTAAAGTACTAGATATTTTAGGAGAATCAGGCCCCCACACTGCAGTTTTCCAAAATTAGTACAGGACAGAATTGCTGGGTAAATTATGAAAATTTGCTTTGATGATTATGAGGATCATTTGCCAAACCCTTAGTTAAGCAATATCATCATTGATTTTTATTCAAAGTTTTCAGAAACACATTAGAAAGCCTTAGAAATAAATACATTAGTATATGACTATTTCTGCGAAATCAATTTGTCAGCTCTTGCCACTAGCATTTAGGGGATGGGGTAGAGAGAATTGAGGGTGGGTGGCATTTTAAAATAACCACCCCCACATTTAAAATGCCAAATATACTCCAGATTTTGATAATGTAAAAGGGGGAGGAAGAGAAAGAGGAATTATCAGTAAGAAAAAGAACAAAAATACTTAGGGGAAAGAATTAATTTAGATTTATGCCTTATATGAAAATTCCCCACAAAGCCTGCTGAAATGAATGAAAGTTCCACTGCATCAGCGCTTGGGGAATAATACATTTAGGTTGCAATCCTAACTCTGCATACCTGGGATTAAGCTCCATGCAATACAGCTGCGCTTGCTTGAGAATCATTCTTTCTAATAGAAAACACAGCAGGTGAATGTTGGTGGGATTGTATCCAAAATGGCATGGGGGCAGCTTTCCATCTTCCTTTCTTATTCTATTATTTTAAAAATACTTTTTTTAAAAACCGCCAGCTCTTCCAGCAGTGTGGGGAAGATATTAACGACCATGGAGCTATGGTCACTTGCTCCTGCTATACCATCAAGTGTCAGGGGTCCCCAGAAAAAAGAAGGTCACTTTTCAGGGACGTTATGGATGTTGTGGAAGATGCAAAATGGCAGCCAGGCTGCCCACACATTTGCTGCTATTGCTGCCATTTGCAATGCCAGTCAAAGTGTGGGAGTAATAAATTGTGGACCCACCGTTTGTCGTGATGAAATGCCTGATGTAGAAAAGATTAACCACTCCCAATTTATTCGCTCACAAACAGGGTGGATAATTGCGAGAGGACATTTGTAAACAGATCTAGCTTTTGGCCACCAAATGAGATAAAAATAAACCCTTCCTTCCCCAGCACAACACACCCCCCCCCCAAAAAAAACCCTCTATGCAGAGAGCATAGCATTTAGCTTGGTATACAGTGAAAATGAAGCAAGAGTTGCAGAGAATGACAGACTTGGGAAATGGAAGCTACTGTTTACATGAATGGAAAATCAGTCTGATTTAAATGAGGGTTGCCACCTGATTAAAGAAACCTTGGCTGATTAGCCATATGGATGTTTAATCAATCAATTAAATTTGCATGCAAATAAAAACAAACGTTAGGAAGACAAATATTTCGCAGGGGGTGTATGCAAGTTATAGCAGGAACATCTTGGGAGAGACATTCCCTCCTGCATGAAAAAAAAGGAATTAAAAAAGGAAATAAATCTGATACCTAAGCTTTTAGGGAGTTCGTATAATGAAATAACAGCAACCCTTTTAAATGGGTGGAAAGAATGTATTTATCAAAAACCTGAATGAACTTATATGTTGCGTCCCCTGCTCACAACCAGCTCTATTTTCCACCTAAATACAAGGTGTCTGCCATCAGTAGTGGACTCATGGAGGGTGAATGAAATGAAACTTACTCCAGTCAAGACAGAGGTGCTCCTGGTCAATCAGAAGGCAGAACAGAGACTAGGGATTCAGCCTATGCTGGATGGGGTAACACTCCCCTTGAAGACGCAACTTTACACTTTGGGTGTGCTGCTGGATTTGAATACAACTTTGGTCCTGAATGCCTACATTTCTGAGGTGATCAGGAGTGCATTTGCACAGTTAAAGCTACTGCACCAGTTGCATCCATTCCTGGAGATGTCTCATATGACACATACCTTAGCTGCAACCCATTTGGATTATTATCATTCATTCTGAATGGGGCTGCCTTGAAAAAGTGTTCAGAAACTTCAACTTGTCCAGAAAGCCACAGCTGGACTGCTGACACAAAACACATTTTGTTCTTGTTACAACAGCTCCTTTGGCCACTGGTCTATTTCTGGGCACCACTCAAAGTGCTGGTTATAAAGCCCTATATGGCTTGTCGAGGCTGCATGAAGACTATATTGTCCCATACCAAACCTGCCCAGGCTCAGATCTTTGTGGGAGGCCCTTCTCTCATTCCTGTGACCCTCACAGGCAAGCTTGGTGGGAATGCAGGAAAAGGCCTTCTTAGTGGCTGCTCCCAGGCTTTGGAGATCCCTCCCTAGAGAGGCTGGATTGTCTCCCTTCTTGTTGTCCTTCTACTGGCATGGGAAACCTGAGATCAGGCTTTCTCAGTGGTGGCTCCCTGATTGTGGAATGATATCTCCCCCGAGTTGTGCCTGGCACCATTGTTGTCAACCCTTGGCTGACAAGTGAAGATGTTCACCAAGGCATTTTGATCTTAATTGGTGTTCATCTTTTCATTGGGTATGGTAGAGCTGCAGCCATTCCCCTAATGCAAGGCACTTTCTGCATGCAAGGCATATCCTCCCCCCCCCCCTGAGTTAGGGTCCTTGGCCATGGTTTTAAGCTGGTACTAATGCTCCCCAGATGCTCATAGGATTTTGCCCATCATACCTAAATCCATGTTTGGCTTTCTCCATGTCACACTTCCACCTGGAAGATCCACTATGTGATGGATTTCTGTGCCAAAATCTATTTGACAAGCCATAAAAAATGTTGCATGCCTAAAGCATGATTGCGAGTGGGGCATATGAAGGCTAATGCAGGCCTTTTTGAAAACCTATTAGAGACCAAAGCTAGATTCTTCAATGCCATTTGGATGCTATATGTTCTCTATTAAAAGTTCCTTCAAAACCGACTAGAACCGTCCGCATTAAATTTCTCTTTATGCACAATTTCCAAATCTTATTAAAGTCCCTGATTTACAGCTATGCAAAATCCATTTTTCTCCTTTTTTTAATACACCTTTTAGTGTGGTGCTATAAAAGCTTTTAAAGGCCCCAATGAATCCATTGCACCGCTTCAATCAGCTCATATTAAAACCTGATTGTCGTAAGTAGAAAATGAATTAATACAGTAAAGTTCTACGTACTACATTAAGTTAAAGAATATTTGGCAGAGGCATATTTATGACTGAATTATGCTCAGAGATAAATTCTTTCCTAGGGAGAAAAAAATGGCATTTTATTGTGCAAATCTACCATTCAACTGCATATACATAATGATTTGTAGACACCAAACATTCTTTTCACGTTCACAAAGCCAATGTATGGAAGGGATTACAAACAATCAACCCTAAACATTACTGCATTCAGTCAAGGACTGGAACATTCCCTGTTTGAAATCATCTACCGTGAAGCATGTTTATCCTACATATAAAGTCTGGTTGTGCACAAAAACAATATAATAGGGATGCAATAATGATGGTAAAAGGTAAAGGTAAAGGTAAAGGGACCCCTGACCATTAGGTCCAGTCGTGGCTGACTCTGGGGTTGCAGCGCTCATCTTGCTTTATTGGCCGAGAGAGCCGGCATACAGCTTCCGGGTCGTAGGTTATTAGGGTAAAATTTACAGTAAACTGAAATCTGAAGCAGCTAGTAATCTGCTAAACACAATCCTAACTACCCAATCACCTCTACTTTCCCCTTTGTTTCCTCTCTCAGCTGTTCCCAGGCAAAATTCCCATCACCATCTATGGTTGGGTGAGAAATTAAATTCAGTTCACATTCAAAGAAAAACTTGCTGAAACAATACATGAAATGAAACACAGACATCCTTTGAAATTTGCACTTCTCCAAATTTTGCAATGTAACTCTCCAGCCAAGAAATGGGTACAAAAATGCATATTCTAGGGTAAAGTGTGCAGTAAAATGCATATATTGGTTGAAATAACATTAAGATGCATTATACTAGTGGAAATTGCTTTCAAAAATGCGTATACTAGTCAAAACCACATACACAAATATAGTGCCAGATTTACATATGGGCTGAGCAGGTTGCAGCCAAGGGTCTCATAAGAGGAGGGCCTTGGCCTCTTGCGAAAATGAATTTAAAAAAAACAAGCAGGTTTTACTACCTAGGCCAAGTTGCTTAATAACATTAAATATGTGACCTATGAGTCCATGAATGTATAAAACTTACACTAGTGCATACTTGCTGCTTAGTAAAGTGTGTGGAGGCTTCAAATGATAAAGTCATCTATGAAGCAATACAAGTGTTCACATCACTGTCTGGCATGCATTTTGAGAATAAGTGAGGATTATTTTATAACATTGTGAATCACAATAATATTTAATTTTGACTTTTTGTGAAACTAATAATGAGTAAGCGGTATGAAAATGGTGCAAGTAAATGAAAGCAACAAAAATGAACAGAAGGAAATACTCAAACATTCATGTCATATAACTTTGTACAGCAGGCAGATGTTGATGGAGCTTCATTACTGAAGACAAGGCCTCTCTGTCAACTCTTGGGACTCTTCCTTAGCTCTGACATTTCACAGGCCCTACTCTATGTCCCCTCCTTCAGTGCTTTTGCTTGGCTGGAGTGTGTCTTTGAGCTGGTGATATAGCCTGTTGGTTGACTAAGTGAGGCGGAACAACATTTGTCCAAACCAATGTGTCACTGGTTTGTGAGTGGCAGGAATGTATCCTATTGTACAAAGGCAGGAGTCATATTCATTACTCAGCCCACTTTTGCTTTAGGCCCTGCCCACCACTGGTTTGGACCCTGGGAGGCTCCCCACAAAGGAATGTAACCCATAGATGCGATGCACCTAAGGCCCATGGGCCACAAGTGGCCCACGGGGGTCATTTAACCAGCCCCTGAGCTGCCCCCAAACCGAGCTGCCCACTCAGCAAGTCCCTGCATGCAGACTCCGGAAACACTGGCTCACACACTATCCGGCCCACAGAGGGATCTCCACTGGACTGAACAGGCCCAGGCAAGGTAAACCTTGCCAATCCCTGCCACAGACTGTAAAAGATTCATTGCCTCACAAATTAAAGTGATGCATCCATAATACATATTTGCATGTATTTATCTTAATATCCTCCCCACAAAGGATTCCAATGGTATGCTCAATGGGCCTCATTTATCTTGAAGTCTTTAAAAACAAACAACATGTTATCCATACAGATAATGTCTTAGTAGAGCCAGAATGTTCTGGCGTCCATCTAGAGAACAGAACAATTTTTGAAAGGGGGGGGCAGAAGCCTTCAAATTGATCTGCATAGAAATGACATTGGTCTAAGATAGTGTTCACTACCAAGAGGAGAGCCATACAAGGAGTGATTTTATAGATGGCAAATGTCATCTTGTGGGTGATTAGTATTGGAGGTTGAAGGGCACATCTTTAAGTCCCAGCACACCCTCAGGGAGTGGGAAAGAAAAAGGAAAATCAGGCAATTGATCACAGAAGTTGAGAACAAAGAAGAAGTGGAGAACAAAAGCTGTTTCATTTGCATTAAAAAAAGTAGAGTTGAGTTGTTAACCTGACTTGTCAAAGTTTCAGGGAAGCTGGTGACTTAGCAATGATAAGGCATTCTAGAACAGCAGAGCTGTTGTGCCTTGTGCAACCACTGAGTGCATTTAGAGTCTGTGAAAAATAAGAACCAGGAGCCATTCCAGAGTGAATGCATAAGCTGCTTTGTCACAGGAAGTCCTCCCCTCTATTCACCTCTTCACATGTCACTTCCTGGTTCTCTCTGGGAACCCAGGAATAACTGGAATTCTGATCATTCCACAGCAGAAAACCTCTTCACATGTTAATTATGCAAAACAGAAGTAGGGATTTTTTTCAGCCTGAGGGCCTTCTGGTAAACCTTTTGGGGCCCACATGCCAGTGATGGGTGTGATGAGAAGCAAAATATTGCTGGAGAAAACACTTGTGACTTGAGAAGGGGCCTGCCTAGGCAGCGTCCCAAGGACTTAAGAGGTCTAGAGCAGGCTTCCTCAACCTCCGCCCTCCGGATGTTTTTGGCCTACAACTCCCATGATCCCTAGCTAACAGGACCAGTGGTCAGGGATGATGGGAATTGTAGTCTCAAAACATCTGGAGGGCCAAAGTTGAGGATGCTTGGTCTAGAGAGCTGCAATGTTCCCCAGACCTCAGGTTCCCCACCCCTGGTGTAACAGATGATTCATGCAATTTCCATGGAGCAGGGCATACTGATGTCCTTCAACATTGGCATGGAAGCCTAAACATGGTGAAGCCTAATCATGAGTAGCTACGGCCATATAGGTTTACATGTTATCAGATCTTTTGGTCAGAGGAGGGTCACAGTCAAGTGGAGGTTTATGGAGGAGCAGCTGCTGTCATGCAGACAGTGCACCTCTGTTCCAAAGCATGGATGAATAAATGGTGAATGTATCACACATTGATCCTGGTGAACTGTGACAACATATCAAACTGTGCGTGTTCATGTGCTTCGTGTCACTGCAACCAAAAGTACAAATGTGCTCCTTGCTTTTAAATTAGTGCAGGGCAGACTTTGACAGAGTAAATGAAAATAGCATAGAGCAAGAGAAGTAACACCTTCAGCAGTAATAGAGAGATAATTAGGGAGTCAGTGTGGTGAAACGGTTGCGATGCTGAATTTAAACTGGGGGGGGGGGGGTAGACCAGTTCATATCCCTGCTAAGCCACAGAACTTATTAAGTTATTGGACCAGCTGCCATCCCTAATCCTAACCTATTTTACGGGGTTGTTGTAAGGGAACATGGTATTATAGCTCCAGGAGCTGGATTTCCTTGGAAAATAGGTGGGGTAAAAATAAAAGATTGGAAATGAGGTAGAAGAGGAGAGGATTGAAGGTACTGGCAGAGGAATAGGAGTGCAGGGGAAGTGTCCCACCCCTGGCAGCACAATCCCAATGGGGTGCCATCGCGGCTGCTCCCCCCGCCGTGCTGAGCACCATGCCCCCGCGGGTGGTGCACCACACCCCCAGGATGTGGTGTCACACCCCTCCAGGCAGCGCACCCCACCCCTGGGATGCACACCAGCCCCACCCCTGCCTGCTCTTCACCCCCCGCCCCCCAATGCTGGAGCATGAAGCTCTGCCACTGATTGCAGGAACAGATAGGCAAGTGTCCATGACTTCAGCTGTGCTGTGTTGGCAGGTATAACTATTTGTGCTTCAAATCCCATTTTCAAATCCCCTCAGCCAAAGAGCTTACTGTATATAGCTTTGGATAAGTCAGTATCTCTTGGCTTAAATCTACCTCACAGGGTTGTGTGAGGCAAAATAAATAAATAAATAAATAAATAAAGTCTGAGTTTTTGGACAAATGTGTGGGACAACAGTGCAACATTTAGGTATGTATTTAACACTTTTTTTAAAAAAAAAGGCAACAGAAACCATGTATACAGGAAGAAAATAAGGATATTATATTTCTGTAGGTGGAAAATGGTTATTGCCGAGATGTCCTTTTAATATTTATCCATTCACTTGCAAATTGAAATGTACATGCAAAAGGTAATGAATTTTGAGGAGACAGTGGTGGGACTCAACCCCAGAGCTACCCCCAGGAATAGAGCCAAGGTGAGGTACAGACCTTCTCATTCCTAACCTGACAGTCCTTGCAGCACGATATGCTGTGCATGCCAAGTTATTCAGCCACAATCAGAACTCCAAGAGTGAGTGTATTGAACACAGCTTCAGGATGCCAAGAAGGGCAGCCAGCCAGTGGAGAAGGTGGTCTAGGTTAGGCAGGCAGGATTCCAGGAAATAGGCAAGGATAGAGAGCCAGCAAATGATAGCAGCCAGGCGGACTTAACCAGCAGCTCATCATCACTGAAGAGGCTGGAGTTTCTCATCCAATCTACTTTTCCTAGGACACTCACGAAATCATCACAGGAAGCAATGGTTTGGGCTCCTGCATCTGAGTCCCAGTGTCACTTTGAGGTGGATTCACATTCAGAAAATCACAGGTTGCCCCACTTATTTGTTCTACTTTCCACACTATCTCAGCATGAAAATGCATTTCTCCATTATCCTCAGACTTTTGTGAATTTCTCCCCTGCAGCTTCTCTTGAACTGCAATCATGCAAGAGTATGCTACTGCAGAATCAACTGCAAGTTCTTAAAGGATTGTAGAAAGCTCTCTCAGTCCAAGGATCATCACTGGAATGCCTAGTTCTACCAGCTTTATCGATTCAGAAGACATCAGTTCTTTGATGAGACAAATCTTTCCGCAGATCACCTAGCAGAGTGCACTTGAAGCTGTCCATGGTACTAATCACTGATTGCCAGAACCTGTCCAGAACCTGTCATGACTAAGCAAGTTGTGAACTGACTTTGACTGGACTTGGCTCTTTGTAGCATGGTCCATTCTGACCTGTATGACTGGACCTTACTTACTTCCATGTGGCTCTGTTGACCCTGCTAACTCTTCCCTTATGCCCCCTCCCCAAAACAGGATAGGGGCCCAGACAATAAAGGAAGGGCCAAAAAGATCCATCACAGGGACATTATCCTGATGGACCCCATCATTCAAATTAAAATAGACACATTAATATAAAATAGCATTTGAATTAAAAATGGCTGACTTGTGTATAAGCATTGTTTGCACCACTACTGAAAGTCTCCCCATTCTTACTCTCTTTTCCACCTTGCCATGCCAAAAACCCTTGTGATTCAGTGAGAGCAACTGCACAGTTTTAAATATATGCTGCAGTTATATTTTCTGAACTGAAGATGACACAATTTATCTATCGGGAATCCAGTAAATTACTGAACCAACACACTTTGCCGAAACAGAGGTAACAGTAATAAATTAATAGCCACAATACGATTTAACCTTTCATGATAAAGTTAAGGCATATTTTATTTTAAAAGGCCAACAGTATTTCCTATGGAATCAATACCTGTCAGGGCAAAGGACACAGCATGGCACCTGCTGCTACTCCATATGCATCTGAAAGGGATTTATTTCAGGATCAGACACAGCTCTGAAACGCCTCCACATGTGCTGGAGTCAAGCTTAAGCCTGTGCTGGTTCCATCCATAGACATAGCTAATGTGGGCCACTATGCAATATTAACTCTTCAGACACACAGTTCTGTAGGGAAAATAAGTACCTTTTATCAATGGATAGGAGCCAAGTTTCCCCTCCCCAATTTTCTCACCTTGTGTCACCTGGGAAGCCTCATGAGCTGGCGGAAGGGCCATAATTTCCTCATGCATAAAAACCCAAACTCATTCTCTGGAATCTCTAGGTAAGGCAGGGAAAATATTCTTTCTTGAAACCATGCATAATCATGGAATTAGAAATGGACCAATGATCTGACTCATTAAAGGGAGGTTTTTTTTTTTTTTTTTAATAAAATTTTTATTAGGGTTTTTTACAGAATAGAATATAAAGACAATAAACAACCTTACTTTTATCTCAACAGAATTTCATAACTTCTTTGGACTTCCTCACATCTCCCACTGCCAATTTCATCATCATAAATTTTTTTCATGCAATTTATCATCTAGTTTGCAAATTTTATAACCGCTTATTTAAATATAGTTCTCTGAAAATTTGTTTCTCTTAGTCTCACTTTACATCCCATTCCAATCCGATTTTGTGGTGGCCAATTATTTATGATCAAACATCCTACTTAACTTTCCACCAAATCACAATATTTTTGTAAATAAGTCTTAAATTTCCTCCAATCTTCTTCAACCCTCTCTTCTCCCAGGTCTCGAATTCTGCCAGTCATCTCTGCCAGTTGCATATAATCCATCAGCTGCATCTGCCATTCTTCCAGCGTGGGTAGATCTTGAGTTTTCCACTTCTTAGCGATAAGTATCCTTGCTGCTGCTGTTGCGTACAAAAAGAATGTTCGATCCTTCTTTGGCACCATCTGGCCGACAATGCCCAAGAGGAAGGCCTCTGGTTTCTTAAGGAAGGTATACTTAAATACCTTTTTCAGCTCATTATATATCATTTCCCAGAAGGCCTTCACCCTGGGACAAGTCCACCAGAGGTGAAAGAATGTTCCTTCATTTTCCTTACATTTCCAACATTTATTGTCTGGCACATGGCATATTTTGGCAAGTTTAACTGGGGTCATGTACCACCTATATGTCATTTTCATTACATTTTCCTTCAGAGCATTACATGCCGTGAAGTTCATCCCCGTGGTCCACAACCTTTCCCAATCCTCAAACATAATATTATGCCCAATATCCTGTGCCCACTTTATCATAGCCGACTTAACCATTTCATCTTGTGTATTCCATTTCAACAGCAAGTTATACATTCTTGAGAGTACTTTAGTCTTAGGTTCTAACAATTCTGTTTCCAACTTCGATTTCTCCACCTGGAATCCTAACTTTTTATCATTTTTAAAAATTTCTTGGATCTGAGCGTAGTGTAACCAGTCTCGCACTTTATCTTTCATTTTTTCCAAACTCTGCAATTTCCAATTATTGCCCTCTTTCTCTATTATTTCCCAATATTTCGGCCATTTGGCCTCCATATTGGGTCTTTTTCGGGCCTTGGCCTCCAGAGGTGATAGCCATCTTGGAGTTTTATTTTCCAATAGGTCTTTGTATTTTGTCCAGACATTAAACACTGCTTTCCTGACAATATGATTCTTAAAGGCCTTATTGATCTTAACTTTATCATACCATAAGTATGCATGCCAACCAAATGCATTGTTAAAACCTTCCAGATCTAAGACATCAGTGTCTTCTAGAAGTAGCCAGTCTTTTAGCCAGCAGAAAGCTGCGGCTTCATAGTACAGCCTTAAGTCTGGCAGGGCAAAGCCCCCTCTTTCTTTCGCATCAGTTAATATCTTAAACTTAATTCTGGGCTTTTTGCCCTGCCAGACAAATTTAGAAATATCTCTCTGCCACTTCCTGAAACACTCCGTCTTGTCCACTATTTGCAATGTTTGAAACAAAAACAACATCTTAGGCAATACATTCATCTTAATAGCAGCAATTCGGCCTAGCAAAGAAAGCTTCAATTTTGACCAACTGTCCAAGTCTCTCTTAATTTCAGACCAACATTTTTCATAATTGTCCTTAAATAGACTCAGATTTTTTGCTGTTATGTTTACCCCTAGGTACTTTACTTTTTTAACCACAGTTAGTTCTGTTTCTCTCTGAAACCGTTCTGACTCTGTATCTGTCAAGTTTTTTCCCAACACCTTAGTTTTCTGTTTATTTAGTTTGAAACCCGCTACCCGACCAAAGTCCTGAATCAATTGTAACACTCTTTTTGTGCTAGATTCTGGCTCTTGCAATGTCAAAACAAGGTCATCTGCAAAAGCTTTAAGTTTATATTGTTTCGCTCCGATCTGAATCCCTTGCACCAACCGGTCCCCTCTAATCAAGTTCAAGAGCACCTCCAGGACAGAAATAAACAGCAAAGGGGAAATCGGGCAGCCTTGTCGTGTCCCTTTTTCAATCTTAAACTCTTCTGTAACCACATTGTTAACTATCAGTTTTGCCTTTTGTTCTGAGTAAATCGCATCAATCCCATTTTCAAAACCCCGCCCCACTCCCATTTCTTTTAAATTCCCCTTCATAAATTTCCAAGAGATGTTATCGAAGGCCTTCTCCGCGTCTATAAAAATTAAAACTGCTTTAGTGTTAATATTTGTTTGCAAAAGTTCCAAAATGTCAATAATGTTCCTTGTATTAGCAAACAAGTGTCTTCCTGGGAGAAAGCCTGCCTGGTCTTTATGAATTATCTCATTTAAAACTCTTTTGAGTCTTCCTGCCAAAACATCAGCAAATATTTTATAATCCACATTTAAAAGGGAAATGGGACGGTAGTTCTTAAGTTGTGTCTTTTCAGTTTCTGATTTTGGTATCAATGTGATGAAAGCTTCCTTCCACGATTCAGGCGCCTTCTTTCCCTCCATAATTTCATTGCTGACCTCCATCAGTGGTTGAATCAAATAGTCACTTAATGTTTTATAGTACTTGGAGGTCAAGCCATCTGGCCCTGGAGACTTGCCCAGCTTCATATTCTGAATGGCATGTTCTATCTCTAATCGTGTTATTTTACTATTCAGGAGTGATCTATTTTCTTGTGATAGTTTTTTAAGTCCATTTTTCTCCAAAAATTTTGCAATCTCTTCCTCATTTTGTGGCCCTTGAGTGTATAATTTCTTAAAATATTTCTGGAAACATTTTCTAATTTCCACCGGGTTCTGAATATATCTTCCTTCTATTTCCAAATTTGTTACTATGTTCAACTTTTGTCTCTTCTTCAACTGCCAAGCCAGCAGTTTCCCACATTTGTTAGCCGATTCAAATGTTTTTTGTTTCATTAATTTAATCTTCCATTCTATTTCCTGATTTATCAGTTTGGAATATTGTGCCTGATGAAGTTTAATTTCTCTCAAGATCGGCTGTGACTTCGGGTTTACTCTTAGTTTCTTCTCTAACTCTTTAATTTTCCCCAAAATCTTATCCTTTTTCTCATTTTGTAGTCTTTTCTTTATGGCGTTCTGTTGTATCAAGAACCCTCTCATCACAGCTTTGCTTGCGTCCCAGATTGTTCTTTTTTCCACTGCAGTGTTCAAATTTATCTCAAAATAGTCCTTTATTGTTTTTTTGGCCTTCTTAATAATCTCCTGATCTCTAAACAAGTTGTCATTCATCTTCCATCTAAAGGAGCCGGTTGGTGATAGTGTCATGTCCATTTTCAACGCGTTATGATCGGAGCAGGTCTTTGGGCAGATTTCCACTTTCCTAACCTTAGGAGCCAGACCTCTAGAAATCCATATTTGGTCAATTCTTGTCCAAGTCAGTTGGGCTTCAGAGAAAAATGTTCCTTCTTTCCCCAAGGGGTTCTTTGTCCTCCATATATCAATCCAGTCCATGTTGTCTGTCATTTCGAAAAAGGTCTTTGGTAGTCTGCCATCTTTAGTAACCTTTTGGCTTTGTGACCTATCCATGTTCGTTGAGACGATCCCATTCATATCTCCCATCATGATGATGTTATCGTAGTCCAGATAGTCCAGCATAATCTCATGCAACTTCTTGTAGAATTCTGATTTCCCTTCATTTGGAGCGTAGATTCCTAGTATCAAAATTTTCTCTCCTTGGTGCTGTATTTCAATTGCCAAAATTCTTCCATGTTCATCTTTAAATAGAAATTTTGGTGAGAGGCTCTCCTTTGCGTATATCACCACTCCTCTCTTCTTAACTGAATCCGAAGATATAAATTCTTGGCCTAACCTTTTATTTACCAATATTTTTCTGTGGAGCCTAGTCACATGTGTTTCTTGTAGACAAGTAATGTCTAGTTGCTCCTTTTTTAATATGTGAAAGATTTTCTTCCTTTTTTCCGGGCTGTTACAGCCATTTATATTCCAGCTTAAAAGTTGCAGAGACATCCTGGATGAATCTGTTTAATTTCCTTGGGATGGTGTTTCATTAAAGGGAGGTTTTTAGTCATGTATCCATAGCAGAGACCAGAGGAGTAGTGACTGCTGGGAGGAACACAGAGAGAACAAATGCAGTGGTGCATCTGCAGCAGCACAACTGGATGCCTTCATCAGACCAGCTGCAAGAAAACATGTTTCTTGCACATCCGTCTGTACTGCCACCAGTGGCGGAGGAACCCTCTCCAACACCTGGGGCAGGACACCAAGGGGCAGGGCAAACTGCCCAGCGATGCATGCGTGGCATCCCGTACAGACTGCGCACGTGTGGCATCCTGTACAGTCGGCATGAAAGAGCGGCAGCCCGTACAGACGCCACGTGAGTGGCGCCCATACTAACTGTGTGCACGCCCTTGGCTGCTCTACAACTGGGGGGGGGGTGGCAGTGAGCCATCTTGTCACCCCCCCAAGTGGTGCCCAGGGTGGTCCGCCCCCTCCACACACCCCTTTCGTACACCCCTGACTGCCACAACAGATGTTGCAAGCTTCTGACAGCTTGACCTCATCCCCAAAGGTGCACTCCTCCATTGTCTCCTGAGACAGGCAGATGCCAGCATGTAAAGTCATGTCTACATCTGAAGTACCATTAGTAAACATGATAGGCAGGAACGAGACTCCTGCCTGAGCAGCAGGATGTCACCATTTGTAGCTTGTGTTTTAAATGCCACCCATGGGGGAGTTGTGCATGTCAAATAGCCTTTCATAAAGCTCAGTACCTTCTGTATTTTGCATTACATATGCAATTAGTTTCTGGATATTACCTTTAATTGTGGATGGTTAAAGCCCAAAGCCTTGAATTCCTCCTAGTATGCACAGGTTTTTTTTGTTGTAGCTGACAACAGGCTGTCTTGCAAACTTCAAGGGTGTTTGCAAGCCAAGGAAGGGAGATGCTGACATTTTCTCTCTCCTCCCCACCCCCTCCATGCTTCAACCATGATGAAGGAACTGGGCCAAGCAACAGTGTCAGGAAACAGATTGTTCAGCCACAGCATAACACGACAAGGTGAAACATCAGAGGTGCCAACACGGCATAGCTTCTTTTGCCGCTGCTCAGAGGTCATCCTTCAAGATGCAACGGGATATCAATCCCAGTGGCTAGATGAAAGTTGACTTTCAGAAGGAAGCTGTTAAGATGCAGCCATGGAAAGCTTGCTCAGACAGGAAGAGTCTGTGGCCACCGCAAAAGGCTCTTTTACTTGTTACTGCAAATCTTGTCTCAGCGCAGCTTCTAATGGAAAAAGAAACTTGGACACAGGGTGACCTCCAGGAAAGCCTTGAAAAACAGCATCTCCAACCCACACCCTGTCCTGGGAGTGATCCACTAGAGAACAGCACTACTAATAAACCAGCAAAATACAGACCACAGCATACCATACAAATAAAAAACATATGTAAGATGTTTACAGAAAAGCTAAAGCAGCAGCTTTCTAGAGCAGGGCTGCAACTCAATAGCAAGGCATTTTCTCTGCATGTATAAGGTCCCAGGTTCATCTCACTACAGCAAACCAAATACAACCAACTGCACCCTAGGCCACCCCCAACCTTTCTCACCACCAAGGAAATATAACAAGTGAATAGAAAGAGAACTCACACAAGTGATGCTGACACAAAACCCCACACATGCACTAAGTAGAAGAAGAGAAGCATTGCCACCCCACCCTCCCCTCCCCCTCTTTCCCCCTCTTTTCTTCCTAACCTAACACTGTATGCAACACTAATGTCTCACAACAAATGAAACTGATCTGTAGAAAAAAACAACTTTAAAAAAGAGACAGTGCACGTATTTTTGTAAACTAAGAAATCATTCATTCATTCATCCATGCATTTTAAGGTCCCAGGTTCAATCCCAATATCTCTGGTTTACGACAGAGAAAGGTTCCCCCATCTTAAATCCTGGAGAGCAGTTGCCAGATAGTATGGACTAGGGCTATGCAATAAATCATCATACCCTTGAATGCATTGAAATAACATCGTGATAATTGTTTCAACAAAAGGTGGAGACTTAACAGCTTCATAGGGGGTAGCTCAGCTGGATGATACTTTGCAGATACTTTGCAGGCATAGTGTCTCCAGCTTGGTGTCTCCAGCTTTGTTTGCTCTCTGCCTCTCCCTCCTCCTTCCTAGGATAAGAAATGAAGATAAGTCATCACACAAACCAAAAAACTCTTTCAGTTTCACTGGTATCTTTCCACTTAGAGCTCAGCTAATTATGCAGAGCCTCCTAACAATCCAGGAGGATTGTTGTAGGGCGGGCAGAGTGGGAGGAGGCAAGCAGACTGAGAATGCCCCACGGGAAAGGCGCTGCCGCTCCAGTTGGCCACAGCGATCGAAGATATCTCTTCCCTCCATACCTTTCTCTCATGGACTTGTTAGTCTGCTTGCCTCCTCCCACTCTGCCCACCCTACAGCTATGGGGGAGGCTGCGTGTGACCTGTTTTTTCTGTGCGGCGTCTTCGTGCGGTTCCATTTGTGTGTGGGTGGCGCAACATTACACAGGAGGGGCGCAAGGCACAAAGTTTTGCTGATGTAAAAAGCACAGGAGGCGATATTACTTCAATCGCTGCACTCCTCCTGTGTAATGTTGCACTGCCTTTGCACAAATGGAGCTGCGCGAAGACCCGCATGGCAAAAACGGACTGCCTACAGCCTCCCTCCCAGCTGTAGGGTGGGCAGAGTGGGAGGAGTCAAGCAGAATACAGAGGCCCCGCGGGAAAGGCCAAAAGTGCTAAAAGCAATTAAAAAAAAGCTTCACTACTCTTCCCCCCAAAAAAGCTCAGCGATTGCCAGCGACGAAATAGTTGATAGGCAGCTTGTTAGACACGTGCAGCTGTTAGCCTCTGGGCAATCCTCCCCCACTCCAAAAAAATTAAACAAGTCAGGGCATGGAAAAATCCATGTCCAATACATGGAAAAATATGGTATATGCTTATCCTTCGGAAAACCCATGTTGGGAAGGAGATTTGGAGTGGGAATCTTAAAATCCTTTCCCTGGTTCCTTCTGCTTTTAATTGCAAATTTTGTCTCCTGACCCAGTCTTTCACTTCCCCTGAATTCCAAGTGTCACATGATGTTGTGTCAGACAACTGGTCCATCTAGCTTAGTATAATTCACTTTGCCTGTCAGTGGAGTATAGAAACCTCCCTTAGTATAGAACCACAGTTTTGAGTTCAGTATATTCCTCATCAGGGTTAGGAACCTTGTATAGCCCTAAGGCTATAAGTAAGAAATGGGTGTGGCCAGAGGCAAAAAGTTGGCAGAGTGGTGGATGCAAATCTTACCCTTGTATAGAAGAGCAGTTTCTGCATACATGCACACGTGCACACACACATTTGGACACATCTGTTTTCCATCCAGGAGGATGTGAAGGATTGAGGGGTGTGACTGGGGAGGGTGTGTTGCCTGGGGGATTCCAAAGGCCACATAGAAAGATTTGGAGGGCTACATTTCCCCCCCCCCCCAGGTCTGTGGTTCCCCAACCCAGTCTACTCTGTCTGGCAGCAGCTCTCCAGGAATTCAGAGTCTTTCCTTGTCCTGCCTTAGAGATGCCAGTCATCATTGTGCTTCATGCAAAGAAGAAGAGTTTGGATTTGATATCTTGCTTTATCACTACCCTAAGAAGTCTCAAAGCAGCTAACTTTCCTCTTTCCCTTCGTCCCCCCACAACAAACACTCTGTGAGGTGAGTGAGGCTGAGAGACTTCAGAGAAGTGTGACTAGCCCAAGGTCACCCAGCAGCTGCATGTGGAGGAGCGGAGACGTGAACCCAGTTCACCAGATTATGAGACTACCACTCTTAACCACTACACCATGCTGGCTCTTGACCGCAGAGGATGCTCTTGACCACAGAGCTAGAGCCCTTCCTTATGTTTTCCTCTCCAAACCTGTACAGCGGTACCTCGGGTTAAGAACTTCATTCGTTCCGGAGGTCTGTTCTTAACCTGAAACTGTTCTTAACCTGAAGCACCACTTTAGCTAATGGGACCTCCCACTGCCGCCGCGCCGCCGGAGCACGATTTCTCTCATCCTGAAGCAAAGTTCTTAACCCGAGGTACTATTTCTGGGTTAGCGGAGTCTGTAACCTGAAGCGTATGTAACCTGAAGCGTATGTAACCTGAGGTACCAGTGTATTTGGAACCTCACTAGAAAAAATTAGTGGTATGGCCTAGTGGCAGGCAGGGAAAGTTGATTGCAAATATATATGCAAGATGCAAGGCTTAAGCTTACTGATCTGCTAGCAAAATCCTTAGGAAAACTACTGGTCCCAAGAACTGCTAACACCAAAGTTATGGGGTGGAAAGATTGTTGATGAAATTGTAACTAGAAGTGACACCTACCAAAAGAAATCAATGAACAAGGACACTAACTCACCGAGACTGTGAACAGCTTGGAGAATCCGCTTCCCTCCTTGCGAACGCTTTATTTCAATATCACACAAGGAGACAATTCACTGGTGCCACTCTCCAGATTAGCTCCACAGAAATCAAATCAATTTTATCATTGCAGAGGGGAAGTGAGCTTTTCTCAGCTTTGTAATTTTGCTAGGTGCCGATATCAACTCGCAACACTGCTGACTTGTTTCAAAAGTTGTAGGTTTAGCTTCAAAAATATACACAAACAAATAGCTTCCCACCTAGGATGCTCCACAGAAGCAAGAGGCATGAAAATAGAAATTGGCTAACACACCCAGATTGATCCTGACTGCACAAGCAAATGCAGGGAGGTAAGGGTGGCCTATGGAGTTGAAGGGATTTGATTCAAAAACCCTTGTTAGGTCACAGAATACATGGAGAAGAATAACGAGGAACATAAAAACCCTGCTGGGTCAGAGCAAAGGCCCATCTGCCCAGCATCCTTTTTATCAGAGTGGACAACCAGATGCCAATAGGAAGCCTGCAAGCAAGACTTGAATGCTTGTGATTTTTAGAAACTGGTATATTGCCTGTAACAGTGGAAGCAGAATATCCCCATTATGGCTAGTATTCACTGATAGCCTTATCTGCCATGAATATGTCTGATCCTATGAGAGCCATAATTCCCAGAATTCTCTGGGAGTGGTGATTGATTACTCAACTATTCTGGGCATTGTAGCTCTGTGAGGGAAATAGGAGTCTTCTAGAAGCTCTCTGGGGATGCGGGTGGCACTGTGGGTTAAACCACAGAGCCTAGGACTTGCCGATCAGAAGGTCGGTGGTTCGCATCCCGGCAACAGGGTGAGCTCCCATTGCTCGGTCCCAACTCCTGCCAACTTAGCAGTTCGAAAGCACGTCAATGTGCAAGTAGATAATAGGTACCGCTCCGGCGGCTTAGTCATGCTGGCCACATGACCCGGAAGCTGTACACCGGCTCCCTTGGCCAATAAAGCGAGATGAGCGCCGCAACCCCAGAGTCAGTCATGACTAGACCTAATGGTCAGGGGTCCCTTTACCTTTACCTAAAAACTCTCAGAACTCTTAATAAGCTTAATAAATGATTAACTTCTCCCAGGATACTTTGGGGAAGACATGTCTGAAGTGGTATAATAGTGCCCTGAATATATATTGCAGATGTGTCTCTACATCATGTGTTGGAGACCTTTCTTTCTCCAGATGTTGCCAAACTACAACTCCCATTATCCCTGGACATTGACCATGCTGGGGCTGATGGGAGTTGTAGATCTGTAACATCTGGAGGTCCAAAAGTTCCACAAGCCTGCCCTAGCTGAAGCTACATCTGTTTTATGGACTTTGAAGCAGCAAGCTTCTTTTAAATGCATTTGTCTCCATGGTTCATCCCAATTACTCCACCCTTGGACCTGTGCAGTCTTAATTTTCCAGGTCCTCAGAGGTGGAGGTTTCAACTTCAGTTTAAACTAATCTTTCTTCAGCTGTCAGTGTCAGAAAGTCCATTCTGAATCAGTTGGCTATCTTCACAGATGGGTTTGTTATTGACTTAAGAAGCAGGAGGGCTTTCAGGTGTCCTTGCACTGCTGTGCTCTCCATGTGCTGCTGCCAATTTACAAATTTCAGGAATAGGTTTCTTATTTTATTTTTATTTTTTAAAAAAACTATTTTCTGACAAAAAAATTGTAATGCAATAAATATAAGAAAGGGAGGTAAAAGTGATCAGGGGGAGAACATTCAGTGAAATGGATACTGTAATTGCAATTTGTGTTACCGTTATCTCTTTTGTACACACAAACACACACACACAACCAGCTTTCCTGAAGTATATTGCATAGATTTTTAACAGTTTGTCTCAGAAACTTTCTCAGTACCACTCCTTCTATCAAGGCACTTAGGTAATGCACACCATTGAGCTGTTATGTTGAGGAGACTCTAAAGTGCTTCAGTTTAGATGATCAGTGCATTTGAACTCCTCATTACGTATGGGCGATACACTACATCTCTGGATTCTTATTGGTTCAAATGACTGGACAGTTCATTTAGACATTTTCCTGTTTATATCAGTAGTAGACAACGTGATGGGGCATTGTCACTCCCGACCTCCTGTCGGTAATGTTGCAGGTGCTTACTGGGAAGTAGAAGAAGAGTGGTGAGATGTTGGGAAATTCAACTCAAGAGTGCTGGAGTGTCTCTATTGGTGCATTTGCACAGAGGATGCAGGAGTCCTTATCTCATCTTCATATGGGCACCATACTTGGAATCATTGCTCTTTAATCCTAAATTTGTACGTGTCAGTGAAGAAGTGTCAAGCAATAAGAAGAGGCTGTATTACTTGCTTTTCAGGGACTTGCAAATTATTACCTGCCAGGAACCACTTGTATCCAACCAAGAGCCAGGATAATGGATGACATTTGAGGTGAAATAGCGAGTTGACTTAGCACTGGGAGGATCTGGAATTTCACTCAGTGACCTGTGTGGTGTAGTGGTTGGAGTGTCATTCTAGTACCTGGGTGATGGGGGTTCAAATCCTCACTTGGCCATGAAGCTCATTGAAAGAAGGGTGGGAGAAAATAAATAAGAATCCTGCTGCTACAATAAAATGGGTTTTGCCTGGTGGTTATCAGTGAAACAGGTGAACTGAATCATGGTGGGCCATCTGCTTTGTATGCAGAACATCCCAGGTTCAATTTCTTACATCTCCAAGTAAGGCTGGGAGTCATTTACCTGGAAATAAGACCCACTGAACTCAATGGGACTTCCATGAATAGAATTGCACTGTAAATCTGTCAAAAAGAGTCTCCTGGACCTTTAAATAGCTGTGCTTTTAAAAAAGAGTTTTGAGCAAGCTGCTATCCCTTCTTCTAAACAATTATTAAATATATGCAAGCCCAGTTCTTCATCCCTAAAATAGGAACTTCAAACAGTACATGGAGAGGTATCAATATGCACCTCTTGCTTATGGTACTTACTCATCTGTGAACAATGTTTATTTTTAGCTTCTACCACAGAGCTAAGAGAACACTAAAGCAGCACACTTATTTAAGGGAAATTCGCTCTGAAACAGGCATTCAAACCCTTACATGATGAGAGTCACATGAGAGGTAAGTGAGGCCATGCTCGCTGATGATGGCCACATGCTTGAGCATAAAGTGAACCTGCTTTGCATGCATAATACTCTCTTCATGTGATTTAGAACCCTGGTCATACAATGTTTTAAATCACATGAGGAGCCCGTGCTTGTTATCTGATGCAGTGGCCAGACTGCTGATGGGTACATCTGGCCAACAACATGGAACACCACTGTTAAAAACATCTGCACCAGCAGTCCATCTACTACTGAGCCAGGTTCGTGCGCTAATTTAAAAAGCCCTGAACAACTGAACAGCATCCTGGGTGGCACTGATGGGAGTTGGAGTCCAAATACGTATGTTTTCCTCATTTCTGAAAATAAACACACGTTGGTAGTAGAGTGGTCAAATGAAAGAAAGGACCCCTGTGCTTTCAATAGATACGCCAAAGAGGAAGTTGTAGCAGGTGTCTACAAGTCCTAGTGATACACTAGAATAATTTTAGCTCCTGGACTTATCCATGCATCCCATCTCTTTAAACGTCTTATTTCAAAACATTGTATATCAGCCCTGGTGCATTTGGGGGACCTTGCGCTCATCCTGCTGAGTTGAGCCATGAGCTCCTGCTCCAAAATCCTGCCAGTGACAAGCAGCACTCCCAAATCAGGGCAAAGGGCTATCTACTCCACATTTATGTTTGTCAAAGTCACCAGCAGATACCTCTAGGGAGCTCACAAGCAGGGCTTGAAGGCAACTCCCCTCCCTTTCCTTTGTCCTTGGATCTGACCATGAGAAACTTGCCAGGTTGCCATAAAACTCCACCTGTTGAAGCTCTTTGATTTATACAGCTATTCATACTACAGGAGCCCTGTCCTCCTTTATATAGGAAGTGGGTTTAAGGCTGTAATCTGAACCATATTTACTTGGACATAAACCTGACTGAAATTGATAGGACTTACTGCCAGGTAAGTTTGGTTTGAATCAGTCTACAAGTTTTCAGTACAATGCTAACTTGTTCACATGAGACATGCCATTTGTCAACTGATTTTTATTTTGATGTTGTATTTTACTGGAGAAAAACACCATCATTTCTCTAACTATACCCCAACCCCAGTGGCAATCTCTTCTTTTCAGATGTTTTCAGATTTGGAAGTTCAGCAAGTAAGTCTAAATTTTTCCTTTATGTATGTAAGCTTCAGGCATCATGGCTCAGAGCCCGGTTAAGGCACATCCACAATTGCCCATTGCATAGCTCAAGGTCTACTTTAAAGAGAAGTCAGACTTGACCAAAACCTGTAGACAGGGAAGTCTGAGGAGCAGGAAGGAAGAAGGAAATTTCTTAGGCAATAGAAAACTAATTTCATTAAAATAGGCCTCTTCCTGTATAGGCATGGTAATTCTCAAGCTTAGAATGAGGCTACTGTCCAGTGGCGGTGCATTAGCATACTAAATGCATATATTTATTTGTCAACACCTCATATTCTCTATAAGGAGCTCAAAGAGGTTCACTCATTTCTGCCCCTCCCTATTGCATCATCACAACAAGCTTGTGAGATAGCTTAGGTGGAAAGTTGGGGCCTTTTCACATTTACCGCTTAAAGGTAAAGGTACCCCTGCCCGTACGGGCCAGTCGTGACCGACTCTGGGGTTGCGTGCTCATCTCGCTTAAGAGGCCGGGAGCCAGCGCTGTAGGAAGACACTTCCGGGTCACGTGGCCAGCATGACGAAGCTGCTCTGGCGAGCCAGCACCAGCGCAGTGCGCGGAAACGCCGTTACCTTCCCACTATAAAGCGGTACCTATTTATCTACTTGCACTTGGGGGTGCTTTCGAACTGCTAGGTGGGCAGGAGCTGGGACCGAACGACGGGAGCTCACCCCGCCGCGGGGATTCGAACCGCCGACCATACGATCGGCAAGTCCTAGGCACTGAGGTTTTACCCACAGCGCCACCCGCGTCCCACGATAAAAACATCAAACATTAAAAACTTCCCTAAACAGGGCTGCCTTCAGGTGTCTCCTTGCCTGCTGTGCCTCACCCAGCCAAGAAAGCTGGAGTAATCCATGTCGAAAGGATACCTGTCTGTGAATCAGTCCCCTGTACTGTCTGATCTGGCCTGACCCTGTACAGCCATAGGAATTGCTGCTTTTGGTTCATTCGCTGCAGCCAATATCCCTGTTTGCCTCCCGACACCTGCAGCCTTGCCAGCCACTGTGCTCTCGCCATCTCAGTGCTTGATACAGAGTCCTCACTTCAACTTTTGCTTTCTCCAATGCAATGTGGCACAGGACTGATTTTCCTTCTTATTGTACGATATGGTGATCATTTTCACTGCAAATTGAATAATCCCTGTGCTGCAAAAACGTGTCCAACACTTTCACCCAGAACCCTAAATCATTATAAAATGGAGTAAGCCAGATTCTCTTCCAAGAGCCAAATGCATTGTTTCCCCATCTGAATTAATTTTTACTATATTACCTCCACGCCCCCTCACAAAAAAAAACCCTTTGTCTGTTGTTTTTCTCCTTGCTGCTATCTTTAATTGGATGGCTTTCTTGGGCTTCATCCAATTCTCCTGATCTGTATGCTGTCTATTCCATTGTTTCATTGGAGATCTCTGCAAAGAGCAATTCTACCTGACAGTTTCCTTCTCAGATTCCTGCTCAGTGAATAATTTAGAAATGAAACTCAAATACTGATATTTTTTTAAGTTGCCCTGCAGTCAGTGTTACTCCACTATAAAAAAAATTAAATAATGTCATACTATTACAGGATTAGGGATGCGGGTGGCGCTGTGAGCTAAACCACAGAGCCTAGGGCTTGCCGATCGGAAGGTCAGCGGTTCAAATCCCCACGACGGAGTGAGCTCCTGTTGCTCGGTCCCTGCTCCTGCCAACCTAGCAGTTCGAAAGCACGTCAAAGTGCAAGTAGATAAATAGCTACCACTCCGGTGGGAAGGTAAATGGCGTTTCTGTGCGCTGCTCTGGTTCGCCAGAAGCGACTTAGTCATGCTGGCCACATGACCCGGAAGCTGTGTGCCGGCTCCCTCGGCCAATAAAGCGAGATGAGCGCTGCAACCCCAGAGTGGTCAGGGGTCCCTTTACCTTTATTACAGGATTACAGCAGAGGTAGGAAACCTGTAGCTCTCCAAATACTGCTGAACTACAGCACCCATCATCCCTGACCATTGGTCATGTTAACTGGCACTGATAGGAGTTGCAGTTCAACATCACCTGGAGGGTCATATGTTTCCCACCTGCTGTAGAGATATATAGATACCATTTAGATCAGAGAAGGGGAATCTGTAGACTGCCAAATTGTACTTGACTTCTATCATATCTGACTACAGGCAGCCCCCAATTTATGTGTGGATTATGTTCTGAGGCACCATGTGCATTGGTGAAATTGCATATGATTGAAGCCCACTGAAAAAACCTGCAAACACCCCTGCCCTGCCACCATTCTGGCCCTGCCCTGCCCCTGTTCCATCCTTTTAGCAATGTTTCAGTGACATGTTTATGACATTTCCAGGTTACTTCTGGGTTCAGTGTGTTGCACGTATACATGGTCACACACATATTGAATGCGTGAAATGGGATGATGAGAATTGGAGCCCAACAACAGCTGGCCAATCACAGGTTCCTCACCGCTCGAGTATAGCATAGAGAAATTCAAGACTTTATTTCTTAGGAGCTAATTTTAAACACTCTGATTAGCAAAAATTGAGAAAGAAAGGGAACCATGCTGTGTAAAGCAGGATTTTCCTGCATTTCAGAAAACACTGCTCCTTCTGTCCCAAGGACATGTGCGGAGTATGTTAGCTGAAGTGTCATTTAATTTGCCTCACAGAAGCTGTGTTGTTTGTCAATATTTGATTGCTTACAGATTCCCCATGAAGAGTTAGAAAGTTTGCAAACTTCTGTGACATTGAAGGAACTTGGCCAGTGAATGGAAGGTAGAAGAATTGTGGGGAGAGACATGCAGGAGACAGGTGGCAAAATAAGCAACAGTCAGATATATTCTTCCTTTGATTTATTTGTTGTTTTGCTGGATATTTTTTTACACAGAACCCAAAATCGCTTCTGACTATGTAATTGCAGGCAGGCTTGCAAATTTTATATTCAGAGATTTATACTAAGGAAAGTCACTTGATCTATACCTGTAGTAGAGGCTTCTGCATAACTGGCTTTTCGCATGGATTCACTCTTGCCTGCTGCTTGAAGATAGCAAACAGTGAATACTTTTCATTGCCTCTTTGCTTGTCTTAACCCTCTGAGTGTAAGTTGACAGAAGGGGTGGGGAATAGAGAAGTAGGAATAGTTTTATAAACAGCAAAGCACTCAGTGCTCAGCTTCTTGGCAGAGAGGACCCAAAGGGTCTGCAATTACTTTCCTTGCACACACTTTCCATAAAGTTATTGGATATTCTTTTTGGAGAGGAATGTCTAACAAGGGACACAGCTTGAAGTACAGTTCCTGCTGTGAATCTGATATGAGGTTTGCTAGAAACCACAGAGGAGGCTATAGGAGATCACTTATCAGTTGTGTGGAGCTCTTATTTTCAGTCTCTGTGGTTAGGTGATGCGTTACCCATGAGACGATGGATCCAATCCTTGGTAATAACCATCCCTTGCAAAAGCATCACTGAAACAAATGAGATGGTGGTCTAGCATTAAGTGGCTCTGCAGCTGGCTCCATCAGCTTTCCACAGTAGACAGTGTGATCAGACCCTGACAATGCAATCCTCAATGTGTTTACTTAGAAGTAGGGATGAGTAAATGTGTCAATTTCAATTTTCCCCCAGTTTTTTTTTTCATTTTTCCAATCTAAAAATTTAGTTCTCCATATTTCCACATCAAAATAATTGCTATTTGAGTGCAAATTTATCTTAATATATATGCTTATATGCAAATATTATTTGCACCATTTTACATACACAGCTATAGGCACTTGTGGTGGACATTTCTGAAGGTGGCAAATTTTGGGGGGCGAGTGTTTAAGTGAGATAAGTAAAATTACATAAGTAAAATTACATTATCAGCATGTCACAAAGTCTTCAGAGCTTGCATTGCTGAATCCGTATTTAAATTAGAATCAAAACTTGGTAGATAAAGTACTAATTGGATTTCTCTTAGTGGCAGCATGTATACTTGCACCCACATGAGTCTGGAAGGACTTAAAAGGTCCAAACTTGAATGCTCAGTACAAGAGGGTATGGTGTGTTACCCTTATGGAAAAAAAGGACTCACAAATTAAAACTGGCAAGAGGAACAAAGCACAAAGATACCTTTGTGGGAGAACTGTGGTGTTTCATATTGTTTACAAACTCTACAGAAAACCAAAGACCAGTTCCAAAGGTTTATACAAACTTGTTGATCACTTATTAATAGCACGTATTCATAATGTATTGGGGGGGGGAGTCTCTGGGGGAATTTCTTTTTTTAAGTACACAATTTTGCAAAGGAATTTCGCCTAATATAATGCAGTTCTGCATTTTATGTTCACTAATTTATGCATTTTAATGCACAATTTACCCCAACATATGCATTTTTAACACATTACTTAGTTGTAGAAATGCACTGCAGAATTCAGAAAACTGAGAATTCTGAAGGTCTTCTGTGTTTTGGAAAGTGTGGATGTGGTAGGTTCACCTATAAATGTGAACGGAATTGAATTTCTCCTTCACCCAGAAACAAATTGAGCTGAGTTAAATGGATTTGTTCCCAGGTAAGTGTGCATCAGATTGCAGTCTACATACTTGTTTTCTTGCACTCAGTGCACAATGGGACAGTAAGATCACAGTTGCCTGCCCACTGCCTGAACCTGGTTTGCCACTCTACATACCTTTAATGTCAAATAATGTATATGGATGTACAGTCCAATATATATGAGCCAAACAACCTACATCACTTCTTCTCTGTTTTTGATGCATATTGATTTGTTTGGCCAGGTTTACTTAGGATGCAGACACAAGATTCTAGCTCTTCAGCACTGAAAAAGAGCACGTGAGGACACAAACTGGCAGGAGATGTGAGCCATTCCCTCCTCTCCAAATGGTGAGAATTTATCCTAATATGCAATATGTGTGTGTGTGTGCAGTTTTGCCTACTATACACACTTTTACAATCAATGTTCCCTAGTATAATGCATTTTTAATGTTATCTTCACTAATATCTGCATTATTGGATTCGTCGTCTCATGAGTAATGCATCACTTAACCACAGAGAGTAGAAATAAGAGCTGCACACAGCTGATCTCCTATAACCTCCTCATTCATGGGGACTTAAATAATAATAATAATCACAAACTGATGTGGAAATGTGGGTAACTGAATTTAAGATTGGGAAAACTGGGGGAAAGAAAACTGGCAAGTTTGACCATACCAAATGTGAAATGAAGTTGAGGCAAGTTAAATGATGATACTAGATACAGAACTGCATATAACTCTCTCTCTCTCTCTCTCTCTCTCTCTCTCTCTCTCTCACACACACACACACACACAACACACACACACACACACACACACACAGTATAGCTTCTGCTTTGTATGTAGAAGTATAGTGTCAAACTGTGGCATCTCCACATGGGCTTGGAATGTCTCCTGGCCTTGATGAGTCACTGCCATTGAGTGTAGACAGTACTGAGCTAGGTGGACCACTGTTCTGGCTCTGAAAAAGGGCAACTTCCTAAGAGAGGATGTGGAGGTGATTTGTGGTGGCTGCTTTCACAGTAATTTGTGCAGCAGCATCTCGTTACAACCTACGAATTGGGTGGCAGAATAGGCTGTTGGTTGCGCAGGCTCCAGTGGGGTATAAATCAAGTTCAGTCAAATGTGTATGGTATTTGGTAGCTTGTAGAGCTGAAAATCATACAGGGCAGACTTTGACTTGTGAGTAAATACCAGTGAAAACAGCTAAGCATCCCAAAGTGTATATTAGCTGTGAAAATTTCCTCCTTGATGTCATGCAAAATCCCTAGGCTGAAATGCTTGAAAGACCTATGGAGCTCAAGTGCATGCATCACAAAGACAGGCCAGACTGAATTATATTGTAGCAATCATGCTCAGTTCTTGCTTTTGGTCAGGTACTAAGTTAACGCCGCATGATCCTTTAGACATCTCACATCTCAAGCGTGTCTCTTTCCTGCAAACTGATAATAAGCTTGGTTGTTCATTTTTGGCCAGCTGAAATGATCACAATGCTAAAAGACTAAAAACAATAATAAATAACGCTAATGAGGTTGAAGAAGCACAAGGAGAAATAAGACAGATGCCATGTGGAAAGCAGATGAATTACTTTGAAAGATGTGCACAGGTATTATTCATGATGTCAACAGCCAAAGGGCTAAGTTTACGAAATGGGATCCATTTGCCTTACATGGTGCATGGAGGCAAAAAGCCTAATTGCTCCAAAAGGTAGAGGATGAATACATTGCTCTTGAGCAAGTTAGTAAATAATTTGCTGCAACTTACTCTGTAGGCATGGATTCAGACAACCTGCTGAGATAATTGTGACTGAGGTGGTGAATCTTCATATGAATCCACCTTTGTGATAGTTCACTGTTGTTGTTGTGGAGAAGCTGTCTTACACTGAGTCAGATCAGTACTCCATCTAGCCCAGTTTACAATGACTGGCAACAGCTCTCCTAGATTTCCCATGGGGGTTTCTCCCAACCCCACCTAGTGATGTCAGAGATTGAACCCTGGGGCTTTATGCTTGAACCTGGGGCTGTGCCACCAAGCTATGACCCTTCCCTTTGTCACTTTAATAGGTCTTATCTGCGCAGTGATGAGTTCTTTTGAATATGTGTTCTTGAGTGTCAAGAGTTGAGACTACGTCATGGAGAATTTAGCTTCCCCAGAGTCTCTCTGGAACTTCATAAACTTCCATGTATGAAAAAAATAAAGAAGGTAGTAGAACTAAAAGATGAACAGGACAGGCAAAATATTAATAATGACAATTTAGTTCACCGCCCCCCTCCCATATTGCCCAAATAGCCATAGTAAGCTAAAGGCCTTTTCAGTCTTAGTAGTCTTTTGTAGTCTTGTGTTCTTTCAAGTGTTAAAAGTAAAACAGTAATGGAGTTCAAAAACTTTACTAAAGATCTGATGACCTGATTTAAAGGTGCTAGTGGCATTCCTTTTTGTACTCTCAGTTAAAATTGTTGCTATCTGGAAATGGAAGTTGGGCCATCAACATAGTTTTTTTTAAAAGGGGGGGGGGGAGAGATAGGCTTGTTTGTGTCTAGGAAACACTAATTTAAATCCCTGGAATTCAGAGATCAAAGGATGGGGGAAATAATCAGATGTTTGATTTAATGATGTCTTGTTGCAAAATGCCAGCAACATATGTCAAAACTTTGATCGGAGGCACTCCGTTGACTGTGCAAATATTTATGTTTTAGGGCATATCTGAATAATGTCATCAAATTATGATGTTGTAGCCCCTCTTTCCTCATTAGGAGCTAACTGCTAATTCCCTTAGCATGCTAATATCCCGGAGTGAATCACTAACTAAACACAATTACTGGTAATGTCACTAAAAACAAAATAAAACTGTCAACTAGTTATTTGGTTATTAAGATTAAATTTAGGGGTTGTTCCAGCTCAAACCTCATATAGCACTGGTTGGAAGCTCTACTGTTCTAACCAACTTGGGCTGGCATTTTCCCACGATAACTAAGACAAACTCAGGTGAAATGGGTGTGTGGTGGTCATAGGTTTTAATGAGCCTGGGCTGAATATTCCCCTCACATCTGTTTGGCTTACACTGCAAGAGCCTTGGGAAGTGGTCTGTGGCTCATTGGCAGAGCATCTGCTTTCCATGCAGGTCTCACCTTTAATCCAAAGGGGGGTTTTGAATATCCCCCCACCTGAAACCCTGGAGAGGCATTACCTCCACTGACTAGTGGAGGCCCTACTAAGCTGGAAAGACCAATTGTCTGATTCTGTATAAGAAAACTTCCTGTGTTCTTGTGTACTCATTCCTTCCCATCAACCCCTGTAACTGGTGTCAGGAAGTTGGCTATGGCTATGCAGTTGACTATGGCATAGGGTTGACACCCTAGAAAAACATGATCGTCCTTCTTTGGGGTGGTAGGGGTGGGGGGAGAAAAGTGCCCCCTGTTCTGTTTGGACACCTTTTTTCAGGTATTGGGGCTCATCCTCTTCCCCCTCAAAACTGGGCAGGCAGAGGGTAGATCTGGGGGAAGGAGGAGAGCAAGAGCCTGGGCTGGAGTTTGTGCAGGCGGCAGGTGGGTCCGTAAGGAGGAGACCCAAGAAGGAGAATTATCGCAGGACATGGGCAGAGGGTGGGGGTGGAGCCAGGAGGAGGAGTTAAAAGAGGTTTTGCAAAGGCAGAGGGTGGGTCACAGAGAGGGGAGGTGTGGGAGAGTTTTTGCGTGGGCAGAGTGGGTGGGGTGGGTTTCACCAGTGGCGTAGCGTAGGGGGTGCAGGGGGGGCCGGCCGCACCAGGCGCAACATCTGGGGGGCGCGCTCGCACTCGCAGTGCTAAAATCAGTGCTAAAATCCACGGGTTAGGGGGCGCAAATTACTTGCCTTGCCCCGGGTGCTGACAACCCACGCTACGCCACTGGGTTTCACTCAGAGCATGAGAGAGGGGGTTTGCACAGGCCTGGTCTGGTTATGCTACATTTCATTTTGGTTCGTGCCAAACCAATTTGCATTGCAAAGCCCAGCTGTGCATGCAATATGCAATTATTTGTCTTACAGTTTTCTTTCTTTTCATTAAATAAACCACTGTAAACCCTGTGTGCCATTGTAATGGATTGCTTTAAAGTCATTTCTACACCATATCAAGTAATTTTTAGCCCTGCAACACACACACCCCGACCAGTCCCATACTTTGTTCCATCAGTCCTTTATTTTGCCCAACCAAAGGCGGCAATGCTACTCTGGCTAGGTAGTGGAGCAGTTTTGCAGGGTTTGCCTGGCTGCAAGCTATTTGTGCATACACCCCATATGGAAGCATGACTTCATATAGTTTAAACAAAAAAATTTTCCTTCCAGTAGCACCTTAAAGACCAACTAAGTTAGTTCTTGGTATGAGCTTTCGTGTGCATGCACACTTCTTCATATAGTTTATTTATTCAATGCTTTCTCCAACCCCACACTAGCCCAGTCCCAGTTCTCACAGGAGCCAGTGGGAGCAGCCATCTCCCTGCACCTTGAAAGTCCCTGAGAACTCCTCTGAAGCAATAGACAGTTGGCATGTCACACAAGATGGTATAGAGGCCTACAACTGGGAGGAGCCATAGTTTCAGGCCAGATAAAGTGACATGATACTATTTTAGATGTGTTGGGGCAGATGGACCCTGAGTCTCAGGTGGCTTTCTTCCTAACAGGCAAGTGGGATGAACCTGCCCCCTGCTCAAAGGCAGAGGAACCACAAACTTCACAGAGCATTTCCCTCAAACTGAGATGCTGAAAAAATGTCTCAGCTAAATCCTTCAGCCCACCACTCATCATAATCATCCTCCAAACCTACCCTTGAGAATCTTGTGTAGAATAATTACACATAAGCAAAATACAGTCAGCCTACTCATGAACCCATTCCAATACATTCCAGTCTTGCACACACACCCCAACTACACAAACATGGCCCTCCTGTATTTTTTTTTCCTGAACAAAGATGCAAACATGAAACGGAAATTGTATGTCTGGAATTCTGAAGCCGTTTTCCCCTCCCATTCGGAGGACTATTCTAGCAAAGACAACTTGAAAGCTTTCTTCTTTGCTTATCTACCTCTCTCAGTTCTCTCCCTTTCAATATTCTTGGACTCTAATTTCTCACACATTCTAATTATTTTCTGTTACTTCTGAGATGCTACTGTGTTAATGGAAACATGCATAAATGGGTGGCGGGGGGGGTGTTCAGAGAAACAGAGAGCCCCCCCTTTGTAGCTTTTCTGCCTTTCTAGTTTTGGTGAGGGAGGGAGACATTCTCCATTAGGCTGAATTTTCTATTTCCTTTGCTTATATGGGTCAGAGGATTCTATTGGCTTTGATAAAGTAATTACATGGATACAATGCAAGACGTATAATTGACAATGGAGAGAAAAGACTATCACAACCAATGCTTGAAAGCACTAGCTGGCTTTTGCATGGACAAATCAAAGGATGTTTCTAGAGGTGGCATTGAAGACTGCTTCCCAACTGTTATGTTTTGCTGATCCTCAGTTAATTGATTAGTAAAATAAACAAGTAGGCCCTGCAGCAGCAACAAAAGTTGATGGAGGGAGCGTTCCTGTTTAGTGTGCTCTCCTTAAGGGACACCCCTTTTGCCACCCTGCTTTCCCTTTACTCCCTCACATCTAGAATGTTGTGGTCACTAAGTATGCCTAGTCTGAATTTGGCTGCTTGTAGCATTTCTCCCCACTTTAGGTTTTTGGGGTTTTTTAACCACTTTATGTGCACTTCTGCAACACCAAAAACTGCACCAAGTCTGCTTATACCTCCTTTTTGTGTAGGGGTGGTGCTGATTTGGCCACATATGCATTGCAGCCATATGCATAAGAACTGACACTAAAACCTAAACTTTAGAAATAGAGAGAGTACTTGGGAGCACAATGAAGTGTTATGACAATCTACAAAGCAATTAGCCAACATGTCATCAGCTATCAGTCGACTGCAACTCCCATCAGCCCTGGTGAGCACACTCAATGGGATGATTGGAACTGTAGCTCAGCATCTTGAGGGCATGGTGCTGATTATTATCTCTGCCTTACAGCATGCTATGAATAAACCGGGAAGGGACAAGGTTTGGGCAGATATTTTGTTAAGCATTATCTTTTCTCCCTCTGAACCTTAATGTTTTATTTTGATGGGTTATAATTCTGGGATAAACATGTAGCCTTTATCTCTTATTTTCATGTAAAGAATAATTCTTCTTATATGATAATTTCTGAAATGTACCTGGATATCCATAAAATCCGAAACACTCCAGGATGTAGTAAATTTCTGATCTTGTGATACGAGGCTGAACTGAGTAGAAATGATCATTGCACACAAATGAATTGTCTTTATCTGTCAAAAATGAGCATTGCAATCAGGCTAAAATATTGTCTCTTGTTTCTTATAATCCTTTCATTATCCATACTTTACCCAACCTCTTCTTAAAGGAATATAGGAAACTGCCTTATACCAAATCAGAGCACTAGTCTATCTAGCTCAGTTTTTTTCACACTGACTGCCAGCAGCTCTCCAAATTTTCACCTGTCTGGAGATCCTGGATATTGAAACGGTGAGCTCTTTCATTGACCTATAGCCCTCCCCTATGTTATTGCCATAGGTTGAGTTTTCTTTGCTCTTTTACCCCCCATCTCCAGTGCCTCATTACCACAGTCCTGGAACTGGTCCCTCAGTGGAGTGTAACTTACAGAAATGGAGTAGCCAGCATGCTGCCCTCCAGATGTTGTTGGTTGTTCTGTAACTCCCTGACCATTAGACGTGCTACCTGGGACCGATGAGATTTGGAGCTCAACAATTTCTGGAGGGTACCATATTCACTAGGGACACGGGTGGCGCTGTGGGTTAAATCACAGAGCCTAGGATTTGCCGATCAGAAGGTCGGTGGTTCGAATCCCTGCGACGGGGTGTGCTCCAGTTGCTCAGTCCCTGCTCCTGCCAACCTAGCAGTTTGAAAGCACGTCAAAGTGCAAGTAGATAAATAGGTACCGCTCTGGCGGGAAGGTAAACGGCGTTTCCGTGCGCTGCCCTGGTTCGCCAGAAGTCATGCTGTACGCTGGCTCCCTTGGCCTGTAAAGCGAGATGAGCCCTGCAACCCCAGAGTTGGCCACGACTGGACCTAATGGTCAGGGGTCCCTTTACCCTTTACTTACCATATTCACTACTTCTGTATTTTGTAAAGGGAGTGCTCCTGACAAGGGAATGATACAAATGCATATATTAAAACAATAATGAGACATGTCTTTCAGGATATGTTCATTTAATGTCATATTTATGCAGTGCTATTATAGCAGAATATAGGTGGTATGTGTGTATGCATTTAAATGTGTTTGAATCTGAAGAATTTTCAAAAAATGGGCAACCCAAGGATCAGGTGATTGGAGGAAATCCCCTATGATGAAATGTTACAACTTTTCAGTTTAGAGAAAAGGTGAGTAAGATGATACAGGGATGAAACAGATGTATAAAATAATTAATGGAATAGAGAAATTGTTCAGGGAAAGGTTTTTCTCCTCCTCTCATCCAATGAAGCTGATATACAGAAGAAAGTACTTCTTCATATATTGCATAGTTAAACCATGGAATTTGCTTCCACAAAGTGTAGTTATGGGCAGCATCTTGGATGGCTTTAAAAGAGAATTAGACAAGTTCATAGAAGATAAAGCTATAAATGACCATCCACACAAATACTATTTAACAGTGACGTAGCTTCAGGGGACAAAAGGGCAGTTGCCCTGGGCACAAATGTGTTAGGGGAGCAAAATCCCAACAGCCAGTGTTGCCTCAATACAGCTATGTGCTTCCTTCGCTGGCTCCATTGAGTGTGTTAGTAGGTCATTTAAACTCACCAGTGTTTAAGATACCTCAGGGATAGCCAATGATTTTGTGGACTACAACTCCCATCAACCCCAGCTATCATGGGCTATGGCCAGGAATGAGGGGAGTTGTAGTCTATATCAGCATCAATATATATTGAATATGTAAATCATACATAGATACATACATACATACATACCAACCAACACTTCCAAGAGTAAAATATTCCATCAATAAACATGTCACAATGAGTTGATCTGCGTATTTTGTGGTTAATAACATCCCCTTTCTCAGGAAGTTCTGAAAAGTGACAATGAGCATGTTTCATTTGTACTGAGCAACCTTGAACCTTGAAGTATATAGAAAATAGGTTCATTCTTTAGGGAATTATGGGATGCTCTGCCTTTTAAAAAATGGTGTCCTCCTTTACTGCAGTACATTTTTTAAAAATGCAGAAGTGCTTTACAGAAATAAAATATCCTTGAGGGTGAACATCCCAATGTCACTTTGAGGTTTGCAGCTCAGCACACTTCATGCAAATAAATTTTAATTTTTCAATTTGGAATCAACTCTTTAAACTCATACTGAACCACATTGATCGACTTAATTAGAACTAAAGCCTACTGCCTTATGATTTCGAGAGTACATAAGCTCATGCCCTAGGTAACATATTCTGTGTTTTTATTATTATTATTGTATGATAATTCCCTTGGCTTTTATTTTTTTACTGTAAGAAACTCTCACTGGGCTAAGTAATTGGTAGTTTCTCATGCATGTTTTAATAGTCTTCAGAAAAGATTTTCGAACAAATGCCATCTAGCCGGGAAGACTATTTGAACTGCATTTATTTCAATGGCAGATTTCCCAAGTTGGCTAATTAATTACAAGGTATAAGAGTCTTTTTAAAGTCACTTGGAAAAAAAAGAACGCAAAAGAAAGACAGTTATGGTTCATTGTTCCCATCTTGAACTGACTCTAATAATGCACACAGAGGATGCCAAAAGTACTGTTTTAATATTTCTAGTACAATGTTCCTATGTTCAAAAGTGCCATTAAGGCTAACACCGTGTTCTTTGATTTTTTTTTTTTGATCACTTAATAGTAAGTGGATGGGATGAAAGGTTTATCACTCAGTACATTCTTGTAACTTGCAATTGCCTAAAAGGTGTATTACTCTACTGCATATTGTATTAAAAATTACAGAAGTCATCTGGGGACATTTGCAAAGCGTTGCCATGAATAATCTCTGATTAATGTATTATTGCATTTCTGCTACGGTAAGGTTGCTGTGACTATTTGAAAAGGGAAATGGGTCTCATCACAGTGACATGATGACTGGGATTGACGTCAATAGTAGTCAAGAGAAGTTTTGCAGGGGAGGTGTATTTGTTTCATTGAGAATTTTCATTCTGCCAAATTATTTATTGTGCTTCATAGACAGCAATAAATAGTCATGTGTGTCTCAATAAAGCACCCAGAGAGGTCACAAATTCCCTGCCCTTGATCTAGTTATAAATACACAAAGGCTATGCAGCCTGAGACAGTGGCTGAGAAATCCATTCCCCACTGCTTTGAGATCTTTGATGGCTCACAACACCATGGGTGAAGATAAAAAGGAGACTAAAAAGGAGAAGGGGCAAAGGTTTAATCAAGGATAAACCTTTCCTAGTTTTCTACATCCAGTACTCAGCTGAACAAATTTATCCACAGTGGTGGCAGTTTAATCCAAATGCAAACAATTGTTACTTCAAAAACATTACCATTTTCTGGACCCAATCCAAATTGTGGAGGCTAGCCTTTAAAGCAGAATTTTTCCAGGGACCACATTTGCTCATCCTCCATCCAGGAAAGTAAGAGATATGACCACAGCTCAAGTACACACACTCCAACAAGGTAAAACGACACAGGGGAAGACATAGGAAGGGGTGTTGCCTGGGGAGATTGTCTTGGAACAGATAGAGAGGCCTGGAGGGCCTGAGGTTCCTCACGACCTTTTTTTAAAGTCTAAAATGGTTTGTGGGCCAGATTAATCTGAATGACTTTCTTCACTCAAATGAACTGGCCTGTACATTAAGAGGCCCTGCTTATATGCCCTTCAGTAAGATCTTTTAAAGTAAGATCTTTTTTAAAGGGACGCGGGTGGTGCTGTGGGTTAAACCACAGAGCCTAGGGCTTGCTGAACAGAAGGTTGGCGGTTCAAATCCCCGTGACGGGGTGAACTCCCATTGCTTGGTCCCTGCTCCTGCCAGCCTAGCAGTATGAAAGCATGTCAAAGTGCAAGTAGATAAATAGGTACCGCTCTAGCGGGAAGGTAAACAACGTTTCCGTGCACTGCTCTGGTTCACCAGAAGTGGCTTAGTCCTGCTGGCCACATGACCTGGAAGCTGTATGCGAGCTCCCTCGGCCGATAAAGCGAGATGAGCGCCGCAACCCCAGAGTCTGTCACGACTGGACCTAATGGTCAGGGGTCCCTTTACCTTTAAGATCTTTTAGGTTGGACAAGGCCTTCTCAGTGCAGACTCTTGATTATGGAACTTCCTTCAACTTGCAGTAGTATGCTTCTGAATACCAGTAATTATCTGGAAACCACAGGAGGGGAGAGTGCTGTCATGCTATGAGCATCTGATTGGCCACTGTGATACAGGACTAGAAGGGTCATTTGTCTGACCCAGCAGGTTCTTCTTATGTTCTTAGGATGTTGGGGACTGAACCTAAGAATATCCATTTGCAAAACATCTGCTGTACAACTATAGTGGGGGTGGGATAGGGTTGCAATTGTGCATTTCCCCCACCTTTATTCCCCCCCCCACAAACCCTCAAGAATATGTCCATATTATCATTCAGGTTTGCAGACATTAATACAAGGGAGAGGCCACATACTGAAGAGTCCTAGATTTTATTTTATTTTTTGTAGTATTGATGGCAGGTTCTTTTCAAAAAGTGCTGTAACAAACATGAACATATGACAAAGACTTGTTAAATCCGGTTAAATCCTTCATTGTCCAAGGATAAGTATGAAAGCTTGCCGCTGAAGAATTCCTCTCCAGCAACACTGGCCAGGATAATAAATCAAGGATATTACACCATTATTACGAAGTTGTTATTTTAAATAATAACAACACATCCCAGTCCAATAATCTGTGACTGTTTGGAGTGAATCACACTGTGATTCAGAGGTAACAACATTGTGCAGCATGCCTGGAAAAGGACTCAGTAGTAGTAGTAACCTTATCAGCGGAAGTTAGGGGGGAAAGGGCTGAATCTGTAATATATCACCCACTCTGAAGAGCATTGCATGTGCTGCCTGTTAATAAACAGTGGAAAGTTAATACGGGAGTGCCTGAAGTGATGGCAGATTCACAAGTCAGGTAAAGGGAATGTGCATTGGGAGATTTGCTTTCTGCATCTTGCAATCAACTGTCTTTTCCATCTGCAGCCTTTCCCTCCCTCCCCAGACACTGAATGGAACTGCAGTCCGAGTTATTTCTCATCAAATGGGATTAACTTTGTTCTAGGTGGAACATTTGTGATTTCTCCGTGCCAGGCTACCGAGCAGGCAGGGCTGTGTGTCATGCACAACTACTCACTACAAACCATCAAACTCATTCCATTTGTGACAAGCCCTGGAATTGGGGTTGTTCTCTTGAGGATGCCAGGCCCATGGATTAATCTGATGTGTGCTTCCTCCCAGTCTGAAAGAAATACCATTGTATATCATTACTGCCACTCCTCCTTCACTGGGTGCCTCTTCAACTTTTTGCTTGGCAACTACACAAGTTTATTTTTATTTTTACTCTCTTTCCCTTCTGCTTTCTCTGCCTCCTTTGTCCTTTTCTTCTCCTTCTCCTAACTTTGTTTGTTATCCAACAGCTGTCTCAGTGGCTGCACCAGGAGATGATGAAGATGATAGATAGATGATAGATAGATAGATGATAGATAGATGATAGATAGATAGATAGATAGATAGATAGATGATAGATGATAGATAGATGATAGATAGATATAGATAGATAGATGATAGATAGATAGAGATAGATTAGATAGATATAGATAGATAGATGATAGATAGATGATAGATAGATAGATGATATAGATAGATAGATAGATAGATAGATAGATAGATAGATAGATAGATAGATGATAGATATAGATAGATAGATAGATAGATAGATAGATAGATAGATAGATAGATAGATGGATGATAGATAGATATAGATGATGGATAGATAGATAGATGATAGATAGATAGATGATAGATAGATAGATAGATAGAGATAGATTAGATAGATAGATAGATAGATAGATAGATGATAGATAGATAGATGATAGATAGATAGATAGATATAGATAGATAGATTAGATAGATAGATAGATAGATGATAGATAGATAGATGATAGATAGATATAGATGATAGATGATAGATGATAGATGATAGATAGATGATAGATAGATAGATAGATAGATAGATAGATAAATGATAGATAGATAGATAGATAGATAGATAGATAGATAGATAGATAGATAGATATAGATAGATGATAGATAGATAGATAGATAGATAGATAGATAGATAGATAGATAGATAGATATAGATAGATATAGATGATGGATAGATAGATAGATGATAGATAGATAGATAGATAGATAGATAGATAGATAGATAGATAGATGATAGATAGATGATAGATAGATAGATGATAGATAGATAGATAGATAGATAGATAGATAGATAGATAGAGATAAATAGATAGATGATAGATAGATACATGATAGATAGAGATAGATAGATAGATAGATAGATAGATAGATAGATAGATAGAGATAGATAGATAGATAGATAGATAGATGATAGATAGATAGATGATAGATAGATAGATGATAGATAGATGATAGATAGATAGATAGATAGATAGATAGATAGATAGATAGATAGACGATAGATAGATAGATAGACATAGATAGATGATAGATAGATATAGATAGATAGATAGATATAGATAGATAGATAGATAGATAGATAGATGATAGATGATAGATGATAGATAGATATAGATAGATAGATAGATAGATAGATAGATAGATAGATAGATAATGATGATAGATAGATAGATAGATAGATAGATAGATAGATAGATAGATAGATGATAGATAGATAGATAGATAGATAGATAGATAGATATAGATAGATGATAGATAGATGATAGATAGATAGATGATAGATAGATGATAGATAGATAGATAGATAGATAGATAGATAGATAGATAGATAGATGATAGATAGATAGATGATAGATAGATGATAGATAGATGGATAGATGATGGATATAGATAAAGTATAGAAGTGTGATGGAAGACAAAATATCATCATTACCACCACCATCAATTAATTAATAAAAACATGGGGCACAACAACTAAGTCAACTAGCTAACTTTATTAGTTTACATGTCTAATCTGCAATAAGGCTTGCGAAACCAAACCAAACTACAACCTGTCACTAAAACCAGTGTTTGAGTGAATGAGTGTACCCTTATTGGTTTGTACAGCTCAACTATAGTGTATACAGGTACACACACATGCACACTGTAAGCTCGTTGAATGCTACAAGTGAATATCTATGAATAAACAGCTTAGTTATTTGTGTGTACACACTGCACACTTATTCAGTGTTACACGTGAACACCAAAATTGTCTTAAGTAGTTAACTGAAACTTCACTTATGCACTACCAAAAATGTCTGCATCTGCAGTGGTATTGTCTCCAAGATTCTTTAAATATTTTTTATTGTTTTATCTCCTGATGTTTGCTGCCCTTGGAGCTATGTACTTTGGGAGGAAGGACAGGATATAAAAGAGAACAAAGATTTGCATAAAATGTGCACATGGTGATTTGTGTGCCTAGATACAAACAAAGAAATACCGGTAAGTAGTGTAATTTAAACAGAAACCTAATAAATCTCACCATTGCTAGGAAGTCTGTGTGACCAGGTGGGCTGGTGACAGGTCCATAAAGCATTCTAAAAGTCATTATTATTATTATTATTATTATTATTATTATTACACCACCCATCTTGCTGGTTTTCCCCACTCTGGGAAACTCTGGTCGGCTTACAGAATATCTAAAAATACTATCCTTTTTGTTCAGTTCATGGTGTATTCTCTTGATTACATGACAGGGTGACTTCACCCTTGCTCAGTCTATTGGATCTGTGACATATCTGGCTCTTAACAGACAACATACCTGGACAGTTTGATGAGGAAGCAACACCAGTAACAAACCTTGGGAGTCAATGAGGTTATCAGGAGCCAGGAGTGGGTGGGTGGGAGCTCCCAATCCAGATCTTCTCAATCCAATGTCAGCCTTCCCAACCTGATTCCCTCCAGGGGTCATGGAGGTCCAAGCATGGGCAATGGGAGTTATAGTGGAAAAAAACAAAAAATACCACCATCCATTATAGTATTATTAGCCTGGCTGTTGTTGAGTTATTGCAGAACTGTTGAGAAGACTGATGGAATATGCTTTGCTGCCTTTTGTTGGGCATTGATGCCATAGATCTATAAAAGAATATCACTGCTTTTGTTTGTTCTTCCATTTTGATTTGGCTTGTGGTGGCCAAATGGTGGTAATTCTCAGTGAAAGTGTAGAGTTCTAAGGGAGAGGATGTCGAATTTATCTCAATCTCTCAGTGTGATCTTGAGTCTGGGGGACAGCAGTCTGGCTATGGGCCATGAACACCCATCTATCTATTTGGTGTATGAGAGACTGGATGCTTGCTATAGCTCAGTTCTGTTGTGGGCATGTCTATTGGATCAAGATCCTCCTATATACTCACTGTGCATTTTAATAGATTGAGCAGAGTGGATGAGTGTTGAACCTTTTTGTGTGTGTGTGAATCTAATAATGTTAAGCTAAGTACTTGCTGTTTTTTAGAATTGCTTCATAGATTGTAATTATTTATAATTGTTTTATTGATTATTTGTTAATTTCAATAATGTAGTTATTTTTATAATATATTATGGATTTCTAAATTGTAGTTTAATTGTGTAATTATTTAAGTGTTATTGTTACTATTAACAATAATATTTTTTAAACTTGTAGTATAGCTTTGGTGCTCTGTTACATTACATTACATTGCTTTGCTGTTTATTGTTTGTAAGCTGCTTTGAAATTCAGTTGAATGGAAAGTGAATGGAAATCAAATGTCAGTCAGTGATCAGGAGAGAGAGCCTGTTATAAACTGCGAGAGGTTGGTTTGTGGAACATACCCTACATACCCCAGTGCCTCAACCAACATCTATGATCCTTCTCTCCCAAATCTGCCAGCTGTGACCAATTTATTTGGTAAATGCCTCATCCCAGAGTATTATTAGGAATATTTTAAAAAGAATATGTGGTTCCTAGATGAAGACAGAGTGCAGTCTAAGGGTATTGTCCCTCATGTCTGACTGTCCCCACCTGCCCCAAAGTGGAACACAAATTTCTGTCTCTTTTTTCCATTGAACCCCTTCTCCCCAATATATTTCCCCCCCGAAAGTTCTCTTTTGAGAACTTTTGATCCAGCACTAAATTGTACCATGGTGTGCACATAAAACAGTCATCTAATATGAGAGAAGAAGCCAACCTATATTTGGACAGCAGTCAGTATCCAGAACAAGATAAGACTGTGTAAAAATTAGCTATAATATGAAAAGTTACAGCAGACCATTAATTCTGTTCCACAGAGACACACTGTGCCTTAGGCGCAGGTGAAGGTGTCTGTCGTGAACTGCTGTATCTGCCTAGCTAGACTTTTGATGGCATTTTCCTCCTTCTGTGCATGTGCTTTGAAGAGAATAAACCTGAAATCCTTACTTTTGTGCTTACCTGTTTCTTAGCAAAACTCTTGCTACTGCTGTCAGTGAGAATTTTGCAGGAGAAGCATGACTCCATTGCAGACTCCAACTTCACCCAGTAAAAACTGTTTGGTTCACATGGTTCCTTTGACATTCCTTCCCTTTTCAGGAGTGTTTGACATCATGCACATCAGCAGTAAAGAAATGCAATGTATTGCCTTTTGAACTTTTGTTCAGGCTACACACAGTTGTTAGTAATGTAAGAAGTATATCAGACTTGTTGCATATACAGCAGTCTGGTAGGGCTCTGAACACAAACCTGCTCTACAGCATGTTTTTGCCTAATCTGAGTAGCGGGTGGGTGAAGATGCAAGAATCTCAAGGTTGGGCTATACTTAATTGGGATTGTGTGTCATTAATTCGTAGGCCTGAATACAGCACACCTTTCTGCAGACAAAAAAGAAGAGGCACATGTCTGTATTCACGCTGGCATCAGGGCATCAGGGAACCTTGGGCCAGTGGGCCAAATGCAACCCTCCAAGGCTTTTAATATCCCACAAACCATTCCCCCTCTCCAGAGGTCACCCCCCTCATTGGCCCAGATTTGCATCTCAAGTGTTTTTGCCAAGCTGGAATATGTACTGTATTTGAACTCAGATAATGTCTCTTCCTTGTCCCCCCTGCCCCCCACCCCAGCTCTTTCTTCTCTTGGGCTGTTAGGAGTGTTTCAGTAAGGTATGGGAGTCCCCTGAACCACACTTCAGGAAATATTGGAAAGATGGAGAGTATCATTGCAGGAGGGATGGTGGCCCTTCTGAATTAGGCAACTGCTGGATCACCAAGGCTGGTTTCTTGGGTTTGGAAGCAAGTTCTTGAGACCAAACGAAGGAAAAATAAATATTTGATTCAATCCCAAGACCCATTCTTTCCCTTTTTAGCAGCAAGCTTTGCTTGAAGAAAACCTGAGTTCACATCACTTGTTGTGAATCTTTTGTTGTTGTTGGCTAGTTGACTTTCTCTAGAAATTTGAGAAGTTTCCCATCACTCTCAGGTGGGAGCATCTATCACTGCCCAGATCACAAGGCCTGCTGACCACTCCGACTTTAGCCTTATCCAGCTTTAATTAGCTAACACACATTGATGGATTTCAGCAAGCTTCTTCCAGTCTCTGACTGGATATAAGCCAGCTACTGAAAATACATGTGCAGACCCCCAATTAAATGATGGCTTGGAAATCTGAAACAAAACAGATGCTCAGGGAATAATGAATAAGGCAAAATATATTTCCTAATGTTTAATGACCAGCTGAGTGCTAATGGTTTAAGGCAAAGGCAGTAGGACCCCAAACCCTAAATGGCCATTAAGTATTTAAGAAATATCCTCGCCAAAGACCATTACTGCCCTCAGATCTTTCTGGAGCAGAAATTTAAAATTAGTGTTCCATTTATATATATTGGCACTTCTCTTTTGCTTCAGCATTTCCCAGTTTGTTGTCTGACCTTCTGTATACATAATGGCCCTAATCTTGGATTCCGTACCTTATTCACATTTACATATATACAAATGACTAATTATAAAACTCAGAACACTATTCTTGAACCACAATGCTGTGCCATTTTGCAAAGAACACCTTACGTTATGGCCAGAATTCTGGGGTTCTGAACTTTGTATGCAAAAGCACTCAAAAAGAGATGCAATCATAATACATCAAATCTGAAAGCAGTGTATAAATTGGGGGGGTGCCCTTTTGTCTGGAGCTGATGCATGTTGGATCTGCTTTGAAGTTTTTTTCTACAACCAAGCGGTATATAAATTTTATGCAATAAATAATAAATGAACTACTGGAGGCTGCAGATTCTCCATCCCTAGAATAAATGAACTGCATTCATGTATCTGTGCACTGCAGAAATTTTCAAGTTGTACTTGACTAAGGGACTCCTCTTTAAGGAGTAGCACTTACACCTTACTTCTAAACTGGTTTTTGTTTTGTTTTTTAATGTCAAGATGACCAGATCACTTTGCCCATTTCCCTAGAGTGCCCTACTTTCCCAGAGCAGGACACACATCCCAACATGGAGACAATGACTACTTGATACTTATAAAGTAGCATGGAAGTTAATTTCACTGGCCTTTCTCACCCTTATGAAGGCTAAGTGGAGAATTTAATCGCTATGTTATAGCACACTTATCTTGCAATCCTAGAATGTGTACTAGAACCAAACCTCATGAAAAATAGCAGGGTCTCTTTCAGAGTACAATGCACTTAACTTTGAGCTGGATTGCAGCAAATGGATAGGATTCAGTCCAGCAGGCAAAAGAGGGTGGCTGTCGCTTTTGGGACTAGTAGGGGAGGAAAGGCAGAGATGTCTGTGAAAGGTGGAGAGAGAGCCAGCTACCATATTGGCCCAAATATAAGCCACACCTTTTCCCCCAATTCCAACCATGAAAAGTTAAAGTGTGACTTATATTCGTGACCATTTCTTTTTCCTCTCTAAAAAAATGTTTAGAGGTAATCCCATTTGCATAGTCATATTGAAACACTACCCCTCAATTAGGCAAAACTTAGATTCACAAAATGTTTAGGGGTATGCGTACCCTTGAGTCTCCCCAGGAAAAAAGCACTCTCTGCGACCTTAAAAAAATGGACTCTTACTGAAACAGCTGCCCTAAGTCCGCAGCCCTGCTTTGCCTTCCAAGGATGGAATGGAGAGGGGGGCCCACGCAGGATGCCACCATGAGGGCCTTTGGGTGTGCGGGACAACAGCGCCTGTCCCGACCGCAGCTCTCAAGCCTCCCCTGAACCACCGGAAAGAAAGGGGAAGGCCATTGGCAAAGCAGCGCAGCTCCCCCCCCCCCAGGAAGCAGCCTGGGAGTGTGGGGGAATGGTACCCATAGGATTTTCTTCTACATTTGCCATTTACGGGTGTGAGTGCTTGCAGAATTTTAAGGGAGTGGCTTATATTCAGGTATTGTCTTTTTTTCTCTCTTCCCCCACAACCCTTGAATTTTACTAAGGTGTGACTTATATTCAGATGTGGCTTATATTCAGGCCAATATGGTAATTTGAGTCTTGTCCCCATTCTCCATCATTCTGAGTTTGTAACCCTGACAATGTCTATTAGGAGGAAGCTGGTAGACATTGCTACTGCACCATGGATTAGGTGTAAGGAAGACGACAGGCTAGTGGGTTTAGATACATGTTTCCTGGATAGCAGCTCCATAACAAGCGTCCCCCCTTTAAGCCGAGGGGACTTTTAGAAGTAGTTGGGATACACTGTGAGTATCTACTGTTCAAGGGCAAGAGAGAGTAAAAAATCCCAAACATGCATGTTAAATGAGAACTCATCCATATCTGATCTATGCATGAGTCCCAAGATCACTATCTGCAGATTCCACCTCCTATATCTGTAGTTCCAGTGTGGGGCCAAGATGTTCAAATCCTGACCACACACACACAAACACACACAAAAAAAACATGCAAGATGTTTAAGCGTTTTGCCAAGGAAAATAACCAATTGCATTTGACTTTTGCATGAGTAAGCCATACTATGGCCCCATGTGGACCATTGAGATGATCAAAGTAGCATTGGCATACCAGGTGAGTAGAGCGTGTTGCCATGCTTTTAAACCCCTCCATCGTTATGGGTCAGATCGGGGTGAATAATTTTTGATACAGAATGCCACTCCCATAACACAGCCATTGCATATTTTGAATTGGCTGGTACTATTAAACTGCTATGTATTCTGGATATCTAGGGATCCCCATTTATTCATGTGATAAGTCCGCTTACCATATTTGTCCTGAAACACTTAATGGACTTTAGTTGTAACCATGGAAATTTGGCTGAACTGTCCAGAAGGAATAAAAGTACTGTTAGGTTGGAGTTTTCCCAAGATTTGCTCCTGAGCATTAAAGAATATGAAGAAGATCTGCAGAAGGGACTTGGAAAAGATTTAAGAGCCTCGGACATAAGATCTCCAGGTTGATGGACTATATGGATCTGACGGAAAGGACTGGCAGAATCCGAAACCAGGGAGAGGAGATGGTGGAAGAAGACTGGAAAATTTAAAGTGTATATTTAGAAATATTGTAAAAGTAATGACTGTTAGAAAAATGGTGGAATGATATTTTATGGATTTAGCAGAAATGCTATAAGAAGTTAAGTATGTATAAGTAATTTCTTAATGGGAAATAAGGTTAAAAAATATGTTATTTATAACATGATAGAAAATAGAGAAAGATGGAAAGGATTTGCTAAAACAAGTACTAGAAGTGGGATACAAAAAGGGAGGTGTGAGGAAGTCGAGGAAACAAGGGAATGAAGGCTAGAGTATGGAAAAGGAGGGATGTTTTTAAATTGTTTTTGTTTTGCTTCATTTATGTGTTTAGTTTAATGGGTTCAGGTTGGGTTTTGTATTGTTTATATATTGTATTGTATTGTTTTTGCTTTTTTTCTCTTTTCCTTTTCTCTTTTTTGTCTTTCTTTTTCTTTCTTCTCCTTTTTTGTAACTTTTAAAAGTAATAAATATTATTTTTTTAAAAAAGAAGATTGGAAAAAGTTTAAACACTATTTACAGAAATATTGTAAAATTAATGAATGTTAGAAAAATGTGGGAATGAAGTTATATGGCTTTAGTAGAAATGTTATAAGGAATTAAGTATAAATAGATTATTAGAGTATTAAAAGAAAAAAGAAGGTTAGAATATGTTAAGATAATTATAGGATAGAAAACAGAGGAAGATGGAAAGGAATTGCTGAAACAATTAACAGAAGTGGAATACAAAAAGGGAGGTGTGAGGAGGTCGTTGAAATAAGTGAATGAAGGATAGGATGATGAAACTGTATGATGTGTTTTAAACTGTTTTTATTTTGTTGTGTTAGTCTAATGTGTTAGTGTTGTGTGGTGTTTTTGTATTGTATTGTATTTTGTTTTGTTTTTTGTATTGTATTGTATTGCATTTTGTTTTGTAGTGTTTAAATTGTTGGAAAAGTAATAAATATTATTTATTTTTTTTTAAAAAAGAAAACAACTTGGTTCTAAGGAAGGGCATTGACTTAACCTGGAACATTAAAGAGGGCTTTGATAAGGTTGCTGCCCTGTACCTGGACTTAACCATAATTTGGTCCCAGCTGCTGGAGTGGTGTTGTTGGTGTGATTGCCCTCACCCAGTTGCCATTAATAGAACTTAGAAGCAAAGCAAACTGCACAGTTGCTCAAAAGGTGCAACTCTTGAAAGGCTGTGTGATATGTTGCCCTGCCATCACCTTTGACCAGGAGGCCTTGTCCTGTAATGACAGGGTACACCTTTCTGATGTCAGCAACAATATATGGTCGGATGACATTGCAGAAGGCATCCAAGATTGGTTGTAGGTGTGAGAATGTTGGCGGCGAGCCGTTTGGGCTTGAGTGGCGGTTAGGCATTAGGAAGCCTTTGTTTGAATGGAGGAGAGGTTGTAGCCTCTGCCTGCCCTTCCTCATTAAGGGTATCCTGTTAAAGGGATCCAGGGCTGTGGATTCTGTCTAATGCCTAGATGTGGGCTAGGGACATATCAGTACCCCAATAGGGACCCCTCGGAGTGCCCCTATTTGATGTACGTCTTAGGGGGCCCCCGTTGGTGGTTTACCCCTAGATGGACTCCCAGCAGACGGGTGGGAGTCGAGATATATATGAACCCATAAACCCAAATCCGCTTGTTCGTGTGCTTTATATATCCACTAGAGGGCTGCGGGTAACAGAGCCTTGGAACGGAAATACAAAAGAGCTTTGGAGAAATTTCATGATTTTGCCAGCAGTTCTCCACTTGGGGATCAGCTATTTGAAATGTGAGCTGTCATCCCTATTTAAAAAATAGTGATAATATAATCATAATAATAAAAGCAACATGCTGGATTTAAAATTTCCTTGCAATATCCCAGAGGGAAGCAAGCCAAGGTCTTTCATAATTGCCATAATTGTTTTTGATGTTGACTAAACTAGGAGATAAAAATGGGCCACTAAAGTGTTGCATGCTGGTACAAAAATAGCTCTATCTACCCTCTGGGAATGCATCTTCATATACAATTTGGCCAATCAAGTAAAAAACACTTCCTCCTTATTTCCTATCTTGAAAGCCATCATTTTAGATTTAATTGGGCTTAAAGCAGCTGAATTTACACAAAGGGGCTGTGCATTCTCCCAAGGAATGATGACTGTTGGAGGGAGGAGAGTGATCGCTCATTAAAGGCTCTTTTCAGATCACCCCATTTTGCATTTGGTGATCTTGGTGAGTGGTTATAAAACAAAATCCATGTCCCAACTTACCCACTCATGTGAATATGGTGCTCCCATCATGGAATGTGTGATTACTGACATGTTAATGTTTGAATTCCATCTAATCCAGATTGCAGGGACACCTTCTCTGACAAAGACATATGAGATCCCGGGGAGAATCCCAGTTGAACTGAAGACCTGGAAGAACCTGCAATGGTCCCAAGACAGCCTGAAGTGCTTCACCAGAAGGGCCTGGATCTTCTGACCACATTGTGAGTTCTGCCTTGAACCCCAGTTAACTCTCCTAGCCTCAAAGGTAATGGCAGAAATGGACCTAGTAAGAAGATCAGACTCGGCATAGGAGCACCTTTTGGGCTGTTTGGAGGCTCTATTAACAGGGGGCCTCCTTATGATAAATGTTTACTTTGAAAGATGGAGAAGATACAGATGCAGACTCAGCGAATGAGCAGAAAAGGGAGAGACTAGTAATAATGTTATAAATCTCTCAGCCTGCTTTGGACAAAACAGGATGGGCAATTTGCTGAATATTTTTGGTGGGGTAAATTCTTTGGCAAATTTTCTTGGAAAATTCCTTTCTCATTTAGGGCAGAGATGGAAAACTGCGGTCCTCTAAATGCTGATGGACTACAGCTCCTTTGTCATTCCTCATGATGGCTTGGGCTGGTGGGACTTTGGGTTCTAGCCTAAGTCCTACTCAGAGTAGACCCATTGAAATTAATGAACCAAATTTAGTCATGTCAATTAATTTCAGCGAGTCTGCTTTGAGTAGGAACTAGTGTTGGATAAAACTCTTGGGGTTTAACTAAGGTTTGGAAAGCTGCAAATTTGCCACCCCTAATTTAAGGCTTCAAATGTCAGCACTCGCCCTTTTAATTGGGTTTGGAAGTAGAAAGTTAATAGAGTTCTTAACTCTAGCCTATTCCACATAACCATTCAGAATCCTGGCAGCTATATATTGTACCAAGTGAACCTTCTGAAGTCTGATACAGAACACTTTGCAGTAAACTAATCAGGAGTATGGGACGCAGGCGGCGCTGTGGGTTAAAGCCTCAGCACCTAGGACTTGCCGATCGAAAGGTCGGCGGTTCGAATCCCTGCGGCGGGGTGCGCTCCCGCTGCTCGGTCCCAGCGCCTGAAAACCTAGCAGTTCGAAAGCACCTCCGGGTGCAAATAGATAAATAGGGACCGCTTACCAGCGGGAAGGTAAACGGCGTTTCCGTGTGCGGCTCTGGCTCGCCAGAGCAGCGATGTCACGCTGGCCACGTGACCCGGAAGTGTCTCCGGACAGCGCTGGCCCCCGGCCTCTTAAGTGAGATGGGCGCACAACCCCAGAGTCTGTCAAGACTGGCCCGTACGGGCAGGGGTACCTTTACCTTTACCTTTAATCAGGAGTATCATGAAAGGCTTACAGGTCACATCAGTCAGAAAGCCAGACAGGAATGGACTTCCGGAGGCGGCGCAAAACAGCAATGGCGGTCCTCTTTACTTTGTGAAGAGGGGCTCCGCGAAAAAGGGTCGTCCGCTGCGGCAAAGCGGAGACCCATTAAGAAAAACCGCAGGCAGAGCGAGCCTGCGGCCGTGGGACTCGGCGGGCGCCTTGAGCCCCCCCAGAAACGGAGAGGGAACCTCGTAAGAGGCTCCGGAACGTGAAAGGGGGAGCGGCGCTGTGAGTTCATCGCTCTTTTCGTGGAAGCAAAGCCGCGCTGCTGCTGCTGATGAGCGCTGACCTTTCTTCTTGAAAATATCGGAATTGGAGCAACATACCCGTGAGTAAGGGGCTTAAATTTTTAACTAAATTGGAGAAATTCGGCTGAAAACGGGAGGCGAGTAACAGGAAGTCCGCCTCCCGACCCTGCTAATCAGATCAAAGCAAGGGCTCTGAAGCGAGCTGAAGTGCTTAAAAGGGATTGTAAAAGTGGAAGAAAGAGTGCATTGATAGACTTTGCATTTTGAGGATAAAAAGGGAAAGAATTGTGAAATTTATGGACTTTTGCCCTTTGGAACTTTCCCCCTATTTTTGAGCTAAACGGAGTTAGAAGGGGTAACCCCGTCGTCGGGCTGCCAGCGTATAAAAGAGAACTGTCAAACTGCTGTCAAATTGACGACATTGTAGCAGAGACTTAAACTGTTGTACAGACTGAGATACTAACGTTTAACATTGTTGCTGGGACCTCTCTTGACACCTTGTGGCTTGATTATAAGAAACTGGAAGCTTTGGAAACCTTCCTTTTGTGTTCTGGAACTACAAAAATCTAAACATGGGGAATATAGGAACTTCAATGGCGGAAAATAGTTCTTTCCTTCTTTGAAACTTTGAAATACCCCCCCTAGAGGATTGTGGAAATATAGTGGCCTGGGAATTGAACTTTATTGAAACTCTTTGTGGTTTAATTGTTTATACTCTGGACTTGTCTTTCTCATGGGACAAAAGATCATTTGACCTTGAATAGAGGCAGGTGTGGAATGAGCGGCTCAGGGAGAACAAGAGCAGCTAAAGCCAAAGATAAAGAAAAAGAGAAAAAATCTGGGCAACTTTTGCAAACAACTTTAACTCATCAACGCAGATCATCTGTCCCAACTGTGCTGACAGCACAGGAGGTGGAAATTGTACAGCCTGCCGTAGAAGACATGGCAACTGGAGGATCTGAAACAGTCTTGAAACAAATTTTGGAACAACTGGCAGTTTTAAATCAAAAAGTGGATAATCAAACATCAAAAATCGACCAAGCTACATCCTCTATTGGCAAATTAACTGAACAGGTTTCGCAGCACACCCAGGCAATCGAGAAACTGCAAGGAGCTACGGCTGAAAATTACAAATTAGCTGTGGAAGCCAATCAAAAAGCAGAACAGGCGAACATAAAGGTTGATGAGATTAAAGGGGAAGTAAGGCCTCTGAAAAGACAGGTAGGGGAACAACAAGCCTACCTGTCATTGGTTGAATTGAAAAATAAAGAAAATAATCTCAGGATAAGGGCCATCCCGGAACTGGAGAAAGACAACCTAGAGGGATTTCTGACACTTTTGTTCTCCAAATTCTGGGGAATTGAGGAAGATAAGGACTTTAAAATTGTGACAGCCTTTAGACTGGGAAGATCTGTAAAGAAAGACAAGTCCAGAGACTGTTTAGTTATTCTGAGATCAAGAGAAGAGAGGGATAAGATATTAGGCCTACATTTCAAGAAATCTTTGGAGATAGAAGGTAAAAAGGCTGAAATTTACAGAGATATACCTAAATATCTCTTGGATCTCAGGACTACCTATATAGACTTGACCAAATTGAGACACAACGGAATTCCTTATAGGTGGGAGTTTCCACAAGGACTATCATTTACTTACAAAGGAAGGAAAATAAAAATTAAATCACCTGAAGACCAGCAGAAGTTCCTATACGACCACGAGGAGGACCTGCAAAAAGGAGCCGCAGCTTCTTGGCCACCACCACCACCGGGACCACCTTCAAAAGCTACACCGTCTGGATCTGGACCAGCACTACCACCTCCAGGATCGGAGGGAAACCTAGATACCCCATTGTAGGACCCGCTAATTGAACCAGGATGTCTCTGCAGCTTCTCAGCTGGAACATAAATGGCGGAAATTCCCCGGAAAAAAGAAGAAAAGTTTTCCACATTTTGAAAAAAGAACAATTGGACGTTATTTGCCTACAAGAAACACATGTGACAAGGCTCCACAGAAAAGTGCTAATTAATAAAAGACTAGGCCAAGAATTTATTTCTTCGGATAAAGTTAAGAAAAGAGGAGTGGTGATATATGCAAAGGAGAGCCTGTCACCGAAATTCTTATTCAAAGATGAACATGGCCGAATTTTGGCGATTGAAATACAGACACAAGGAGAAAAATTTTTGATATTAGGAATATATGCTCCAAATGAGGGAAAATCGGAATTTTTCAGGAAGCTGCATGAGACTATGCTGGATTACTTGGACTACAATAACATCATTATGTTGGGTGATATGAATGGGGTTGTGTCTGTAAACATGGATAAGTCACAAAGTGTTAACATATCGAAAGATGGCAGACTACCTAAAACTTTTTTTGAAATGACTGACAATATGGACTTAATTGACATATGGAGGGTTAAGAACCCTCTAGGGAAAGAAGGAACTTTCTTTTCTGAAGCTCATCTGACATGGACACGAATCGACCAAATATGGACAACTAGAGGACTGGTACCTAAGACTAGAAAAGTGGAAATCTGCCCAAAAACTTGCTCCGACCATAATGCTTTGAAAGTGGAACTGAGACTAAATACAACCGGATCCTTTAGATGGAAAATGAATGACACTATATTAAGAGATCAGGAGATTGTTAAGAAGGCCCAAAAAACCTTAAAGGACTATTTTGAGATAAACTTGAATACCACCGTGGAAAAAAGAATAATCTGGGACGCAAGTAAAGCAGTCATGAGAGGGTTTCTAATACAACAAAACACGATTAAGAAAAGGCTCTGGAATGAAAAGAAGGAGAAGATATTGGAGAAAATAAGAGGAGAGAAAAAATTAAGATCTAGGCCTAAGTCGAAGGATGTGCTAAGAGAAGTGAAATTTTTCCAGGCGCAATATTCGAAATTGATAAATCAAGAGGTGGAATGGAAAATTAAACAAATGAAACAAAGATCCTTTGAATCAGCGAATAAGTGTGGGAAACTGCTAGCATGGCAGTTGAAAAAGAGACAAAAACTTAATACAGTTACAAATCTAGAGATTGAAGGGAGAATGGTTCAGAAACCTGAGGAAATTAGAAAGTGTTTCCAGAGATATTTCAAAGAACTCTACTCACAAGGGCCGCAAAAAGCTTCCGAGGTGGATCAATTTCTTAAAACTAATGGATTACAAAAAATACCCCAGGAAATGAGAACAACCCTGAATTGTAACATCACACAGCAAGAAATCGAAAGTGCCATTCAGAATCTCCAATTGGGCAAGTCTCCAGGCCCTGATGGTCTAACCTCCAAATACTACAAGGTTTTAAAGGATTATTTGATACAACCCTTGATGGAGGTTTGTAACCAGATTATGGAGGGAAGGAAGGCACCGGAAACGTGGAAAGAAGCTTTCATCACATTGATACCTAAACTAGAAACTGAAAAGACTCAGCTTAAGAACTACCGCCCCATCTCACTCCTAAATGTGGATTACAAAATTTTTGCGGATATCCTGGCAAGTAGATTAAAAAAAGTATTAAATGAAGTGATCCATAAGGACCAGGCTGGCTTTCTCCCTGGTAGGCATTTGTTTGACAATACAAGAAACATTATTGATATTTTGGAACTTCTACAAACAAATCTTAACACAAGAGCGGTCTTAATCTTTATTGATGCAGAGAAGGCCTTTGATAATATTTCTTGGATGTTTATGAAGAAAAATTTGGAAGGGATGGGAGTGGGGCGGGGGTTTGAAAATGGTATAGAAGCAATCTATTCAGAACAAAAAGCTAAATTGATAGTAAACAATGTGGTGACAGAGGAGTTTAAAATTGAAAAAGGGACACGTCAGGGGTGCCCCCTATCCCCCCTATTGTTCATCTCAGTTCTGGAGGTGTTGCTAAACATGATTAGAAAGGACCGGTTGGTCCAAGGAATTGAGGTCGGAGTGAAACAATATAAATTGAAAGCATTTGCAGATGACCTGGTATTAACATTACAGGAACCAGTCTCTAGCACTAAAAGAGTGTTAGAATTAATTTCTGACTTTGGTCGGGTGGCGGGGTTCAAGTTAAATAAGCAAAAAACCAAAGTTTTAGCAAAAAATCTGACAGTTACAGAAACAGATGAGCTCTTTAAAAAACAGAACTAAATGTGGTTAAAAAAGTAAAATACCTAGGGGTGCATCTGACCTCCAAAAATTTGAATTTGTTTAAAGATAATTACGAGAAATGTTGGTCAGAAATTAAAAGAGATTTGGAAACATGGTCAAGATTGAAACTTTCCTTGTTAGGCCGAATAGCTGCCGTAAAGATGAATGTATTGCCGAAAATGTTATTCTTGTTTCAGGCCCTACAGATCGTGGACAAGGTGGAATGTTTTGGAAAGTGGCAGAAGGATATATCTAAGTTTGTTTGGCAGGGCAAAAAGCCCCGAATAAAGTTTAAAATATTAACTGATGTGAAAGAAAGAGGGGGATTTGCCCTGCCAGACTTGAGGTTATATTATGAATCTGCAGCCTTCTGCTGGTTGAAAGATTGGATTTTATTGGAGAACACTGATGTCCTAGATCTGGAAGGGTTTGATAATGCGTTTGGGTGGCATGCATATTTGTGGTATGACAAGGTTAAAGTGCACAAATTGTTTAAAAACCATATTGTCAGAAGAGCAATTTTGATTGTCTGGACAAAATATAAAGACTTATTGGAGAGTAAGACTCCGAGGTGGCTCTCACCGGTGGAGGCCAAGGCACGTAAGAGACTTAACATGGAGGCCCATTGGCCTAAATATTGGGAAATAATTGAAAAAATTGGAGACAATTGGAGGTTGCTGAGCTTGGAAAAATTGAAAAACAAGGTGCGAGATTGGTTGCACTATGCTCAAATTCAGGAGGTCTTTAAAATAGATAAAAAGGTTGGATTCCAGGTGGAAAAATCGAAACTAGAGACAGAACTGTTAGAGCCAAAAAATAAACTACTTTCGAGAATGTATAACTTGCTGCTTAAGTGGAACACACAGGATGAGACAGTCAAATCCGCCATGATAAAATGGGCGCAGGATGTGGGGCACAACATCATGTTTGTAGACTGGGAAAGGTTATGGAACACCGGTTTGAAATTCACGGCATGTACTGCCTTGAAGGAAAATATTATGAAAATGGTATACCGGTGGTACATGACCCCAGTCAAGCTAGCTAAGATATACCACCTGTCTGACAATAAATGTTGGAAATGCAGAGAGGCGGAAGGGACATTCTTTCATCTCTGGTGGACTTGCCCGAAAGTGAAGGCCTTTTGGGAGATGATTCATAATGAACTAAAAAAGGTACTTAGATTTACCTTACCTAAGAAACCGGAGGCCTTTCTTTTGGGCATCGTGGACCAGAGAGTACTTAAGAAAGATAGAATTTTTTTTATGTATGCTACCACAGCAGCTAGGATTTTGATTGCAAGGCATTGGAAGACACAAGATCTACCCACGCTGGAGGAATGGCAATCGCAGTTGATGGACTACATGGAACTGGCCGAAATGACTGGCAGAATCCGAGACTTGGGAGAAGAAACAATCGAGGAGGACTGGAAAAAGTTTAAGGACTATTTGAAAAAACACTATAAGCTGTATGAATGTTAAAAAAAAATGCACCTTTTAGGAAACTCTAGCTTCAGCAAATGTAAGTTAATGAAATGGAAATTAAGACACAAGAATTTAGAGGTAAAATAATGAAACAACTTTATTGTGTTTAATATAAAACGTACAAGAATTGAGTTACAGTATATTTGAAATTAGGTAACATGATAAAATGGAAGATACAATAAGCTTTGAAATAAGTTAACAAATTGCTGATGCTTTATATTACAGAGAATGCAGGGTTTGGAGGATGTGGGGAAGTCCTTTAGATTTGATGGAAAAAGAACATGGAAATTTGTTATTTTTCTATTCTATTTTCTTGTATCTATCCTTTATTCTTTTTTTCTGTATTTCATAAACTCAATAAAAATATTATATATAAAAAAAAGAAAGCCAGACAGGAATGTGTGTCTCTTAAATAGGAATATAATTGCAACAGGAAACTTCTGAATACAGGGGGCTGGACTAGATGGGACTTTGACTTGATCCAGCAGTGGTCTTCTTATTTATTTATTATTTAAATTTACATGCTGTTTTCCCATATTAATATGCTCAAAATGGTGTCCAATGCCACCTCAAGGATTTGATGTTCAGCCCACATTGCTCTTGCATGAATACACATTGAAAGCTAAATCCTGCATATAGTGGAGTATAGGATAAAGAACACAGGATTTTTAACAGGTTGTGTGAAGCTCACAAATATTAGTGCACATGATAAATATATCAAAGACCAGATTCATAGCACATATATGATATCTTTCCCAAGTTCATTTAATCATTTTCTGAGAGGGTGTTGCTTGGGGAGTGTTTTTCAGCTCTGAGCATTCAATGTGGGGTTCTGCAGGGTTCGATTCTATCCTCTATGCTGGTCAACAGTTACATGAAACAGCTGAATGGAGTTATCCAGAGGTTTGGGGTACGTTGTCAGCAATATGCTGATGACACCCAGCTCTACTTCCCCTTTACATCTGCAGGTGTGGCAGTGGACATTCTGGACTCTTGTCTCAATAATGGACTAGATGAGAGCCAACTAACTGAAGCTCAATCCAAATAATACTGAGGCACTGTTAGTGGGTCACTCCCTAGACTGGATGGCTGGGACGTTGCTTCTCTTGATGGGGTTACATTTCCTCTAAAGGATTGGGTACATAGCTTGGGGGTACTCCAGGATCCTTTGCTGTCATTTGTGGCTCAGGTGACCTCAGTGGCCCAGAGTGCCTTCCATCAACTTTAACTGGTGGCCCAGCTGTGCCCTTATCTGGACAGAGGTAGCCTAACTACTGTTGTCTATGCTCTGGTAACCTCAAGGTTAGAATACCGCAATGTGTTATACGTAGGGCTACCTCTGAAGACAGTTCAGAAACTTCAGCTAGTGCTGAATTGAGCAACCAGGTTGTTCACCAGAGCAATGTGGTTTGAGCCTATTACACCAATCCTGGTCTGACTGCATTGGCTACCAATTCAAAGTGCTGGTTTTGACCTATGAAGCTTAAAACGGCTAAGGATCACAGTACCTCTAGGACTGCCTCTTTCCATATGGACCTACTCAGACCCTGAGATCATCTTCTGCTGCTTTTCTTCCTTGAGCGGTCCAAAGGATGGCAACATGAGAACAGGCCTTTTCTGCAGTGGCTCCTCATTTGTGGAATGCTCTCCCCAGGGAGGCTCACCTGGCACCTTCATTATACACCTTTAGGTGCCAGGCAAAAATGTTTCTCTTTAAGCAGGCCTTTGGCTGATTGACACCCAATGCCTTTTATAAAAGTGTTGCGGGGGGTGGGGGAGACTTTTGGGTAAACTTTTGGGTTGTTTTTGTTTTTTCATTTTGTTTATGTGTTTTTTGTTTCTTTATTGTGATTTTATGTTGTAAACCGCCCTGAGACCTGCGGGTATACGGCGGTATGCAAATGATAGATAGATGATAGATAGATAGATAGATAGATAGATAGATAGATAGATAGATGATAGATAGATAGATAGATGATAGATAGATAGATAGATAGATAGATGATAGATAAATAGATAGATAGATAGATAGATAGATAGATAGATAGATAGATAGATAGATAGATAGAGATAGATAGATAGATAGATAGATAGATAGATATAGATATAGATAGATAGATAGATAGATGATAGATAGATAGATAGATAGATAGATAGATAGATAGATAGATATAGATAGATGATAGATAGATGATAGATATAGTCTGTATATCGCAATTTCAAATATCAAAGCAGTTTACAACAATTATATACTGTACACACAAAATAAACCACATAAAACTTTAAAACAAGCCACCAGCTATTACAGAAAACATTTAACTTAATTATCAGCACAAGCCTGATGGCAAATAAATGTTTCCAGCAAACATGTAACGATTAATATAGAAGACTCCCGGAAGAGCAGTCCACAGGAATGGGCCAATGACACAAAATGCTTGGTTTTGTGTTGATGTTAAATGAGGCTTACCAACTTGGGGGACAACCAGTGGTGCTTCTACAGATGATCTCGGGGATCAAGCTGCTATATATAAATGTTCAGGTAGTCGTGAAGTTGGGCTTAAGTTGTTCAAAGCATTGTAAATTAATACAGGGGCCTTGAACCTGACTCGGTGGCAGCTTTATTGCTCATTCAACTTTTGGAGTGTGTAGCTCAGCATTAAAGAGGCAGCGTGGGCCAGGAGTCAGCAAGGAAAAATCAGAGAGGGATCTAGAGACAAGAATTGGCATTTTGCCTCCGGCTGTGTGTCGGGCAAGTGCTCTTCCTGGGGATGGCACAGCCAGCCCTGTCTTGCACAAAATGTCTTGGCTGCTTGCCAGCTTCACAGGCCCTGCACGTCCTCCCCCCCCCCCTTAATGCCAAATTCATGCAATTAGGTCAAAAGGATGCTGTCATTTCAAGGAGCAGGCACCTCAAAGAATAGTATGAAAGCCATCCCCCCCCCATTAGAGAGCCAGGTGGGTAAATATTTTTATTTTTCTGCAGAGGCATCCTGCCAAGGCCCTGTTGTTGAGTTGTAATAGAGCAGTGGAAGAGCAAAGGAAAAAGAAAAGCAGATCAAGAGTGTGTTGGTTTTGAGTTGATTCTCTATTGACATCTCTTCTTATAAATACCATGATTTAGCAGGGAATTCCTCTCCTGACCTTCAAGGGGACACATAGTAATTGCGTGCATAATGAGTTAACTTTACGGGCTGGAACTTCATGCTAACACCAATTTCTGTTTATGAATACCAGCCCTCACTCCTCTGTAGCAGGGGCATAGGGGAAATTTGCAAGGGGGAATTGGTGGGCAGAGGAATATCAATAGCACCAGAAAGAAAGTGGTGCAGTTACACATGTCAGGATATTGTCCCACATGTTAGGATTCTGAAAGTGGAGAGGGGAAATTGTGTATTTCCCATTAACATTCCCATTTAAATACATTTGCTTTGAAGGCTGATCTCTTGATTTTCATGAATTTGCAAATGGCATGTGTATTGCATCCCTCTGTTACTCTTAAGTTTCTGATTAAGTTCTGATTTGTATGTACTCAACATATAGATAGTTGGGAAAGTTCACCCCAGAGTACATTTCCCACCTGATGTAAAGGTTGTGGGTAATAATTTGTTGGATAATATGTTGTTGCTTTGTTTTGTTTAACAAAAGTAAGTTTTGTGCCGCATGTTGGCACTAATGACTTGGGGAAATGTAGTCGTACAGTCCTGGAAACAAAATTTTGATTGCTAGGCAGGATGTGGAAAGACACAACCTTGAAGGTAGCTTTCTCTGAAATGCTACCAGTGCCACACACAGTACCAGCTTGACAGGCACAGATGTCTCAATGTGTGAATGAGACAATGATGTTGGGAGGTGGGGTTTAGATTTGTCAGACACTGTGAACATTTTGGGAGAAGCCGGGCTGGCACAAAAGGGATGTGCCCCACCTGAACTGGGATGAAATAAGACTGCTGGCACTTAAAATCAAAAAGGTGGTGGAGCAACTTATAAAATGATTGTGGAGTGAAAGCTGACAGGAATTATGGCAGATCTGGGACTCAGCTAAAGGTAAAGGTAAAGGGACCCCTGACCATTAGGTCCAGTCGTGGCCAACTCTGGGGTTGCCATGCTCATCTTGCTTTACTGGCCAAAGGAGACGGCATACAGCTTCCGAGACATGACTAAGCCACTTCGGGCGAATCAGTGCCATTTACCTTCCCACCAGAGCAGTACCTATCTATCTACTTGCACTTTGATGTGCTTTCACACTGCTAGGTTGGCAGGAGCAGGGACCGAGCAACGGGAGCTCACCCCATCGCGGGAATTCAAACCGCTGACCTTCTGATCAACAAGTCCTAGGCTCTGTGGTTTAGACCACAGCGCCACTCACATCCCACGTGACCGGGACTCAGCTGCATAGCTGCAAATAAAATGTTTTAAAGGTGTTGTAAAGTGCAATATACAAACATGACACTAGATGGCAAAAGTGAGCTATGCAAAATTCAATGTATTTTTTAAAATAAAGCAGTTTCATAGTGTGTTTTTTTCTATGTGTGTAGATTCCACCCTGGTTTGCAGCCAATTTCCATGCTGAGATGAAGCTGGGAAAAAAGATGACAAATCAAATGAAAGAGGAATAGAACTAGCCAGTGTGATTGCAGGGGCACAGGATAGCAATTCAGAGAGGCAAAAGCACCACAAATGCCAAAGAAACTCAAAGATAGCCACTGTATACAGTTTAAGTGTGTTTATATGGTAATGCAAGAAGCCAAGATGGGTGAACTGGAGTGCATGATTTCAGAGAATAGCATTGATATAGTGGGCATAATGTGAACCTGTATTTGAAATATGTCAAAAGGCTTGTGTCATAGTTTAGCCATGACTAAATTTGGAACTTGAGATCTCACTGTAGGAGAAGGAAGAAAAGAAAGCAAGGGCCATTCCGTAAGTACATCTTCACACTGCCACTGATACTGGCGAGCCTTCGGATCTGGTTTTCCCTGTCCCAGGGCTGGGAAATCCAGCAGGTGCTCTGCTTCCTGGTCAGCTCTAAGACTGTCCTCATCTTCCGCATTGCAGGGCTACAGGAACAGGGAAGATTATGAACCAGGTAGGAGTTTCTGGGCCACCAAAATGCCCGTCCTGCTGCTCATGAGGACAAGGTGGAACTGCATGGATACCCTGCCTAGATCAGGGCCTAGTTGAGATCTAGGAAGGAACTAGGAAGGAACTCCTATATGATCTAGGAAGGAACTCCTATATGAGCTCCCAATCTGAGCTGCTTCATAGCTGAAACAATATCTCTTTTTCTAAGCACCAAGCTGCCTGAACTGGGTAAATGACCAGTTGGTAACATTGCATATTTCAAATGGAAATGAACTTTCTTACTGATGGTTTGCATATCCCTAATAGAAGAAACTTTCTTAAGCCTGGAACTGCTGCTGAAAAACAAAGCAAAATTGAAAGAAAATGGGGGCAGGGTTGTACAGTGGACGCTTGGATTGTGAACGTGTTCCGTGCGGGACGCACATTCACAACCTGCAGTGTTTGCAACCCACAGCGCCACATCTGCGCACGCACAGGTCATGATTCAGTGCTTCTGCGCATGCGCAAAGCACGATTTAGCACTTAATCACATGCGCGAGCGCCGAAACCCAGAAGCAACCCATCCCAGTACTTCCGGGTTCAGCATGGTGCGCAACCCGAAAACACACAACCTGAAGCGTCTGTAACCTGAGGTATGACTGTACTTAAATAGCCTCTGAATAAACCTTAACATTAACCTCTTACATATGATCTCCTTCACAAAACCTGTAATGATGTCAGGGCAGTTGTGCAGCAGTGAAGCTTTGCAATACTACAATCAATCTAAGACAATCAAAAAGCCTTGCCAGTGGACAAGAATAGTCTTCGTTACTTTAATACCTGGTGAGTGGCATTTATCTAGGAAAAGGTGACACACGCTCCATTATGTGAATATTTTACCCAGCTTTGCTCATTTGCTGTCACCAAATGACTTGCTGTTCAATTATTTGTGCCTTATTACTTCCACTACATTTTCTCTCCATGGCATGCTGTCCTGAATGAGACATACAAGGCCGCCAGTTTTGACATCTCAACTTTGCATTAATGGCAGAAGGATGGAGAGGCAGGATCATTTTGCAGACAACCGGCCACAGCAACAGCTAACAGTCTCTTTCCTTCCTCCCTGACAGCTTCATTGACTTGCCAAAACATCAAGAGTTTTGTCAAAGAAGCCAGAAGGAGCTTCTTTGCTAGAATTACTTGAGATGAATGGATGAACACAAAAGGGATGTTCACACATTACATCCAACCAGTTTATAATCTGTGCACCTGTGTCCGTAAATAGTTCAGTTGTTCACTCATAATGTTCAACAGGCATACAGTCTGTGTACCAATGTACACAAGAGCTGAACTGTACAGATATGTATTCTTTAACACAAACACACATAGAGATAGTTTGTCCCTGTGTTCAGCGTAATGTCTGAACAGTCCCATTGGCAAATTTCAATAGCAAAAGATTTCATGAAAATAAATGTGGGTATTTGGTCTCAGCCATTTTCATGGTCTGGGACCGCTGTTTAATCTGTGGGAATGGGTGGCAAAGCTTCAAGTCAAAATATTTCACAGCTTGTCCTTCTTTATCACTATTGTTCACCCAAATATTGAAATTTGAAATGCTTGAAATAGAAAATATTTAGCAAAAAATGTGCCATTTTAAATCAAGCATTTTGTTGTCCAAGGAAACTGGGAATTCTGCTCCTAAACTTAAAGTGGAGGCTAAGGTCTCTGACAGAGACAAAGATTTGGGCATTCAACCCTGAATTTCTTCTGCTGCTTCAGATTGTGCCTTGCAAAGCCATTATTGACCATCCTTCTCAGACTGCTCCCTTGTATTCTATAAGGTGGTCATTCAAAGGGCATACAAATTCTGTGAGACCATTTGATGTTTCATAGTCTACAGAAGGATGTCCTGGTTGCCACAGCAACTGGTTTGCTTCTTCCAATCTTGCCAGGTCCTGATGCAGTACAGAACCTGCCAGTGAAATGACTTGATGAGTATCCCATGGGTCATTAGAAGGGGGCAGACATAGCAATTTCCAAAGGGATTGCACTGCATGGTCCCAATCTTATTGATGATTTCATGACTTGGAAGTTTTAAAATGGGCTGCTTGAAAATTACTGATAAATGCTGCCATACTTCCCATATTCTCCTTGGCCACCCTTTTCTTTACCTTCTTTCTTGACATCATTGCCTTCCTTGCATTCTTGCTGTCTCCTTAGTTCACTGCTTTTATACTAGGTGACTTCTATTTCCACATTAATGAACCCAGCCTCACTGCTTCCCATTACCATCTTCTTTCTCTCTCACACTGACTTTGGACTGCCTTGCCAGTTCAGTGCCTCCATCACTTCATTGACTCAGGAACTGCTGTTGTGAATACTTCCAATTAAATTCCCTTGCCTTTGGCAACCCTATTGCAATGTAAAGCCTTTATCTTACAAAACATTCTCAAACCACTGCACCATAATGCCTTAACCCAAATCAATGCACTAGGTTGTCATTCTGTGTTCACCGTAAGACTGGATGCAACATTTAAGCTCAGCATGCTAAACAGTAGGAATCCTAGATAAAATTGGGACCCTCTGACAGCATTGAATTCCACTTCTACACACAGATTGGATGGCTGCTTCGAGATTATATCTGTAGTGGTGGTGTTTCATACCTTGCTACATTGTCAAATAAGTCTAGAGTAACTGTCAATTGTCATAGAATCAACATTCTTCATGATTTCCTCTTTGTGGGTCCAGAGCAAGGAAAGCTGTATTTATGGCTCACATAGGTCCTGAGGTACATGAAAACTTTTTGGTGCCTGCTAAAAACCTTGTTTAGGAAGTCCCATCCAGATGCTTAGAAAGCTGTGGTAATTTTAAGCTGTTCTAGCATTTTAACTTGTATGTTTTTAAGTATGGCTTAATTATTTCCTGGTTTGATTGTTTTACCTTTTTGTAAATGGCTTCAAGGCTTTTTACAATCAAAAAAGGTAAAGGTAAAGGACCCCTGACCGTTAAGTCCAGTCGTGAATGACTCTGGGGTTGCGGCGCTCATCTCTCTTTACTGGCCGAGGGAGCCGATGTTTGTCCGTTGACAGTTTTTCGGGTCATGTGGCCAGCATGACTAAGCCACTTCTGGTGAAACCAGAGCAGCGCACAGAAATGCTGTTTACCTTCCTGCTGCAGTGGTACCTATTTATCTACTTGCACTTTGATGTGCTTTCAAACTGCTAGGTTGGCAGGAGCTGGGACCGAGCAATGGGAGCTCACCCTGTTGCTGGGATTCGAACTGCCAACCTTCTGATCGGCAAGCTCTAGGCTCAGTGGTTTAGACACAGCAGTGTGTAAATTCTATGAAGGGCCTGCTAGATCAGGCCATCCTCTCTCTCCCACATTGGTATCTACAGCCACAGTAGGCGCTGGAACCTGCCAACAGTTTGACCTCACTCCCAATGGCACACTCCTCCACTGTTTCCCAAAACAGACAGATGCCAACAACCAGATGCCTGTAGGAAGCCTGCAAGCAGGACCCCAGACCCTCTGAGTGTCCTTATTTTCCAGGGACAGTCCTGGATTTACAAAAGCCATTGTGGCTTCTGATTTGATCCTGGAATGTCCTTCTTTCCCTTAAAGGTAAAGGTAAAGGTACCCCTGCCCGTACGGGCCAGTCTTGCCAGACTCTGGGGTTGTGCGCCCATCTCACTCAAGAGGCCAGGGGCCAGCGCTGTCCGGAGACACTTCCGGGTCACGTGGCCAGCGTGACATCGCTGCTCTGGCCAGAGCCAGAGCCAGAGCCAGAGCTGCACATGGAAACGCTGTTTACCTTCCTGCCAGTAAGCGGTCCCTATTTATCTACTTGCACCCAGGGGTGCTTTCGAACTGCTAGGTTGGCAGGCACTGGGACCGAACGACGGGAGCGCACCCCGCGCAGGGATTCGAACCGCCGACCTTTCGATCGGCAAGCCCTAGGCGCTGAGGTTTTACCCACAGCGCCACCTGCGTCCCAAGTTCTTTCCCTTAGGATGTCCCTATTTTTATCAGAGAAATATTGGAGGGTATGGGGCTGGTATTCATAAGCTTTTTGTCTCTTACTGTGGAAGCAGCCATCGGGGCTAGCAGCCATTGATAGCCTTTGCCTCCATGAATTCATCTAATCCTTTTGAAAGACATCCAAGTTGATGACTATAGTGAATCACATAGTTTACCTATGTGCTGCATGGAGTACTTTCTTTTCTGTGGTACAGGTAAGGATCAAATACAGGGATTCCATTCCTTTACTTACCGGTAAGTGCTAGTCCTCACGATCCAGACTCATAACTAAAGCTTAGTGAGTCATTTACAATGAATAACTCAAAATCTTCTGAAACCTTTCTTATTGCCTAGGCAGACTTACCCACAAACGATAATTTCTCCAGAGTTTGAAATGTTTCTATTTTGCAAGAGATACTTGGTACCACGGAAGTGAAAGGGCCGGTCTTAAGAGGACAAGTGGTGCTCATGTCAAGTTGGCAAATTGCATCAGAGACCTCCTCTCTCTCTCTCTCTCTCTCTCTCTCTCTCTCTCTCTCTCTCTCTCTCATCTAGCATCTCTCTGTCTCTGTGTATCTATCTATCTATCATCTATCTATCTATCATCTATCTATCTATCTATCTATCTATCTATCTATATCTATCTATCATCTATCTATCTATCATCTATCTATCTATCATCTATCTATCTAATCTATCTATCAGCTATCTATCTATCAGCTATCTATCATCTCCACCTATTCAGATTCCCACACCAATAATCACCTATCACGTACAGCTAACTGTTAGACCCTGCAACAAAATTTTCAAAATCTTGGTGGTGGAAATGGACAAATCCATTTCTCAGTTTTTCAGTTCTAAATTCAGTTCACCACATTTGAACATCAGTTATCTTTTTTAAAATAAAAATAAAAAATCCTCACAAAAATCCTCAACATTTAAATGTACATTTCTCCTAATATTAACAATTGAGCAAGCAATATTTCCCCTTTGTAATGCATTTTGGATGCAACTATGCCCAATCCATAGCTATTTTTTAATTATTATTTCTCCATGGTAGTGAATGGGAGAGACTTAATTTTTCAGAATCAGATTCAGATTTGGACAACCTCCAAAATGCTTCAGACTGAATTATGTTCAGGCTCTGAGTGTTCAGGCTTAAAGACAAAATGGCACGCCCTGCACATAAGAGGGAGGTATCAGTTGGTTCAGGGGAACCCCAATTTTGCAAAAGTATGCACTTACAAAAAAAACAACAACACCCCTAACTGGATGATGATAACTGAGCATGTTTAATGGCTACAGAATGCTGAATCAGGAGAACAATGGAAGTCCCACCTATATAGTTCATATTAATATACTTTATTCCCTGCCTTCTAAAAACATGTTGTTTAACTTGAATCTTCAAAGAAGGGCAAGATACAGATGAAGAAAAGGGAAGATGAGCTTTGGACAGGGTGGAGGCATGTAGAGGATGATCAAAGTGCCATTTTTAAGAAGATATTCCCCCATACCAGTTCTCTAACAGATGTCCTCTATTGATCTTAACAAGAGCATGTAATGCTTTTAATGAAGTTCCTCAACAGAAATAAAGGTTATAGAACTGGAGGTCTTTAAAGAAGTGAAACTCAAGTGAGCACCCTTACTCAAGAGACTTTTGAAAGTTAATGAAATGTATGCAATGCACAGAGCTTCATTCTAATGTATACTATTTTTGAGTGCTTGGCAGAAGTCGAGAGAGAAATGTATGCATAAAATATTAAATGTGAGTTTCTACAGAAATTAGGAGAGGATAGAGTGTGTTATCCAAGTGGGAAGAATTAAACAGTGTCTTGACACCTGAAATCTGACGCTAGCAAAAAAAAAACACACACCAAAAAAACTCCCACCGTTCTGTGTTGGAAGCCAACAGGGTAGATTATCTCTGCTCTTTGACAGTCTGGTTGACAGTAATGACTACACTAACATCCCCGAACATCCTTGATCTCACCACTTCGCCCCCTTTGATTTTTTGAGATGACTGTACCTTGGAAATTAAATATTGCTCTCATCACTGGGGCTGTCTGACGTGAGAGGGAACGAGCGGCATTCACTCCAAGAATCGAAGTCAAGTAATGCTGCTTTGCTCTTAGAAGGGAGATCTCGACGGAGGAGCAAATCAGGATCAAAATGAGGAAGTATTTCGACACATTGCAACCAGTCAACTCAATCAGAAAGAGAGAGAGGGAGGGAGGGAGGGAGGGAAAGAGATTTGTGCATTATTCATGAAGCAAAAACTCTGGGAATTTTTCCAGAGAACATGCCATCAACTGGAGATAGGGCTTATCAACTGTTTTAAATCAGCATGTTGTTGTTGTTGTTTTAATCTAATACAATAACAATTTATTTACTGGAGATATTTTATACATTATCAGCTTTTCTTATCCTAATTGATTCTTTCCACCAGAGACCTTCTCTGTTGGCAAAACTGACTTCCCTATTTTTTTTAGGGGGGGGCATGGAGCTCCTCTTTTGAATATCTGCCGGATGGCTTCATTTTGTGTGAATATGGGTATGAATCAACCAGCATTTCAATTATCAGCTGATCCTTCTTGGAAGAGTCACACACATACTCCATTTGCACCTGGAAAGTATGACAGGGTGTTCATTTTCAAGCAGGAATATATCCTAGTTACAATTTAATTGAGGCAGACACCTAGTCTTGAATTTTGCAGCCATGAAATCTAGTCCAGAGATCTGTGCCATTAATGATTTGCACTTCATGTAACTTCTGAGGTCTTTGTCTCTAAAATGTGCGGGAACTTCAGAAGAAGAACCAGTGAATGTGTGACAGTAGAAGTGGGGCTGTCTGAAACACAGAACCTGTACCTTTCCCCCCCCCCATTGTGTATGGCTTTTTTTTGGGAGAACTGTTGCCTGTCAACCTCTATGGCACTAGCTATGGCTGATTTTCAGGAAGTGATTAGTTGGTTGACCATTTGCTCCAGATAAGGACTGAGTGGAAATGTCATGCCACATGCTTCTGATTTTCACAGACAAATGGCAGCAACTAGATATATCTCAGGGATGGGGAACTTCTGCCTGAGGGGCCTCCATCTGGCCTTCATGATCCCCAGTCCATACACCTTCTCCTAAGGCTACATCTATCACCAGCCACATCTTGCTTTTTTGCCTGTCTGGAATGTGTCCTTGATCATGACTGTTGCTTGCCTCATTGGAGAATACAGATGAATGCATAGGTGTGTGTAGCTTAAAGCAGAAAGATAAAATTTAGTTTGTCACTCTGCTCAGTTTGCCTCTTCCTCACCCATCACTGTCATGTGGCCCCAGAAGGCTGCTCAGAAGAGAAGGCATCCCTCTGAAGGAAAAAAAAAAGGATTCCCCAAGTGAATGAATCTTAGCTGTAGATATCACTGCTACCTTGTTTTCAAGAATGATAGGGAACTCAGCTACACCTTTCTAATGTGGTCATTTGGTGGCGAACAGCAGTAACTACTACAGTGGTGCCCCGCAAGACGAACGCCTCGCAAGACGAAAAACCCGCTAGACGAAAGGGTTTTTCCGTTTTGGAGGCGCTTCGCAAAATGAATTTCCCTATGGGGTTGCTTCACAAGACGAAAAAATCTTGCGTCCCCCGGTGGCTTTTTTTTGCTTTTTTTGCCCTTTTCCTAAGCTGCTAAGCCGCTTATCAGCTGTTCCGCTGATAAGCCGCTTAACAGCTGATCGCTGGAAGCCGCTAGACCGCTGTAGCACTAATCCACTAAGCTGTCAATGGGCTTGCTTCGCAAGACGAAAAAACCACTAGACGAAGAGAATCGCGGAACGGATTAATTTCGTCTAGCGAAGCACCACTGTACTTTGTTCCGATGTTCATGCCCTTTCCCCTCTTTTTTCTTTCTTTCTTTCTTTAATGGATTTCTAGTCCAAACTATAGGGCAGTGTTTCTCAAATGAGTCTCCAGCTGTTGCTGGACTGCAACTCCCATCATCCCATCATCCCTAGCTAGGAGGACCAGCTGGAGGCCTAACCTCCATTTTGGGGGCCTAATCCAAACGCTGTTTATTTCTTGGGAAAAAATCCTTAAAAACCTCAACAACTCCAATCCTAAAAAAAGCTCAACAACTTTACAACTTTGGTTGGCTTAAGAAAAAGTTTGGACATCCATGGGTATATACTCAACCAAAGCAATTTCCAGTGTATCAATACATTGAAATGCCATTATTTATATGGCAATAACAAATTACATTATTCCACCCTGGTAAGGGGGGGGCAGTGCAAAGATACAGCACTACCACAGAAAATATTTTGTTCATGGTATGCACCAGCCTAACTGCTTTCACCAGTGGGCCCAGTGAGCAGGGTCTTAGGCTAAATATCAGTCAGGTGTATTGGGTAATGGGGTAGGAAGTGATGGGTGACTCTGTTAATTTTGCTTTGAAAAAATAAGAAAGAAAGAAAGAAAGAAAGAAAGAAAGAAAGAAAGAAAGAAAGAGACTTTAGTTCTATACATCGGTTTGCAATTTTTAAGCCCTTGTGAAAATCCCACAGCAAATTTCTAATGTGCACATGTTTGTATGCAATTTTGCCCAATATACAAAGCAATTTCTACTAATACAATTTTAATGTTATGTTCACTAATATATGCATTTCAATGCATTTTTTACATTGCTGCAATGTATAAAATATCCACCGCAACAAAACAACACAGAATTAAGGAAAATTGTGAATAGGTTAAGGTTTCTGGCAGTGCATTTGATTTTCACAGCTTTTACTTTAGTGTTGATTACTAGTTATTGCAACATGTTTAAAGTGGGACAATCAATTCCTTGTCAACATCCTCTATTGTTTGGCTTGATAAACACTGTCTAACATGTTTTGGGGAAAATCCATTTCGATGCTGTTTCCCCAATTAGACCTGTTAAATGTTCTTTGAATGAGTGAACTTGGTTTAGTTTTACAACCAGAGATACATTGTTAAGCTAATGTTTTAAGTAGTGAATACTACAGTTTCATTTGGCATTAATTTTTAGTGTCTTTTTTATATCAAGCTGCTGACTTTAAGTAAATGAAATGGCAGTTGTTTTGTTGAGATTCAGTACAATTTGATTACCTTCTAACTACTCCATAATTTTTGGAAAGCCTGTTCGCTCACTCTGAACAACCAAAACAGCTGACTTGTTCAAACAATCTAAGGGTGGATGCCAACATCAAATTGCCTACCGTTTCCTTCACTGTTTCAGAGAAACTGCAGAAAAATCTGGAGCTTTGCCATACTCCAACCTTTTATCAGAGTATGCATATTCAGGATATCATGTTCCATATTTGTTTAGATATAGAAGCCTCTCAACTTAGTACAGTGGTACCTCTGGTTAAGAACTTAATTCGTTCTAGAGGTCCATTCTTAACCTGAAATTGTTCTTAACCTGAGGTACCACTTTAGCTAATGGGGCCTCCCGCTGCCACCACACGATTTCTGTTCTCATCCTGAGGTAAAGTTCTTAACCTGAGGTACTACTTCCGGGTTAGCAGAGTCTGTAACCTGAAGCATTAGTAACCCAAAGCATTTGTAACCCGAGGTACCACTGTACAGCCTGTGCAACAACATTACCTGCATGAACAGTGGGAAATAGAGTAACCACGCACAATGCTTCTCCTGTCAGCCTCACTTACAGTCCCCGCAACAAATAGAAATAGGAACTAGAATGGCAACTGGTTGGCCTCCATCTGTCTCAGGAAACAATGCTGCCTAAGGTGAAATGAGAAGGTGCAATCCTGCCACTGTTCCCAGCCTGCCGCTGTCGCTGCCCCACTACTAAAGCCTCATTTACTGAGATCTCATCAGAAGCTGCCACCAGGGATTCTGCCACTCGAGGTGGCTGCCTCAGTCTGTTTCATGGGTGGGCTGGCCTTGCCCATATTCCTGCAGCAATGTTCAAGTTTTAAAAAATAATTTTTAAAATGTTGTAAAATCCATCAGCATTTCAGTAAAACATTCACTTTTGGTATACAGGCTTGACTAATAAATACCCTTTTTTTTTTCAGTGCCCCCTACTAAAACACGTAATGCACACTTGTCTAATATGCATACTTTTGTGGACATTGGTTGGTTGGAGAGCTGCTTCACAATATTGTGAGTGGTTTAGCAAACAACTGCTCTCAACAAGGAATTCTGGGAATAGCAGCTTTGGGAGGGGAATAAGGTTACACTAGCAACTCACAGCAGCCTTAATGAACTACAGTTCCCAGGATTATTTTGGGGGGAGCCGTGGCTGCTTAAAATTGTATCATGGTTCTTTAAATGCATGTTGTGAATGTGGCCAAAGTCTGGAAGTACATAGGCTTGCCCATCCAAAAATGGTTTGCCTGGAGAAGCCAAAGCCTGAGGTTTAATGCAGTCAGTACCTAGTGGGCAAACTTCACAACAAGTTTGGAATGTAGAGGTTTATTTAGTCTCAGTTCTTAATGATCCCAGTCTGTAGAAATCAGTGCATCTTGTTGAAATCTGTCCATGTGCATTGCAAGCTTTTTTTAGGGCAGAGTTTGCCCACTGAGTGAACCATTAGTGGCATGGATAGAGTGTAAGCCTTGAACTGGAAAGATTTGGCTTCCCTACTTAGCTATGAAGCTGACAATCGGACCAATCACTGCCTCTCAGACTTGTGACTTGTTGTGAAGATAAAACTGGGAGGAAAAGAACTGGGTGCACTTGAGGTCTTTGGGGGAAAGACATAATGTAAATGTAATGGTGGTGGTGGCAAGCACACTTAGACTCTGGGAGCTAAACATTGGCACAGATCAAATTAAGCTGTGGGTATGATCCATTTCCCCATGTTGGTGCTCCTGCAGAGTAATCTATTCTGGGTCCTCAGCTTCCTTCACTGAAATGAATGTGGCTATGCATGTGCACAAATCTCTAAATCAGGAAGACTGTCATTAAATAACAGGTTTTCTATATTCCTGTCAGATATTGGTGGTTCGAGCCAGATTTGCTGAGATCATGGAGACTAAATTCCAATTTACTAAAGCCAAATTAAATCACCCCATAGTCCTGTCCACTGCCAATAGCTCTGAAAAGTTATCACTACATCCTTCAAGAGCCATAAAAGTAAAACAGCCAGATGAATAGCCTGCCTAACATCTAGTAAGTAATATTTATAGTCATTAGAGAGACCATCATGCCATTTCAGCCATTTTGATAAAGCTGCAGGGATGGTCTTGCTTGTAATATTTGCAATAGCTAACTGTGATTTTGCTATGAACACTTATATGTACAATTTAACCTGGTATATGAAATTTTTGTGCACCTTAACTGGTTGGAACTTACTTGTGAACAACAGGTGTGCTCCCTGCATGAAGTGCTTGTTGCACTGAGAAAGGCACAGATCTATGCCCAGCCGATTGCCAGCCAATGTGCCAAGGGCTACTGGCTAAACCTGTGTCAAAGCATTCAGCTTGCTGCTGAGAGTGGCAATACTCACAAAATGTATGAATCCATAAACAAAGTCTTTGGACCAACAGTCTGCATAATTGCCCCACTGAAAACCTTGTCTGAAAAGATAATCACAGACCAGATGAAGTGATGGGCACAGCACTATCAGGAACCGCACTTGAAAGAAAACATGGTTTTTGACACAGCAATTAACAGCTAAAACTGACTATTCACATTATTCAGCGAGAAAGGATGGCCACCTAAGTTCCACAAGATGATAATATCCTTCAATTACATAGAGTTGCTGTACGTCTGTAATTTCCTGGACGTAGCCAGAATACTGCAGTCGGAGGCAGTGTGTGGAAATCACCCAGGAAAGCTCAATAACTTTGGCAAAAAAAAGGGGGGGTCCAGCATTCACTTTTTGAAATATGGCAACCCTAAATTTGAACATGTACATCACTATCCAGTACAATGGCTCATCCTCAGACACTTTCCCTATAACAGTGATGTAAAGCAGGATTGTGTTCTTGCCCCAGCTCTCTTTGGAATCTAGATTCAGGTGGGTACTGTAGCCTTGTTGGTCTGACGCAGTAGAAATAAAATAAATAAATAAATTGTCCCATAGCACCTTGGACATCAACTAAGTTTGTTCTTGGTATGAGCTTTCGTGTGCATGCACACTTCTTCAGATACACTGAAACAGAAGTCACCAGACCTTATATTTAGTGAATTACAACTTATTACCAAATTTAAAACCATGGAGAGACTTGGTCTGAATAGAGACATTGGACTCCTATCTCATTGTTGTTGTTTAGTCGTTTAGTTGTGTCCAACTCTTTGTGACCCCATGGACCAGAGCACGCCAGGCACTCCTGTCTTCTACTGCCTCCCGCAGTTTGGTCAAACTCATGTTGTTAGCTTCGAGAACACTGTCCAACCATCTCGTCCTCTGTTGTCCCCTTCTCCTTGTGCCCTCCATCTTTCCCAACATCAGGGTCTTTTCCAGGGAGTCTTCTCTTCTCATGAGGTGGCCAAAGTATTGGAGCCTCAGCTTCACGATCTGCCCTTCCAGTGAGCCCTCAGGGCTGATTTCCTTAAGAATGGATAGGTTTGATCTATATATATCTTTGGAATGTTCTTCTCCCTGGTGCTTTCTTTCTTTTTTTTTGCAATTGTTTTCATTGATTTTCATGTTATATATTTATACATTCTGACAATATTAGTAACCTAAAACTCTCAGGATTACCACTAGAGGGAAGTGGTAATCTCCCTGGTGCTTTCACATGCCTTCAGCTCAAGTGAAGATGATGTGTACCTCCATTCAAGGAGTGATGGAGAATCTGTTCAACCTGACATGTCCCAACGCCAAGAGAAAAGTGCAGTGGGTCTTTATTTGAGAGATGTTGTTTGCAGATGACATAGCCTTGACAGCACACTCTGAGGAAGCACACTCTACAGAGTCTCGTCAACAGTTTTGCCGAAGCCTGCTGGGAGCTCAGTCTTGCCACTAGCCTGATGAAGACCAACCTCCTTTGGAAGATCAAGGTAGCAACACTAAAGTGGAAGCTACAATACAAGAAAGGCCATGCTCCACTGCATACTTAGCATAACAATGATTCAAACCCTGACTAGTATTCCCCTCAGCTTTCATAGGCACATCCTCTTCCCATTCTATGTAGAAAATAATGTGGTTCTAAGTCCCACATACCTCATTCTAATGAGATTGCTTTTCTACCTCTTATCAGGTAGGGTCAGTAATTGAAGTGAACATTAAAATGTAATCAAGCATTTTTAAAATGTAGCTAATGGACCTTGTTATGCAGAACAAGGACAAACCAACCAACTGGAATAGCTGTCGATACTAACATCTCCCTTAACTCTGGGTGCTAAAAGAAAAATATCTAGCAGGGAAAATCACTTGACATACTATGTTAAGTCCTTTTACTAACATCAGCAAAACAACAACAACACTGCTCTCTGTGGAGAGTCTTTTAAACCAGATAAATAATCCCAACAAAAATACATTTATTGTTTCCTTGAGTGTCCAAATAAAATCGCTGTCCCTACGGCTCACCAGGAATGAGCATGTCTGGGGAGACAGTTTCTTACTTAGAAACCACTAGAGAAAAGACCTTCTATCCAGAAGTCACATGCTTGGCTTCAAAAGATGTGAATACCCAAATAAGGACCTGAAAAGAAGATTTTAATTGATGGGTTGTTTCTGCTTCTTCACACAGCACTTCACTGATTTATGAAATTTTCTGGCATCAGATGTAGTCACTAACCTAGGCTGCAATCCAATGCCCACTTAAATGGGAATAAACCCCATTGATGCCAGTGGGGCTTACTTCTGGGTGGACATGCACAGGATTGTACTGCTAGTTGGTTTTAAGGGGATTAGACAAAATCATGGAGCAAAAGTCTATCAATAGCTACTTCTCATGTTGGGTTTATGTGCCTTCCAAGCTCAGTTGACTTTCTGCACCAGTTAATGGGGAGGAAAAAAACAAGGTATTTATTGCCTTTATGTGGTTGTCCACTATGTAAAAACGGATAGTGATAAACCCTTGGCCTGAATAGGCATGCCAAATAAGTGCCTTAGATACCTCACAAGGCAATTTCACTCTTTATGAAGCCTAGGGATCAGGGTGACTTGGCATATCCCCACTTCCTGCTCACATGTTAATTAACACTGGAACACATGGGAACATCAGAAGATCCCTGCTAGATCAAATGCCCATCTAATCTAGCATCCTGTTCTCCCAGTGATCAGTCAAATGCCTATAGGAAGCCCACAAGTAGGACCTGAGTGCAACAACACTTTCACTTATTGTCCTTATCACAAACTGGTATTCAAAGGTACACTGGCACCAACCATGCAAATAGAACACAGCCATCATGGCTAGTATCTATTGATAGTCTTTTCCTACATGAATTTGTCTAGTCCTCTTTTAATGCCATCCAAGTTAGTGGTCATCACTATATCTTGTGGGAGCATTGCTTAGCTATGTGTGGCAAGAAGAAGCACTTCATACAGCAAGAATGCCTGAAAAGGTTGAACATCTGGTGCAAAAAGATCTGGTGCTGTAGGCGGGGTTAAAGCTGCAATGGATTGAAAGTTACTCTCTTCAATGTGTCTAAGGTTATGTATCTGTAGGAGGGTTGAGTGGAAGATAGTTTTGAGTGCCAAGGTACCTGTGGATTTATCAGGCAATGATGGATTAACTCTCAGTAGGTAACTAAACCTTTAGAGGCCTCTGGGTAAGCTGCCTTAGTTCTGTTGGCAAAAATGCAAATTGAACAAGAAAAACCCCCTCCTTTTTTTACAATGTAATCAAATTGTAATTGATGGTGCTTTTAAAAGCAAAACGATGAGCAATTAATGACTTGGAAAATCTGACTATTTCAAACAATGATATATACACATCATTGTTCCACAAAGAGAAAAGAGCTCTGAATTCTAATGGGACAATTTCACATAGAGTCCATTTGCACAGTGTAAACTGGTTCCACAGTTTTACAGGGTGGGGTGGAAATCTTTATTTGGCCTTTGTGCGTTATTTCCCACCTCCTTTCAGTGTTTGTCCAAAAGGTGTTGTGAAATTCAGACACTGGCTAACTTCTTTACACTGGTAACAAATATAGCAACTAATGTAGCTTGTAAATTTCAAGTGTTCAGGTAGGAGATTTTAATGTAGGGATGCACAACAAAACGAACATACACATTGTGTCAAGCTGTTCTTCTGAACAATGGCCTTTTTACAAATCAATCAAGATCCAAGTGGACTCCTCCATGGATATTTTTAGTCCCTTAGATCGGAGGCATAGTTTCATCTACCGACTCCTGAAACATTTTGCCATAGCAACTGATGGCTATTTTTTGCAACTGCTAATTGCCTTCTGCAGACCCTGTTTACTTCCTTCAGCCCATCCCCTTCTATTCTTTCATATGTATTTTCTTTTACTTCCCTTCAGAAGAGTGGCATGAAACTGAATGGCTGTAAGCGATTCAGTCATTCCGCTTATAGGCATTCAGTGGGTTTAAGCAGGGAGAATCCAAATTTCAGTAATTGCCTTGGTTCTACAGAATGTGAGATGCATATCAAGGGAGATGCGCTGGCTTCACAACTGCATTGCAATATCAGAAGCAAACTGTCAAACTTCATGCCATTTGTCCCTTGGTTTAGATTTTAAAAGTATACGTGTCAGGACAGGTGGCAATGGTGGTGGGGAATATGTTCAGTGAAATGGATGGGAATATTCTACCATTGCTAATCTCTATGGAGTTAAAACAGTATTTCAAGAAATATACTAAGAACACAGCCTCAACTATTACACACACAGAGGGAAAGTACAAAGAAAGAGACATATTCTGGTCTGTACCAGTGCATTGTGAAGATGCTTAAGGCAACAATTGCTTTCATGAATGATCTATAGAATTAACGGCCAACCTCTAAGCCAGAAGTTCTCAAACTTTTTTCTCCGTGCCACACTTTCAGAATAAAAAATTCCTCATGCCACACTTAACTTTTTATTGATAAGAAATAAAACAAAGAAAGAAATAAGAAATAATAATAAGAAATGTTTTATAATATGATCATGGGACATCCAACTTATATAAAACAATGCAGCTACATAAGAACATGAATCATTCTCAAAATATAATTATACACAAGCCTCTTACCTATGTACCTTAAGTATGTATACAAACTCAATGAGAAGTGTAAGCTTGCTTTTCTGGATAATCTCATTTATATTGGGTCTAATTTGAGACAAACAAGTTATATTGAAAAGATATCTATCCATATTCTGAAATAAATAAATAAATTATACTCTACATTATATAAAGGTAAAGGGACCCCTGACCATTAGGTCCAGTCATGGCCGACTCTGGAGTTGCGGTGCTCATCTCGCTTTATTGGCCGAGGGAGCCAGCGTACAGCTTCCGGGTCATGTGGTCAGCATGACTACACTAAAATGTTTAATGAATCTTCCTTCCTAACTTGCCATCCCTTCCTGCTACACCAGTGTGGCGCCACACTCTTTGAGAACCCCTTTTCTAAGCTCTATCTTTCCACCAACAGCTCCTTTCAAGGAATTCCTTCTGCTCTCTAGTGGTCATACTATATTTTAATCATATGCACGTTTGCCAACTGTTTCATTTCAATGATGAAGGAAATGTGTCTTCAAGCTATGAGTAAATTCCCGTGTGGTTCAGTACATAACACTAAAGCCCTTTGAGAATTAAATGGAACAAAATGGAGCATAAAACTGAATTCAGGTCAGTGGGAGTGCTGTGCTGAAATTTGTCAAAACTTCTACCACAGACATTAGGCTGAGATTGATTCAGCAGAAAAGTTTGTATACATTTTGTAAAGAATGCACAGGGCTCCAGTCTCCTTGTAGCGGTTAGGAGTCTCCTCATATTTAAAGGTTTTGGTGGTGGGTGCTGTGGCTGGCAATCCTTATTCTCATATTCTGCAGATGCTCATTGAACACACCCTTTTGAAAAGAGATTTTGACAATGATAAACAGGACTTTGAGAATGTCACTTGGGGCTTGTCCACACTTCCATTTGTCCTGAATTTGTATCAGATCAGTAGCACAGCACCAAAAGCTTTGCATTTATAAAGGTAAAGGGACCCCTGACCATTAGGTCCAGTCATGACCGACTCTGGGGTTGCGGCGCTCATCTCGCTTTATTGGCCGAGGGAGCCAGCATACAGCTTCCAGGTCATGTGGCCAGCACGACTAAGCTGCTTCTGGCGAACCAGAGCAGCGCATGGAAACGCCGTTTACCTTCCCGCTGGAGTGGTAGCTATTTATCTACTTGCACTTTGATGTGCTTTTGAACTGCTAGGTTGGCAGGAGCAGGGACCGAGCAACGGGAGCTCACCCCGTTGTGGGGATTCGAACCGCCGACCTTCTGATTGGCAAGTCCTAGGCTCTGTGGTTTAACCCACAGCACCACCCATGTCCCGTTTGCATTTATATCCCAACGCAAAATGCAAAAAACTCCTTTTTTACTGCTGTATTGGAACAAATGCAAAATCCCTTAAAACCCAAATAAAAACATATTCCCCTTCCAATTTGACTCCTTTCTAGGCTCCTTTCTAAGACATGCAGTTTCTCTTGTGACACATTGTTTGGTCGTTCCTCTTTCACCTCCTTCATCTGCACCTTTTCTGTCTCTGCCCATGCCATGAGCAAAGTTTGCCAGTTGCCCCCTGAACCCATTGTTGTGCACTTCTTGCTCTCTTAAAAAATAAAATAAAATAAACATAAATGTGCCCCCCCTTTTGCACTCAGAAGAGCATTGCAACTATATATGTGTGAGAAAGAACACACAGAAAAATGAGGAGGGCTGAATAGAGGGCAGAGGTGCGCAGACACAGTTTGAGACTGCCTGGGAAATATCCAGGAGAGGGTGGAAGGCAGGGACCCTGAGTCCTGGGAACCCTCCATAGGGGAAAGATCTGCTGGGAAGTGTTGCTGAGTTGTATGTTGCTTATTTGACTAAAGAGTTAACTTCACTGACAGCGGAGCCCTGCATCTGACTCCAAACCTGACACAAATGCTCATCTATGCTACTCTTTTGCCCCACCCCTGTACTTTCTAGGCACACGTCCATGCTTTCCCAATCCATGTCTGATGCCCCCGCCCCCCGACTTTCCCCAGGAAAACCCAATCTTTACTGTTGAATCAGAACAAATGGCAATTTGGGTTTTCTGCAGATTGCCATTTGTTCCAATTCTGTGCTAAACAGTTGGTTTCCACAGGGAAAGCTCCAGGACAGAAAAACACAAAACCCTACACTCATACATGGGCCTGGAAAGCCCAAACCTGTGCTTAGAAACGTGGCGCAAAGGAAAGTATGGAGGAGACTCTAGATCATGGGTGGGGAAACTAAGGCCCAGGGGCTGGATCTGTCCCAATCGCCTTCTAAATCCGGCCTGTGGACGGTCCGGGAATCAGCGTGTTTTTACATGAGTAGAATGTGTCCTTTTATTTAAAATGCAACTGAGTTATTTGTGGGGCATAGGAATTCGTTCATTTTTTTTTTCAAAATATAGTCTGGCCCCCGACAAGGTCTGAGGAACAGTTGACCGGCCCCCTGCTGAAAAAGTTTGCTGACCCCTGCTCTAGATTGTGAGTGGATTATTGGGGGGGGCGGATTGCTCAGCCTCAATCAGTTTTAGAATAACCTAATTCATTGTGACATTAGGGGGTAAGGGGTAGAATTATTAACATATTTGGGAGAATCTATCTTTCCATCTTTCCCGTTCAGTGTGCTGCTTCTACTCGAACAATAGGTTTAACATGCACAACAAATCTTCCATTCCTGTTACAGTCAGTTTGGTACTGAGAAACTAATTCAAATGGAAAGATAGCTGCATCTACACATGCACTGTATGCATTTATGCAGCCTTTACTACCAAAGTCAACTATGTTCAGTACAGTCTATCTCTTACATTACATTCCAGTGAGTAATTCTTAACTCCCTTTGCATGGGCACAATTTCTTAGCACTTGCTATTCGGACCATTTGTTAAGGCTGGCCTTAGGTGTAATTGGATGCCCCTTAATTTGCAAAGTTTTGCTATGTTTCAAAGGATTTGGGGGGGAGAAATGCTGTTTACTTTTCAGACCTTGTGTATGTTACCCAGATGAGCTTCAGTGATGTTGCTGATTAAAAATGCTGGAAATATTTGAGGTGACATTTTTGTGTAGGATACAGATGAGCATCTCTCCCCACCACCCAATGACAGTTTCTGAATATTTATGTGTGCCGTATTCTAGGATTTGAAGGAGAAGAAAAAATAAACCACAACATCATTGTGACAAATCTGAAAAGAAAAGTAAGCAGGATGAAAACATTTAGCTTTGGAATGACAAACTTGATAAATATGAAAATCAGACAAGGCAGTGAGAGTCAGGGAAGGAGGAAGGGGAAAATAGAGGAGAAATAAAGGGTGTTGCAAAGATTTATATATTATCTTCCAACTAAACAGAATTTCAGTGTTCCATTTACCTAAATGCCTGACATTCAAAATTAAGAGTGCTGGGGGGACTTGGTCCTTATCAATTCCATAATGAAACTGACCTGATCCCAGACTGATGTGAGGATCCGAATATAGCAATTCATTTAATATTGAACTTCTCCAAATATAGCAAAGTAGTTCTTGGCCGAAAAAACACACATATCAAAATATGGTTAGAGAATGCATTTAATAATAACAAGCATTTGGAAATGCTTAATAAGCATTCAGAAATGCAGATCAGTAAGAAATTGTTTGAGATGGACTTACGGGTTAACACACCTGAAAGTGAAATGGACCAGAAGTAGACTGAGTCATCCATCACTATTCAAAACCAGATTCTGAACTGATAATAAACACAAAGCGACTAAGGTTAACTATGTTATCAGAAACACAACCATTCCCTTACCATAGGCATGTTTCAAGACACCACTTAAAAAAACCCCTTTTGTGGATTGTTAAATCATATGAATCAAGTTCACAGCTTGGTGAACACATGGCTTGGCCCATTTTCAGACTTATGTTCCTGGCTTCCATTGTGTCATGCACCCCCAAATTCTGACAGAGGAATTTGAAATGCTAATATCCAAGACAAACAGTAGGAGCTGGTATAGCACAGTGCAGAAGTCACCTACATAGCACCCACAGCTGTCAGTTGTGAATCCTCCCCCACCAGCTCCTTTGCCTTTCTTCCCAGTCTTTCATAGGTGATGTCTGCACCATGAAGTGCTTCAGTGGTCCCCGTTATGATTGATGTCACCTGCCCACCAGCTCCAAAGTCCTCTGAGGCATCCTGCTTTGCCTTGGGATTTGGGATTCATATGAATCTGATGTACACTAATTATCAACAGCTGTTATGATACCACCATACTCAACAGAACCACCGTACTCAAAGGCCATGTACTGTATCTTTGAAGAGCGGATGCTGAGGGACAACAGGATATCTTCAGGAGTAGAAAAGGTTAAGGATTAGACCCTACACAGATCTTGAGTCCCTAGTTGGATGGTGCCTTGTATGCCTCCTGTACAATTCCTGCAGCCAAGGTGGTGCCAAATGTATTGCTCTGTTTTGTTTTGGGCAGCCCAGGACCTCCATACACACTGCCCAGGCTTGTGCTCCAGGGAGGTCACTTCTATGCTATTAACACAGCAGTTTTACTTGGCTCCCAAGAGGCACACTGTGTCTCAAGACAACCGGATGCTCTGCTCACTTTTGCCTCTATGCAAATGACTTGCAGCTCCCTGAAGGAAATGTTACTCTCAGGTTGAAAAGGTTATCCACATTCATGCCATGCTGCTTCCCTCCTCACCTGTTGTGGACTTTCTGAAAACACCTGGCTGGCACACTGTAAGAAAGAGGGTATTGGACTTTTAGTCTCACCTACAGCTTTTCTTATAATGAATGACTGCTATTGAATGGTGGCGGCAGCAGCAATACCAATGAATTTACTCAAAGCCTAGCTGGTTAGGATTTGGTCCTCCTACCACCTTATTTTTCCTCTCCAAGAGTACATTTGAGTTCTAGAAAGGGGACTGGTTTTTAGGCTTGCCCTCTGCTGAAGTACCTGTTCATTCCCGACACTGGGAGGGAGGGAAAAGAAAAACATGTTTCTATGCTCCCTATTCATTTTGCTCCATGGGGATTCACAGCAGGCTCCTGTAGCAGCACAGATGTATTTTTTTTAGAGGAGAAAGAAATTACATACACTTAATTCTTCCACACATACAATTTAAAGCGTGCAACGATTATAAATTTGCTCATAAAAGCCAAAAGGGTGAACACTTTCTCCCCCCAAAGCTTTGAATAGTGTCTGCGAACAAATTTGGGCTTGGAGATTATTCAGAAGCCTTCAGCAAAGGTGTCAGAAGCCAGCCAGCTTTTGTGCAAGGCTTTCTAGTTATTTTACATTTATCTCTTCCTTTAAAGAAAGCGGAGTATGAATGGGTTGAAGCGGTGCTTGAGATTGCAGCATCACCATCTGTGCTCTCATCCTGCTTATCCAACCTTTAAAGTCTGTGATTCCTGGCAGAACTTTCTACCAAGGATAAAGCAGTCTGAAAAGGATTTCATTTGGGGGACAGTAGGGCTGACGTTTTCTGTCAAGGAGAGTGGAATGAGGGATAGGTGAATCTGTTAATTTAGTTTCTCTCAATTTCCCAGTTTCCCAGTGTGGTTCAGTTCTCCTCGTCACATTTCCACATCAATTTGCAATTTATTTATTTATTTTAAAAGTCTTCATAAAAATCCATCAACATTTTAGTGTGACATTCTCTAACATGCACATTTTTGTATGCAATTTTGCCTAACAGAACCATTTTTCCAAAGCATTTTTCTCTAGAATAATGCATTTATCTATGGAATATTCACTGAAGAAGGCATTTTTTAAACTGACACTACCCCATGTGAATACATTTTTGCACACATTATTTTACTAGAGAATTGTATTGCAAAATTTGGAGAAGTGGGACTTTTGAATGATTACTGTGTTCTGCTTCAAGTGTTATTTCAGAAAATGCAAATTAGGGAGATTCGCCTTTGAATGCAAACTGAATCAAATTTATCCTCCTTCCCAAAGAAGAGCTGCCAGAGCTCAAATTTGAAGGTGATGAGATAGGGAACTTGCAAGCCTCTCCCCTTGAGTTCCTTTTATTTTATTTGTTTATTTATTTGCTACCTTATCATAAAATATCAAGGTGGTCACACTATTTAAACACAAAACATCATTTATTTGTTTAAAATACAGATAATCATTGAATCTGTGGCTCAAAGCAGTGGGATATATCAGCCTCATATAACTAATATGCTTAAGTCTAATTAATGCATGAAGGGGTTAATACTATAGAGTGAGCTGCCCTGCCAGGCTTAGCTAGATCACACACCCTCACCTTGGGAGGAAGTGTTATCAAAGCCTTTGTTATCTCTCTTTTCTATCATGTAACCAACTAGTAAGTATGTCTGAGCTTGTTGCTTCAAGTCCAGACCATGTGACTTTAGCAAACCATCTATGTGTTTCTATACAAATCATTTAGAAATATTGACCAAATATGAACTAAGTTGTACTACCTGTCTTTTCTAGCTGCTGTATTAAAAAAACACATGACTCTGACCTTTGAAGAGTTTGTAAGTAAACCATTTTTAACTTAGCCAAACATGCATTCTCTTTCTATGCTAGTGGAGGTGGGAAACTTTGGAAACAACTTAGAATGGGATATTTTAGACTCTATATTTCCACACTTAACATTATTGCATGTTTCATGATTATAAATCTCTGCTGGGGTTCTCTCACCAAAGAGTACTTGCCCCAAACCTGGATCTAGGCATCCAGGGAATTCTCATTTTATTCTTTAATCAAAATAAACTAAAATAAGAACAAAAGGAACCACTATACTCAGTTATCATGTATCTTTGAATACCACCTGGTGGGGGGCAACCACAGAGATGGGGAACTTCAGGCCCAAGACAGAAATGAAGGACCACCGGGTCTTTTTGTGTGGCCCTTGAGCATCTTCCCAGGATTTCTGTCTTCCCCCAGGATCACCCATAACTTCTAGTTAAGGTCAGTTGTGCCTCTGTAACATAGATGGCAGCAGCACTCCTCTGCATGATTTCATTTTTTTAAAATAAATATTTATTGAAGGTTTTTTTTTTTTATAAATTACAATACAAATAAAGAAACAAAATAGCACATATCATGACATATTTTCTTAACTTCTTTGGACTCCCTCGCATCTCCCGCTCCTGCTTACCTAATTTATAAATATCTAACCAGCAATTTATCACCTTATTTCCATTCTTATTATCTAATTTTCCAATGTTGTGTCTCAAATTTTCGATATCATTTATTCAAACCTTAAAAATTTAAATTTAGCCTAATAATTGTCCAAAATTTGTCTTTTCTTAAATTTAACTTATCTTCATATATCACTTCACCTAACTTAATGGTGCCAAGTTATTTATAATCTAGCATCCTTCTTAACAACAGGGACGCAGGTGGCGCTGTGGGTTAAAGCCTCAGTGCCTAGGACTTGCCGATCGAAAGGTCGGCGGTTCGAATCTCTGCGGCGGGGTGCGCTCCCGCTGCTCGGTCCCAGCGCCTGCCAACCTAGCAGTTCGAAAGCACCTCCGGGTGCAAGTAGATAAATAGGGACCGCTTACCAGCGGGAAGGTAAACGGCGTTTCCGTGTGCGGCTCTGGCTCGCCAGATGCAGCTTTGTCACGCTGGCCACGTGACCCGGAAGTGTCTCCGGACAGCGCTGGCCCCTGGCCTCTTGAGTGAGATGGGCGCACAACCCCAGAGTCTGTCAAGACTGGCCCGTATGGGCAGGGGTACCTTACCTTTACCTTTTATCCTTCTTAACATTCATACAGTTTACAATGTTTCTGTAGGTAGGTCTTGAATTTCTTCCAATCTTCTTCTACCGTCTCCTCTCCCAGATCTCGGATTCTGCCGGTCATCTCGGCCAGTTCCATGTAGTCTATCAGTTGCATCTGCCATTCTTCCAGTGTGGGTAAATCTTGGGTTTTCCAGTGCTTGGTGACGAGTATCCTTGCTGCTGTTGTTGCATACATAAAGAATGTTCGGTCCTTCTTTAACACCCTCTGGCCGACAATGCCCAGAAGAAAGGCCTCTGGTTTCTTAGGAAAGGTATACTTTAATACCCTTTTCAACTCATTATATATCATTTCCCAGAAAGCCTTCACTCTAGGGCAAGTCCACCAGAGGTGAAAAAACGTTCCTTCATTTTCTTTACATTTCCAACATTTGTTATCAGACAAGTGGTATATTTTTGCAAGTTTGACTGGGGTCATGTACCATCTATATATCATTTTCATAATATTTTCTTTCAAAGCATTACATGCAGTGAAGTTCAGCCCCATGGTCCACAACCTTTCCCAGTCCTCAAACATGATCCTCTGCATGATTTCAAACTCGGCTGAGGCTTAAGGTTTAAGTTATTCTGGCCCCCAAGTTGTTCAGGGCTTTAAACCCAAATCATGCATCTCACAATTTTCTAAAAAATAAAATAAAAAAGGGGGGGGCCTCTTGCTGAAATTCATCTACCAGTGCAGAACTGGGAAGGAGCAATTCAAAAAAGGGATAGTCAATTTGTGTCCTGCAGAGTAGATCTGACCACCCCCTACACCAAAGTTGTTGGGTCCTGGTGATTCAACCAAAATGTTTTCCTGTTAGGAACATAACCTCACATCATCAGACCAGGGTTTGCTCCAAGCCTTACCTTTAGATGCTGAGGATCAAAACACTGGGACCTTCTGCATGCAAAGCAGAGGCTCTGCAAACCACTGGAATCTAAAACTGCAATGTTCTTCATTCATATGTGGGAATAAACCCCACCAAACAGTGCAGCTCTTAATTGGAAGTCAACATGAATAGGATTACACTGTAGATTTTACCGGCACAACCCTAATTCATGCCAATGTTTCCCTACATGCGCTATCAGAATTCAAGGACTGGGGCAGAAATACTGCAATAAATGAGCTGCCTGATTATTTGCCAAAAACGTTAACAAAACCACCAACATTGTATTCTTTTAAAGCCTCAGCAGTGTGTGCAGGTTTAATCAAAGCACAGAAGAAAGAGGGAGGAAACATACCATGTTCATACAACAGCTTGACTCCAAGCACTTTCTTGTTGCTGTTGGCTTTTTATTATTATTATGTACGTTGGATGGCTTTTCTCTCTCTCTTTGTAAACCTTTGTGAGAACAACTTGATTGGCTGCAGTGTATTTTACTCACATGAAAATGTCAAACCAAAGGATGCTGTAAAAGAAAAGCAGAAGAAATACTAAGAGAATTTTTAATATCATACTGGATGCCTTGCTCCTCTGATGGTCAGTGGAAGTGTGAGGGTGGGGTGGGATCTAGATTACTGAAAAAGAAGGGCATGAGGCACTGTAATCTTTGTAGTCTCCTGCACAAAGTATATCTTCTACACCAAGGGCATATGCTTGCTTTTCATAGAATCATAGAATTGTAGACTTGTGAGGGACCCCGAGGGTCATCTAGTCCAACACACTGCAATGCAGGAATCTTAGCTAAGGCATCCATGATAAATGACCATCCAACCTCTGTCTAAACCTCCAATGATGGAGAGGTGGGGGAATAAACTCCACCAAACAGGGTTGTGGGTTTAAGCCCCATGTAGAGCAAAATATTCCTGCATTGCAGGGGATTTGACTTTGTGGTCCCTTACAACTCTACAATTCTATTATCTGGAGCATGGAAGGCAGATAGAGAGTATATGGGAGGTTCTAAACTCAGGTAATTGGGTCAGGGAGCTGGAATACTGGATAGGGAAAGTAATAACTGACTGTCAGAGATATGGCCGGCAGAGAGGAACCTGCAGGGGGGCGGGGAGAGGCAGAGAAACTTGATTTATTCACACAACGAAAGTGAGATAAGCCCTTCTTGCTCTGGACTGCTGCCTGTTTTTGTAGCAGCACAGAGATGAAAGAGCAGGATGCAGGTGGTAGTAGGGGTTGGATTCAACTCCAGAGGAGGAGAAATCGGCTGGACCTGAGTCTCCAAGAAGTAGGAGGCGAAGCAAGCAATTAAAACAAAGGAAGACTAGCAGGAAGTGGGGGGCGGGCTTGGTGTATATCTGGCCTTGGAAGGGGCCGGAGGCCAGTCGAGTCAACTGAGTCTGACAGTGAGGAATGAGTTGTGGGAAGCTTGGATGCTGTAAGCTTGTTGTGGATAAATAAACCTCAACTACTTGAACTGCCAGTGTGTTGTGTCTTGTGTGTGAGAAGTGCTAAACCTGACATTGACCAAGAGGATCTGGGAGCACTGAAGGTGGACAAGTCCTGGAGAAGTGATGAGCCCAAAGTTGTCACAGCTGAATGGCAATTTGATCCTATGTCTTTTAAACTCTATTGCAGTAGCTGCATTTGAACTTAATTTTTTTCTATTTTTCATTTTAATGTGCAGTGAGAAAGATTTCATCACATTTACTGAATGTTTGGGGAAAGGGTTGGGGGCAGAAGAGATAGGAAATGAAAAATATTCCAAATCATGTAGCCAGAAATCTTTGATGAGGACTTGGAAGCAGGTCAAGACACCCACAGAAGGAATAAAGACTGTTAGCAGGAGGGGTTGCACCAGCACTTTATATACAAGCTGGTCAAACGCCAGAAGGATATGACTGGAATAACTTAGGCTACCCCAATTAGTCCTACTAGGGAGTGAGTGAGATCAAAGGAATTAAGAGTTGTTAGGATAAATTTCCAGCCTGGCAGAATAAAGCCCTTGCAATGGGGTACAAAGGACATATTAGAGGAATCTTCTGAGCTGTTGTACCTTGTGCCAGGAGCAGTGTTGCCTCCCCTTCTGAAAACATCCCCTGAAGGTGCCTATTTGGCCTCTCCTATAAAGGATTAGCAAACGCTATTTGAAATGAAACAATTAATTAATCCTGCATGTTTGCACTGCAGTGCCAGCCGACTCATTTATCTCAACTAGTTTGGGACATGTGCCACTCAGTATTTCATTTTGCAGATACTGAATGTTTAGGGACAGTATCAGTGATTGACTCATATTAGGTAATAGGTTACTTCTCATGCATATGACCAACATTGTTCAGATATTGTCTGGGGTGATGGATATTTTGCCATTGTTCCCCTGCTTGCAAGCACCGGGGCAGGTTTATCTTCCCCTTTCCAGATCCCAACTGCTCCTTTTCACCAACTTAAAGCATCTGTCCTGCATGAAAATGTGTTGAACAGGAAGATGGAGCAATAGCTGGAATCATCCCTCAAGTTGCATTAACGTACTAGGTCACAAGCAGCAGCATCCCAGGCTGGAACTGAAATAAATTTAAAGAAGGGTAACAGGAGCAAATATAAATTTAAAAAGCTGTGATTAGCATTATTCTCTCTCTCTCTCTCTCTCTCTCTCTCTCTCTCTCTCTCCCTCTTCCTCTCCCTCTCCCTCTCTCTCTCTCTCTCTCTCTCTCTCTCTCTCTCTCTCTCACACACACACACACAGAGAGAGACACCAGCAACAGCAGCATTTCCAAATTTTGGATACTGATTGCTCTGCAACTATATGCCACAACTAAACATGGAATCCCTTCTTTTGGTGGTGCCTCCCCCACTACTAATGTCCATCATAGTCCAGGACTATGGTGCTCCAGGACTGAGTAGCTTCTGGCCAGCAACTTGCACTTCGCTGCAGAATCTCACTCCAGAGCACTGCAGAGAGGAAAGACAGCTGTAGCCAAAGAAACTCTACTCCATTCCACTAGGAGGAGGTGGGGCAGATGTAAGCATCAGAAGAAGGCAAAAGCTGTGAGCTGTGAGCCAGGCAAGACTTTGATATAATTGGGCCTTACCATCATTTGGCCATGATGGTATTGATACTCATCCTTGCTTGGTTGTGGAAGGGTATTTGTTATTATAGAGGAAGCAATATTGATGGAGAAGGACCATAGCTCAGTGGTAGGACATTTGCTTCACATGCAGAAGGTCCTAGGTTCAATTCCTGGCATCTCCAGATAGGGTTGGGAATGTTTCCTGTGTGCAGCCCAGTTTTTTAATGGATTTGTTTTACTTTTGTCATTTTGAAACATGTTTGTTGTAAAAAGTTATGAAATGATGATGATGATGATGATGATGATGTCTGACAATCCAGGTTACAAGGTAGGTCCAAAGCGATAGCAGTTTTCTCTTAACCACCTGCCTTTGACTGCAAGCAGGCTGGGACAAAGCTGTTCAGGACCTGAAAGTATTCAAGACTGGTTAGCAAACAGAACTCAGGACTTTTTCAATGATGCAATTATACTATGTGTGCACACGCACACTTACAGATGAGCTTGCCTATCTTGCTCGTCAATGAAATTGATGGTACCCAAGGGAGAAAATGACCTCTAAGGTTCTGTATATAATTCTTTGTAAATTTTGTTGCATGGTGAGAATTCAAAGCAGCTCTTGCTCATCAAACAACCTGAAGTACAATTTAGTCTTACAAAGAGATGAACCTCTATTTTTTGCTCAGTCCCAGCCCCCAGCCCTTCCTCTTTTGCAGAAAAGGAAAGGTTGTAGCTAAACCCAAAGCCACAAGGGCATCATTTTAAGTTATGGTACTTTGGAATGATATGTGTTAAACCTGTTTGCCTAACAACACAAGATCAGGTACCTATTGTATTCTTGTTCAAAACTATCATTTATCTTAGACTGGAGAAAGCTACCATGACCTTTTTTCTTTTCTTTTCCTTTTCTTTTCTTTTTTCCTTTTTAAAGAAAAAATAGTCTTTGAGAACAAATTGGATGTGGTGTAACAAAAAGTTCCCTTTTTATGTATTCTCCACTTTGGGATATGTCTTTGATAAGAAAGGCACTATGCTTATCTACCAACACTAGAAGCCGAGAGGGGAAGATTGTAGGAGCTGATTTCATTAAAAAGTAATGAGAGGCAGTGGTAGTAGATGGGATTCAAGGTTTTGTACTCTTGGGCATTTGATTCTCTCTCTACCCAAAGAAGAAGTATCTTCTTTGAACAACCACATTGTGAGAACCTGATGAAGGATTCTGCTTAAGTGAGGACTGCAGTTGCTTCTACCATCAATTGATTGATCCAGCAGTGCCATTTAACAGCCTGTGAACGGAATCCAGCTTGCAACATGATCCTATCCCTCCACATCAATGACATGTGATTCTGGGTGCTAATGCGTATCTGCAAAGGAGGAGCTCATTCTTGACATTTTACTGCTTGCGGTGGAAGATAAAATGATGCTCCTATTCCCCCTGCTCTTTTAAGTCAAGGTGCACAAAACCCAAGATGAATCAAGTTGTTTTAGTGTCTCAGGCTGAAAATTCAACAAGCTCCTTCCCTGAGAGTGACAATGGTATTATAAAAAAATTAAATAACTATCAGTTGACTGCTCCTTCATAATAAGAACCAGCTGCTTGAAGCAGCCATCTCATAGGAACATGAAAAAGCTGCCTTGTTTTTGAGTCAGATCAAAGTTCCATCTAGCTCAGAACTGAGAGAGCGGTTCTTTGCAATTTCACACAGCGGACATTCCCAGCTCTTCCTGGAGATCAGAAAGTCTGGTGCCCACTGGGATTCATAGGGCAGATGGCAGGGAGACCAACAGTAGGTGAAGTCAAATCCATCCTCTTCCTCATTACAGATAGGTAGCCATGTTGAAGAAGTGTGCATGCACACAAAAGCTCATACCAATAACTAACTTAGTTGGTCTCTAAGGTGCTACTGGAAGGATTTTTTTATTTTTTATTTTTATTTTTTTTATTTGTTTTGTTTTGTTTTGTTTTGTTTCTCCTCCTTCTTGTGTGTGGACTTGCAATGGTATTGCTGTGCTTACTGTATTCATCATGGCTTTCACGAGTTAATGATCACTATTATTTGAACTTAAGGGGTTTTGAGAGCTCTGTTGACATGGAGGCAAAGCTAGTGCTGAGCAGAATGAGAACTTCCAAATCCAATCTTTGCCATGGGATGAGGGGAACCAAAATGAAGACATGTCTAAAACATGTCACCACTACCATAAATCCTTTCCCAGGTGTCACTGGCTGATAGTTGCTACTAAAAGAAAATGCCATGTGACGATTTAGTATTGCTTTAACAGCTTTAACAATGCTGCCCTTGTGGAAACGTCTGATATAAAAGCAAAAGGGGGAGAGCAGCTAGTCCACTGGGGACCACTATTTCCCATTAGCAGTAATGTAGGAATGGGTAACTTCAGGCTCAGGGGTCAAATGTGTCCCTCCAGATCATTCTATCTGACCCTTGTGACTCTTATCAGGCTACACTCTTCCCCAGCCACACTTTCTTTCCACATCTTTGCCTCTGGCTCCACCCACCACTGGCTGTGTCCCCCAGGAAGAATGCAGGGAAAGGTTCCCAACCTGAAGTCATGCTTCATTATCAATTAGCATGGGAATGCTACTTGGGCTTTGGGAAGGAAGAGGAAATGGTGGCAGCTGTGAGGTGGACCTCTGATGATGAGCAGTGAGTTTTGCACTTATAAGATGCAGCCAGTACTAACCATCAGTGCTCAGCTACCTTTGTTTGTTTGTTTGTTTCTTTCTTTGTTTGTTTGTTTGTTTTGCCAACAGCGCCAGTCATATTTCAAAGGTTATTCCACAATTTTGGAGTTAACCCAGAGAAAGCCCATATTATTGTGTGCATTGGTACAAAATGATGCATAAAAAGAATTTTGAAGTAACCAGTTTGCAATGAGTTTGGTCTGAATGTTCTCTATGAGGGGTTCTTCCACTAACCCCATGACTCTGATTTGTAAAGGGAGACTGCTAAGAAGGTCAAATCAATTGGACAAACTTAGCATGGCCACCTTTTCTTCGGAGGCTGGTCATTTGCATAAATAAAGAGAGCCAAGACCAGATTGTCACCAGAGGAGCTAATGGTGGTAGATCATTCTAAAAAGGGGCATGCATTTCTCCAACACCATTCCAGATGAAGGTGATATCACCCAAGTATTCGTTTGTGAAAAGGAAAACAGTAGATGGTCCATTCTGGAACTGACTCTAAAAGAGGCAGATGCCATATAAAGGAACAGAAGAAGGCAAATACATTTTTCCTTTATAATAAATAATTGCCACCATGAGCATGATCAATATCATAGTAATAGGCCATTTCTTCTTAAATGTGGAGCTGACTCTAGCTCCAGCACCATTCTCCCTACTTCTCACCAAATACCTGATTTTTTATCCCTTGAAAAATGGGTAACAGCAGCACACTTTCTCATTCCCATGGGAGCTTTGTTCAGAGCTGATGTGAGCTATATGACCTGTTTAAGCTGCCAGGAAGTATTAGTATTTCTTTAAAATGGAGATTGGGAGTGAAGGACAAAGGCAAAGAATTAGACCTTTTCACTTCCTCAGTGAAGAAAAAGAATGAAAGGGAAAAAAAGGCAATGTGGTATTTCCTGGAGTAGAAAAGCATTTCACTACTTACTTTATTTCTTTATAGGATCTGCCCTGTTTGACAACTTTCACCTTCAAGATCTCCTTTACTGTATGAAAGAAGAGGGAATAAAGCTTTCCAGTGATCTCTTTTTCAGAGATTGTGTGGTTCCAAACCCCAATGCTGACTGAATACAGGAACCTTTGCAGAATGATCTCTCCCTGCTTTTTCAGAAGCATCTTCTTAAGCAAGTAAATCCAGTTTTGATTAACTGCAGAACAGATCCCTGAGGAATGTGAGATGAGTTCATTTTTAAAAGTTGCAACAACCAGATAAGGATGTTCTCTATGTATCATGTTATCACAGTCACAAAACCTCCTTCTGGGAACCTCCCAATTGGGAAAGGCTGGCTTAATAAATATATTGCATTATTGGCTTTATGTTTTTCTTAAATTCAGTGTTTGGAATTTCAGTATGATGGGGTAGTCAGTCTGTAGCCATTGGCTTTGCTGGATGGGGTTTATGGAGTCCAAAGCATCGACAGAATGTCAGGTTGGGAATGCATTCCAGCCAAACAGAAATACTCAAGAATAGTGAGGACCAGGTCCAGTGGGGAGTGGGTGGGGATTGTGTGTGTCTTTGGGAGACTCTTGACAGTTAGATAAAGAGGCTTGGGTGGTCGCAATTGGCCCTCTGTCCTGGGGTTCACAACTCCAGATCTTTGAAATACCGTATTTTTCGTCCCATAGGATGCTCCGTCCCATAGGACGCACCTAGCTTTTTGGGGGGGAAATAAATGAATTTTTTTTCTTTATTTCCCCCCCAAAACCAGGTCGGGGAAACCAAACCAGGTCGAGGAACAGCGGGATGGCGGCGCTGCGCCTCCCTGCTGCCCCCCGAGCTTGTGGGGCTGGCCGATGTCTGCCCGGTGCACGGGGCGCTCTGCTTCAGGGCGCCCCTCGTGCCGGGCGGCAGGCTGCTATCCGCAGCGAGGGGAGCCCTGCGGGGAACTCCTGGAGGGCTCCCCACGCTGCGGATGTCTGCCCGGCGCAAGGGGCACTCTGCTTCAGGGCGCCCCTCGTGCCGGGCGGTAGGCTGCTGTCCGCAGCCTAGACAGCCCTGTGGGAACTCCCGCAGGGCTGCCTAGGCTGCAGATGTGTTCCCGAAGTGCCGGGCACTCTGCTTTCAGCGCGCCAGGCACTCCGGGAAGCAGGCTGCTATTCGCAGCCTAGACAGCCCTGCGGGAACTCCTGCAGGGCTGCCTAGGCTGCGGATGTCTTCCTGAAGCCTGGAGAGCTTCAGCAAAAGCCTGCATTCCAAGCTTCAGCGAAAGCCTTCATTCGCCCCATAGGACGCACCCAGATTTCCCCTTCATTTTTGGAGGGGAAAAGGTGCGTCCTATAGGGCGAAAAATACGGTATACATTTTAAAATGCATCAACACCCCAACACCATCTGCAAGTGTATAGAGATCTGCTATTGATTAATAAACTACAAACAGGTAGAAATAACTAACCATAGGCTGCAAATCCTATGCACAATTATTATGGATGCTGCAAATCCTGGTTTGTACTAATCTAGGGCTTCAAACCCTACTGTGTGCTGCAGATGGGCCAAACACCCTTAAAAATAATTCCATAAGAGCCATGCAATGTGATTTGACATATTATTGAGGTTTAGAGCTTGTTTCAAGAAGCTTTCTTAGAATGTACACTGCATTTCAAAGTATCTGTGGGAGTGACGGGAAGTGGGGAAGGAGGAGGGTGCTTGGTGATGCTACCTTCTTCAATGAGATAAGTGAATGCTACTTTAAGGAGCTTCATCACTACTTGATAACAGGAACAATGATTCAAGTACAAGCAGAAGAGCACTTAACTAAAGGGCATATTTATTCAGAGAAGGAGGGGGAAGATGATTTTCAGAGAACAGAAAAGTTTGCATTAAAAAGAAAAACTCTTCTGGGGATTTATCTCACATACATAGGATACAACTATTGCAGTGACAATTAAACATAAATGAATTACTTAGAGCAAAACATTTCAGTTTCTTCCTTCATGTACCAGCATAATTGATATATATCACTAACTACCCGGCCCCATCCCAACCGCATCCAGATATGTTGCGGTGATGCTGGCATAGAAAGCGTGGCTCCATCCCACCTCATGGTCCTCTGCTGCTGCTATGGGTGAATATTAAAACAAAGAATAGCCAAAGCTGGATATGCCCAAACTCGGAGAGTGGATGAAATAAGAAGAAATGTGGAACTGGTGACTTTCATTGGATATATATTGCTGGGGTCATGATAAATAATGTTTCTCTAAAACAGAATCTGATCTAATGTTTGATGTTCCAACAACATGGGACACTGATGCCATACTATGCCTGTTCAGAATCCTCTAGACCAGAGGTTTTCAACCTTTTTGAGTCCAAGGTTCCCTTAACCAACTACATTCTTTCTGCAGCACCCCTGCGGGGCTCAGGAGCCCAGTTATTATATCACCCCTTGCCTGCAGAGCTGGCAGCCTCTCGCCCTTTTTCGAACACCCTCCCTTGTGGAGTGTTTCCTCAACCTCCTCTCTTCTCCCCTAGTCTCTGAGCTGCCCCCCTCACCCTGAAAAGAGGTGATTCTCAGAGGCACCATTTGCCTGCAGAGCTTATAGCCAGGGCTGCTGCAATAAACAGCTGTGTAAGCCTTGCGGAGGCAGAGACACACAAGGGCATCAGAGGAGGGAGGGAAAGAAAGAGGGACAGAGGCCAGTGACACCCCTGACCATCATTCAAGGCACCCCAGGGTGCCATGGCACACTGGTTGAAAACCACTGCTCTAGACATTGACATCATAGCACCACTGACATCTAAAGAAGCCAGCTTTGGATCTGTTTGGACCAACTACCAAACAACCACAGAGTCCCCTTTCAGAAAGTGGAATGGCAGTGCAGCTACACACATTCTTGGATGATATGGGTTATCTAGAACCCATTATAATCTGGGTCCAGGCCTAGTCATGGGACCAAATTAGCCTTGTTTTCCCTGATAGTTGGCTTTTATTGATAATGGGGCATGGGGTGTTCAATCTCGCTCTTTCTTCTATATTTTTCTGTGATGGAGATATACCATGGACCAACTCTGTAGGATTGGTATCAGGTAGGGCTGTCATGCATCTTCTTTCTCAGGGGTAAAATTTCTGTCTTGGTGGATTTTTTGAATTTGGCAGAATGTTCTGGTTTTTTATTTGGTACCAAGGTGGCCTGCACATGCTTGGGAACTACCATTCTGGGAGGGTGACATAGAACCACTGTGCCCCAGAAGCAGAAGCGGTGTGTTTCAGAGTGGTCACTTTCTTTTCCTGCTGGAGAGCATGCTCAATGCCATCACTAGCCGAAGCTGCCCAAGGTAGTGAGGAGGGGGAAAGGGGGACAGCAGTGTGTGTGTGGTGTGTGTGTAACTGAATGTGTAAGTGTGAGGGAGTGTGTGCGAGAGGGCAACATGGTGGTGGTGGCGGTGGGGGGGGGTCTCCCTGCACAAGCTGGTGGTGGGCCACCAAAACTGCCAGCTGAACACCGATTTAAAGACCGCATTCAGCACATGATTGTATGCAGAACGTTCCAGGTTCCATCCTTAGCATCTTCAGATTGGCTGGAAAGCGTTTGCCCATCACTGTTGGGCTTAATGGAATGCTCTGATTTGCTATAATGCTGCTTCCTAAGCCCAAACTTCAGTTTACTATGGATTTGTTTTGATTGTTTCGGAAATAAGCACTCTGCTGTTATACTAAAACCTATGTAATTATAAGTGAAACCCATGCTTAAAGAGTTTTAATTTCTACCCCAGTACCGACACCTACACGGTGCTGTTAACACAGTGAGACTATACTGATATAATATCAGAGATCAGCCAAACATTTTCAACAGCTCAGCTTCTGTGGTTGTTGGGTTTTTTAATGCTAGGATGTCAGACTACTTAAGTACAATGTGAGCTCAAGAGATGTCTCAACTGTATTTCCAACACACACACAAAATCTTCTTGAAACCTGAGTCATGCTGGTATGGCTAATGGCATGCACCACTCTCAGTGCAAGCACAGCTGAAACAGGAAAGTGAAAGGTGTATATTGGACACTGAAGGTCACGCTTTCAACAACCCAGCCCTTCCTTCCATGAAGAAAGGCTGAGTCCTGTTGGACCATGTGAGGGACAGGCATTCATTTCATAAGAATATAAGAAGAGCCAAGCCAAAGGCACATCTAGTCCAGCATCCTGTTCTCACAGTGGCCAACCAGATGTCTACGGGAAGCCCATGAAGTGTATCTGAGTGCAGTGGGACTCCCCACACTTGAAATTCCCAGCAGCTGGTATTCAGAGGCATATTACCACCGTTGGTAGAGGTTCAACATAGCCATCATGACTAGTATCCTTCTTCTCCTGAAGAGTCACTGCCAGTTAGTACTGACAGTACCAAACTGGGTCCTGAGTCAGTGACTTGATATAAGGCAGTTTCCAATGTTCCTGTCATGACTTCTCATTTGGATTTTGTATGACGGGGGCTGTGATTTATTTAGAGCTCCTGCATAGCTCCAGTAGGGTGGCAGACACAATCCCAATCCCCAAAATGCCAAATTTCAGGGAATTAAAGCCACCACAAATATATGGAGACTAGTGTTGGGAACCATTGTTTATTAATGGCAATCATCCTATTTTTCTGCAAAATGCCCTTGGAAATAGGGAGAAGAGTAGCCACCACCTAAGCACAGTAAGTTTCCCTTGTGCCCCACACCTTTGGAAATAGTCAATACACCCCCTGAAAGTGACCCAACCCTTTCTGCTATCCTAGTAAAAAACAATGCCTGCATTTATCCTCTGTGCAGAGTTGGAGGCTGATTGTTAAGAATAAGAAAGTGCCTCTCCTCTTGCATGTATAGAAACTGATCAGTTTCCACTGGAACTTTCTTTAACAATGGAATTGGGTTCCTGTCCTTTACTGCGCTCGAAAGTAACAGGCTGGTTTAGGAGGTGTAAGGTCACATGGTGCTCTGAGCTCTGCACACTCTACACCCTCAGCATCTGCTGCCCAAAATAGCTGCCTCCATCTGTCTAATAGCAGGGCCGGTTCTATGCAGCATATTGTTCTTCAACTTTCATTCTTTAATCCCATGTTATGGGCAGAGTTTGGAGAACATTAACGACACCTGCACACCTCTCAGTGGGAACCATGCTGAGCTTGTGCTTCTCCATAACATCTGTTGGAACTTCATAAAAACTCCTGTGATATTCTGGCAATAAATGACAAAGCCTATTAATGAACTACTTCAGGTCTCTTTGCCATGAAATCTGCAGAGACATTCTGTGGCCAATATCATAGCTACCATTTCTGTCAACACCAGTGAAGTCAACACAAATCTTCACATCCCAGAAGGGGTGTTTTTGTTGTTGTTGTTCAGCTGTCTGCTTTAATGACAGACAAAAGTGTTCCCCCCACCCCAGGGTGAAATGCTGAAATAGATTTGTAAATGTCGGGCGGGGGAGGTGCATTAGTTCCAAACTGGAACAAGAAAACTGCATTTTAATCTCTACTTTAGCCCAAATCCTGGCAGGCAAACATCTCACATCAGTGATGCAAGGGATGTTAGCTGCCTATCAAGTTAAGTGCCACTATGCCATTATTTGAGCTGGCAAAAGATTTTAGCTGGAAAAAGCCATGGGAGAAAGTGTGGAAACAAGTGTTCTTTCCAGAGAAAATCTTCCAGAGAGGTTGCATATCAGTGATGATATATGATGAAAAAAGAGAGGATTCATTTTGTACCAAAGCTGGGCAATGCCAGGCCTGGCAAAGAAGTGTGGTCGACCACCAGGTCTCTCTAGGACCTCCCCCTCTCTAAACTTTCACCCCTCACCAACCCTCTCGCACTCCACACCTTTCTCAAGTGCTTTTACCTGACTGGAATGGCTCCTTGAACTAGAATATTCTCTCTTGCTTATCTGGATGGTGGTGTGTGTGTGCATGTGTGTGACCACTGTTTTTTTATGAATCAATTAATTCAATTTATTCTCACTATATAGTTTGGGTTCTGTTTACTATTTTACTTAGGCTAGGCTTTGCATTGGTTTTTACTTGGCCTGTAAAGCTGCCTTGGAGGTTTGGATCATAAAGTGGCCGGTCAATATTTTTAAGTTAATTAAATAAAAATGCCATGTCCCACACATAAAAAAGAAAAGTAGCACTGCCTTTAGGTTACCTACCGTCTTTCCTCCAGAAATTTCAGGATGACATATGTGCAATTTTCCTGCCATTATCCTCACAACAATATCGTGATGGAGGTTAGGCTAAGCCAATGTGACTGGCCCAAGGTCATTTGCTAAGTTTTGTGGCAGTGTAGGAATCTTCCCAGTTGAGGTCCCAGTTGAGGTCCAACACTCTCCCCACCACACCATAGTGGCTGTCTAATACTACACTGTCACTTAGATTCTGCATTTCCCCCTCCTTTTCATTCTTTCTTTGTTTCCTTCTGTTTTTAACATCAGAGGGGTTCTGTTTTCTTTCCTTCCAACTCATCTAACAGACCTCTGAAACAGGTATAAATTAATCATTGTTCTTGGCTTTTCTTCTTTGTAAACAAAGGTTTTAATTATACAGGTCCGTGGGCATTCTGTTTACTTCATAATTACAGCTGAATGGCATTTGTCCCAAATGAAGCTCTTTCCCTTCTGAAGGATTTAACAATGTGTGTTCTCCCCAACACATATATTTGTTTGGACTCTACACAATGGACCGAATCCCACTTGTGCTTAATAGAGTATGGTTTGCCAGTTTCTCTGGCATATGAGCCAAAACTCCACTCTCCATTAATAACTAAAGTGTTGGTCCCTGTAGCAAGGCAAATTCTTTCTCTTTTTTTGGCATGTACCAGCCTGGAAATACCCAGACCACTTGTTTATCATAAATTACCATGCTGAAAATAGATATCTATCCTTCTGAGTGTATGAGAGAAAGGACTCAGGGAGGAGATTGTCTGAACAATGGCAATGGTGGAGGCAAATCCCCCCCCCCCTACACACACACATGGTGTCCTTAGAAACATATGTCATTTCATAGTACACCATCCTTTGGTTAAATCATAGGGCTAAGTTACAGGCTCACTTTCCCTTGTAGTTGCAGTTAGATGCCTGTCAAAATCATCACATTTGATAGCCAAGGTAATTCCATGAATGTCCTGTGTGTGTGGTTCATGTGAATGTGAAGACTTGCTTATCTTACATGATATAGCAGCAAACACAGATTTGTCACGTAAGGTAGGATTGGCATTGAATGGGAATCTGCTGATACCAGTACTCTATGGGAAGGCCCACTGCCCTAGATAGGGAACTTCTCTCCCCATGATGTTACTGGACTGCAACTCCCATGATCCATGGTCATTGACCATGCTGGCTGGGGCTGATGAGAGTTGGAGCCTAACAACATTTGGAGAGCAACAGATTCTCATCCTTACTCTTTCCCTGCAGAAGGGAAATAACTAACCTCCTGGTTGCTGCCTGGTTGCCTTCCCTCTCCAAATATTTTGCTGACGCTTCACAATGAACACAGTTACAAACTGTTTCTACACTGGTACAGGTGTATGTGTCAAAGTACTGGTACAGGTGTATGTGTACAGTTGTTGATATGTGCAGCTCAACTACTTGTGCACACTACATTCACACACTTGTTGAATGTAATGTGTGAGCGCCCCTTGACTGAGCAAGCATTGGGAGAAGGAATGAGAAGGAAGAGTATCCTTCATACATCTAGTCTCTCTTACCAGGAGATAGGGCTGATTGGTAAAAGCTAACAGTTTAAAAGTAATTAAACTATAATGGAATTGAAATAATGTTAAAAATGCACACATAGATTAAAACAGTAAGAACAGCACAGCACTATTTAAAAGCCCTTTCCTTAAAAGCAGTCAGTTCCCAAATGTCTGTCAGAATAAAATAAAAAAAACTCATCACACGTTTAGTAGGTGCATATTTAAGAGAATTTCAGACATATCTGAAAAACAAAAAACTTGTAGACATACACCTACACATTGTTGTTTTCATATCACATAAATATATAAATGGTGTTGTTGTTGTTTAGTCGTTTAGTCGTGTCTGACTCTTCGTGACCCCCTGGACCAGAGCACTCCAGGCACTTCTGTCTTCCACTACCTCCTGCAGTTTAGTCAAACTCATGTTGGTAGCTTCGAGAACTATAAATGGTAACTCCCATAAATAGCTCAATTTTTTGAGTTAAGCACCCCTCCCTTCTTTACCATCTCCATCAGGGCCGACACTTCACTCTTCCAGGGCAAGCTTGTAACACGAGTGCTGTTTACCTGTTTTATTGCTAGCTTTCTTGTCATGCCACTGTGCTGCTCTTCGTTCTCCACCTCCCAGTGCCACATTGAAAGCTCATTTCTGCACAAGCCTTTCCCCTATGCTCTCTTTTGGCATTGCTAGTCCAGCACACAGTCCTGTTGTGCATTATCCCCCCACCCCCCTACCCCGCCTTATACCTTTTCAGGAGATGCTTTTGTGTTTCTCTTGCTCTTTTACGAAACAGCGGCTGCTCTAGTCTTAAGGTGCATTCTGTGTCTCCCACCTCTGGCCCTGACTTGTGTGTCCTTTGATTGAAAGGCAGCTCTGCATGAAGCAGTCAACAAAACAGTCTCAAGCTGAGCATTTGTGTGGTGTGCGCAGGTAGGCCAAATCCATCACGTCTATTGTCATGACAGCCGGAATAAGAAGAGAAGAGAAAATGCTTCCTGTTTGTGTTTTGAATTCGCTGCACTGTGATTTCTGAGATAGAGGCTGATCCAACTGACTGTGCTGTGAGCAGAAAATAGAAAGCTTCTTTTACTCCAAGAACAAAGTAAAGTGGGTCAGTGAATTGTTATTGAGCTTCCCCACAATCTAGAGTCTGCTTGTTTTTACAACTCTGGTCCCTGAGTTGATTTTTTGGCAGGGATAGGATGGGTGGGTGCTTCAGAAAACACTTTTTTCCTTTTTTTGGCAATAATTTAGGAACCTGCAAAATGGATGAAAGTGTTCTCCTAGTGAGAGTGAGGGCAATAAGCATTGTCCTTATTCCGATTCAGCTTAATGATGTTCCTGCATCGCCAAATCTCATTGGCTACAAAATGCTACAACCTCAGCACCCGGGCTATATGATGCCTGATTGGCTGAATTATGTGTGATTTGTTCAATATGTGGTCAACAATATCTGTTATTTTATTTTTTCCCTTCCCTGGCAGCTGCCCAGAGAAATGGTGGAAATGAGCAGAAGAAAAGAAAAAAGGTCAGTGTTTTGAGGGATCTTCTGGAAAACAGCATGACTCCATAGTGCCATTATTTCCTATGAGGTCCCTTAAAAAAAAGTGATCTAGAAAAATATTTGCTTGTCTAAATATACCCTTTACTTATGTCTCATGTCTTTATTTTTGGGGTGTGAGAACCAGAGCTCACTGTTGTTTGAAACTAGCACATTACTTATCATAATAGCAAATACCACCAAATAACACCAAGTGTTCTTTTACACACATACATCCTTTGAATTTTATATCCAGCATCTCTTGTCATTGCTCATAGCATATTTCTACTCCTTGTAAAGTGGAGGTTAATGCAATACTTGAGGGTTGTTGGTTCTTTTCCTTTTTTATTCTAAAAATACTGGTGGTTGGCTTTTCAGAAAAGCTGTCTTCTTAAATTTTCTGGCTGATGACTTGAATTGTAATGCTCACGTCAGTTTGTATTAATCCTAGAGGAAAATGGGACAATTCATCTCCAAGAAAGGGAGCAATTAGATAGCCCTGTTTCTTCAACATGGTCTCCTGTACCCCACCGCCAATTCTTTTAGAAAAAGCAATGCACTGTGCATGTGTGTGCATACATAGCCTAAGAAAAGGCTAGAAGCAAAATTGCAGAGAACTGTCTCAAGCACACACGGTCCTACTGGTGAAGCAGAGGGTGGTTTTGGCTGGAGGGTTTCTTCTACTGGTGAATACAGAAAACTAGATGTTTCCATTTCTGGTCCTGGCCCTAACATTTCCCACTGTAGGTATGAATGTGACCTATAGATTAAGTTGATTTGGTGCCATGAAAGGTAAATTTTCTTCAGTTTATAAAGAGAAGAAACAACCATTAAGGAACTTGCCTGTTCTAAGTGCATAATGTTGGGAGACAAGCAGACTGGGTCCAAGGGTGTTTTTAACAGACTTAGGTTTGTGAATACCAGTCTTCCTACAAATAGGTGTGTAACTTCAAGTTTGGAAATGTTGTAAGGTGCCAGATATGCAGCCGTCTGGCATTTCTTCTCATTGTCTGTTCAAGGGCCAAAGATAGCCCAGATACATTATAGTTGATGTTAATCTAACACTATTAATTTAACCAACACTTCTGTGTCACCCTGATGGGAGGGAGGATCCCTCCGTCCCTCAGAGACAACATTCAGATGTGCACAGTATTCTACTTGTTGTAAAGCAGGTACACTCAGTTTAATTGACATTGAATAGAGATATATTTGTAGCAAATCATCCAAATGCAAATAAATTGTGCTGTGTTTAATTGTTCAACTTGTCAACCTGAGAACATAGTGTCTCATTAGAAAGCAAGCAAGGAAGAAAAGTTAGTGGGAGTTGTGTAACCATCATAGGATGAAAGAGAAGGGAATTATGTAAAGGAGATGACCAATGAATTTGTATCTGTCTATCAACCTAAATGCAACCAGATGTAGAGCAGGGCTAGGGACCATTTGGCCCTCCAGATGCTGACAGACTATAACACCCACCATACCTGACCATTAACCAAGCTGGCTGGGATTGACAGGAGCTGTAGTCCAACAACATTTGGAGGACAGGGGTGGGCAATTGGGTTATTTTCAGTGGCTCATGCCCACCCCCCAGTCTTAAGTCCAGTTCTCTATACTTCTGCATTAGTGTTTTGTTTGTTGTTATGTTATATACATATTTCTGTGTTTTTATACTGTAAACCAGCATGTGATCCTCAAGTGAAGGGTGGAACAGAAATTTAATAAGAAAAAGAAAGAAAAAAGGCCTCATGAAAATTCATTAGCATTTCATTGTACCTTTTCCCCCAAATGAGCCCATTATTGTATATAATTTTGCCTAAAATACACATTTTTGCAAGCAAATTCCCATAATATAATTCATTTTCACTATTTAAAGAAGTGTGGACTTTCAAGGATAGCTGAATTTCAATTTGAGGAAGTGCAAATTAGAAGAGTTTCACATCAAAATGCAAAATGGACTTAATTTCTCCTCTATCCCTGCTGGAAGACCACTGGTGTCCCTCCCTGCTTTAAACGAACTGCTTCAGTCTCACCACAGCTGCAAACTGCTAATGTGTATGAACATTCAGGCTTAAGGGGTAGTCATTCCTGCTCTAAAGCGTTAGGATTAAAACACTGCTGTTTAGATCCATAGTAGCCAACATGATGCCCTCTAGATGCAGCTTTGACTATTATTGCCATCCAGTGGAGGCTGGTCCATTCTGGCAAATGGGGCAGTGCCCCACCAATTCAGTCTCTCCCTAGGAGTTGCACTGTCTGCAAGCTTTCTCCTCCTTAGTCTAAGTTTTGACCTAGTAGAAGAACTCAGCAGGGAGGAGGATGGGGAGAAAACTAGAACAGCTTGTCACTGTCCACCTTCTATAAGGCTCCTTGCCTTTTGTCCTACCTGTCACAGTGGGCACCAGCCACTACCTTCCCCATCATCCCTGTCTGTTGACCATGCTGGTAAGGTATGGTGGGAATTGCAGTCCAATGACATATGGAGGACAACATGTTGGCTTCCCCTGATTTAGATCTTTGGTTTATGTTAGTTCCTAAAACCTGTCCGGTTTTTTCCACCCTGGATTAAAACATACTCTGTATGTGTGTGCTTAATTCCCTTCAAACCAATCTGTAGGAGAGCATATAATGAATCTCAGTCCGTGGCCGACCTGTTACTTCACCACTAATGTGAATGTCTCCCAGCATTTCTTTTTATTGTAAATTATAACTGCCAGGAAAGGCTAAGTCCCTGTGATAATTATTCAGTCGGATAAGAGAAATCAAACCTCACCACACTTGTGAATGAATGTCAGAAGACTTCAGTTCATTTACTCATTGGAATCCATTATCTGTTCTCTTTCATATGAATCCTCTTAATAGGACTTGATTCTTGATCTGGATGCAGGACATTTCATTATCCTTTACTCCATTGAGCTGATGCTCTAAAATTATACTCGGCACGCATCCTGTGTAGCTAGATGGCTCCAAAATTAAGTGGCTATCCAAGCAAATGGTGATGAAATATCTCTCTGAAAAATAAAGAGGTCATCAGTGACAAGCAGTGAGAGATAGAAGAAGCTGATGCAGTCTGATAGCTAAAGGGCTGCATTTGTGAAAAGGAAAGAAAGCACTGATCATATCGTTCCCTCTAATACTGAATCTGGGCAGGATGTGCTGATGGCTTTGTAGCCAAAATACCACACTATCCATGAACAAAAGAAAGGCATCTGTGAGTTGGGGGTAAGCCCTATGCTATGCAGAAGTACTAAAATGAATCAAAACCTGAACCAAAAAAAGAAAGGAAAAGGTGGGTTGTACATGAATGTGCTGTTGTAGGTTAGAGGGGGCAAGGGAAGGTGCTCAGAGTGAATGTGAAAATGGGAGTGAAATTAACATAAACTGCATCCCCAGTGGTTTAGAAGAAAACAATTAGTGCTGGGATAAAGAGAATGCAAAAGGAGGTAGGGAAGGAGGTAGAGAAAGGAGCACTCAGAAGGACAACTAGAAGCTAAAAAAAGAAAAAGAAAACAAATGCTATTCAAGGTTGCATTAACAGATGTATGCAGTTTGAGCTGCTAGACTAGCTTCTTGGCAGCAGGATGATATTGCTTACTGGGAGGGAGGGAGGGAGGGAGTGGTGGGGGAGAAGCTTCCTGCCAGTGTGTTTGCACCATACTGACCACACAGCTGAATCTCCTATCCCTCCTGGTTAGGAACAGCAACCCAACTGCCAGGAAGATAACATTAGATCTCCACCACATCCAATGAGAGGCTCCAGAATGGAATCCTCCAATGAATCCTGAGAATTATAGATTGGTACAAAAGTAGATCATCCTTTCTTAGTGAATATTTATTTCATAGAGGTTTCTCCCTAAGAAGAAGGGGTGAATGTCAAAACTAGAATAAATTGCCAGTGCAGACATACCCTTTTCAGAGATGGAGATTCCCCCGCCCCCCCACTTCCTATAACATATATTGTGGCCCCATTTTTGACAGATGCAGAGCACAGCTAAATGACTATTTTTTGCCAACTATAAATGCCATCAAGGGACATAACTCTGTATTTTTTGGCCTTGTACTGAACTTAGTGTAAGACCAGTAGAAACCTCTGTGCATTTATTCATTCTCTTTAGCTTCCCACCTCCCATTTCCACCACTAACTGAGATTGCTGATCAAAATGAGACACGTTTGCATGTATCATTGGTAGGTTTAGGAGAGAATATTGAGAGATCCCCAGTCTAAAAAGAAAAAGAAAGAAAACGTAACCTTCCCTATTCCCTTGTGCTATAAATTGAAGTCAAAGGTAAGGATTAATTTTCCATTTAGTTTTAATGGGTTGTGCTTATTTGTTTGTTTGCTTGGAGGACCGCTGAGCTTACTTTCCTAGTTCTATTACTTCGTGTGGCTATGGGTGCTTATCATTAATTACAGGAAATAATTGGGACCAGCAATTTGGAATTAAAAGTGATGTGGAGGAGAAAGCATTTGTATTTTTCAAAGAGACAGTCCTCATCACCAAGGGATGTGCTCTGCTAAAATAATGGCAGCAGAGTTCAGCTGCAAGCTTTGAAAGTTCTACGGCCTGCAGCAATTCTGCATAGATTGAAACATTGTCTGTTTCTTTCTCCAATGTCTGGATTGTCATTTCAGAAACGTACAGTAAAACAATCAGCGCCACGGACAGCAAAGCCATTCACAAATGGTTCTCTGCATCTCTCCAGTCAGGTTCCTCACTATCAGTGGCTAGCATCTGAAACAGAACTTAACTCTGTCTAGGCATCTAAGTCCTCCTGTGATAAGGGGAGGGGAAGGGTGCACTTTCTGCAACCACCTGCTCCGTGGCATTCTGCTCAGTGCCAGACTCCATTTGTTAGAGGGCAAAGGTCTGCAATGGGAAGCCTGCTCTGGAAGTGTAGGCTCTCCGTGTAATTTAGAACACCAATCACAACAGGAGAAAGTTGGGGGCTAAAGGGCAACAAATTTTCATCCTCCAGCACCAATCCAGAGCATTGTGGGAAGGAAATGGAAGCCACCAATATGTGTTTGTGTGTGTGGTTTGCATGCAGAAGATCCCAGATTCAGTCCCCGACATCAGTTGTGTTTGGGAGAGATTCCTGTGTGAAGAGAGCCACTGCTGATCAGTGCATGCAATACTGAACTAGGTAGACCAATGATCTGACTCTGTATAAGGTAGCATCTTGTACAGAGAGTAAGTTAAGGGCCATGGATTATTGGTAGAGCATCTGCATGCAGAAGGAGGTCCCAGGTTCGTTCCCCAGCATCTCCAGATAGGGCTGGAAGAAGCCATGGAGAGCTGCTGCAAACCAGTGTAGACAATTATGAGCTAGACGGACCTATGATCTGACCTAGTGTAAGACTGTATCCTATGTTCCATTAAAAAAGAAATCTGCATAGTGTCCTCCTTTATCAGAGGGATTACAAAGAAAATTTCACAATTTTTTCTCAGGAAATTGTCTTCTGAGAAATTTTGGCTTAGTTCTACATCTGACCAAGCAAACCAAGCTTTCACTTGGTTTGTTTTCCCAACCTTCATTAAGCTTGGGGCATGCTGAGGTTCAGAATGCAAATGATTTCAGAGGAGAATGACACATGAAAAAGATATTGAGGGTTAAACCAAAACAACACTTTTGAAGCCAAACCACAATAGAACACTATGCAAATGGAAAGCATTAATCATTCATAATAACCTTTCCTTGTGACTCAAATATTAGTAAGGTAAAGGCAAAGAGACCCCTGACCGTTAGGTCCAGTCGTGAACGACTCTGGGATTGTGACACTCATCTTGCTTTATTGGCCAAGGGAGCCGGCGTACAGCTTCCGGGTCATGTGGCCAGCATGACTAAGTCGCTTCTGGCGAACGAGAGCAGCACATGGAAATGCTGTTTACCTTCCCACCAGAGCGGTACCTATTTATCTACTTGCACTTTGACATGCTTTCGAACTGCTAGGTTTGCAGGAGCAGGGACTGAGCAACGGGAGCTCACCCCATCGTGGGGATTCGAACCACTGGCCTTCTGATTGGCAAGTCCTAGGCTCTGTGGTTTAGACCCCAGTGCCACCCAATAGTATGCCACCCAATACTACGCCAAGCCCATTGCCAGCTTTGACCAAACAGATGTGTGAGGGAGACAAGCCTATGTGCTTTACTGTCTTAAGATAAACACAGTTGTCTGCTCATAACAGATCCCCTTGAATGTCAAGATCTTCCAAAACATATTGAGACATCATTTTTACTTACAGGTTATTACACCGCCAAGGGCCTATGACTAGTATATGTCAGCTTCCATGTGTCCATATTGGCCAGCCTCTGAGAGCTAATGTTGTTTCCCATGCCAATAAATCTGCTGCTATGTTGAAAGAAAATACCGTCACCCAACATAATCACCAGTAACTGTGAAGATTTCATCATGCTGCAAAAATGGTTCCTCAAACACCTCCATAGCATAATCCAAAGGCTTTTAACGCATCCCCTTTGCTCAACTGTAACTTTTCTTTTTAGCTATGTTGAACACATATTTCAACCTTCATCAACTACTCCTTTGTGAATGGACAAGTGGGAACAAATACAGCCCCAAGTCCAAATAAATCTAACCAATCCCAGCAACACTGAATCACTGTCTATTTGTCTCAGCTTTAGCAGCTTAATGACATGCGTGCACACTCATGCCACAAATCCTGGCTGCCCTATAGGACTTTTTTCAGCTTTTCCTGTTTAATTCTGAACAAGTTTAACACTGACTCTTCCCCTTTGAGGGCTAACAAAGAGGGAGCAAATAAGGAGAAGGTTTCCAATATTATCTAAAATATTGTCAGTCTTAATCGGCTGTGTAAATGACACCTCCTGCATTCCCAGAAGAGCTAGAGCTGTCTGATTCACTTTCGCATTAAATAGTTTAATCATAACTACTCAGCTAAGATAGGGCAGGGGTACAAACAAATAAAGTGATCACTCCACGACAGGAAATTGGCCAGCAGAAATCATAGCACTTATACACCAGAAGCATTCACATCTAATCAAATAGCTCAGTTGGTTAGAGTGTGGGGCTTATAACACCAAGGTTGCAGGTTCAAGCCCCATAACGGGCAGGTGCATAGTCGTGTATTGCAAGTTTTGGAGCAGATGATCCTCACAGTCCCTTCCAACTCTTATCTATGATTCTGTGATTCTACTGGAGCCTATTAGATTATCAAACTGAAAGCCATTTCATACCACTACAAACCATTTCATACTACAATTTACTGTAAGAGTGTGGGTGGTGAGATTTTGGAATGGTGGATAAACCTGGTAAATGCCTTAAGTCTTTCACTGAAACCAAGGCTGTTCATCTGGACCAGACATAGCCTGGATCCTGAACCAAATTTGGGTCATTCTGGGGTTTGTCCAGAGTGTGTTGAGGCAGCAGTGAATTGTCTCATGTCAGGTCCACCTGAAGCAATTTGGAGCTGTTAAAAGGGCTGAGAAAGAGAGAGAGAAAAAAAATAAATATATGGTCAGGCAGAGAAGAAAAGAGGGAGAAGTAAGCAAAATACAACATTAAAACAATTTGTATTTTTTGTAATTGTAAGTTTTTCAATTACAAAAAGCAACATAAAATGACAATAGCATCTAATAAAAAGTAACAAAAATTCAAAAGAAGAAGAAGTAAGCAATGAAAAATAGTCTTTTTGAGATCCCATAAATAGAACCATACTATTGCTGACATGTTAAACAATCACCATTTCTACTTTGAAACATGTGGATTGATGTTTGCTCCAATTCAGTAGACAGTGGTTTTTCCCAGGGAAAGTGGTGGGATGGAAGAAAAACCTCTCAGACCTGTGCCTAGAAACCATGAGAGAAATGGGAGTGTGGATGAGCCCTTAGTCTAAAGATGTGGAGGGGGTTGACCACATCCTGCCATTTTATATAGAGTAACTCTGCCTACCAAGGCCAGGGTTGCAGAATGCATAAACCTCAAGATGTTGCTGGACTACAAGTCCCATTTGGCAATGCTCCAAGCCACGGCACTCCCTTGAAGGAAAAGAACCAACTTATCTCATGGCTACCATATTGACCTGAAATTATCAGCCAACCAACGCAGAACAAATGGTTTTAGCTTTATCAAGGCCTAGGAGGGAGGGCGGTGGACAGGGTGGAACTTCCAAGTTAGCAAGGTTAAAGCTTTCCTCCTTTAGCAGAGTGGGGCAAGGGTCATACAACCAAACAGTGGCAGCAATACAACCTCTCATAGGGTTTTGAAATGCCAGTAAAATCCAAGAAAAAAGGAGTGTGGGGTGATGAGAGTGAAGCATAGGAATTTATGGTTGTCAGGTTGCTCCAGGACTCAGCTTAGTGGCCACAGAACAAAGGCAGAGGACCAATTGACTTCACACTGCAATGGGAATCCTGCAACTACACCTAACCAGACTGGGCTGGAGCCTCTTGCTGCAGGCATCCAATAGGCGCATTATCTTCTTTCCTGCATTGGTTTGTTTCTGTCCTGGAAGCTACAATCCCTGGGAACCGGTGGACATTGATTGGCTGAAGAATTTTTATTGCATTTCCCCCATGTGAGTTAAATGAGATCTCTCTGCACATGCTGCACTCTGCCTAAGGATTGAGCAAAAGCCTAACACTACCCCTTTAGGGTGTGTCTCTGTGTAGTTCAGTTCCAAATAAGTTTTACAACAGTGCTCTGTCTGTGGCACCACTTTTCTCTGTATTGAGAGGTTCCAAAATACACCTCCTGACTACACATCCAATCTTTGCATGTTTATTGTTTGCTTATCCAAATACAGACATTGTTTCCACTTTAATCTGTATTTCATGAGTACATCAGAATTAAGAAAAGGAGTACATTTGCTTTCTCACTGAGCAGAAGAAAAAGCAGCTTATCACCAAGAGCATTTATGCTAACAATACTTCTTGCTTGCCATGTGCTCATTATCCTGAACATTTAAGATAACAATGCCTCTCACTTGCCATGTGCTCCAAGTTAATGACATCTAGTCTTACCAAAGCATTGTAAATAAGAGAGAGAGAGAGAGTTCTCTGCAGTCCTTGGCACAACTGCAGAGGTTCTTTAAGATTCTTGGTCATCCTTTTCATTTGTAATACCTAAGAAACAGCTTCCCCTTGTTTTATGAGGCCATCTATCCAGTGACCTGTATCTGCCCCCTCCGCACGGTTGATTTCAGTTCTGCCCTTGAAGCGTGGCTCTGGCAGAGCTGCCAACACACACTCAACATCCTTCTCTGCTTTTCATATGCTGTTCTTATAAGAGCTCCATAGACAGGAATGGAATTAAATTTCTCATCCATGTGCATTGCCAGAATCTCTTCCTTTGCTTGCTATTATGTGTTCTAGCCAATGCTATTCCTACTCAGAACAGACTCATGAGCCTTCTCTATAAAAGTAATTACATATTACTATATAATAGTTATATTATAATTATTATGGCTTATAAAAGCCAAATATACAGGTGTAAAATTAATAAACAAATAAAGGAATTACAGCTATGGCAAAATCCCTCAGTGAAATTGGGGGTAAGGTAACGTACTGAGTCTGGGTGACTTAACCCTAGTAACTCTAGAATTATACATAAAATGCATAGAATTCATAGAATTATGCATAGAATTCCTGTAAATTCGGGAATTCTATGTATGTGGTAGCATTTAATTATACGCAGCAGAAAGGAATCTTCTATCATTGTGTGGTTCCTGTGACCACCTACTCCTTGAATTGGGAATAAATTCAAGATGCAGCAGGATGAAAACCAAACTAGAATTTTATCAACCAGCACTCTGTGAGTGCTTAATTGTTTTTGCTAGTAAAGAAACAATACTTAGTTTCAGTCAAAACATCTATTACACATATACTTATGATGAAACTTATAACTTTCCTCTATATGATGGTTTCTAGCAAATCAAATTCCTCCTAGGATGGCTCTTTTACCCTATCTGTAAAATATCTCTAGCCACTTTCTGTGATGTCTTCCTTTCCCTGAAATTTGCATGTGCAAATTTGCCCTTGCCCAGGACTACTTTTCCAGCCAAGCCCTATATGGCTGTTAATCTGTCAGATTCCACTATTATACTCTGCACTTCATCCTGATTGTTGTTTATCTATCCAGCCATGATTGGCTAGGAGGATGACATAAGTCTGTCTATCACAACAACCATGAACCCAGAAAACTGTAAAACCAATAAAGAACCATTCAATATATTAAAAAAAACCATAAACAAATGTAAAACAAATATTTATATGTATAAACGGAAGTGTAAAAGCTGCATAAGAGTTTGCTGCTGATTTAGCTCACCTATATCCCACTGGAAATTACAGCAAGTAAGTAATCTATATTTTGCAGTATTTTTATTTTGTAAGTTGCCTTGAGACTATTTTTAGTAACAGGCAGCTAAGAAATTAAATAAATGGATAAATTTTGTTTTACTTGCTGATTGGTTTTTGACACTTTGTCAAAACTGTATAGTTTGTTAATATTGTTTGCTTTTATCACTTTAATGGCTTTTGGATGAAACATGATAAAGAATTGTTGCTGTTGCTATTTTATTTTTGTTTATTATTATTTCATCACCACCAACAAAATGCATATAAGTTAATGCCTCTTTAATCTCTTATCCCTCTTCTCATCATATGTTCCAAGACAATGAAGTTTATGGTTCCATTAAAAAAAAGCCACCTGATTTATTTAATAGATTGATGTGAATTTCATTCGATGGGGAGAGAAAAGTATGAGCCACTAGACCTAGGGTTTTGACAGCACATTTTTAATTCTCTTCTTTAGCATTGAAATGCTCTTTGCCTTTGCAAAATGTCATTGAAAAGCAATCCACCTGGGACATTTGCAGAACACAGGACTGTGCATAGAGTTGAACATTAGTTCCGATGTGATAAATAAGGAAAGATTTCTTTGCCCACCAATACCCACCATCCCACCAGCACCCACATTTCCACCCAAGATTTATAGCTAGGTTCAAAAGATTTCTCCTACAGGGAAATAGGATAGGCCACTCCTGCAGAGGCATTTTCAAAACGGCATTTTGATTCACAAGCTGTCATAAATCACAAAAAACTAGGGGAAATGTAATATCAAGTTCTGTTTTATTAAAAGTCTCTCAGCATTCACAGCTTCATCATTTTTAGTGAACCATCCAGTTGTGTGTGTGTGTGTGTGTGTGTGTGTGTGTAAAATATGGTTCGGTAAGTGGCCGACTGTTAAGCAAGGAAATGCTTTGGCAACAAAAGCCATGAGGATCCCACAAAATGACAAAAGAAAAGTGGAGAGACAGGGGAATAAATGTGTACAGAAAACACACAGATTTGTCATCTCTCTCACCTGAAGCCTAGATACTGCAATGGGGAGATGGAGTGCATGAAGAGAAGGGTTTACTTTGAAACCACTGCCAGTTTCCTTATTGTAAGGTTGGCTTTTGTGTGTATCCATATCTATCTAGCTATTCTAGTCCCTTTTACTCTGCAAAGAGAAAGGTAGATTCATAAGCGGAGCTGAGCTAATTTCTCATTCAGTTAGCATTTAGTCTGGATATTCACTTCCCCTTTAAAGTTCAAGTACTAGGGCACTTGGAAAGTACTCCTATGGTGGCCAGTTTGTTACACATGCTACTATAAAGAGAAGCTGGATGGGTGGCAGTTGGGGCTGCCTGGGTAGGAAGGAAGACAGAAGGTAAACCCATCTCCCCCCCTCAGACACTGCATAACATTCACATCCTTGTTGTGAGCATTTTGCCCCCCAGTGAAACCCAGCAAAATTTTCTGATATCTTTATGTGTGTATATGTGTGTACAGTATCTCGTATATTTCGGGGTATTTTCATATATATATATATATATATATATATATATATATATGAATGACAGTAACTATACCCTAGCCTAATCTAATTGCAGCAGTTAAGAAAGTCCTGAATAACTTCATTTTTATTGTGCTAGCTCATAGACGTCAACCATGTATACAGTGTTCAAAGGCAATTTTATGCCAGGATAATAATTTCACCAATTCCCCCCGCTCAAAAACACCCTCACCCTAAACTGCTCTGACAGGTTTTCAACTGTGGGACTGGACAGGTGTTGTCTTAATGCTTTTAAGAGCTCTATATGCATTTCTAATAAACAGTATGGTTTGAGATCCCTTGCACAGTTATAAGTAATAACATGGTCGATATTGTCTCCTTGAAGTCAGCGTAAGTAGCAAGAGAAGTGGTCAACGACCTATTTTTAAGCAGCGAAATAAAATGGGGTAGAGGCCACCGGGAAATTGTAATCAAGTTATAGCAGAACAGCACACAACCAACACTATAAAAGCATGTCATGGGGAATCAGAACAAAAGTGCCTCTATTTCAGCATTCTTACTCCAGCTACAGTGAGCCAGATGCCTCTGAGAAAGTAATAAATAGGATCTGATGGAAATAGGCAAACTGTATTGTTTGTCCCCAACACCTGGTAATTAGAGGTCTCCTGACTCATTATATAAATCTAAATTTATTTATTTATTTTGGCTGTCATTGCTAGCATCCACTGAAAGTCTTTTCTCCCATTGCTGCTTTTTTTAAAAAAAATAGTCATTATACATTTACTGTAGCTTGCATGTCTTCTGGTCCAATGTTCTGGTGTGAGCCAGCTGAGTCGTACCAGGCATCCAGGCTGAAAAAGGAGTGTCTTCCAGTCCAGCACTGTGGCACGAGCTTGCTGACTTGCACCAGAGCAAGTGTCATTTCATCTGACATAGTGGAGAAAGCTAGCTGACTCGTACCACAGAGCCAGGCCAAAAAAATAAACATTCCAGGATCTAATCAGAAGCCAGGATTGGTTTCTGTATTTACCTGCTTAAATTGAGACAGTTAAGCAGTATGCACCTGATGAAGCTGAGCTTGAAGGAATCATTATATTATAGCCAATAGAATGGCTTGTGGATTGTTCTTAGTTGGAAGTTGAGCATGATGCCCATGACAGCTTCCTCACTTTGGAAATGTGCCCATAGACCCGAAAGGCTTGAGAGCTTGTTCCATAACATGGGGAACACTGCAGAGTAGCACACAGCTACCACATATTTTGGCTTATCTAGTTATCCAAGAAACAATGGAAGCTAGCTGTGAATGATTTGTGGTCAATTGCCTTCATTTAACAAACTGTCTAAGGATGCCACTCAGTGGCATAGCGTGGGTTGTCAGCACCCGGGGCAAGGCAAGTAATTTGCGCCCCCTAACCCCTAACCTGCCGCCGTTGCCAGCTTCTTCTTGCTGCTGCCTGGTCTGGTCTGGTGTGGTTCTCTCCCACGCTCAGCGCTGCGCTGGGCGGCCGCTGCACTGTCCCTACCCAGATAGTCCCTCGCTCTCTCTCCGCACCGCACGCCTGGCACCCACCCCCTCCACAGTGGGCGGCGACCCGGCGGCTCAGATCGGATTCGCACAGCCAGCACTGCAGTGAGAGAGAGTGAGTGAGCCAGGTAGGGGCAGAGAGCTGCGATTGTGAGCGCCCCCCCCCCCAGATGTTGCGCCCAGTGCGGCAGGGCCTCCCTGCACCCCCACGCTACGCCACTGATGCCACTCAACCAACATGAATAAGGAGACATAAACAGCCAACCTCTTCCTTTGCAGCCATTCTCCTCTGTTTACATTTTTAGATGCATGGTCAGCATAAGACAAGCAGGGTTAGTGGCCCAATTCCTCTAGTTAGTGGAGGTGTTGCTGCCCCTATGCAAAAGCATGCCTCTCTTTTGGCAGCCTACCAATAAATAAAGAGGAAAACATTCATTATTAATACACTGTCTCATTCCAAATTAAATGTAAATGTGCAAAAATGTGCAGAGGCCCCTCTCAATTTGGAATCTGTATTCATTCTGTTTTGCCCTGAAAATATGATGAGCACAACATTTCTCTCTCGGTAATTGTGCGTTAGAGTGTGTGTGAATGATCTGATGGCTTTTCAAATGCAAACCTGATAGCTCAGTTGTTTGGAGTATAGCATTGATAATGTCAAGGTTGCAGGTTCAATCCTCTTATGGGACAGCTGCATGTTCCTCCCCCCCCCCCCCCGCTTTACTGTTCTCCACACTGTTGGGAAAATTTGTTAGGACTGGTGTTGTTTGGCTTGATTGTTCATTAGTCTGGATGGGAAATGTAAGTGAAGAGTGATTGAGTAATCAAATGAGGCAGTATTGGGTTAAGGGCACTCTTGGTCACCATAGACTTTGCAGGGGTCATTGGGGATGCTTTTATTCTTGGCATGCGCACTGTGCTTAAGGGTGCTTGTTGACTTCCAATCCTTTTCTCTAGCACCACAGGCAATGCCTATACACATGCCCATCAGTAGGAAGGGACATGAACCCTCCAATTTAGGGAGATTCCCTACTGAAGAATATTTTGATTTGGTTACTCAGGTTGATTTCTGCAGATCCTCGAAGTTCTTATTATGTATATTACAACATATCCAACCTTCCTCCACAATTTGTGTCCTGGGTCTTCTTTAAGGGTGTGATGGCAATGACTTTCTGGTGAATGAAAGTCTTTTATCTCAACAATATTTCCACTTAATCTTCTCCAACTTGGTGCCCTCTAGATGTTATGGACTAAAACTCCCATCAGCCTCAGCCAGCATGGCTAATTTGACAAATGCACATTAAAATGCTGCTGAATTTTCATGAGGACATTAAAAGAAACAAACCTAGAAATGGATGGACTGGATTTAAGATGGGGGAAATGAAAAGCGGAGAGAAAATGAAATTGACAGATTCTCTAATCACGAATAGGGCTAAAACACACACACACCCTCTCCAATTTCACTTATATAACACAGAAACTACAATTCTCTATTTTCTTTTTCTTTTTGAGCACTGGTAGTTTTCCTCATGCCAAATCCTCAGTGTTCAGGTTCAGTGTAGATTGGAAGACCTGTTAAACAAAGAGTTGATCTGCCTACACCTTTCCTTCCATGTTTTATTTTAGGATGGACCTTAGGCAGGCTACCAACTAATCCACAGCACGTATAGGAAACATAAAGTTCACAACTGTGAAGAACAGGGGGGGAAAGATGGGGCATACCAAGGGTCAGCCTAATCTTCAGCATGAAGCAAAGAGCGAGTTAAAACATCATCTTGTTCTTTAGCCAGGCCTTGAACTTTTAACAGTGAAGGGATCAATCTTCTTCCAGACAATCCATTCTTCAGAGACATTTAAAGCCTCGGACATTTTTACTTCTGTTGCTTCTACAGAGATCTTTACATAGAACCCTCTACAGAGGGTTGTGTAACCCTTTTCCAGGTACCACAAAGCTTCCTTTATGTGTAAATTCTGTTTTGTATATGATGGATCAGTGAGAGCAAAAGAGGCATTATTTCGATTTTCCTGCTTCCTCTCGTTCCGAAGCCATTCCCAGGATTGCAAGGCAGGAGATGATGAAGCAGACTGGGAAAGGCAAACTTGTTTTGCACGTGTACTGAGATGGGGTGGGAATGTAGCAATTCTTAGATTTAATATAACTGGGGATGTGCCAAATGAACACAAATCTGAACTTGGCCATGTAGTTCCCTGGGTGACTTTGGGCAAATCATTGCCTCTCGGCCTAACCTACCTCACAGAGTCGTTGTGGGGATTAGAAGGAGGCACATGTCACCCTCAATTCCCAGTAGAAAAAAGGTGGGATATAAATACAAAAAGAAGAAGCGAGTAAGTAGAATCTGTCCCCTGCCAAACTCACTCACCATTTGGGGTGGGGGGATAATTGGGAAGGCTGGGAAATGGTGTGGAATCAACAGCACTTAAATTACTCATGACTAACCTGTCCCTTGGGACACGGGAGGTGCTGTGGTCTAAACCACAGAGCCTAGGGCTTGCCGATCAGAAGGTTGTGGTTCGAATCCCCATGACGAAGTGAGCTCCTGTTGTTTGGTCCCTGTTCCTGCCAACCTAGCAGTTTGAAAGCTCGTCAAAGTGCACGTAGATAAATAGATACCGCTCTGGCGGGAAGGTAAACGGTGTTTCCGTACGCTGCTCTGGTTCGCCAGAAGCGGCTTAGTCATGCTGGCCACATGACCCGGAAGCTGTACGCCGGCTCCCTCGGCCAGTAAAGCGAGATGAGCGCCGCAACCCAGAGTCGTCCGCGACTGGACCTAACAGTCAGAGTCTCTTTTTAACCTGTTTCTTTGATTTCAATGGGGCTAAAGCATGACTAACTTGGTCTAGATCCAGCCCATGGAAGGTAAGACTATCAATGGTGCCAGTACATCCTTCACAGTGGCCATAGGTTCCCTGATTGTTTGAATCTCTAATTGCCTGGACTAAGCACCCTCTTAAAGCAAAAGTGCACCCAATCAGTTGCATGCTCAAAATAGTGAAAAATTGGCAAGTTTTGAATGTCTTTATGTGTCTTTTTCAGATAACAGTTACATCATGATGATTTCTGTTGTATTTGTTATGTTTTGTTATTTCTGGTTGCAACAGGTTGTTGTACCTACAAGGTGTTTTTTTTAAAATAATAATAATAATAATAATAATGTAGTGCTATTCAAACTAACTGCATTCTTAACACATGATACCAGGAGCCGGGGGTTGTCCGCATTCCCAAAATAGTAGCAGAAGCTTACGCCTCTGAATCAGATCACTTTCTCTTGGGACAGATAAACACAGCTGAGATGTGCGAGACTCTTAATTTTAGTACCTGCGACACCATATGCTAAATGTGAGATTTAATATCTAAAGTGGTTGTCATTAAGAATTCAACTTAAAGTAACTATTATCAGAAATAGCATCTGGCAGATGTAAGTTTTCTCCCACACCTAGGACAAGAACTAACCACAATGCTGTTAATAATGAACTCCAAGGATACACACACAGATATGAAAAAATAAATTACTATAAAAGGCTACAGGCTTCTAGCTAGAAATTTCATGGTGAGCAAGCCTAAGGGGTCAAGGAATCATTACAGCAGAGCCTTATTGATAACTTAAAATGTTTGAAGTTATTTCATTTCATTAAATATCAACAACATACCATTTTAAAATAAGACCCACTGCTTGTCAGTCATGCCAGTGAGTAATATGATAGAATACTGCCTGTGTGCTTTATATCTCCACAAGTTTAAGGCTGAAGAATGAGAGGTACCATTCAGAAAGGGACCAAGAATATCCTTGTGAAGAGAGGCAGGGCCTTCACAAGTCACCCTGAAACTACAGGGCTGAAATGGTGACATTGAAAATGGTAGCCACAAAGCTGGAGTTAAGGAACCTTTGGTCTTCCCAATATTGTTGGACTACAACTCCCATCAACCCTAACTATTGGCCATACTGGCTGGGGTTGACAGGCACTGGAGTACAACACCATCTGGTCTAAGCTGAAGATTTATACAGACAAAGAACGAGGCATGTCGGCAGAGCTTAAACGTCATTTCCACTTAGTTCATCCTAGAAAGTGCCTGTCGGTCTAGTTTAAATTCATCTACTTGAGTAGCACTGTGGTGAAATCCAGGGGAAAGTCTGTAACTCCGTTGTAGGGCATATATTTTGCATACAAGAGGTGATAGGTTCCATCTCCAGCTAAATGGATCTAGTAAATGATGGGAAAGACCTCTGCTTCAGACTTTGGATCATCATTGTTGCTCAGTGTAGACAATATTGGGGCAGAAGGACAAAAACAGTCTGACGGTATAAGGCAGCCTCCAAGATTCCTATCACACACTATATAATAAAATGTATAAAGACCAATATTGTATGGGGGGTGTGGACATGGGTAATATCCTTGCCGGTTTATGTTGTTCAGTTAAGTTAAGTGTACTGGAATGGAAAGAAACAGCTCGTTGGATGGGGCAGAGCCACTATTGTAGTTTCCCACTTGCTTATGAGGAGGGAGAGGAGGGGACAAGGGGATGTTGAGGCTGTTGCAGTGCAAATGTACTGGCAGGAGCACTAGATTGGCTCCACCAGAGTGTTTGCCTCACACTGAGCACACTGTCACCTCAGCCCCTACCCCTCTCCTCCCTACAATGCAACAGTGAACTAGCTGCCAGGAAACTAGAGTACAGACTGTATCTCCATGCAGCAAACCACTTCTGGATGTGAGTAGCTTCTATGTGATCTGTTTCCCCACATGATTCTAGCTAGCCCATCTAGGAGAAAGAAAACTCTAATCCTAAATTCTGCAGTGATTAACAATAACCAACACATAAATCTTAGTTATTACGCCCTCCTTTTGAGATAGGTAGTTCAAGGGACTAAGCTGTTCTTCAAGCTGAGGACAAGAGGTTTTAAGATGCGGAGAGCATATGAATTACCTCATGGAAATTAATCAGCATTTTATTGCAAATTTCTCCTAAGATACAATTTTTTGTATGTAGCTTTGCCTAAAATGATGCACTTGTGAATGTTCACAATTATATGCATTTTGGTCCACATTGCTGAGCTGGATAACTGTACTGCAAAATTTGGAGAAATGAGAATTTCGAATGATTGCTGTGTTTCAGTTTGCATAGTGTAAGGTAGGTTTGCCTTTAAATGTGGACTGAATCAAATTCCTTCTCAGCCATAGCTGCAAATAGGGATGGAGGAGAAATTTGATTTAGCATGCATTTGAAGCTGAATCCACTCCAGCCATTGTAGCTGGATATTGGGAACTGTAGTCCAACAACATATGGAGGAAAACAGAATCCCCAACCCTGCCTTTAACCCAAGGCTTATGAGTCATATGTGGCCATCCAGGGTTCTCTAGGACACAACTTGTCTATGGGCCACGCTCTCACTCAGTGCAATTTTTCTAGAAAAGGAGGTGCTGCAACTCACCATGAACGGCTCCCTTGTTCTCTCATAATGGCAATGGTGCCCACCCGAGAGATGCCGGAACTGAGTTCCGGCTGGAAAACCCCCCTGTTCTCAGCCATTCTGCTCTATGATCTCCAGAATGCTAATGTCTGGCTTCAGTGTGACTTTGAGCTGTGATCATGTCTTGCTGGCTTGAGTGAAAAGATGTGATTGTAGAATCCTCTGGCTTTTGTGTTGCTGGAATGCAGCCTATAGTATGAAAGAGTTTGTTGCCTCTTAACCACTGGCATATGGTCTCCTGAAGGGCCTCTGCAACAGAACATCACCCTTGGGCCGCCAAAGGTTCCCATCCTTCCTTCTTAGGACTGTTTGTGTGTGTTTACAATGGCAGACTAGCATGCCTACTACTTCTCTGGAGGCGTCTTGTGAAGTCTCCCAAAACAACAACAACAACAACAAAACTCAACACCTTTGTGGATGGTTCATACTTACATATTCATGCTGGGATGTCTGGAACATCAAGTGAAGGCTTCAGTGTGTGAATGGATCATCACTGCTTAGCAGCACATATGGGATTTTCAGTTGGCCTCAGATTCAATGTTTTTTGGTGGAATCTGTTGACATACTTTGGGACTGACATATTTCAGGACACAGGCATGTCTTTATGAGGCAGCCCATATTCTAATCAATACAAACATTGTACAAAAACTCAAAGGCAATTTGGGGGATGTTCCAGGTTATAAAGTTCCCAGCCACCTCAAGTTGTGATGGCAGTTTTCTTGTTTTTGGTAGTGAGTCCTACCTCATCTCTAGACTTTGATATTCTTTCTAAGAAAAGAACTTCCCCTTGGTAATCCAGCATTCTATTAAAATTGGATGCAGCAGTCACACTACTTGAGCTTATTCACTGTATAATCCATCATTATTTGCCAGAACTCTGAGTGATTTGTGCTTTTTTTTTTTAAAGGAAGCTTTTAAATATTTCCCTTTCTGCACACAGCAACGTATACTACTCGGTCAGGAACCGTAAGTGGAAGGGACAACTGTGAATTGGTGTAGAGTGCACAGCCTAAGTGTTCTAATAGCAGTATGCTACAATTTATGTTTATACTGCTTAGTTGGTTTGGGTATATTCAGCATATCATTATTCTATCAGAACTGAAAACTCCTAACTGGCTTGCATATTTTTTTTTAAGCAGATGCACCTATACCTGGACCAAAATACTGCACCTAACATTTTTAAGGAGTTTGCAACTCAGGGGTGGCAAACCAACAACAATGCCCCACTCCCTTCCTTTTTAATGTCTTCACTATATCCAGAGTAATGTTTCCTGCCCTCACACCTATTTAGCTGCATGGCAGTGCCATGTAACCAATGGGATTTTGCTAAGTGATGATCTCTAGTGTCACAAGGTTGCAAGGTGACAGGGCTGGCCCTATCAATAGGCAGAGTGACAATGGCCTCAGCTGGCAATTGCTGAGAGGCAGCAGTGAATGCTCTTTCAGCTGTTCCTTCTAAGCTCCCCACCCCCAGCTATACCCTTCTAGCGGAAAACAAGCTTGTGTTTGCCCCATGGTTTGCTCTGCACCCCCCATAACTAGCTGCTGCCCTCAAGTGTGTTGAAGAACACTACCCAATTACTAGTATTGAAGTAAGATCCAATTGGCAGTCTGGTCCATTTCTATCCATCAAATGCAGGGACAGGAATGATTTTGTTCTTCGCTGCTTCAGGCAGCAAAATGTCTTGGGCTGGCCCTAGGTGGAAACCATCTCCAGAACATGTTCAGTCTTGCATTACAATTCCAAAGGTCACAATGTGGGGGTTTGTAAAGGCACTGAAGACTAAGTGCCTTGGGTTATGCTGGGCCTATGCAAAGTCACGGCCAGGTGGAATAAATCCCAGCACTCCTTGGATGTGAACCAAATGATTCTTCTGCTCATCCCTAATTCAGACTTAAATAGTTGCCATTCATTCTCACAACAGCAAAATGTTAAAAATGACAAGGTTTATAAGGGTTATTAAGTTTTGTAATAGGCTGTTCTTTTGAAACTTGTTATATGCTTGTTCTATTCCCATCCATTAGCTGTGTTCGCCACTCCCCATCCTCCTTCCAGCAAGTGATGGATCCACAAGGGCCACAATGAAATGTGTGTAAATAAAGCACTCCTTGGGTGGGTGTGGAGGAATGGGAATAAGAGACTTTGCATGTGTTCAAGAAAGAACCCAGGAAGGAGCTTTGATCTATGCAGGATGACTGACAGGTAAATGAAGCCCTTGGAATGAGGAAGAACAAGTTTTGTCTTTTTGTCATAAAATAATTTTCTTACAAAATCTGTTTCAATATAGCTTCACCCTCTCTCGTTCGACTCACACTTAAAGCTGCAGCCTTCACCAACCAAGGTGTTAGATTTTTCATAGAGGGCTTTTTGTTCAGCATCACTAAAAGGATGGCTATTTTTAATGAGCTGGCTGACAGCCTGGATTTAAAAGTGGTTTGTCTTTAAAAGGTGTGATGCAAAAAAACCAATGACATACGGATGGTGGTTTTTTTTAAAAAAAGTTATTTGAAATTACATAGTGAGTTAACTGGTTTTCAGCCAGTGGTTCAGGACCTAAGAGTTGTCTCAAGGCTATAGTGTGAAGGCACATGATGTAGTCACCACACTGAAGATGAGTGGGTCTAGTTCTAATCGGGGCCTGATTGAGAGAATAACTTGGGAACTTACCCATGTCTCATTCAGTACCATGTCAGAAGAATACCAGTTGCTGCCAATCACTAGTGGGGAGAGTGCTGATGTTCTCATGTCCTGCTTTCGGACTTTCTATTGAGAACAGGATGCAGGACTTTGGCTGAGCCTTTGGCCTCTGTTAGCAGAGCTATCTATCATCTATCTATCTATCTATCTATCTATCTATCTATCTATCTATCATCTATATCTATCTATCTATCTAATCTATCTATCATCTATCTATATCTATCTATCTATCTATCTATCTATCTATCTATCTATCTATCTATCTATCTATCTATCATCTATCTCTCTCTCTCTCTCTCTCTCTCTCTCTCTCTCTCTATCTATCTATCATCTATCTATCTATCATCTATCTATCTATATCTATCCATCTATCTATCTATCTATCATCTATCATCTATCATCTATCATCTATCTATCATCTATCTATCTCTATCTATCTATCTATCATCTATCATCTATCATCTATCATCTATCATCTATCATCTATCATCTATCTATCTATCTTACCTATCATCTATCTATTTCAGAAAATGTATACACCACTTGATGGTAACAAACAAACAAACAAACAAACAAACAAATCCTCAAAGCAGTTTACAAAAGATAAAACAGTAAAATCAAGGGAAATTCAAAACCCTACTTTAAAACATGAAAAAAAGTTAAGGTACTGAAGCAGAATAAAATTACCTCTACTTTCTAAGCATCTGGGTAGGCTTGTCTAAAGAGGAATGTTTTAGCAGGTGCTGAAAAGGGTACGGTAAAGTTTCCTGCTTGGTTTCAATAGGGATGGAGTTCGAAAGTGCAGGTGCTGCCATGCTAAACAATCAACTTATTGCAAATGCGGATCGGGCATTTTGTGGCGCCTAGGGTGATACCAATTCTGTTGATGGATGCAGTCAAGTGGGCACAGGCAGAGTAAAGTGATTTTGTAGGTAAACTAGTTGCACTTTGTTAAGTGCTTTATTTACTAATAGAAACACCTTGAATGTGGCCCGGTAGCAAATAGCTAACCAGTGCAGATCTTTGAGCACAGGTGTTATATGCTGGTAAGGCCTTGCTCCTGTCAGCAATCTTCACCAACTGCAGCTTCCAGATCAAGCATGACTGAACCCCCAGGTAGAGCATATTGCAGTAATCCAGTTTAGAAGTAACCAATGTATGAACTACTGAAGCAAGGCTTTCTTGGTCCAGGAATGACCATATTTATCAAACCAGCTGCACTTGGCTAGAGGCACTTCTAGTCACAGAGGCTACTTGAGCTGGATTCAGTGACAGAGCTGGATTCAGAAGCACCCCCAAACTGGAAGCCTGCTCCTTCCAGGAGAGTCCATCCAGGGTAAGCAACTGACCAGTATCTTGGACGTGAGAACTATTCGCCTTCACTTCCTCTGTCTTGCTAGGATTCAAGCTCAGCTTGTTTTACATTATGCATTTCACCACGGAGCCTAGGCGTACCCTGATTCAGATGTTATACACAAACAGAGCTGAGTGTTATCAGCATGTTGATGGCACCATACCCCGACACCCCCAATGGCTTTATGTAGATACTAAATAGTGCTGAAGATAACGTAGCCACTAGGGGGCTGAAAGGCACTCTCCCAATCCTACTCTCTGGACTCAGTCCTGAAGATAGGATTGAAACCATTGCAATTGGTTCCAAATGAGGAAGCTGGTCGGGGGGATACAATGGTCAGTGGTATCAAATGCTGACGAAAGATCAAGAAGCAGGAGCAAGGTCACACTCCCTCTGTTCTACTCTCTGCAAAGGTCATCCACCAAGGTGACCAAAGCTGACTCAGTTTCATGACCAGGTCTGAACCGAGATTGAAATACATCTAAATAATCTGTGTCCTCCAAGAATGCTCGCAGCTCTCCCACCACAGCCCTCTCCACCACCTTCCCCAAGAAGAGGGTATTGGCAACTGACTTAAAGCTGTTCCAATCCAAAGGGTCCACAGCTGGTTTCCACAAATGCCTCTTTCAATGCAGCAGGAACCACCTGTGTTAACCACACTCTGAACCCAGCGAGTCATAATCTCTCTGCTATATTTGATAAACCAAAAGGGACAGAGTTTGAGGGGGCATATGGTCAGATGCCAGGACCTTGTCCATGCCAGCCGATTAAAGGTAAAGGGACCCCTGACCATTACGTCCAGTTGTGACCGACTCTGGAGTTGCGGCACTCATCTCGCTTTATTGGCCGAGGGAGTCGGCGTACAGCTTCCAGGGCATGTGCCCAGCAAAACTAAGCTGCTTCTGGCGAACCAGAGCAGCGCACGGAAATGCAGTTTACCTTCCCGCCGAAGCGGTACCTATTTATCTACTTGCACTTTGACGTGCTTTTGAACTGCTAGGTTGGCAGGAGCAGGGACTGAGCAACAGGAGCTCAACCCGTCATGGGGATTTGAACTGCCAACCTTCTGATTGGCAAGTCCTAGGCTCTGTGGTTTAACCCACAGTGCCACCCGCGTCCCGCCAGCCGATTACGTAAGGTGAAACCAAACACACAAAACATCATCAATAGTGGCACTGAATACTTCAACTTGAGTTCAATATTACTCCAGAGTCAAGTGACTTTATTTTCAAAGTGCATATCAAGTTGGTCACAGTGGGTCTTTGATGCCTCCAGATATCCTTCCCCCACACTGGCAGTCAGTAACCTCTGGACTGTTTGAGACAACTCCACCACTGCCTGCTAGAGGAAGCAGGAGGAAGAGGAGAGAACTCAGCCTCATAGCTGGGCTTGCAAAGCTTCCCTGCTGTTGGGGAAGTATGAGGACAGTTGACTCAGCCTAGAACCAGGACTTGTGCAGCCTTCAGGGACTTGTAGTGTTGGGGAAAAGTGTATGGAGGGAGGGGGTCAACCAAATGCCAGGTCTATCATGACCTGTGGGGCCTTGAGGCAAATCTCCCCAGAGGGAGAGAAATGCAAAATGGGTGAGGTGGTCATGTATGTCTTCCCGGCCATGCTCCATAACTTAAATCTGTGTCTGAGCACCCTTTCCTTGGTTCCAGTGCTTTCCCCACAAAAAATTGCTCTCTAAAGCTCAGTTGGAGCAAACATCAATCCACAGAAAACCCAAACTGATGCTCTGATTCAGCTTTAAAGAGTGGGTTTTCACAAGGAAAGCTCAGCGGGGGAAAACAATGTTCAGACATGGAGCTTTTAAGCATGGACCCATGCCTGGAAAGTGTGGGTCAAAAGGTTAATGTAGATATCCTTGAGCAGGCACACAAGTCAACTGGTCGTAGTCTTCCTCACTATAGTGAGATATATAATACATACATTAAATTACCACATGCACATATTATGTACATCTTATCATGAGAATCTTTACTTATACGCAGAAAGAAGGAGTTTTATCTCCATATGGCAGATAGGAAACTGAGGCTGAGAAAATGGCTGTTTGCCCAAGGACAACTTGTGACCTGAGATTTTGGCTGTGGACTTCTTGGTTTGCAGTTCACATTTTTTAGTGACTATATTATGCTAGAGGGCAGGCTGGGCTGTGGGGAGGCTATCATGAAGGAAGGAAGAATTAGGTTTTTTGTGTTCATCCCTGAGGACAAAAATGTTAAAAATGGAAATGTTAAAAGCAAAGTGAGAAAAAAAATATATTCTCACTTCAAAGTGAAATAAAATTGTTTTGAAAGGAGTCTTGGAATGCAATCTCAATGCAAAGAGAGCCTATTTAGAGAAAATGGGATCCATAAATGTCAACGACACCTGTAGGCTGCCTGTGAATGCCCCTGTTTTTTTGACAACTGCATTGATAAGCCACAAGCACATTAAAACAAACATGCTCACTTTATCAGGTTAGGGGGGGGGGAAGCAGGGGAAGTTGCTGAGTTGGAAGAAGAACCTTTTGAAAATCATTTGTTTCCCTGCAAAGTGGCAGAAAAAAAATATTTTGGAAGAATGGAAAGCAAGAAATAATGGCTGCATACCTCCCCCCCACCATCACAATAGTTTTGTTTTTTTTATTTTCTCTTTGGGCATGGAGAGCAGCAATCAGAAGTCCTTCATTAAAGTGTCTCAGCGCTATCCCATAACTCCTCTGAAGGGGAAAGTTCCATTATGAAACTGGTGAAGCTATTAACTCCCACTGATGTTAAGGGGAAAGACAACAGTCTGCACCCAAATTGTGCAGGGTTTTTTGTTTTGTTTTGTTTTGTTTTACCTTTAAAGCCTTAAACTAGTGCAGCAAACCCCCTTTGTATGCCCTATATAACCACCATGGGTTACCTTTCAGTTTTTGTGTGAGGTTAAGCTTAGATGCTTGAAGACTCAGGCAGAAGTTGAACAAATAAGAAAGATTTATTATACAGAACAGTGTTGATAAAACAAATGATGTGTTGGGAGATAATGTTCTTTCAGGAAATAGTTAACTTATTAATAATTATGCTAAAGCTAGTGGATGTTACAGGCTTCTAAATAAGGTTGTAAATGCCCAGCTTCTTTTAAACTTCAGTTGCTTATTTTATTACTCTTCAGTTGGATGTTACAGGTTTCTAGACTAGGTGGTAAATGCTCAGCGTATTCCCAGGTACTTCAGTTCCTTAACTTAATTGCATAGGTGTTACAGCTTAATACTTAGGTTCTTAAACAAGCTTAATGCACAGCTTCCTTCACAGTTCAATACTTTGGTTCCTAGCCAAGAAGATACTTTCAGTTTCTCAACCTCTTAACAATCACATTCCTGAGGTACTCCTAGCAGTATAACAAACCCAGGGGGTCACCACACCCCTCCTAACTGGGTTGGTAGCCTTCTCTTTCTAGGATATCTATCCCCTCCTGACTGAAATGAGACCTCAGTAGACTGTAACCTCACAGCTACTACTTCTGCTCAAATTCAGCCCCACCTCCAGTTAACTCCTGACTGAAGGCTCTCCCAAAACACTACACACTGTCTTTCTATCTAAGTTCAGAGACTCCTTTCTCTAGCTGTAGATATTTTCCTCAGAGTGGATGTTACACACAGAGACCAGAATCAACTCACTAACTCTCTCTTCTTCTTTTTTTAAATAATTTTTATTCAATTTTTAAAACACATAATTAAAAGACAAACACATCACAAAACACAAACAAACATAAACAAATCAAACATAAATAAATTCGTAATCTTATTTTCTTGTAACTTCTTTCAATCGACTTCTCCATACCTCCCTTTCGCTGCATCCTTATTTTAGAAAAAAAATTTTTAGCAACCCTTTAATCAATTTATCCATTTAGTTCCTTTTCATTAAATTCCCATAAATTTGTTGGTTACAGCTGTAATTCTCTGCTTCTTACCCCTTGACATCTTAACACTCCTCAATTTTACAACAGTTTTTAAGATACAGTGGTGCCCCGCAAGACGAACGCCTCGCAAGACGAAAAACCCGCTAGACGAAAGGGTTTTTCTGTTTTGGAGGCGCTTCGCAAAACGAATTTCCCTATGGGGTTGCTTCACAAGACGAAAAAATCTTGCGTCCCCCAGCGGGTTTTTTTTGCTTTTTTTGCCCTTTTCCTAAGCCGCTAAGCCGCTTATCAGCTGTTCCGCTGATAAGCCGCTTAACAGCTGATCGCTGGAAGCCGCTTGACAGCTCTAGCACTAATCCGCTAAGCTGTCAATGGGCTTGCTTCGCAAGACGAAAAAACCGCTAGACGAAGAGAATCGCGGAACGGATTAATTTCGTCTAGCGAGGCACCACTGTATATTTTAAATTTCTTCCAATCTTCTTCCACTGCCTCTTTCCCCTGGTCACGAATTCTGCCGGTCATCTCTGCCAGTCCCATGAAGTCAATCACCTTTGTCTGCCATTCTTCCAGAGTAGGTAGTTCTTGCATCTTCCAATACTTTGCCAGAAGAATTCTTGCTGCTGTAGTAGCGTACATAAAGAAAATCCTATCCTTCTTTGGCACCAATTGGCCAACCATGCCCAGGAGGAAAGCCTCTGGTTTCTTAGTAAATGTCCATTTAAGGACTTTCTTAATTTCATTATAGATCATTTCCCAGAATGCTTTCACCCTCGGGCAGGTCCACCATAGGTGATAGAAGGTACCTTCATTCTCCTTACATTTCCAACATTTATTATTGGGCAGATGATAAATTTTTGCAAGCTTGACTGGGGTCATGTACCACCTGTAGATCATTTTCATTATATTTTCTTTTAAGGCATTACATGCCGTGAACTTAACACCAGTGGTCCATAACTGTTCCCAGTCAGCGAACATAATGTCATGACCGATATCTTGTGCCCATTTAATCATAGCTGATTTCACCGTTTCCTCCTGTGTATTCCATTTAAGCAGCAAATTATACATTCTTGACAGATTCTTAGTATTGGGTTCTAACAGTTCTGTTTCTAACTTTGACCTCTCCTTCTGAAATCCTATTTTCCTGTCCTCTTTGAATGTCTCATTTATCTGGTGGTAATGCAGCCAGTCTCGAACTTTGGACTTTAGTTTTTCATAACTCTGAAGCTTAACCCTTTCACCTTCATATTCTAAGATTTCACAATATTTTGGCCATTTAGAATCCATATTAAGTTTTTTCACCCCCTTAGCTTCCATTGGTGACAACCACCTGGGAGTTTTACTTTCCAATAGGTCTTTGTATCTGCTCCAAACATTATATAATGCTTTTCTAACAATATGGTTTTTAAAACCTTTGTACACCATTGCCTTGTTATACCATAAGTATGCATGCCAACCAAAACTATTATCATATCCTTCCAAATCCAAAATGTCTGTGTTCTCAAGAAGTAGCCAGTCTTTCAGCCAGCAGAAAGCTGCTGCTTCGTAATATAATCTTAAGTCCGGCAGGGCAAACCCCCCTCTATCTTTTGCATCAGTTAAAATCTTAAACTTTATTCTGGGCTTTTTGCCCTGCCAGACAAATTTTGATATATCTTTCTGCCACCTTTTGAAACAATCCATCTTGTCCAGAATTTGTAAGGTCTGAAACAAAAATAGCATTCTAGGCAATACATTCATCTTAATAGTAGCAATTCGACCTAACAAGGACAGTTTCAACCTTGACCATGTTTCTAAATCTTTCTTTACTTCTGACCAACATTTTTCATAATTGTCTTTAAATAAATTCACATTCTTAGATGTTAAGTTTACCCCCAGGTATTTCACTTTTTTCGTTATTTCCAAACCTGTTTCACTCTGAAACCTCTCTCTTTCTTCCATTGTTAAATTTTTCTCCAAAACCTTTGTTTTCTGTTTGTTCAATTTAAATCCTGCTACTTGACCAAATATTTCAATTAGTTCTAACACTCTTTTGGTACTAGTGTCTGGCTGTTGCAAAGTCAAAACTAGGTCATCTGCAAATGCTCTTAATTTGTAGTGTCTGGCTCCGACCTGAACTCCTTTAACCAACTGGTCCCTTCTAATCATATTTAACAAAACCTCCAGGACTGATATAAAAAGCAGAGGGGATATTGGGCAACCCTGTCGTGTACCTTTTTCTATAGATATTTCTTCCGTTACCACATTGTTTACAATTAACTTTGCTTTTTGTTCTGAATATATTGCACCTATACCGTTTTCAAAACCTTGGCCTACCCCCATCCCTTGGAGATTCTTTTTCATAAAGCTCCAACAAATGTTGTCAAAGGCTTTCTCCACATCCACAAAAATTAAAACAGCCTTTCTATTAATGTCAACTTCTAACAGCTCCAAAATGTCGATAATGTTCCTCACATTGTCTGACATATGCCTCCCTGGGAGAAAGCCAGTTTGGTCCTTATGAATCTCCCCTAATAACACTCTCTTCAATCTTTTTGCCAAAATGTCTGCAAAAATTTTATAATCCACATTGAGTAAAGATATAGGGCGGTAGTTTTTAACCTGGTTTTTTTCAGTCTCTGTTTTCGGTATAAGTGAGATGAAAGCCTCTTTCCATGATTCAGGTGCCTTTTTCCCCTCCATAATTTCATTGCAAACTTCCTTTAATGGTTGTATTAACCAATCCTTCAGCATTTTGTAGTATCTGGCAGTCAAACCATCTGGTCCTGGTGATTTTCCCAGTTGCATATTCTGAATGGCACCCTCTATCTATTGTTCTGTTATTTTCTCATTCAAGATCCTTTTATTTTGTTCTGAAATTTTTGGTAGTCCATACTTTCTAAGGAATTCTTCAATTTCTTGTTCGTTTACTGGCCCTTGTGTATATAATTCCCTAAAAAAACTTTGAAAACAATTACTTATCTCGTTGGGTTTGTAGATAGTCTTTCCCTCCATCTCTAAACTCGTCACTGTATTCAATTTCTGCCTCTTTTTTAGTTGCCATGACAAAAGTTTCCCACATTTATCTGCTGATTCAAATGTTTTTTGTCTCATTTGCTTTATTTTCCATTCTATTTCTTGATTCATCAATTCCATATATTGCGTCTGATAATACTTTATCTCTCTCAAGATCTCTTGAGACTTTGGTTTGGACCTCAATTTCTTTTCTCCTTCTTTCATTTTTCCTAGAATTTTTTCTTTCCTCTCATTTTGTCTTTTCCTCTTTATAGAGTTCTGTTGAATTAGGAAACCTCGCATCACGGCTTTGCTAGCGTCCCAGATTGTTCTTTTCTCCACGTCTGTTCTCAAATTTATCTCAAAATAATCTTTCAATGTTTTTTGGGCCTTTTTATAAATCTCTTCATCTTTAAATAGGGTGTCATTCATTCTCCATCTAAAGGATCCAGTTGTTGTTAATTTCATTCAACTCACTAACTCTCCATCCCCAAACTATCTCTTAAAATATCTCACTCCAGCTCTTCCCCTTTAACTATCTCCTTAACTATCTGAACACTATCTCAGAAACTGATCCTTTTATTCTCCCTCCCAAAGTGCTGTCACCACCTCCCTCCCCCCTCTGCCTTGCTGTCTTGGTAGTCAATCAGAGAGTGGCTCCAACACTTTGGTGGACCTCTGAGGCACTGCATAACCAGACTCTGGTCTAGCTCAGCTGTCTATCACAACCAGCCTTTGCTAACCTAGTGCAGGATAGCTGTGCCTCAAAGTGTTTGGGATCTTGATATATGAAAGACCACCTCTACTTCTGTGAACTTGCCCGTGCATGCCAGGTGTTAGAAGAGGCCTGCCTTTATGATTCTAAGGCTGGTGGGCACAAGAAGCAGGGTCTACCTATTTGGGCATCAGGGTCAGTTCCCTACTCCCCATGGGTAACTTGAAAATTGCTAAAGGTCTTGGGCAGACCAGCTCCTGATTTTTCTTCCTGGTGCAGCAGTTGCAATATGTTATGTTAGATGCTGAATGATTTTTAATTGCATTTTTACAGATATATGATGGACAACCAGAAGGAAGTTTGAGGACCACTGGTGGTCCTTGGTTGACGGTTTGGGAGCCCCTAATTTAGGTTATGGAGTTCCCTGCTATGGGAGATCTGGCAGGCCCCCTCTCTGTCTTCAGGCATCTGTTGAAAGTGGGGAACTAAGAGTTGTTGAGGTGTTTGATAAAGTTACTGTTGTTTTATGAATGTTTTGTTTAAAAATGCACACAGTGACAGAACTAAAAGGCTAAGTTGAAATGTATCATTGGATGAGCACTGGATCCAAACAAGATTGTAAGCAACTTTGAAGGTCCTTGTGCAAGCAAAATGTCTGAAGGATATCAGTGAAAGCCTTAAGAAGGTCAGTGCAACTAGGAAAATTTATCGGGGGCTTAATCAAAACTTTTGGCCTCAGCCGCAGCCAAAGGGAGAAAGGTCATTCTGATAGGAGATGATGGAAGGGCCCCAGATTTTTTAACTGGAAGGGACTGCTTCAGTATGCAGATGATACCCAGCTCTACCTCTCTTTTAAATCAGAACCAGTGAAGGCGGTGAAGGTCCTGTGTGAGTGTCTGGAAGCGGTTGGAGGATGGATGGCGGCTAACAGATTGAGGTTGAATCCTGACAAGACAGAAGTACTGTTTTTGGGGGACAGGAGGCGGGCAGGTGTGGAGGATTCCCTGGTCCTGAATGGGGTAACTGTGCCCCTGAAGGACCAGGTGCGCAGCCTGGGAGTCATTTTGGACTCACAGCTGTCCATGGAGGCACAGGTCAAATCTGTATCCAGGGCAGCTGTTTACCAGCTCCATCTGGTACGTAGGCTGAGACCCTATCTGCCTGCAGACTGTCTCGCCAGAGTGGTACATACTCTGGTTATCTCCCGCTTGGACTACTGCAATGCGCTCTACGTGGGGCTACCTTTGAAGGTGACCCGGAAACTACAACTAATCCAGAATGCGGCAGCTAGACTGGGAGCGGCCGCCGAGACCATATAACACCGGTCTTGAAAGACCTACATTGGCTCCTAGTACGTTTCCGAGCACAATTCAAAGTGTTGGTGCTGACCTTTAAAGCCCTAAACGGCCTCGGTCCAGTATATCTGAAGGAGCGTCTCCTCCCCCATCGTTCTGTCCGGACACTGAGGTCCAGTTCCGAGGGCCTTCTGGCGGTTCCCTCACTGCGAGAGGCCAAGTTACAGGGAACCAGGCAGAGGGCCTTCTCGGTAGTGGCGCCCGCCCTGTGGAACGCCCTCCCATCAGATGTCAAAGCGATAAACATCTACCTGACATTCAGAAGACATCTGAAGGCAGCCCTGTTCAGGGAAGTTTTTAATATGTGACATTTTAGTGTATCTTTCATCTTTGTTGGAAGCCGCCCAGAGTGGCTGGGGAGACCCAGCCAGATGGGCGGGGTACAAATAATAAATTATTATTATTATTATTATTATTATTATTATTATTATTATTATTATTATTATTATTACTGGAAGGGATATCCTTTTCACACCTTCATAATGCAAAAGCTCGGTAAAATTAAAAATAATAATATTGTTTGCTATGCAACATCAGGCTTCCTCTCCCATTTTCAAAAAGTGTGTGTGTGTGTGTGTGTGTGTGTGTGTGTGTGTGTAATATATCAACAGCCAAATGCCACAGGAAAAACCACTTTTGCAGCTGGAATTATGATGGGGCACCTAAGAGCAATAGACGTAAATGGTATTTTAAATGCTGCAGTTTCAGAGGTACTTTTCTGCTGAAACTAAGAGAAGGGGGAGAAAAAAATAGGTTTGTTTAGTGGTAAGCAAAGCTAACATGACAGCAATATGAGGCTATCACCACCAGACCAGTTGGTCTTCCAGGAATATCTGGTAAGAGTTTTTAATAATAGATGCTGTTTCTCTACTGGGGTTTCTCCCAATAAGTCATAATAAGACAAAATTGTGGCATAAACCCCAAAAGGGGAAAAATACTACATCTATTATTAAATTCTTTTTTCCCCGTTAGTAATTTTGCCCATGACCTTGTAAAAAAAATTTTTTTTCATGATTTTTATGGTGGAAAGCAATCATAGCAAGGATAAGGGTTACAATGTTGAGGTTCCAGTGGGCTCCTGCTGATTCTTTCTCCATTACTTTGATAGCCAGGTTATTATGTCCACAGGAAGAGACCATTATCAGCCATCTTTGCCCAGTAACCCTTTACATTACTGATCCTATACATCAGCAGGCAGAGAGCTGGAGCTGGGTTGAAGGGAAATGACTATGCCCTGCAATCCAAGTTCCCTGTCTTGCTGCAGTATAGGGTGAAGAATTTATTCAGACTGAGGGTCACATTTCCTTCTGGGCCACCTTACATAGGGCACATTCCAGTGGTGACCAGGGCCAGAGACATAGGTGGGCGGTCCAAATAATATTATACTTAGCTTTGCATAGTAGAGCACTTTCTGCACACTTGCACCCCTCTTTATCCTTCAACCACACAAGCAAGAAGAATCATCAGACACATTCCAATCCAACAAAGAGGATGTGAATCAAGGGGCTCAGCTACATTAGTAAAGAAAAGGCATTTTAATGCATTATAACACTGTGACACCAGTTGGCGGTGTGGAGTTCTGTCTTTCACCAATGTGATTTCCCACTTTGCGGTTTGCAACGCATTTTCCTGAAATGCTTTTTTGATGTGTCGTGATCTAGCCAAGGTCAGGCAGGAATGCAGTCTGTGGGGGGAAATGCAGATGGGAAGGGTGTGTTTCTTGCAGAGAATCCCAAGGGTCAGACAGAGGGGGCATTTGACTCCTGGGCCTTAGGTCTCATAGAACTATAGAGTTCGATAGGATCCCAAGGGATCCTACTTCAAACCCGTGCAATGCACAGGTGGGTTTCTTATATACAAATTCCTTGTAGGATTCTTATCAGTGATTCCCCCTCCCTCCTAGAAAAATAGGTGCCGGTACTCACTGTGAAGTTGTTACAGTAAGTGCCACGTTTTTTAACAACAAAAAAGAGGAGCCGATACTGTGTATCCTTGAGTACCCCCTGGGGGGGAAAGCATTGATTCTTATTCAGAAGCCATACCTCTGATGTGCAGTGGGAATGAGTTTCAAGTAAGTATTCGAGGAAAGGAGAATTATGATTAGGTGGTAGAGCTTCTTCATTGAATGCAGAAATGCCCAGGTCCTCTGGCACTTCAGGTGCAAGCAACAGATAGCAGGTGGCAGGGAAAACCTCTTCCTGAGATCCTAAAGATCAGCAACCAATCAAAGTGGGCATTACTGGGTTAGACTGACAAATAATCTCACCTTGGCCAAGGCTGCATCAAATTCCAGGACATAGGATTGTAGTTTTGTTGACCGAACATTTATGACACTTTGGACTTTTTAGCTTAGGAGAAAAAAATGTGTCTAAGAGAGGGACATGATAGAGGTGTAGAAAAATATGCATGGTGTGAATAAAGTGGGCAGAAAGAACTTTTAGAACAGGGACGTCAAACTCCCAAGAGACTGCGATCTACTCACAGAATAAAAAACTGGCAGTGATCTACCCCTTTTTTTGGGGGGGGGGTCAGGTAAAAGTTGTTTAGAAAGTTCTTTAGAAAGGCAGGTCAAAAATGTTCAGCTTACTTTAGGGGAGAAAGGAAAAAGTCGCTCACTAAGAGATCGAGCAGGAAACAAACAACTTCACAGCGAAAACTCTGTCTTCCGTTCTAGTGATCATGTGCGAACGGAGGACGGGGCAAGGGGGCGGGTCCGGGTCCTCTTTCCCAAACAAAGGAAAAAGAGCCCGTGATCAACCCAAACCTCCCAGGGATCGACCAGTTGATCGCTGTCCACCTGTTGGACACCCCTGTTTTAGAATATTAGAACCTGGAGCAATCCAATGAAGCTAAATGTTGGAAGATTCAGTATAAAAGGAAAAACAGCTTCACCCAGCACATGCTCAGACTCTGGAACTCACTACCACAAGATGCCATGATGGCCATCAACCTGGATGTCTTTAAAAGGGGATGAGACAAATTCATGGAGGATAAGGCTACCAGAGGCAACTAGCTCTGATGGCTATGTTCTACTTCTACTGTAGGAGGAAGTATTGTCTCTGTATACCAGCTGCCAGGAATTGCAAGTGAAGAGAAAGCTTTTGCACTTAGGCCCTGCTTACAGGCTTCTTATTGGCATCTGGTTGACTACTGTGACAACAGGATGTTGGACAAAACGAGCAGACCCTTATTACGCTTCTGAAACTTTAATTGAAAGGAATAAATATTTGCTCCAGACTTTGCTCTATTTCTGATGCTCAATCTGTTCGTATTGCGATGTCAGATTGGTTTGGGGAGAGCTTTTCTATCATTCTCAAGAAATAGGCAATGAATATTAATTGCAGCACTGTGTTTATATGATGCTCCTTTACATCTCAAAAGGGAAGATGGGACTCATAGTCCCTGAAACCTTGACATGACTTGATAAGACCCCATTTCTGTTAACACAGTGTAGAGTTGTCAGAAGGTGGGGGATCATATATTTTTTGCATAGCTAATACAGGATGGATACCCTTGAGCTAAGCAGCAGGCTTGCCAATTTATTACCTTGAAATGTCAGAGGGCAAGTGTTGTCAGAATATTCAGAAGAGATCACATTTGAAATTATGATCCCAGCATTTGATATTTTAGATGAAATTAAACCTGCCATCCCCCTAAAAGTGACTATAGCCCATTCTTACAGTATTACAGCTGACACTGTTATATAGCACCAATAGTAAAATTGGTTTGATGTCTTGTTTTGTTTTTACAACAAATGGTCCAGAAATTTCGTGAAATAAATAAATAAATAAATAAGACAGCTGCAGTTATGAAGTTAAAAGTGACAATGTTTGTACTAAGAAGGTCTCTAGTAGACACATGAGGCTTGTAATTCACCACATTTGTAGCGGGAAATAGAATGGAAGAAGAGAAAGCAGGGTTACGTCTCCTCTTCCCCTTGAATGAGCCTTATGCACATACTTCTTAATGCACATAAACTCCCTTTCATAATGATGCTGAATTTTTGGCTGCTAGGACATGGCTAATAGATCTGCCAAATGTTGTAGCTCAGGGAAAGCAAGCTTGGTGCCTCTCCCATCACCTTTGAGCATTGTACCTACTGGTTGTGGCTGATTGGGGGACGGTCAAGTCCAATATCTGGAAGGCACCATGTTGGCTACTGGTGTAGCTCATGCAGACATTCCCACTTGCCCCTCAATATATTTACCACTATGTTGTAGAATAATTCATTTTAATTGGAACTTCTTTTTTTCACTTCTCCTTCCATTTCTTGCATCCCCCATTTTTAAAAAGAGATTGGGGTTTTATGTTGAAATTTCATTCCAAGCTTGGCTTGATTTATGAATAAGGAAAACATTGGCGCTATAAATATCACCTTTTTATCCCCAACAACTTATCTTTAGGCTGCCTACCTTTCCTACAGCTGCAAGAAGGTTTATTGCCACTGAAGATGAGACTGGATTGTTTCTGCCTTCCTTGTATAGATTTCACAGTGCTGTGCATGCAGACTTTGGAGTTTATTTGAAGTGTTTGTTACTTAGTCCTTGAATCTCAGCCTCCTGAAAATATGTTCACTTTATAGGGAAGGGTGGATTTACCTGATTATCAGTGTAAAAGGAAAAAAGGAAAGCTTTTCCAGTGATACTAAAATGATACATTTGGTCCCAAGCATAGCCACTGACCCAAAATATAGTCACTATCAGTACCTAGAAGCTTCTGAAAAAAAGTCAGTAAATCAAATTCACAGGAGATTGCTGTGGAGTCAACAGAGTATTGCTGGAACCAATACTCTGTATTTTATTATTTTATGTTTTAATGATTTTGTTGTACATAAGGATATTTTTAAATAGTTGGTGGTTTAGGATTACACTTTATAAAATAAATTTTAGGATTACAATTTATAAAATAAAGTTAAATAAAGTAGAGGTCCAGTAATGTGCTCTTTTTGGGAAAAAGAATTTTGGCAATACATTAAGAACTGCATGTCATCAGAGACTGAGAATGACATCAATTCTAGGAGATTATCTGGATTGTGTGCTTTCAGAGTTCAAAGCCCTTTCAGGAACAGAAGAGTATTTCAGGTGTCCAACTTCTTCTCTTGTGATTGGCAGACAACAAGGCATCTCTGGATTGGCCAGGCTTGGTATACATACTTGGAGCCTAGCCTTTTGACTCTGCTTGGTCAGCGTTGTAGGATTTGGAGTTCTTGAGATGTCCTATGTATATCCCCTGCTGATACCCACAAAACCAGCAGTGGGGAAACTGTAGCTTATCAGACTTCCCCATTTGGTCCACAAGGCCATTTTGGCAAACCCACATCCTCCATCCTAACAGAGGCCATATGTGACCTTAGATGAGTAGAAGAGGAAAAAGAAGAGTTTGGATTTGAGATCCCGCTTTATCACTACCCGAAGGAGTCTCAAAGCGGCTAACATTCTCCTTTCCCTTCCTCCCTCACAACAAACACTCTGTGAGGTGAGTGAGGCTGAGAGACTTCAGAGAAGTGTGACTGGCCCAAGGTCACCCAGCAGCTGCATGTGGAGGAGCAGAGACGCAAACCTGGTTCACCAGATTACAAGACTACCACTCTTAACCACTACACCACACTGGCTCTCAGTAGAAAAGAGACACAGTTGGGTCAAAAGGTGGTTTTCTAACACCTGCAAAGCCCTGCATGAAGTCCCATGCATTGTGTTTCACAAGTCCCAACAATCAGTTGGTCATTGGGGCTTGCAAAGTGCTGTTCTATTGCCTAATTTCAAACTAGATGTTCAAAGACAGGTAGGTGGCCCCTTTCTCACTTGGTTGAGGGCAGGAGGGAAAAGGATCCAGCCTCTTAACCAGATCCTGTTCCACATCCCTGTACTATACAATAGTTACTCAGAAAAACACTATTGCTCAGATCCTTGTAAGGCAGAGATGAGAATCCCAGACTTGCAGGCTGAACGAGGTCTTCTAAGCCTCTCTATCTTGTCCTCAATACTCACCTGTCTGAGGCCACACCTCTCACCAATTCTGTTCTGCACCATCCTCAAATCCATTTGCCTTCTATTCAAGGAGAATGGCTGTAACCCAGTGGCAGGACATTTGATTTGCATGCAAAAGGAGCTAGGTTGAATCCCTGGTATCTCCAAAATGGACCAGGGATGAGCAAATTTGACAATTTGAGTTTCTCTCAGTTCTCCTTTTTTCAGGCTTAAGTTCAGTTTTCCACATCAATTTGTATTTCTAAACATCCTCATCAGCATTTTTATGTGAATTTCTCTTTGCAAATTTTTTTACCTGCAGTTTTGCCTAATATATATATATTTGCAAAGCAATTTCCCGTAAAATAATGCATTTTTGTCTTTCATCTTTCCTTATCTATGCATTTTAATTCATGCTTTCCTCTAGTTCATTGCAGTATTTTTTTTAAAAAAATGCAAATTTTGAAGAATAGCTATTTTTGCTTTGTCCAATCTTTTTGAAAGGGAAAATTAGGTACATTCATAATTAAATGTGAACTGAAATAAATTTCATCCCCCATTCCTAGGTAGGACTGGGGAAGACCCCTACCTATAACCTTGGACCTGCAGTCTCATCCTGTTCGAAGGAGCTTCCAGACAGGTTCTAGGCAGCATAGGTGAGTCACAGAGCACTCACTCTGAGTGCAGAATGTCCCAAGTTCAATCCCTAGTATTTCCAGGTACCGCTGGGAGATAACCTACTCTGAAATCCTGCAGGGCCACTGCCACTCATCATAGACAATCATGAACTAAATGGACAAATGTTGTTGTTGTTTAGTCGTGTCCGACTCTTCGTGACCCCATGGACAAATAGCCTAACTCAATATAAGGCAGCTACCTATGTTCCTATATCTTCCTGTCCATCCTATGTCCAAAAGCAAAAATGCACCTGAATCCCCCCCCATCAACCCCCCCCCCCCATTATGGGCCTCTGTTTTCTAGGATGTGTGCATTGCTTTGTGCAGGTCATCTGTATGGATGTCAGCTCCTCTCCTCCTCCAAGCTACCTCCAGCTGTCTTTCTCTTCTGCTTTGCATTTCTTCCAAGGTTTTTGATGTTGAAATGCATTCATATTTCTTATCAGGACTCAGTCCCTGAGCATATGAAACTTTCTCAAAGAGAAAAGCATGTAGCCAGTTATCCAACACTTATATTTTATTAAGGGTTTCAAAAGGAAGCTTTCTGTCTTTCGCCTGCCATCGCCGGCACAAAATATGTTTCAAAAGGCTGATTTCTCTTCTGCAGAACGATTCATAAACTTTATTCTAAGATGCCAGTGCCGCTCTTTGGGGGGTTGCAGATGGGCTGTAATCAAATGGAATGAGTGATTTCTTACCTGTAGTTCCCACACAGGAGGCTTCAGTGGAGTTTGGAGGATAGTCGTTCCGTATCTTGGCAGCAAAGAAAATGCTTTCTTCTTCACAAGAAATGTTCTTACTTTGGAAGGGAGGCTGATAAACTGATGGTGATAAGACCTGCCACAGAGAGAAGATAAATGTAATATGGAATGCGGGGGGCGGGGGGGCTCACAGTGCAATCCTATGTATTGTGCAGTACTACTCAGCAGTAAGTCGTGTTGACTTCAGTAGGAAATACTACTAGGGGAGCCGGTATAAAACTGTGGCCAAAGGGTACAATCCTGTACCCTCTCTGGGTGTATGTCTGGGAGTATACCTCAGCCAGACTTTCTTTTGAGTAGAACAGGGGTGAAGAATATTTTCTAGCTTGCAGGCTGCATTGTACCATATTTAATTTTCCAAGGAGCTGTTGGTGCTGGTGGCAAAAGTGGGCATGGTCAGAAGAAATTTGTGGGTGGAGCAATACATGCAAATCCAGCATTTGTACAAAAGGCTACATTCCAGTCTGAGGGCCCCTTTCCCCCATGTTTAACAGGGGGCTGTATGTGCTTGAGGAGGGTGCAGCCAGAGGCAATTTGGGTATGACCTTCAGACAATCAGTCCAGTATTCACACCACCAACCAGATGAGGAATGTCCGCTGGGAGGAGAGCAGGAATCAGAAAGAAGAATGGTGCACTTGCATCAGCACAACCGTGATCAATTTGGTTGCACCAAGTGTGGAGCTTCTGGGGTACCACAGCAGGCACCACAACTATGAAGTCTAATGGACAGTGAGAGGCAGGGAGCACTGGATTTTGGAATCACACAGGTCACTGCTGAAATTTGAGATGGCAAGGTCCACTACTGTTACAGTGCTCTGTACAAAATTGGGGGGGGGGATGGGAGTGCTGGAGGGCAGGAATCAGTTTCACAATAGAAACTACACCAAGTAATTGAGAGTTCTGGAAGAATCCCTAGCCTGTATGCATTGGAGGAAGCAAATCTCGCTGTATGTAGTTTACAAGAGAGTACAGATTGATTAGTCCCTGCTGACCCAGAAAGCGACCAGAGGGTCTCCCATCAAAAGTGTATTTACATCTGTCCCCAAATAGATTCATCCCAGAGAGTAAATTCTGCCCTCCACTAAGTGAATTACTCCATAATCCTCATGTGGTTTATTTAATAGTGTTCCACAGCCCTGTATTTACCAGCAAATCTTATTAAGCAATCTCACTTTCAACTGTTAGGGACCTGCCTGTTAATCCAAAAATCTTTTTATACACAGGAGCTAACAGCATCACAGAGAAGAATTCATTTTGATTGACAGGTTGGCAATAGGAAATAATACCTGAAAATTGCCAGTGAGAAAATGATGGAGACCCAATCAAGCTTTTCCATCTTCCTTTACAAACCTCAGTCCCTTATTTATTCCTAGGGCTTGTGTGAACTAACCAGGAAGAAGAAGAAGAAGAAGAAGAAGAAGAAGAAGAAGAAGAAGAAGAAGAAGAAGAAGAGAGCTTCTACCTAAAGAGAAACCACTTAATAGTCACTAATGCACAGACAAATATACTAAATGCGATCTGGGAAATCTATCTAAGACATGGGTGACTGCACTGGGAAATTGGGGTTGAAGCATAGAGCAAGGACACAATCCACCAGGAAGCATTCTGTTGAAAATAATAAACATAATTGGAGTGTGTGTGCATATAATCTAACTCAGGGATGGTTGACTGGAGATCAGAAAGCCAGATCCAACCAAGATGGAATTTCCCATGGCCCCCTGACAGACAGCTCTACCAAACTTCAATCATATTTTGGTAAAAGGCTTGTCACTTTTTCACATATAAGGAAAACACTGATGCTTCCAGTTTGCAGGACCTGCATTTTATTACTACTACTACGACTACTACTAATTTAATTGCCTTCCACACACATGTCTCAAGGCAATGCACAAAATGCAAACACAGCTTAAAAACAATGATACATGAAATAACAGCAGATAAACTTAAAGACAATAAAAAACAGACACCAGTGGCAGAGACCTATTTGTCCAGCTGGGAAATCTTGTCGGAACAAAAATACCTTCAATTGTTTCCAGAAAGTGCAGGTTGTGGGTGCCTGTCGTATCTCAGCATGAATGCTGTTTCACAGAACAGGGGTCAAAAGACTAAGTTCAATTTGGTTCTGGTACTGAAAACCAATTCCTAGGCTTGCAGTGTGCTCAGATGCTGTTCTTTAATTCTAATGGTATGTCTTTGACACCAGGCTCTGGCTGGTAGATCCTGGGTTTTAGAGAATTATAGGGAAAAAAGATGTAAACAGGAGCGGAAATTGCCAATGTTCACTTATTCATCCCATGTCTGCAAAGAAAATCAATTCATCAACTGTTATTGATATTTGTTGGTGGTGCTTTCAGCACACAAATGATAAATAATTGATTCTATATTCACCATTTGCATTGTCTTTCTCTTGCATTGAAATGAATTGGGTGGGATAACATAATGGCTATGTAATTTCACCACAGCAGGCAGCAAGGTGAATAATGAAGCTTTTGGTGAAAGACGAAGTGTAGCAGGATGGAAACAATACTGCTTGCAATTAATACTTGGGGGATGAAAAACGGTGCCCTCTTACAACCCTGGAAGTGACACGCTTGAAGTCTTCCCACCTCTTCTCCTGTTCTACAGGACTGATAATCAGCTAGATTTGTATTTGAAACCTCCATTGAAAGAGACTGACAAATTCAGTGCAGGTTGGAGAAAAAGAGAAAAAATAAGGGACAACAATGAAGATCCTGAGTGGCAACAGAAAACATAATAAAAGTAAATCCTCAAGGCTTATCATCTGGAAGGGCTCTGAGACACAGAGTCAGTCCTTGCTCCTTGTGTTCTTACTGGCCCAAAGCTCACAAGCTAAGGTCTGAGGCTGCTGGCATGGCCTCCTTGGCAAATGTATGAGGGTTAGTGTGTTGGACTATGACTAGGAGACTTGGGTTCAAATCCCCACTCAGCCATGAAGTAACCTGATGAATGGTGCTAGCCACAGCAGCTGGTGGAGTTTTAAGTCCCAACAGAAAGCTCCTGGACCTCAAACCTGGAATCTGTATCTTTCTTGATTGTGGATGAGATTGTATGAACACTGTTGTGACTTTGGGGGTTGGGGTTAGTCAGGTTTAAAACCTATTGGAGTATTCAATTTTTGAAGTAGCCAGACTAGCTTCTTGGTAAATGGACCTAAACATAGTCACTGGTCTGACAAAAGAAGCTCCTCTGTTTCAAATGGCAAATTGCCCCACACCCTCATCTGGCAGGTAGTGAGAAGGACAATAGCAGAGTGGTGAGTGTGAGAGCTGGGTTGGAAGGTGGCAGAAGCTTGAATGAGAGCCATGCTTGACTATGTTTCTATGGTGGACTCTCCTTTATTGGAGGTTTTTAGGTAGATGTGCTTGATGGCCATCTGTCATGTGCATCTGTGGGGGCCTTTGATTTGAGGATGCTAATAAATGCAACAAAACCTTTCCATGTGTTGCTGGAGGTCAAACAAGAGACCATTTGACCTCCTTTTGCAGCAAATTTCACTTCACCCCAACACACCCTTAAATAGTTTGGGTTTGTGTGTGTGTTGTGTACAGCAGTAGGCATTTTGTTCACCTTGCCCATTTCTGAAATGCCAGCCAGGGTTGCAGCATAAAGGGAATCCACAGTTAAAAGCCAACAAACTTGGTGGTTGAGTAGGAGACTTGAGGAGGTTTCCAAAATGTTTCACCCATTAAAAAAGGGGGGGAAAGTTTGTTTCTCTCTGTGTGCTTCACTCTCAGTCAAGCTATTTTTAAAGTATAAGTCCAAACCATAGCCATGAGCATATATCCCTTGATTTCACGCATACTCCCACATCGTCTATCATCATCTAATTTAGCTATCATTCATTTATTTACCACCTCTGCTGCTGCCTTCTCTCTGCTGACATTAGCTTTATGAAAATGGCTTCCAAACTATGGTACTTTATGGTGCAGAAACACGATTTGCAAGATCACCTGGCTAGCTCAATCTGCTGCCACATGTTACAAGGAATAACCTCAAATGGTCTTAAAGTCACAGTGCCATTATGAGATGCTGGCACACAGCATGTGAAGTAACACCATCTGCTGGGGTGCAGGGTTCTAGTAAATCATTCAAAACTTTGTGTAATATTAATAAAATTCCTTCTGTCTTGCAACTAAAAAGTAGCAGAGAGATGAACACAATTTGACTGAAATAGGCCAGTGATTCCCAAACAGTGTGCTGGAGCAGACTTAAGAGGGATGGAAATGTGCTTTCAAAGATGAAGGTACCACGTTGGATGCCTGAAGTCAACACTATCTACCTATTGGAGCAGGGTTCAGTCTTCCTCTTTTTGGCAGCATATTACCCCAAGGTATGAGGATTCATCAGGTGTCAATGCATTACAATCAAAGTTGCTGGGAGCTGTTGCTGCTGGACTCAGGAACTCTCAGTGGTGGCAATACTGGTTTACAGGATAGGCAATAAAGCAGGAGTGGATAACTGTTTCATCCTGAGGGCCACATTCCCATATGGGCATTCTTCTAGGAGTTGCATGCCAGTGGTGGGCATGGCCAGAGGCAGATTTTTGCATGACCAGAGCATTGAATGAGCCTTTGTACACTAGGATACATTCCAGCAATGCACAAACCAGGTTTCTTCCCCTCCACATCTCTCCATCCTCCATCCACACAGTCAAGAGGCCCTGTCACAATTCAAGGCACAGCCCCTTCTTCAGGCATCAAATGCACCTGCAAACTGAAGTATGTAAAATGACTACTGTGGAAATAAAGACTTTTCAGTTGTGGCCTCCCAGCTGCAGCATGATCTCACCAGAGAATGCTCTCCTGACGCCTCTCCATTTTGGTGTCAAGCAAAGTTTTTTTTAAAAAAATAATAATTCCCCAGGCCTTTAAGCACCATTCTAACCCATGTGTATTATCATCTTAATTTCTGCTTTTCATGGTGCTTCAGTATAGTTTTCTGGCTCTCTGTTCTGAGTAAGACGTAAAAAACTATGGCTGAAACTATACTGTGGTATGCTCTAAAGCTTTGCCTTTGTTTTACTGGATTGTTGTACTGTTGTTAGAGTATTATTGAACTGGGATATGGATGCACACACACACACACACACACACACACACACACACACACCAGTCAGCTGCAATGAGGATGCCTTTCCATTGTGCTGGAATTAAGTATCTGTGGTCCCCAGCCACTGCTGCATTACAGCTTCCATCGTCCATAGCCATTGGGCCTACTGGCTGGGGCTGGTGGGAAGTGGAGTGCAACAAGCTACAGAGTGCCATAGGTTTTCCACTTCTGAAGTACATAGTCATCAGGTTGGGTGACTTCATCAATATGGGGGGGATCTAGTACTCTGATTTCCTGCCAACCTAGCAGTTCGAAAGCACGTCAAGAATTGCAAGTAGATATATAGTTACTGCTACGACGGGAAGGTAAACGGCATTTCCGTGCGCTGCTCTGGTTCACTAGAGCCAGCTTAGTCATGCTGGCCACATGACCCGGAAGCTGTATGCCAGCTCCCTCGGCCAAATAAAGCGAGATGAGCGCCACAGCCCCAGAGTCGGCCATGACTGGACCTAATGGTCAGGGGTCCCTTTACCTTTACCTAGTACACTGATTGATTGAAGGGGACACGGGTGAGGCTGTGGTCCAAACCACAGAGCCTAGGACTTGCCAGTCAGAAGGTCGGCAGTTCGAATCCCTGCGACAGGGTGAGCTCCTGTTGCTCAGTCCCTGCTCCTGCCAACATAGCAGTTTGAAAGCATGTCAAAGTGTAAGTAGATAAATAGATAACTCTCCGGCAGGAAGGTAAACGGCGTTTCCGTGTGCTCCTCTGGTTCGTCAGAAGTGGCTTAGTCATGCTGGCCACATGACCTGGAAGCTGTACGCCGGCTCCCTCGGCCAATAAAGCGAGATGAGTGCCGCAACACCAGAGTCGTCCACGACTGGACCTAACAGTCATGGGTACCTTTACCTAGTACTCTGATAAGCTTAGTGGGTCATCATGTTCTCTAGAAAAGGGCTGGTCACTGTTTGATGGACATAGTTTTTCTAATGCAATGATACGTCAAAGAGTTTGCAAGAGGGAGTAAGAGTCATAAATACTCTTTGCAGGTTGAAACTAGGGAGTGACAGTGTTGTGAATTGGTTTGATTCAGCTAACATATGCAGCAATGTAAATACTTTCTAGATTTATCAATCATAGAGAGAGCATAGGGAGTTGTATTGCTTCCATGTGCTTTAAGGTTTCCTAATCCTATGCATCTAAGCAAGCAAATTGGGCCCCAGAAGTGCATTCCTCTTTTCCAAATGGCTTGAATGCGTCACCAGCTGTCTAGATCGGAGACACCTAACAGTAGTAAGATGTTGCTTGCAGCTGGGTATGTATAATGTAGACCTGCTGGAAGTGTCTCATTTGTCTTGACTGCTTTCGTATTTCAATTGCTTACATAATTGGGGAGGACATGCATAACAGTATGTCTGTATACAAGACTTGCAGAGAATATATTTTTAAAGATGCAACTACATTCTAGGGTGGGAAATGCAATTCTGTTCTATGAAAAATAATATGCAAGAGCTTGGGAGTCATAATTTCTTAACAGTTTCTGAATATCTCTCCCTCCTTCCATCTCTTCCCTCTCTCCTTTCCCTGCCTCCTGTATATCTTTTTGTGCCACACCCTTCCATTTTCCCCTCCTTGGTAATAAGCATGAAATTAAGTTGACTGTCATAGAGTGCCCACCCTGTGCAGAGGACTGAAGCCTAAATCCTCATATATTTTAAAATCATAGACAGCTATAATGTGGAACAGCCAAAAACCAATGTGTATTATGGAGGATTTGAGAATATGGAGAGTAAGGACATAGGAATCTGAGTTAGACCACTACACTGACTGGTAATGGCTCTCCAGAATTTCAGGCAGGGTTCTATCCCAGTCCTACCTGCAGATTTTGGGGATTGAGCCTTCTGCATGCAATGTAAATACTCTACCACTGAGCTATGGCTACAAGCACAAAAGGTGTCTCACTAATTTTAATCAATGAGATGTTGGAATGTATGCCCTTGACACCTGTGAGATATAACCGGGGAGGAAGGCATGCACAGTCCCCAACAGCACCATCACTGCTGGGAAAGAATGACAAAACACAGCTACAGTTTCCAAATGATTATATGCTATAGTAATACACTTATACATGATTTCAGCAAATGGGTTCACAGAGTGAGCTGTGTAGTGTGGATGAATTTATACGGAGTGCATTTCTCTGGAGGTTACAGTGAGCTGAGACAACCACACAAAAGCCTACCAACCTCCAGCTATCTTTCAGAACATAATCTGAAAGGCACAACATCTATGTTTAACAACTGTGTATGAGGCGCAACAGTTGATTTAGTTCTCTGACTGGCCTAATGAACAATCTTTCCAGCTTAGCACTGAAAGGGCATCTGGAAACCATCCCCCTGGGCAAAAGAAACTAACTCTGCCAGCTCTGGACCTCTTCTGGGGTCACCCAGGAGCACCCAAGCGAGCTGCGCGCTTGCATTGCATTTCACTTGATTGTCACCAATTAGTGAAACAATAACAATCCTTACAATCTGTTAGATGTTGAAGCTGCTCCCTAACACAATTAAAAGGCTTGCAACAAATGTGAGCCACAATGAGAAATGTAGCCCATTAAGTCCCATTTAATCAGCTCACAATTTCCACTGTTGCCTGGCATGTCCCCCTAGGACCAGACTGAAATAATGGCAGTAGTTACCTCATTCTGCTATTTCATGATTGATTGACAAGCTGCAGCACAGTCAGCCACACTCCTCCACCATTTTCCCAGTGGGGGGCATAGCACAGTAGTGATATGGAGCTGTAATGATGCTGCTGCTGCTGCTGCTGCAGTCACTATTATATAAATATGACAAGAACTTTCTTTGCTATGTGGAGCAGGATTTTTCTTCCATGTTTCATCTACTGTTTATATGCAGTAGGTCTAAGGGACTTGATTTTTAACGATCAAAATCTGTAAAAACAAACAGACCTAGGTCTTAGAAAGCATTGTCTCTGAGCATGGTATTTACAAATGGGGGTTAAATTTGGTTCACTTTGCTCATGTGCACTAAATCCTAACTAACTAACTAACTAACTAACTAACTAACTAACTAACTAACTAACTAAATCCTAACTAACTAAAACAATATACAAGCTCAAGAAGCTAACATTTGAAATCCGCATCTTTGCAAATGTTATGATGTTGCAGTTCAGCAGCAGCAGCAATGCACAGATAATTGAAAATAGCACACCTATGAGCATTATATTTGAGGAAATTGTGAGTATGCAACTTATGGAAAACTGCAAACAAAGCTGTGTATGGATGGATTAATGCCCATTAAAATGCTGCTGAATTTGTACAAGGACTTCGTTTAAAATAAATAATAAATCACAAACTAAAGCAGAAATGAAATTTAACATGGGGCGGGGGGGACCGGGACCCCGAGAAACTAAGACTGACTGATGTCCACTCCCAACAGTACTATTGCTTGTAAACTGGTACTGCTTGCATTCACATGCTCCATTTTGAAATGCACACTTCAAACATCTGAGGTGCACTTTGTATAATAGGCAAAGTGGCTCTAGACTTTATGGAACCAGTGGGCTTGTCTTTGAGTGGGTCCCATCCTGACTTTGCAAATGCTCCCCTAAAAGAAAAGCATCTATGAAAAAATTGGGCTAAGGGGATTGGAACTTTTCCTGAGCGTTGCTGCTAAAATGTAATAAAAGCAACAATGGAGGCTACTGTATTTCTCGCTCTATAAGACACACTTTTCCCCTCCTAAAAAGTAAGGGGAAATGTGTGTGCGTCTTATGGAGTGAATGCAGGCTGTGTGGCTATCCCAGAAGCCAGAACAGTGAGAGGGATAACTACGCAGCTTTCTGTCTTGCTGTTCTAGCTTCTGGCTTAGCCGCGTGAAGCCTCTGCAGGGCACGGGGAGCCTTCATCCCGCTGCCCTGAGGCGGCTTGGTGCGACTATCCCAGAAGCCAGAATAGCAAGAGGGAGCGCTGCGCAGCGCTCCCGCTTGCTGTTCTAGCTTCTGGCTTAGCCCCTTCCCCCACCTCCCAGAAAAGCCCCCAAGAGTCGCGCGGAGCTCGGGGGCTTTTCCCCAGGGAAGGAGAAGGCCAGACCATCGGTGACGGACTGCCCTTCTCCCTACTCAGGAAAAAGCCTGCAAGTGCTGCACACACGCTCCACGTGGCTCGTGAAAGGGAGCGCTGAGCAGAGCCTGGGATGCTCAGCGCTCCCTTTAAAGATTCCCCCCCCCCCCTTGCATTCCCCCTCTAAAAACTAGGTGCGTCTTATGGTCAGGTGCGTCATCATATGGAACTTAAAATACGGTACTTCCTTAGGGCAAATGGGGCACTGCCCCATCAACCTTGGTCTCCCTTCAGTCAGTCTGCATCTACCTGCCGTCTTACTTACCACCAGTTCAGGTTCCAGCAGTGGCTGCCAGCTTCCTCCTCCTCTTTAGTCTCAGATGTGCCCATGTAGAACTCAACAGGAAGGAGGATGGAAGCAAGATTAGTGTTAGTTGACTTTGCTGTCCTTAACTCTGCCTCTGCCTCTCCCTCTCCCTCCATCTACAGTTGGCCTCGTTGCCTTCCACCATACCAGTCCAAATGGACACTACCCCCCCCCCAAAAAAGGGGGTGACAATTTAGGCCCTTTCAGAAACTCAATTCCAGGTAAAAAACCTGGGGGTCAGCAACCAGAAACAAATGTATGGTAGCACAGTAAATCAGCATTGGATAAGAGAGAAACAACTGAATTAGGAATTCAGGTATTGACTAAGTGGCCAGGAATGTGGTTGTAAATAGTTGAATTAACATCAAACTGATGTGGTATGCTGTTTGTAATGTCTAGCTGTTGCACTATGCTTTATAAGTAAATTATAGCTGATGTGGTGGGCGCTGCTACTTAAACTGTTTTATATGCTCTCTGCTTTCTCCCATTACAAATCTCTGTATTTTGAAAATTGCCTATTATTGCTGTATTCGATTGTGCTGCTTTGGATCTTCAGCAACCTTTCCCATGATGGAGTTGAGTGTTTTCTTGGTGCAGCACTAACAAGTACTTCAATAGCAATTTGCTTTCCCAAATTAACCTGCTTTGACCAGTCACTTCAACAGCAAAAATACGTCCTTTCCCCTCCACCCCACTTTACCCATGTAGGCAGGGGTATTAGGAGCAAACTACATGTTACATTAGGGATGCTGGTGGTGCTGTGGGTTAAACCACTGAGCCTAGGACTTGCCGATCAGAAGGTCAGCAGTTCGAATACCCATGACGGGGTGAGCTCCCGTTGCTTGGTTCCTGCTCCTGCCAACCTAGCAGTTCGAAAGCACGTCAAAGTGCAAGTAGATAAATAGGGACCGCTCTGGCGGGAAGGTAAATGGCATTTCCATGTGCTGCTCTGGTTCGCCAGAAGCGGCTTAGTCATGCTGGCCACATGACCCGGAAGCTGTATGCCGGCTCCCTCGGCCAGTAAAGCGAGATGAGCGCGCAACCCCAGAGTCAGTCATGACTGGACCTAATGGTCAGGGGTCCCTTTACCTTTTTAAATGTTACATTATTTCCACCTTTCTATAAAGTGTGCTTAAACTTCTCACACCCACTAGAAACCTCTTCTTTCCACTCATTTGCCATGTTCGTTTGTGACAGCACAGGAAGTCTATAGCCAACAGCAACAACCAGTGAAACATCTGCATAGACCTTCCAGGCCTCAAAATTGTGAGGGCACCTCAGCAGTCGTATCTTTCTTTGCTTTATTTATTTCTTTTTTTAAAAAATAGGGATGTCTGAAGCTGGTGAGGTTTTCTCAGAGACCAACTGCAAAAGTCATGAAGAGAACTGCATGGCTTAAGCCAGCCAGCTGCTGGTTCCCACTCTCCACTCCCAAGAAATAAATGCCTTTCTAAATTATTTATTTTGCAATAAAAGTATTTTAAAGAAATGACTGCAGAGGTGCCCCCACAATTGTGAGGCCTGGGGGTTGGGTCTGTGCAGATGTTGCCTCAGCTGTTGCTGTTGGCTACAGACTGCCTATGATGTTACAAACAAACATCTACCAACTGCCTGTGATGTCACAAGCGGACATGGTGAAGGAGGGGACAGAGGCATTTTCTAGGGGACAGGAGCAGCCCGAGAAAGTTGGGGGTAGGTAGGGCAGCTTGAGAGACAGAAATGAGTTGCCAACTTTTCGCGCTCTCAGGGCTCCTGTGCTTGTCTCACCTACACAGCTGCCAAAACAATAAAATGGAATCACAACTGATTTAGTCACCCCACCACCACAACTTATAAGAGTTTTTGTTTTGTTCTGCTGTCCTTTGGGCCACATCAATGAGGCCAAGAGGGCGATCTTGTCATCTGGGCAGCCCAGGACAGCCATACATACTGCCCAGGCTTGCACCCTGGGAAAGCCACTTCAGTACTGCTAACACAGCAGTTTGACTTCACCCCCAAGAGGTGCTTTCCATTATCTCTCAAGACGGATGCCAACAACGTGGGATATGCGAAATTTGTGCCAGGAGCAAACCAGCCACAGCACACATACTTAGCTGACGGACTGGGTGTTGCTTAATTGGTTATTTATTTACATCCCTGGGGGGAGGATAGAATGCCTTTTGTCCTTCCCATCCCCTGCAAAATGATGAGGTTGTGTGATCATATACTGTAGATCAGAGAACTGGATTTGGCCAGGAAGCCAGATCCTTACCTTCCGCACCCATCCATTGAAGACCACATTATTTTAATAAAGAAATTGCTTCCAGTCAGTACAGACACAGTTATTGTTCACATGGATGTCTAGAAGGTAATCTTTGACCCTCACCCAGCATCATAAGGGCCAGGCTCTTGTTCTCTCTTTTTATAGAATAAATTCTTCATTCACAAGTAACTGAATGGATCAGGCTGGCTGAACTTAAGCCTTCTCAGTTAAAGGCACCAGGAATTATATTTTCTCCCTCAGGGAGCAAATAATTCTTCTCTATACAGGAAAATCTATAAGACGTTCACTGTGATGTGGCAGTAAATACAACCATCCAAAGAAGGCAGATGCAAAAAAAAGGGTGTAGATGGATAAGAAATCCCTTACCAAACAGAAGCAAAGTTGCCATAAATGTTGTCTGCCCAGAGGAAAGCAATGGGAAACAAAAGCCACCAGCTTATGAGATCACAGCTCATAAAGAATGCATATAAAGAGGTCAGTAACCAAACAATGGTGCTCTTCTAGTTCATTTACAACACCCTTAGACTGTTAATCAGACCAAAATGTCAGCTCCTCCACTGCTTTATTCATGAGTATCAAATTTAAGAGCCTCTTTGAAAGGAGAAGGGATCAAATTAGTTGCCACTGTTTCTAGAACTCTGTTATAGAGATGTTTTAAAAAGGAGCCTGGCAAGATGAGCTCTGCTGGATACAACCAAACGTCCATCTAACCCAGCACCCAGTTTCCAACAATTGCAACCCAACAGAGAATCCCGCAAGCAGAAGATGAAGGCAACAGCCCTCGCCCATTGTTCATCCCTCAGCAAAAAGCACTCAGAGATACACTGCCTCTGGCCTAGAGTTGTACTACCATAGGGAAGGAGGCCATCTCAAAGATGTGGGATAACTAGTCTCATTTAAGCAATATGCTTAAGTCTAATCAATGCATGAAATAGTTAATGCCATAGAGTAAAATGACCTGCCAAGCTTAGCTAAGTCACTCCTGCTCACATTGGGGAAAAGTTACTTCTACTGTCCAACATGTGAACTCCAGCATATAAGGAAGTCTCAGCTGGTTGCTCCAAGCTCAAACCCTAAGAGTCATCTAGTTCAATGCTGGGATTTCAAATGAAACATCCATAAGAGATGGCCATTCAGCCTCTGCTTAAAAACATTGTCCCGCTGTTTCTCATTCCAAGGAAACCAAATTTTGGGTTACCCTTAGAACCTTGCATCACTCAGAAACTGGGGTGGCATGCAAAAATATATTACTTTTATTCACTGTGAAAACTTGTGAGATAGAGAATAAAGCAATCGTTTAAAAAATGCAAAGAATTTATTGCACATGCTGGCGGGGGGGGGGGGGAAATCTCTTGGGATTTAATGACAGTTTTATTATTTCAAATGTTGCAGTACCATTCTCCTCTTTTAAGAATGTAAGAAATACAGAGGAGAGAGAGAAATTGGCCTAAAATATGTCACCTAGGCTGTGTGCAATTTGACAAAGGTTGTTTCTGTGCACATGTACTTGGGGAGGAGGGTGGTTTTGAGAAATAATAACGAACTGAGCAAAGCTTAGCAAATGCAGCCAAGGGATATCATGCTAAATGACTGTCTTGGTTCCCTAGTCACTCAAAGGAATTCAGTATGGTTTAGACAGGCATTGCATCAAGGAATCTGTGTTCAAAGATTGTTGCCAATCATTTCGTAGGAATGTATCTGTGAGAACAAAATGAGGAATGCTTCATGAAAGTGCCATCATTCCACAAAAGTTTCTCTAAAACTTAACTTTTTAATCTGCTATAGATTAAGTGCCACCTGCCACTATCAAGTTATTTTTCTTGCTTAAATTCACACCTTGACTTATGATTGGGATGCTGAAATGGCAGGTGTCCCAGGGAGTTAAAAAGCTTCAAGATTTCTGACTATATCTGCAGTTCTGTATACAAAGATTTTATTTGTAATGGACCTATCTGAATAAATCCCTTCTCAATCTTGATTTATACAGTTAAAAAATCCTTGTTCCATGTTATGCCAGCAAAGGGCAAACTGAGATGTTGTGGCCATGTTTGCATCAGGCAGTTGTAGCTGAATGGGAAGGAGGCCGAAAGCAAAACTAGATTAGGGACTAGGGATGGTTGAATCTTTCGGTATTTCTCCATTTCTCATTTTTCCAATACTAAGTTTAATTTCCATAACAGTTCACAAAGTTTTATCTTCATAAAAATCAACATTTCGTCAATATTTTAGTACCAATTTCTCCCAATATCATATTTTTGTATGCAATTTTGCACTTTGTAAAACAGTTTCCTTTAGAAGAAGAAGATAAGAGTTTGGATTTGATATCCTGCTTTATCACTACCTAAAGGAGCCTCAAAACGGCTAACATTCTCCTTTCCCTTCCTCCCTCACAACACACACTCTGTGAGGTGAGTGGGGCTGAGAGACTTCAAAGAAGTGTGACTGGCCCAAGGTCACCCAGCAGCTGCAAGTGGAGGAGCAGAGACGCCAGCCCGGTTCACCAGATTATGAGTCCACCGCTGTTAACCACTACACCACACTGGCTCCAATGTTGGTTTCACTAATTTATGCACACTTTACCCTAGTTTATTTATTTTTGTGCATGTTGCTTGGCTGGAGAACTACATTGTACAATTCAGGCAAGTGCAAATTTTGAAGAAAATATATGTTTGGTTTGTGCATTGTTTGGAAAGTGTGAATTAGGTAGATTTGCCTTTAAATGTTAAATGAATCGAATTTCTCCTCCATCCCTAAAGCCCAAAAGTACAGCATTAGAACTTCTGATACATATTTATTTAAAAACAGCTGCAGAGGGAATTGTATTAGGAAGGTAGGCTTTAACCCTTTTCCCAGTATCGATTCTCCACTTGCTATTAATCTTTCTCCCAAAGCTGCAGTTCCTCCAATGGAGAGAGTATGGATAGAGTACATGCTTTGCAGCAAAAAAACAGATACCTGTTCCAATTCCTGGCATTTCTAGGTAGGGCTGGGAAAGATCTCTGCTTGAATTGCTGAAGAGTTACTGCTCATCAGCACAAATGGTCCTAAGCTAGATTTCCTAATGGCCCGAAATGTTATAAGGCATCTTCTGAGGGGGGAAATAAATAAAAAATAATAATTGTCTAGTAGCACCTTACAGGGACAGAACTTTGATTAAGGTGTAAGAAGCTAACAGCCCAGTCCACACCCTTGATTAAGAAAGATGGCAGGTGGATGGGGACTAGCAAATATGTTTGCATGTTGGAGTGGGATGAGGCCTACTGATTGAAAGCAGCCTGGGGAGAATTGGCCATTTTAAGGTTTGGGGTTTAAGGTTTAGGGCATAGCTTTCCAAACTTTTCATGTTGGTGACACACTTTTTAGACATGCATCATTTTGCGACACAATAATTCTGTTTTACTAGCAAACCAGAGGTTAAACAAACCCCTTTCCAGCCCTGGGAGGAGTGTGGGGAGCCTGTGCGTGACACACCTACACACTGCAGCTGACACACTAATATGTCATGACACACAGTTTGGAAAGCTCTGGTTTAGGGTTTAAAGTTTGGGAAATTTCCTTTTTCCTTTTAAAAAGCTTCCATGTCTGTTTTGGCCATAAATACAACAAGGGAGGAAAGTTCTAAGGGAGGATGGGGAATTAAAGTGCAAAAATAGACATCTCCCCTTTTCACCCACCCACCATGCTCATACAGAAAGACATTTCAAAAGCTAACCATTTAACAAAAAACTAAAACCATGCAGCTGACCTGCTCCCAAACAGAGAACAAGCTATTGCAAAAATGGGGGAAATAACACTTTTAAATAAATCAGCATTGGGAAGTACGCAAATAGCTGACATTTACTATGCTTTGTTCTTCCATGTCCTTGAGAAGGAATTAGCAGGTAATTGATGGGTCTTTGATATCACTCCGGAGCTGTTTGTTTTGTCTTTTTACCTGATCAATTTTGAAGAACATTTAGTTATACTGAGTGAAATAGCTGATTACAATAACCATTATGGACTTTATTGCATCAAGCTTCACAACCTGCAGAGCGAGTCAGTTAATGCGGCTTTAGTATTCAAATATGTGGGGAGAGGTGACTGGCTGCACACAGACAACGCTTTGTTCCATTTTCCTGATGTCTCTCTATCTGATAATTTCAGCAATTTGTGTGATTTTTCACACAATGTAAATGGCACCTTAAGAAAAGTAGAGGAATTCCAGCAGAACTTTAGCACTTGTTTCTTTTGTTACTACCAGGAAAATATCTGTTTGCAACCTTGTTAACCCAGAAAATCATGGGTTTGCATTATAAATTGATGTGGTGAAGTTTGCGGTGATATTCCAGCATACAGGTTTTTCCTACCATTTAAAATTTAGCACGGCATTATGTAAATAAATAAATAAATAATAAACCACAGTTGCATATTGCAACAGGTAATGCAGTGTAAAAGGAATGTTAGAAATTGGGACTGGAGTGGTAGGTTTATAACCAGTAAAACTAATACAATAAGCCCTGTGTCTGAATGGAGCCCACAGCATGCAGCATAAATCTATGTCAGTATCAGTCAAATGGGTTGAGTAGATTTTGCATTTTCTCCTCTGATATGTCTAATGGTGTCATCAAAGGTGATCATCACATGTCGCACATGTTTGATGAGATGCAGTCGCATGCATGACTGTAGCATCAGAAGGAGGTTGAGCGTGGAGCCTGGCTGCATGGCATGGTGTTGTGCTCAGATGCTGGCTTTCGACCTCATTGCAGCTGGCCCTGCTGACAAAGTGAGCTCAGCGGAGGGGCCGGACAGCACCAAGGCATGATAGGGTTTGTAGTCCCCACTCGACCTGCCCTGAAGGCTGGACTGGGAGACACTGTAGAGGCAGTGACCCGTTGGGAGACAGTGCAAGGAAGGGCAGGGCAGTCGTTCTTTCACCACCACAAGGAGGAAGCTGACTGGGGGTGGCGGCTCTGCTCTGTCCCAAGAGACATTGGCAGAGGGGCTGAAGACACCCCTAGAATTGGTGCACCTGCTTTACATCAACACCACGGAAACACATTTTAACACAAAGACCACATTCCCATCCAGGATTACATGCCTGTGGTGGGCAGGGCTAGGGTGGCACAATTAATGCAAATCTTACCTTTGTACAGTAGACTGCTTCCTACACCCACTGTAAGTCCTCTCTCTATTATCCACCTAGGAAAACAAAAGGCATTGTCAGAAATCAAGGGCATGTTTCAGGCAGGCAGAAGCACTTAAGGAGCATGCAAGGCAGGGCCAGTAGGAGGTGTGACTAGGGAGGGCATGAGGCCTCGAGAGAATCCTGAGGACCAGAGGATACAGAGGCTTGGAGGTGCACATTTGGCCACCTTGCCTGAAGTTCCCTACCGCTTGATTTACAGTTTCCTCATTTCCTTTCCTTTTCAGTGGTGGCCCCTCAAACTGTGGAATCCCTCCCATCCTGAGCTGATGTTGTGTCCCCTGCCTCCCTTTCTAAGAGGAGCCTATTTCTTCTACTGGATTTCTTCCATTTGTTTTCATCTCACCATTTTGGAGCTTTAATGCTACCACGGCTCCTTTGCCGCTTGCCTTGCTGGCAATATTTTTGCAATTATTTGTCAGCTTAAAATTAATTGGGATAACCCCACTGCACTCAAAAAGCAATATACAAGTATGACAACAAGATGACTAAACCTAGGGCAGGGTATATGCAATCTAATGGTCAGAGCTGGTGAACTACAAAAGTTCCAAGTTACTTAGAGGTAAAGGGTAAAGGGACCCCTGACAGTTATGACCAGTCGTGGATGACTCTGGGGTTGCAGTGCTCATCTCGCGTTACAGGCCAAATGAGCCAGCGTTTGTCTGCAGACAGCTTTCTGGGTCATGTGGCCAGCATGACTAAGCTGCTTCTGGCGCGACAGAAAACCGACACCAGAGCACGGAAACATTGTTTACCTTCCCGCCGGAGCAGTACCTATTTATCTACTTGCACTTTTTGGCGTGCTTTCGAGCTGGTACCGAGCACTGTGAACTCACCCTGTTGCAGGAATTCGAACCACCGACCTTTTGATCGGCAAGCCCAAGGCTCAGTGGTTTAGATCACAGCGCCACCCATGTCCCTCCAAGTCACTTAAAAAAGGTAAGGGGACCCCTGACCATTAGGTCCAGTCGTGGACAACTCTGGGGTTATGGCGCTCATCTTGCTTTATTGGCCGAGGGAGCCAGGGTACAGCTTCCGGGTCATGTGGCCATTATGACTAAGCCGCTTCTGGTGAACCACACAATGCACGGAAATGCCGTTTACCTTCCCGCCGGAGCGGTGCCTATTTATCTACTTGCACTTTGATGTGCTTTTGAACTGCTAGGTTGGCAGAAGCAGGGACCGAGCAGCGGGAGCTCACCCTGTCACGGGGACTTGAACCGAATGTTCACTTACCGAATGCTTAATTCTCTGAATGGTAAATAACACCCAGAATATCTACAACATGGTTAAGGCTCACCGGAGAAGCAAAGACAGCAGCGCTGGTGGGGTTTTTTTTTTTTGGGGGGGGGGGGTTGGAGCAGAGGTGAAGGTCCAACTAATCAGAGTTTAGAGCAGAGTCATGGACAGGGATATTGGCAGTCATCAAACCCAATAGTTTCCCAGAAGTTGCTGGATTATCCCTGGCCAAGTGGATAATGCACCACTTCTCTGGTTCACACAATTTATTTCCTATCTCTTCCAGTAGGAAAGATACACATTTTCTGAATTACAACCCTGTGACAGTTGAGAAACATTTATGAAAGAAAAGAAAGGTTTCCTGTTATAGAGCCAGTATCTCATAATTGTGCTATATCTGTGCAAAGATAGATAGATGGATAGTCTCAAAAAAATAATATCCTTTTATCCTGCTCTTAGCTTGAAATAAAGTACTCACCACCTCTTTGGAGTGGGAAAGTTGCCAATCTCCCCCACCCCACCACCATCATTGTAGGAAAGGTTTAGGTCCCAGCATAATTGCATGGTGACCTTTCAGCAAACTGTTCACTCATCAAGGCAATCTCGGCATGTTGCTATATGTCTTGAGACAGGTAGTCACCCCCAAAAGGTTGACGCACTGACACTATTGCTGTGACAGATATTAAATTTGTCAATTATTAAAGAACTGTCATATGTCAATAAAACAAAGATATTTAGTGCAGAGCCTTTTGACAAGCAAAGCAGGGGGGTGGGCAAAAGGCAGACAGAAAAGTTGATGGTTATGTGCATTTAAGCCTCCCCACCACTTTCAGAACTATCACTCACAGCACCATTGCAATAAGACAGAAGTGAAGAAACCACATACCTAGAGGTCAAATGTAGCTGCCCTGGCCTCTCTGCGTGGCCCACGGAATTCTTCCCAGACTGCATGATTCTTTGCTAGACTTGCTCCCAACATACTCTTCAAATGCTTTCACCTGGCTGGGATGTGTTCTTCAACTGCGACAATACACCGTGTGTTTGCCTGGATGGAGCATGAAGAGATGTGTATGCTGAAAGCCACCCTAGGTAAATAATAAACGTAATGGGGAGAGGATAGTTTGTGCCTGGGCAGGAAGACTAAAGAAGTTCAAAGTCTTTTTTTTATCTCTAACGGGTGGGAGTTTTTAAATTTCCTTTATTGCTATAAAATGCTATCATCTATTTTATCTATATCTATCTATATCTATATCATCTATATCTATATCTATCATCATCTCTCTATCATCTATCTATCTATCATCTATCTATCTATCTATCTATCTATCTATCTATCTATCTAATATCTGGATGTCTGATAACAGCGGTGGAGCTAGCTGTTCCTGCACCCAGAGTGGTGGGGAGGCATGATCTGCCCATGGGCGAGGCGATTGGCACAGCAGCGCAATCCTGGGGGGGGGGTGTGTCTGATGGCAGCGAGGCAGCGCGATCCTCCCAGCAGGGGTCCAATCACGACAGGCATCTCTGATCTCTCCTATTGCTGTATAGGAAACACCAATGCATTTGAGGGATAATCATGTCCCTTCCACCTCTCTCAGCAATCCAATTTATATATGCCACATTGGGGGCGAGGCATGTGGAGCTCATGTCACCAGAAAATACAGATGAAGTGGATGCATTAGTGATAGGAGAGAAATTTGGTTCAGTTTGCATTGTAAAGGCACAGGTCCCTAATTCGCACATTCCAAAACACCCTGCAAAATTCTAAATTTTGCTAAGCATTTCTGCAACCAATAGATGTGTTCAAAAATGATATTTTATTAGGGAAACGTGCTTGCAAAATTTTGTCCATCCTGAGATATTCTCACTGTGAAATGCTGGTTAATTTTTATGATATTATTTTTTTTTAATCCCAAACCCATTTAGAATTGTGAAGATTGGATTTAGGCTTGGAAACAGTGAGAAACAGAGAGAAATCAAAATTGACAGATCCATCCATCCATACTAATAATGTCTTCAAATTTCCAGTTGGATGATTTTATCTCCTTCTTTGTATACAGGCATTTTAGGTGGCACTTCAAAGCTGTTTGGAAGTTGGCAAAAATGAAACGTGCAATGGTTTACTGAGTGTACTTCTGAAACTGCAGAGGGATTTTCGACCGAAAGCAAAGCTAGCCACTCTGCAATTAGGATGGTTTAGATAAAGTGACTCACAGAAATAGCTCAAGCATTCTTCCCAAAGAAGGACGAATGAATTCTCCTGTGAACAAATTTTTTTCATTGTCCACAAAGATGAATACATGCTGAAGTCTTTGTTTTATTAGAGAAAGTGGGGACTGTTAATAAAACATCAAACATTGCTTGGGGGAGTTTATGATACAAAAAAATCTCATTTCATGGAGAGGATTTAAGTTTCTGATTATTCTCTGACGGTGGCGAATTCAAAACTTTGTTTAGATCTTGACAACCACCTAGATCAAAGAGACTGGCTTAAAAGAATGGCACAATTTTCAGTAAAAAAAAAATACAACAGTAACAACAAGGATGGTATTTATTAGCGTTAGTTATCCCAGATGCTGGCCTGCATTCTGAACTTCATTGTGTAAAGAGACAAAAGGGTTCAGGTAGCTTCTTTCAAAATAATTAATAACAATCACAGAAGCTTTCAGAGCTCATTAACAGCTTCAGGTCAGAGGAATTTTTATGCAGTTGTGTCTCTGTAGTGCTATGAGAGAATGCTGCCTTATATGAGGTCAGAGAGTCAATCTAGCAAGCTCAGTATTGTCTACTCTGCCTGTGGCACTCGGGTCTCTGGCTGAGGTCCTTCCCCTCATTTGCCAGTAGATTGTTTTACATGAAGATGTCAGGGAATCTAAACCTGCGAATTCAAAGCACTTGTCCCCTTGGGATGATAGAGTTTCCCCACTCCTCCTAGTATACAGCCTAGTATACAAGCTGTACAGGTCAATTCTACAATGTGCTCACATGTCACAGATCAGAAAATCATGGAGTGATAAAATATTCTCTTCACTAAATGGGTGTGGGGATGCTACACATGATCTCCCATCATTGTATGGCATAGCAAATTAGGTAAAGGTAAAGGTAAAGGTAAAGGTAAAGGACCTCTGGACAATTAAGTCCAGTCAAAGGCGACTATGGGGTTGCGTTGCTCATCTCGCTTTCAGGCTGAGGGAGCCGGCGTTTGTCCACAGACAGCTTTCCGGGTCATGTGGCCAGCATGACTAAACTGCTTATGGTGCAACGGAACACCGTGACAGAAACCAGAGTGCATGAAAACGCATTTACCACCCCACCGCAGCGATACCTATTTATTTACTTGCACTAGTGTGCATTCGAACTGCTAGGATGGCAGGAGCTGGGACAGAGCAATGCGAGCTCACCCCATCGTGGGGATTCAAACCGCTGACCTTCTGATCAGCAAGCTCAAGAGGCTCAGTGGTTTAAACCACAGTGCTACCCGTGTCCCTTATAGCAAATTACTACTTGGTAATTGGCCATCTGTATTAGTTAAGAGTGCATGAGAAATGCATATTAGCTCTGCTGTGGTTTCCATATATTAATTGTTGCCCATTTGTATAACAGTCCTTTACATGAAAGCCAGAGAAAAAGATCCCACCAGGAAACTTGGCTCCAGCCTGCTTTTCTTCTGCCCATTACATGAAGAAAGGGGATGTGCTGCTTTGCTCCCATCCTGCTGAAGACCCAAGAGGAAGAGAAGGTGGGGGAAAGAGACTCTTAGACTTTTCCAATTCTAACTTCCCCTAGAACTTAAGTTCAATTCTTCTCCATACCAGATTGCATTTGACATATGCATAATGTGGCTCCAAAGGTCTATATGTCATCCAGGACCAGCCCAAGACATTTTGACACCTGAGGTATACCCCAGAATGGTGTCCCCATTTTGAAGGAGTGGGGGAAGATCTACACCAGAAACAAGGGGGGAAGAAATATAAACATAGGGATCTGCTGCCCCTGTTGATCCTGCCTCATGATGCAGTCACCTCAGCTTGCCTCATGGGTAGGGTTGCCACATTTCAAAAAGTGAATATCAGGACACTCCAAAGTTGCCTTTCAGAATTTGTCAATTCTGCTTTTGAAATCCCAGTAATGTCTGGGGAAATCTCACCCTACTCATGGGTGGGCTGGCCCTGATGTCATCACATCATTCCAGCCCACCTCACTGCTTAAGAAAGGGAGAAGGAACTGTAAATAGTGATAGCTGATAGTACTTGATAGTATATGATCTGATGAACCCTGTGCTCATTGCTTTTTGTTTCTGACATTAAAAAGTCAAGTTTGTTGGTGGTGTTCTTACTTTTATTTTTTAAAGGAAGCTGTGAATTATTCATATCAAACTTTCCAGGGGTGAAATGGCAACCTCAGGCTGCAGGTGCCAGAGAGCAGGAAGTAGCAGCACGATGCTGGAGGACAGAGCTGTCTGTGCTGTGTGGTCTGCCATGTTTCCTCTACATGTTAGCCTAATGCCCTCAATGGTGGTGGTGAATACTGTCCCATTTACCAGCGCTGAAGTTTTAGTTATGAGTCCAGCTGGTTTCTGTACACACTACAAGGAGGTTCTTGCCCCTTGCCCGAGGCAGAAAAATGTAAATTTTACAGGGAGCATCACATTCCACTGATGCCAGAAGCAGCTCATTGAGTGGCACAGAGACATTACACTACCTTCTTGGCACTGTTGCTTACCAAGAGGATGGGGTGGCAGGAAGATTGGTGTGGTGTCAACATACCAGCAGGAGGGCTGAACAGGGTCCACCTGTGTGTTTGCACCACACCAACCTCCCCTAGCTCCTCACCCCTATCCCTCCAGGTAAACAACAGTGACTTAACCCCCTAGGAAGCGAGCACAGTAGCTCCATCCAACCCAAAAGTTATTTCTGATTGATGAAAGTCAAGTAGGCCTGGGCACAGAAATCCAGTGCTTATGCTCCTTGTCTGTTCTGATAGTATTCTTATCTTATGTACAACAGTCATACATCATTTCCTTCTGGTTGCAAATATCTGAATGATAGCCTATGTTCAGCATATGAAATTTTGCTTTCTCCATGCTTCCATCCCTTTCAGCTGGTTAAAAAATAGCTCCCAAGCTAATATATTTAGTGCTAACATCTGTACATCTGATGAAAGGCAACCCAAAGTCAAGATGAGTAAGTACAAAGGTTGCCTCACTAGCAAAATGGGGCCATCAAATAATTCTCTGCAATCAGTTCCATTAAACATGTTTACTGTCAGGTTTTGTACAGAGGTTTAGCTGATCCTGCATGTGCACACGCACATAGACATACGCATCAAGAAGTGTAACAGGGACAAGAAGAACCCATAAATCTTACAGATATAAATGCCTGGGCTTTAGCTATCCTATGAACTGAATCAAATGTTATGGTCTGTGAATACACTTTGAAAAAGAGCTACATAAGTTAATTTGCCACAAAATAAAACGAGAGAGGGTGAGAGGGAGAGAATTTCTTCAAGATGGAAAATTGCTTTTGTTGGCAGTTCTCACCAATAGTTTGCAGATTAAAACACACATGGGCAAGTACCTATTGCCTATTTAAAAATATCTGATCAACAATATTGCATGCACGGAGCTGTTCTCTCAGTGCAGATTCCATATTTAGATTTGTGGTGTTTTTATTTTCAGGAAGCCTTCACAGGAACCTTGAGGAAGATATTTGAAAGGGGTAACAGTATGGGCAGTGGAGGCTGGTCAGTCCAGCACACACTGTTCAGGGCATGTCACTGCATACCAGCTTCCTCCTACTTAGTCTCAGAGTTGCCCTTGTAGAACCCAGGAAGGAGTAATAATAATAATAATAATTTTTATTTATACCCCGCCCTCCCCAGCCAAGGTCGGGCTCAGGGCGGCTAACAAGCAATAATAAAAACAAGTTGAATGAATACAACTTAAAAACAAGATTAAAATACATTAAAATATTGAAACATTAAAATATTAAAATGCAGCCTTAACACAGGAGGCGATAGGAAAAAGAAAAAAGAAAGAGAGGGAGGGAGGGAGGGAATCAAATTGGCTCCAAGCCAAAGGCCAGGCGGAACAACTCTGTCTTACAGGCCCTGTGGAAAGAAATCAGATCCTGCAGGGCCCTGGTCTCATGAGGCAGAGCGTTCCACCAGGCCGGAGCCAGAGTTGAAAAGGCCCTGGCTCTGGTTGAAGCTAATCTACCTTCCTTGGGGCCCGGGACCACTAGGGTGTATTAATTGGCTCTGCCTCTCATTGACTCCAGTTCCATCTACCACTGGGGTCCCTGCCTTCCCAGCACCAGCCATTACTGAGTAAGAGACTCATGGCTATTCTCTTTCCCGCTACCAAACGTTTCTCTCACAAGCAGGCCTGGGCTTATATTTTCATCAGCTTGACTCCCATTATTCTGCGCCTCTATTACGGCCTAATAATCATGTTTGGAATCTTGCATGCGCTAATTGTACTGCTAAAGTCTGACACCTGCATTTTATTCCTTGCATCAGAGAAGAGTAAAACTAATCAGACAGTTTCTGATAATTAAGGCAGGGACAAGACTTTATCTCGGCTTCCCATCCATCACTTTCCAGGTGCTCATCCTTTCAAATCTGCTCCGTCTCTTGGCGGTAATTTCTCAAAGCTTGTCTCGATTAGAACAAAATATGTGTGCATCTTAGTTTTAAATTAGCTAACAAGGTGTAATCTGAATGCTGATGGCACAGTGCCCAGTTGGCACTATGGGAATTGTGAAAAATGGAAAACAATCCAGGGGATATCCCTGGGGTAGCCAATGTGTTGCCCTCCAGATTATGTTGAACTAAAACTCCCATCACCCCCATCCATTTTTTTTAAAAGTTCTCAATATTTTAGTGTTAATTTCTCCTTGTATGCACATTTTGGGCATGCATTTTTTTGTGTAATAGACATGTTTTTGCAACACAGTTTCCTCTAATATGACAGATTTTAGTATGCTATTTTTATGCACACTTTATCCTAACATATGCAATCATTATAATACAACTTATTAGTTACTTTTTACCATTGCATCCCAAACCAACTGACAATAATCCATAAATAACACACAGCATAAAAAGCATAGAAAAAATCTAAAATGCATACATATTTTTTTTAAAGGCAGGATTACAGCATCCTACCCACTAATGAAGGCCATAGATAATTAAAAGCCAAGGACCTGGTGAAGAATTTTTTTTTTTTGCTGACTCCTAAATTTATGTTAAGGAAATTCTTAAGGAAATCAGCCCTGAGTGCTCACTGGAAGGACAGATCCTGAAGCTGAGGCTCCAATACTTTGGCCACCTCATGAGAAGAGAAGACTCCCTGGAAAAGACCCTGATGTTGGGAAAGATGGAGGGCACAAGGAGAAGGGGACGACAGAGGACGAGATGGTTGGACAGTGTTCTCAAAGCTACCAGCATGAGTCTGACCAAGCTGCGGGAGGCAGTGGAGGACAGAGGTGCCTGGCGTTCTCTGGTCCTTGGGGTCACGAAGAGTCGGACACGACTAAACGACTAAACAACAAAATATATCTAGTGAGCATTAGGTGAGCTTCCTTGGGGAGAGCATTCCACAAGTGTAGAGCCACCACAGAAAAGACCCATTCTTGTGTGCCTCCATCTAGACCTCCCAGGAGGATCCACACCATGAAGGCACTTAGGTGATGATCACAGGGTCCAGGTCATTTCATTTGGGAAATGGCAGTCCTGAGCCACACAAGGCTTTAAAGGTCAAAGCCTACACATATTACTTAGTTGGAGGAATTGAAAAATTCAGAGAAGTTGAATTTCAAAGGATGGCTATTATTTCACATATTGTTTTGGAAAATGTGAATTAGTTCTCCTTTAAATGTGAACTGAATTGAATTTTTTACCCATCCTTCATGGCCACCAAATTATGATCTGAATTTGGAAAGGTTTGCACAAGTGAAATATCTAAGTGAAATACATCTTTAACATTCTGATAATTAGATTTCCAACATCTCTCAAGGCAGAAGGTCTAGTGAAAGTGTGTGTTTGTTTTCTAGTTATTCTTCTGATTCAATATTCTTCTGATTCAATTGCAATTTCTTGATGCTAATCTGTACCTACATGTAAGTATACTTTGCATTTCTTCGAGTAACAAATAGAATTGGAACTATTTCGAAACTTGCAGAGGGAATTCTATTTTTAACTTCAAGCCTTTTGCCATGGTTAATGCATATAAATGGACCTATTAATGAACACCAAGCTGATGTGTATGTGCGTGGCTTAAGGGTATCATGAGTTCACTGTACATTTATGTTTATAGCTTCATCCTTTAAGTCAAGAAAAGAAGGACCCAAAGATGTCAAAACATATATTATTTCTGCAATTTAACACAAGTTTAATAAAATTATTATTATTATTATTATTATTATTATTATTATTATTATTATTATTATACCCCGCCCGTCTGGCTGGGTTTCCCCAGCACTCTAGGCGTCTTCCAACATAATATTAAAAATACAATAAAATATCAAACATTAAAAACTTCCCTAAATAGCATTGACTTCAGATGTCTTCTAAAAGTCAAATAGTTGTTTATTTCCTTGACATCTGATGGAAGGGTGCTCCACAGGGCAGGTGCCACTACCGAGAAGGCCCTCAGAATGCAAGCATAAGAATACTAATGTGAGAATGCAGTTATATTTCAGACTAGCGTACACAGTTTCACCAGCAGCTTCAGGCTGCCCTTTTTACCACCGAGTGATAACTCCAAATGTATCCAAAGTGGGTGGAAGTCAATACATTGATAAGGATGCTTAGTGTACTTTTCAACACTTCAAAAATGGAACAAATACATTATTTAAGGGGGCATGTTCAGTGTAGGAAAGGCCCAGGAGGGAGACTGTCTTGGGTGTTTGCAAGGAGATATTCACTAAAGCCTTCTATGGGATTTTTTGGAGGTACTTGTGAGTATGCTGGCACTGACGGGTGTCACATTAGTTACCCTTGCAAAATTCTGAAGGTAATTTTATATTGATTTTTAATCAGAAAAAAAAAATGTTTGAGAGCACATATGGAAAATGAATTACATCCATGAACATGGATTGGAGAAACTTGCAGCGCCACGATCTATCATGGGGCAATCTTTCTGGCACCTCATCAGTAGCTGCTCCCAGACTCTCAAACTCCCTCCCTGGAGAAGCTAGACTTGCTCCTTCCTTCTTGTCTTTCTGCTGGCAGGTGAAGATCTCCTTGTTCCAACAGGCTTTTGGGTACTGAATGTTTTTAAGAAAAGGGCTGGTGTCATGCTGTTTTTATTGTAATTGTTTATATGTTTTAAACAGTGTGTGCAAGAGAGAATTCTAATTCTATTAAAGTTTAATGATGTTTAGTTATTGTTTTCCCGATATTATTTCGATGTGTTTGGAGATTCATGTTTTTATCAGTAAGTCACCTTGAGTCCGATCAGGGAAAAAGGTGGAGTGTAAATAAATACATATTGGTGATAATATTATCTATATTCTAATCTGCATATAAGTCTGGCAGGTGTAGATCAGGCCAGCTAGCATCCAGAACCTGAATCCTTAAAATACCCCTAGCACCTGTATGCATCCTGGCTCACAAATTCTTTGGAAATATGGAGCATGAGCTATATTTGGTGAATTGTGGTCTCATAACATAATTATGACATGATACATCACTCACACAGTCACCATGGCAACAATAACAACAAAAACCTCACCCACATCCATACACCTCAGCTCTTTGATTACGAGATTCAATGAGAGAATTGGCTTGGCAGAAACTTTGCAACTCACCTTTCACAACCTTTGGACCACTTTCGTAATTAGACAGATAAATAGTGAGACTGGAAATTGGAGCTGTTAGCTCATATGTCTTGTCTTCAAACAATTATCACTTGTTCTAAATTGCACAAAGGCAGAGCATGTGTTTTGTACAATTCTCTCACACCTGTTCTCAATTCCAAATGGTAAAACATGGATCCTTTGTAATTAATTGTTGAGGGTTTTAAGAGCTCCCCCTCACCTTTCTCTGCTATTAGACTTCAGGGTCTAATAACCACAATCCAGCATATATCTTTCCAAATGACTTCAGCTGTAGATTATTACTACCTTCAAGGAGTGATTTGTCTCTTCCTCACTTTGCAGCTAATTTCCTTCCATGCTAAAGGCTCCTGTGTTCTGACCCATAACCTCTAAATTGTCAGATTCATTGATGTGCAATGTGTCCAATTCATTATCTATATGTCTAAACAGATGGAGATAGTATAGTTTTCCATGCATACTTACAGACCTTCCAAGTGTCCCTATTTTCCAGGGACATCCCTGATTTAGAGAAGCTGTTCCGGTTTCTGATTTGATCCCAGAATGTCTCACTTTTCCTTAGGATGTCCCTATTTTCATTGGAGAAATGTTGGGAGGTTACCCAACCTCCAAGCTGTCTGAAAGCAATCCTATATAGGGAAGGGTGTTTTTTTAATGTTTAATGTTTTATTATGTTTTTATATATGTTGTAAGCTGTCCAGAGTAGCTGGGGCAGCCCAGTAAGTTGTGTGGGGTATAAATAGTAAAATTATTATTATGGAATGGGACATCCCTGTTTTCATCAGAGAAATGCTGGAAGGTATGTACTTATATTCCCAAAAGCCTTTGGGCTATTCCACCTAATACAGAAAATTCCAGCTTCCATTTTCTCCTCCCTCCTAGGATCATGTGGACAGGCTTGCTTGAACCTCATGTAAAGAGGACTTATAGCCCTTCAGATGTTGCTAAACTACAACTTCCATCACTCCTAGCTCTTGGCCATGTTTGCTGGGGCTGGTGGGAATATTAGTTCAGCAGCACCTGAAGATCTAAAGCTTCTACACACCTTATGTAGTGCTCTGTTGGCACTTATTATATTGCTGCTTCCCTCTAACTGTGCTAGTTTCTTTAGGTTGTCTCATCCTGCATTTTCTAGTGAATCTGATCCTGCATTTTCTAGTGCAGCTACAGTAGGAGTGAGGGACGTGGGGCTCCCCAGATGGGAAAGTTCCCATCAGCCTCAGCTAACGTGGCCAATGTTCGGGGTGGTTGTAGTTTGGCACTTTCTGAGGTCCACAAGTTCCCCACCCTTGGCATACAGACTTCTCAACCTGAAGGATCTTTTCAATTCATCTGAACAAACCTGCTCCTTAAATGACATCATGAGGCAGGAATGGGGGACCTGTGGTTTTCCAGATGTCCCAGCCAGCATGGCTGACAATCGAAGATGATGGGCACTGTGGTTCCTTCCATGAAGGCATCTTCTGGTTTCAAGAGCTTTGTGGGTGCATCACAATATATGTGATGCAAGCCTTTGTGGGTCGCCTGTGAACTGGAGTGTGTGGTTCTTCTCGATCTACTCCTACAGAAATCACTTACCTAGAGTTAAAACTAAATATTTGGTGCTCCAGTAAGCTCTTTCTTACACCCAGCTCTGTTCATAATTAGCCTTTTTTTTTCCAGAACAGAAAACCTTTGGGGAAACTCATGGCATTTCTCTAAGAAAACTCAAATATGTTCCATCCTGGGGGAACTCATCCCTTTCTGACAGTCTCGTCTTCCAAAGCAAATTTTACCCTTCTAAAGGAAGAGGAAAGAACCTGAAGCAGGGAGGATTGGCTGGTGACAGCAGAGACCTTGTAAGATTTGTTGGGATGCATAGAAACTGCATTTTCCAAGACTCCATGGCCCAATTAAATGAATTCAGACATTGCAAATTAAAATTCTGCCTTAATCGAAACACTGGTCCTTCTGGTTCAGTATTGCCAACTTGTACAGGCTCTCCTGGGTTTCAGACAGGAATCTTGTTCATATCTATCTGTAAATGCACATACTTGGAATAGAAGAAAGTATTTGTGAACAAAAGCCAAAGGGTGGAGGGTACTGATATTTTATTTATGGTTCTTGGTAGATTCCTGAATGCTCTGGAGTACTTTCCAGTGGATAGGAACAGGTAATCCGAACAAGGCTCTTGTCTCATTGTGTAATGATGAGTTGAGAAGGGCTGTTGAATTAATAAAATCTTAGAATTGTAGAGCTGGAAGGGACTTCAAGGTTCATCTAGTCCAATCCCCTGTAATACAGGAGTCTCTGTTGATCACTTCTGAGTGTGGTCTCTGATGCTGCAAGGCCTGCAATGCTCCCTGAAATTCTAATGAACTGTGGCCAATGAAGTAGGCTAGGTGGTCACTAGAGCTCAAGTGGCATAGGTTCCTGTTCCAAGGTGACCAAGCCTTGGTTAAAGCACATAATTCACCTATCATGTGACAATAAATGCAGCAAAGAAGTCCTGTTTTTCTGTGTCTGCTGCATCCTCGAGTAATAGCACCCAGCAGAGGTTTTGCTGGTTGTTTGAAACTTGTTCTTAGCTGCTGGTCAAGACAAGCATCTGGGGGCAATGGAAGACTGCTGTGATCATCTGGCCCACCATGTTGAGGATAAAATTGATGATTCAGAGGCTACCATTACTGTTGCAATTTCAGTGGAGATGTCCAGTGCTGCCTCAACCTGGGATGCAGCTACTTATTTTTGCCTCCACCCAATGGGGCTTAGGGAGAGAACCTGAAGACAGCCTCCTGCAAAAGAGTGAGGGCTAAACCTCCTTTCTCTGTGTAGCATCCCCTAAAGGCCTAGGTATTCAGGTCTGTTCAATTTTCCTCCACAACCCTTATCTCCTCCAATTCCCCTCCCCTCCAATCTAGCTGAAGTCTTATAACTGGCCTTCCCTCTCCTACCATAATGTTTTATTATGTTTTTATATATGTTGGAGGTCCCCCAGGGTGGCTGGGGCAACCCAGTCATATGGGTGTGGTATAAATAGTAAAATAATGATTATGGAATAGGCCATCCCTATTTTCATTGGAGAAATGTTGGCGGGTGTGTGGGTCATGAAAGTTACCCATGAAACAATGCAGCCTTCAGTCTGGAAGATAAAGTTCCCATATAAAATTTCATGTATTTCACATTTCAATGATGTCCATTCCCCCCCCACCCCGCTTTAAGTGTTTTAAAATATTATTACCTGCCCTGAGCCTTCAGATTGATATCAGGTTAAGAATTGTAATTCCATAAGTAATGAAATTATGTGCTGTGGCTTAGTAGATATTCCAAACAGATATTAATTTCCTTTCAAGAAAAGGAAGGGATTTACTGTACTGGAAAACCCTCTGGTCCCACTTGCACCTCTGCTAAATCCTCAGGAGGGAAACGATTCGTTGCATTCGTGTCTATACTGATAGTGTGCAAAGGTCTCATAGTCCTGGCAATAATGCACTCAATTAAATTTAGATTACTTATTCTCCAGCAAAGTGACTCAAGGAAGATGCCAAAATGGGAAGGGCGGCTTGTCTGTGCTTCTGTTGTAAGAAACTGAAAATGACACAATGTCAATTAGCTTTCAAGCTGCACGGCACATCAAATAATTAGATAAGGAATTAGACGAGGCCAAATTGAATCTCTTTCAATCACTGATAAAGGACTCTTGGGTTTCTTTTGAGGGGGGGCTTTAAAAATTGATTGCAACAAGACAGGCGCTCATGTGAAGAAGCAAAAACTTTTTTGAAGCAGTTGTTTCAAAGTTCTGTAATTCTCTTCACTGGGTTAAGAATATGACTCTAAAAGAGATCTGCTTCACACCAGATAATCCCAAGAGGTTTTCTTTCCATACTCGCCAGAGAGCAAATAGATACAGGACAGAAGGCAGAGACTACCCACTGGTTCTTTGCTTTGCTTTATAATATATTTTCATTTGAAAAGTAAAGAAGCAGGTCATGATATAAGAGTCAAAGGAAGATTGATGTGGCTTCCACCAGTATTCATGCATCAAAGGAATATGCTTCTCAGTGAATCAAACATGGGCCTGCCTCCTGTGTGTTTCCAAGAAGTTGGCCAAAAGAGTCAAATATCTACCCAGTGTACTTCAACCAACTTTTATGCAAGCCACCATCTCCAGTCTAGTGCCATAAATATGTTTTCAACTAGACCTCCCATCATCACTGGTCATTTGCCAAGCTGTTCACTGGGGTTGGTGGAAACTGGAGCCCAAAACACATGCAGGGCATCAGGTTGGGGAAGGCTGATGCAAACAAATGGGTCTATGTTCCAGTTCATATGTTTTGCAGATGGTGACATGCTTAAAGTAACAGAGGCATGGCATCCTTCCTCTGTACTAGACCAGGGGTCAGCAAACTAAGGCCCGGGGGCTGGATGCGGCCCCCCAGGCTCTTAAATCCGGCCTGCCTGCAGCCAATCCGAAGCCTCGCCACCCGCAGCTGAGGTAAACCTGGTGCGGCCATGGACGGAGAGGTGAGCGGGTGGGCAGCGGGTCTGGGCCATGCCATGGGCATCATGACGAACGCATCGTGGGGCTTCAACTGAAGCTTGGTGTGTCTGCTGGCCCTAAGCCTGGCACCTGGCTCGGCGCTGCTGCTGGTGGCACGCTCGGTGGCTGCACTGGAGCAGCTGGAGGGCGAGATGAGTGCTCCCTTCCTGGTGCTCCGTGTGTGGCCTGCCCATTAACCTGGCCTTGGACGACGGGCCGCAGCCCATGGTGCATGCCACCTGGGAGCTCCACGGGGACGTGCCAATGGAGCGGCTGCTCCTTGTCAACAACGCCGGTGAGCAGGTGGCGCCAAGATGTGCTCCTGAGCGTGTGCAGAGTGCGTTCCTCCTCCAGGTCCGGAGGCAGCTGCAGGACTGGCTTGCAAGGTATTTATATTTTTCAAAATATAGTCCAGCCTCCCACAAGGTCTGAGGGACAGTGGACCAGCCCTCTGATGAAAAAGTTTGCTGACCCCGGTACTAGACACTTAAATAATGTATGACAGAACACAAGCACATAAGAAAAGCTTGCTGGGTCATGCCAATGGCCCATCTAGCCCAGCATCTGGTTCTCACAGTGGACAATCAGATGCCAATGGGAACGCCATAAGAATTCAAGCATAAGGGCACTCTCCCCTCCTGTGCTTTCCAGCACCTTGCCTCCAACCAATGGAGACAGAGCATAGCCATAATGGTTAGTATAGGCTGATAGCCTTATCTTCCATGAAATGGTCCAGTCCTCTAAACCTGCACTAGAGGTGACTTTTATGTCACGTGGAAACTCACATATAATGCGGAAATCAACAGTTAGGGAAACTTCAAGAAAATGGAATAAACTTCCATGTGGATGCAGGATCTGCCAAGAACATTTTAAAAAGGCATAGTCCACCCAGCCATATCACTCCACTCTCATGACATTTGGGGGATAAAGAAGTTCTCAGCTTGACTTATGATTTAAGGACCTACATTTTGTCAAGTCGGTCACTGGTTCATTTTTTCCAGGCTCTCTTTGTGAGCCTTCCTTCTTCAAATACATAGCTTGGTTTACATGCCCCCAAATGGTGCATGCATAGATTTCTCCACTGATTCATATAGATGGGGCAGTTCTTGAGAGAATATCCATCACTCCCCTATGCACAGCATGTTGCTGAATGCTGACAAACATAGTTTCCCGTGTATGGGGATGACAGCTCTGTCTGCCCTTTGTTTGACTAGGTTGGCTGATAAGCAATTCCTATAGGCTCCTCCAAATGAAAACAACAGCTTCCTAAATGAGAAGCTGAATGCTGACTGGGTTTTGCTTTCTCTCACAGTCATGTTTCAGCATCTATTAACTGTCAGAAGGTGAACTGAATCACGGCTCTTCAATTCCCTTGCACAAGCAGAACATGGTTTTCTAGTAGCTCATATGAAACAATAAAAAGGTAATTGCCAAACATTCATATTTTAATGTATTCTTCCTGGGCTGTATACCTCAAGCATGTACCATTGGATTTCATAGCTAGTCCCAGGTTTTGTTTGCTTGTTTTGCCTGTAGCAAGCTTCCAAGATAACAACTGCAACATTGCAACATGAGTGACTGTTAGATCTATTGGAAAGGCATTAGAGAAATGAAATGGCAGCAATTCATTTCCCTTTTAAAAGAACGGGCAAGGATGATCTCAAACCCCAGCTAAGCTAGCCTCTGAGGCTAGACCGGTTTAATAAAAAAATTTTAAAAAGACACACCAACTCTATAAGAGACATGCTGAGACTTCTGAAATGCATTGTCAGCAATTAAGTGCATATGGAAAACAGAGCCATTCTTCATCCAAACACAGTGCTCAGAATTATGCGGGTGACCCTCCAAACGTTGCTGAACCCATCAACTCCAGCCAGCATGGCTAATACTCAGGGATACTGGAAGATGTAGTCTGCATGTTCCCATAGCCTTGCAGTATTGGGGGTCAAACTGAACTGGAAGTTTGTTTCCCGTTTTAGTTCTACTCAAATTAATGGACATGGCCAACTTAGGTTCATTTATTTCAATACTCTTAGTAGAACTTTTTTGGATGCAACCCCAAAAATCCTTCCCTTTGTCCCTAACAGGCTATACGCCAGTGGCCCACAGTAGCCTGCAGCCCAAGACAAGTAGGGCAATGAACCCAGACAGAAAAAAAAGAATTAGAAGGCAGACAGCTCATCTGGCAGCATGATGCCTCCCTTCACCAACCTCTATTCCTGATTATGAGACTGTGGCTTCATTGCTTCCAGGATCAGAACCTTCCCTGATGTACCAGAAAGAATGGGGCTGCACAACCTACAATAAGAACCCTTAGTGGTTGCCTAGATGGGACAGTGCTTCACCCTTCTCCCTAGTGACTATGTATACAGCTACCTGGTAATGGCATTAATACTAGTGCTAACAGTTCCCTTGCCTCTCTTGCTAATCTGTGATTTCAGGCTGCCATCTCTTTGGTGGAGAAAACAGAACAATATCAACTGATTTTTATTTTATTTTTTCAAGGAGCATGGATTATCATAATTTAAAATGTGCCAGATGGAATTTTGGCATTGTTTTCTTAAAGCCTTGCAAATAGGCAAATAATAATTCATTTCATTTACTGAGGTCAAATATCTGGCAGCCACACTGATTCTGGTTCATTATTCATTTAATAAATGTCCCATCTTTCTTAAAATAAGGATTCCTCTCTTCCCTTGTCTCTTGCAGTGGCCAGCAGCATGGCTTCCCTATAATCCCATCCCTTTCTGCATCCACAATTGTGGTACTGTAAGTTCACAGCCACCCCAGTGGCCAGCTAACTTTTGGCTCCTCTAACACGTCCCCCAAATCTTGCCAAATGTCCAACCAGCTGGTGTCCAAGTACAGAGTTGATAGCAATGTAATGGGACTCCCATTGGATAGATGGCCCATCTGTCTGAAGGATACAGTGGTCCTGCCAAGGCTAATGGCAACTGCTCTTTCTTGGCACTTAAACTCTTGAAGGAGGATGTATAAAAGAAAAAGGAAACAATTGGAACTTAGGTTCATCCTAAACTTCTGACATAGTTCCTTTTATTTCCTACTGAACAAAAAAGATTCCACTAGTCTTTCAAGGTGGTTCTGTGAAACACTGGAATGGTTAGTTCTTTGCTTGGTTATTTAATTTGCTTGTTTCATTTATATCCCAACTTTTTCTCCAAGGATCTCAAGGCAATGTGCATGGTTCTCACCTCCTTATTTTATTCTCACATTAATTCTGTGAGATAGTTTAGACTAAGAGATAGTGATTGGGCCAAGGTCGCCCAGTGAGCTCCATGACTGAGTGGGGATTAGAACACAGGTCTCCTAGATCCTAGCCTAACACTCTCTAGACCATTTGTGTTCCCTCTAGACCATTTGTGTTTGCGTGTGTGTGTTTTAGGGAATATTCTGCAACATGTTATTATAACAGCACATTAGTGGCGGATTTATACTGGACCGTCCACATGTCATTAGTTGCTCTTGAATGCTTCCCCAATGTTATCACATTATTTTCTTTAGGGGCACTGTTGCAGTGTTGCACTATACGAGTACAAAAGATGAACACCCCCCCCCCCAGCTTTTTTGGCATAAAATGTTGCAGGATTTTAGCAGCAAGCTGTGGGACATGCACAAGTTGCAAATGGAGGAGTATGTTCACCCCAAACCTTTTTCCAAGTGCAAAGATTATTGAAAGCAGGATTATGATAACTGTCACAATACCATCATGAACACAAATAGTCATGAATGCACAATGAAAAGAATGCCTGGAGGGGCCCTAGAAGGCTAAATAGATCTTATCTGTTCAGAGAAACAAAGACAGAAAAAAGAGGGGGGAAGAAAATAAGATAGATTAAAAAGGGAAGAAGAAAGAAGATGTGGAGATGTATTATTTTTATTTATTAGACACTTTTTTCAGAACAATGAAACTTAAATCAACTTATAAGAATAAACATTAAAAACAAGGATAAACAACCGTGTGTGTGTGTGTGTGTACACACACACACACACACACACACACACACACACATGGCTGATGCAACTCAACCACACCCTACTAAAAGATAAGCAGAATGCTGTTTCCTGGTGCTAAAAACAGATAGTAATTAAATAGGAGGTGATCATCAATAAGAAAAATATTCATAACTTGCTATCACAATCAGATGAGTGGAAGGAAGACATGTGGCTGTGTTTTATCTTGAAATTTTGAATACTGATGTTTCATAAATAAGTTTCATCTTTCAATGAATTGATTGGCTGTATGACCTTCCTTCATTTGTAATAAGTAAATTTAGAAAAGAGCATAAGAGCTCTTCTCCCAGATCTTCTCATATCATTGCATTTAATCATAAGGATTAGAAAACTGGGAAGGTTTATATCCTGCGATTCCTGCTTGCAAGAGTGGGTTGACAAGAAAATCACTCTGGTTTCTTGAAGAGGCCCTAAACTATTCCAAGTAGTAAAGTTTGCAAGGAACCCAAACATTTAGCAAAAAGCATGATTATGCCAAATGCATATGCTCTCGGTGAGCAAAACCTGCCTCTTTTCTTAATGAATAGGAGAAGTTAGAAACCAGGTGGATTGGCATACAACAGCTCAATGGCAAAAAAAAAAAAAAAAAATCACAGCAGTGAAGTGTGGGGACTGCTATGGTGGCAGGATGCCAAGCTGAAAATCTGGGTGTGTCCTGAAGACTCTGTTAAATAATGAGCGGTTTTGGGGTGGCGGGGGGAGTTACAGACTGAAACATGAATGTGTCAGTCAATCATTGCCAACCAGCTGGTAAGTGCAGGGCCTACATAATAGTGTTTTCCTGTACTGAATGTTATAGATGGATGCCAAGTGTTTGATCAGTTGTATCTGATGCACTGTTGTAATAGATTATTCAGAGCATCTGAAGTCAAATGCACATGTCCATTTGATGACTTAGTGCTTGCAAACCACCACTCCTAGCTGAGTTTTGTGTGCAGCAACCCTATACATCAAGGGTAAGCAACCTGATGCTATCCAGGTGTTGTGAACTTCATCTCCCATCATCCCCTACCATTGACCATCCTGTCTGGGGGGCTGATGGGAGTCCAACATCTGGAGGGCACCATGTTGCCTCCCCCCACTATACCTGTTTACTTACAAGTAAGTCTTCCCCGAAAGAAAATGATACCAACACACCACTTCCATTTTGCAGCAAATGGGCCACAAAATTGTGTCTCTGTGCACTCAACACTCCTTTAACCCAAGGATATTGTAGCCTAGGAATGGTAGGACACAGCCTACATATTGTAGCATCTGATTGCAGTAGTGTAACTTGCAAGTAGGGCTATAAGAATGTATTGTTTCTATTCAGCCCGATTTGGTCACATGCCAGACTGTTTCTGTTCCACAAAAGTTTGACTTCCACCAAATACTATTTAACAAGGAAGAGAGTAAGGAAAGAAAAAGGAGGAGAATTCCATCCACCTCCCTGCCCCAAAGAGAATAGCTGCAAAGGTGTATTCAAGAGAGATAAGTGTTTTACTGAATCAGGATATATTTAAATAAAAGTTTCAATCCATAGCCTTCCTTGAGTGGCAGGTGGTCTATCCATGTTCCTTTGTAGCAATGTATGAACAAAAACTATGTTATTTGTCTCGCTGTCTGCTATGGAGAAATTACTTAACTTAGGTAATTTATGTAATTAATTACATAAATTACATAAATTGTATGTTGTCATTAAGTTATTCTACCCCATTCATTTCAGTGTAAAGGAAATTCAGTGCAAGTGGGGGATGTAATCAATTGCACGTATTGTTTGAGGACTGAAACCAACAAAAAGGAATCCCGATCATATTCACTGGATTGATTTCCATTCTGTGCATGGGATGAATAAGAGAATACTGGCAATTCCTGCCTGTTCCCGTTTTTGTTTCTTTGTCAGAATTCTCCGACATCCCTAGTTTCATGTGCTTAGAGAGCTAAGAATGTATCAATTACAGTCAACACACAGAGAAAAAAGATACAGAGAGATGAGAATGGGAGGCTTAGAAATGTTGCCACTCTTGCTGATTAATAGTAAATTTTAACCACAAAGGAGAACATGATCTGGGTCCATAGAGTTCATTAGTAAAAGCTTCCATGACAACCTCAGAGAAGAGGGCAGTCAATCCTTTAAAAGAAATCACAACAAAGTCACAAAAGAGAATACTGTTCCTTAAGATATAGAATAACTCTGAGCAAGAACTGGTGCCTGGAAGGACAGAGGGGGGAAATAAAACACATCTTCATTAAGTAATCTCCTGTTCCAGAAACTCTGGTAACTAAGGCTGCTTGGTCAAAATTCCACTCCATGCTTGCTTGTTGGGATGACATCATCCCCTCACTCTGGCCATCCTTTCTTACACTAAGGTTGCATCCACACAGACGTCTGTTCAATTTTCTCATTTTTAACTTCCACATTATATTTGAGCTTTCACACAACATAAAAGCCATTTTCAGAAAACTAGTGGGATGTGGTTCATGATTAGTTCTATGTTGATTCCAGAATAATATCCATTTGCAATCCCTTTAATCCAGAAAAACTTGGATGCACACACAAAATTTGGGGCCCTGTACCAGCACAAATTTCTACTCTTCTATTTTCATGAGAGAAAGGAAGCATGTATGTGTAGAATGGGGGGAGGCTGCGATGTTGCCCAGTGATATTCATTGTTGTACAAAATGTGTGAATTAAATTTAGTACGACGTGCCAGTATGTTGGCCCAAAAGCCACCGTTCCGTAATGCAACAGGTACTGCAGCGTGAAATGAACATTAGAAAATGAGCAGAAGTGCTAGCATTATAATCAGGAAAACTAATGCATTATTCCCCATGTCTGATTGCACCCTAAAAGTTTTGCCATTTCATGCTCTGTGTCTGTGTGTGTTTCACAGGCCTGTAATGCTCAAATGCCATCTTGCTAATCACCCGCAGAATTGTTCATGAGGGATCACTACAGCGTCAAAGGGAACAGTTATCCTTTAGCTATACTGGCTTCAAAGCTTAAACTCTGCCAGATTGCACTTCCATCATAATGGACATGTTCAAGTAAATGGTGTGCAGTTATTATTTGATATTATACTGCTTTGTGCTACTGGCCATAATTGTGATTCTGCCTTTTAAAAGCTTTTGTTAAAAGGCATGGAGTCTTTTAATACAGCTTTTTGATACAGCAAGTAAGTACCAGTATTTCAAGGACAGACAGCATGATGCCTTTTGCATGCTTTGGGCTACAGCTCCCATCAGTCCTGATCACTGCCCATGCTGATTAGAGCTGATGGGAGTTGTAGTCTAAAACATTTGGAGGGCACTTTCTGCTTCTGCAGAAAAAGTTCCCTTTAGTGGACTTGGATAGTTCAATATTTGTTGCTGATGGCATCTATCTGCCTGGAGAGACAATGGAGTGGGTTTCCAGGGATGAAGTCAAACTGCTGGCAACTCATAACTGCTGCCTCCTACATTGCTTTTGCTGTGTTAGCAGCAATGAAGTAATCTCTCCAGGGCACAAGCCTGGGAAGTGTGTGTGGAGGTTCTGGGCTGCCCAGATGAAAAGACACACACCCCCTCAGCCTCACAGATGTGGTCCAAAGGAAAGCAGAGCAATCGATTTGGCACCAGCTTGGCTAGTACAAGATGACATCCGTCTTAGGGACTGCACTCCAAATTTGTGCATCCTTTTCTTCTCCCAAAGATATCCCACAAGGTTTAGAATCAGAATTTTCCTTCTCTTAGACGGGCTACCTTCCCAGGCAGATGAGCCCAATCTGCCCTGTCTTCTTGACCATTGGACCCACTGTTGGTCTCATCTGCTGAATCTGCCATTGCCTGTGCAGGGGAAGTGCCTAATCCACCAAGGCTTGGAGACCCATCAGTTACCCTCACCTGGTTTAGCCAGCCAGTCAAAGCTGTTCCCAGGGTGTGATTGCTGTCACATGCTGGCAGCTTCTAGGAGCCACAGGTGGGAGCTGAGCGCTGGGTGGGGATCAATGGTGGACAAACTACCCCAGAAGGAGCAGGATGTTTCCCCCAACAGAGGTACTACCCCTCCACTAACACCCCACATATGCCACTGAAGATGCACGTCACTGTTTACATCTGTCTCATGTATAACTGATGTTGAGCCATTAATTCAGATTAGTGAATGGCCAATACATGCCTACTCAGAAGTAAACCCTATAGAAATTAATTAGAAGGGTGTCCTAACTTGCATTCCAAGCCAGCATAAAGGAAAGTATGGATAAGCCCCAAGTTTAGTTGGCTTTATTTTACACTGCTTAAGGAGACAAATTGCTATCAAATAATAATAATAATAATAATAATAATAATAATAATAATAATAATAATAATAATAATAATAATAATATTTATACCCCGCCCACCTGGCTGAGTTTCCGCACCCACTCTGGGCGGCTTCCAATCGAGTGTTAAAAACAACACAGCATTAAATATTAAAAACTTTCCTAAACAGGGCTGCCTTCAGATGTCTTTTAAAGAGAAGATAGCTGCTTATTTCCTTCACATCAGATGGGAGGGCATTCCACAGGGCGGGTGCCACTACCGAGAAGGCCCTCTGTCTGGTTCCCTGTAACCCCACTTCTCGCAATGAGGGAACCGCCAGAAGGCCCTCAGAGCTAGATCTCAGTGTCCGGGATAAACAATGGGGTGGAGATGCTCCTTCAGGCATACAGGACCGAGGCCATTTAGGGCTTTAAAGGTCAGCACCAACACTTTGAATTGTGCTCAGAAACGTACTGGGAGCCAATGCAGATCTCTCAGGACCGGTGTTATGTAGTCCCGGCGGCCACTCCCAGTCACCAGTCTAGCTGCCGCATTCTGGATTGATTGCAGTTTTGAGGTCACCTTCAAAGGTAGTCCCACATAGAGCACACTGCAGTAGTCCAAGCGGGAGATAACCAGAGCATGCACCACTCTGGCTAGACAGTCCGCAGGCAGGTAGGGTCTCAACCTGCGTACCAGGTGAAGCTGGTAGACAGCCGCCCTGGACACAGAATTAACCTGTGCCTCCATGGACAGATGTGAGTCCAAAATGACTCCCAGGCTGCACACCTGGTCCTTCAGGGTCACAGTTACCCCATTCAGGACCAGGCAGTCCCCCACACCCGCCCGCCCGCTGTCCCCCAAAAACAGTACTTCTGTCTTGTCAGGATTCAACCTCAATCTGTTAGTCACCGTCTTTCTTTAAAAAACACACACACACAAACCCAGTAAGTAGCCAGCACTATTTTTCTAGAAAAAGAGGTGCCAGAACTCACCCCGAATGCCTCCCTTGTTCTCTCATAATAGCAATGTTGCCCACCTGAGAGGTGTCAGAACTGAGTTCCGGTGAGTTCCGGCTTTAAAAAAAGCCCTGCAAGTAACTATATCAATGACCAGCTTTGCTGGCTCTGGATGGTGTTTAGCTTACATAAAAAAAGATAGGCAGGAAGTTCATCTACCCAGAAATGAACAACATTGTCTGGAGTGGTGAAACCAAGTAAGTGAAAGAGAGAGTTAGTGTAACTCAGTAGGCATGTCAGAGCACATTTCCCTCTCTGAGTTATTGTGCAGTCAGAAACTGAAAGGATGTGAGGATTTTGGCTGTGTACACTGTTGCTATAAATAAACAAATGCATTCAAAGAACAACCAAGCAAAGAGCTTGCAGAAAGGTGCTGTGTCATGCATCTTATATCTGTTAGGTACTTATATACGATTATGATATACATATATGACAGCATTACGGATGGTGGAAGAGATTCAGTTCAATTTGCATTTAAAGGTGAACCTTCTTAATTCATACTATCAGAAACAATACAAGAACCTAAACACAACTTTCCTTCATAATTTACACATCTCTGACATTTGCAATTCATTTGTCCAGCCAAGTAATGTGTAAAAAGTGCATATACAGGCGTAAACAGCTCCGTTCCTATCAAACCTCTGGTGCTTACTGAGCACTTTTTGTAAATTCCAGCAGGCTTTTTAACTGAATTCATATTTTATTTTTTAACTCATTTTGAGTCTTACTTTATTGGGTCAATTGTATACCACCTAGATATTACTGGGATTGAGCAGTATACAGATTGTTGAAATAAAACAAAATAAAACAAACAAACAAATGCACATAATAGCAAAAGTAACATCACAAAGGCAGCATATTAGGAAAATTTGCTTTGGAATAATTTGTGTGTTGTGTGTTATGAATATTAGGTGAAACGTGCATTAAAGTATGGATGCATTTTTTCATCTGGATTTTTAAAAATAATAATAATTGCAAAGCAATATGGAAATGTGGAGAACTAAATTTAAGATTGGTAAAATGAGAACACTAATTCTGGAACAACTGCACTGGCTACCAGTTAGTTTCTGGGCTCAGTTTGAAGTTCTGGTTTTGATCTACGTTATGTATTGGGTTTAACACATCTTATGTTACAAGCATTGGTAGACGAACGCTCTAATGGCAAGTAAGCGCATGCACTTTCAACTGTCAACTGTCAACGGTCAGTTCATGCTCGGTTTATTATTATGTTGTCCAGTCAGTTTGGTTCTTGTGTTCCTATGAGTGAGCTGTTGTCAGTGACAAATGTTGAATAAACTTAGTTGAGGAACTTATACTGCCTTGGGCTTCTGACTTTTTCCGAACTTTTAACATTGGCGACGAAGGTGGGATAGATGAGCTCCCGCCGGCTGCCAGAGGCCCAAGACTGCACCACAACACCACTGCCTGCAGCCTCGCAGTAAGCGCGACCTCACCGCCACGCTGGACTCAGCAAATAGTCCCGGAAACGAGACCGCGCCTGCCACATCTTCGCAACCACCCACAATCACACAAGCAACTGCTCCAAGTCCGAGGATGGCTACCAGTCATAGTCGGCAGCCACTGGACTTCAATATGAGCCATCCTGCAGAATGGCCGCAGTGGCTCCACCGAATAAGGAGCTACATCCGACTACAAGGCTTCCCTAGGGAGGCAGACAAGGTGGATGTGCTACTGACAGTGCTTGGAAGTTCTGCCATCACTCTACTGGAAGGTCTGATGGCACCCAGGGACATAAGAGGCATGAACTTTCAATGAGCTGACACAAGCTATGACAAGACACCTTGCGCCTCAGCCAACTAAGAACCACCACCACTACGACTTTGCACACAGAGAGCAACAAGCGCAAGAGTCAGCAAGTGAATACATCAGAGCACTCTGGGTGATTGTGATGTATTGCCAATTCACTGACATCGAGGAACGACTTCTTGAAAGGTTAATCAGTGGCCTGAGAGACAGCCGTCTCCGCCACAAGCTGCTGGCAAAAGATGACATCACAATGATGGAAGCAATAAATATGACCATGGCCTTTGAGAAGGATAATGCCCACGAGGCGGCCCACAGCGCACACATACCAAAAAGAGAATTCACCACATCCAGTGATATCGGTCGTCTTCTGTAGATTCCCACAATGAGGATGTCCACTGAGCTTCGGACCGATCCTACTAATACCAGCACTCCCAAGCTACGAGCACATTGTTGAACCAGCGGTCATCTGACTCACCTTGAGGGACCTGTGCCGGCTGCAGAGAAAACCACGAGCGCCGGACATGCAGGTTTCAGGACACCACATGTCACTACTGTGGGAAGACTGGGCACATTGGTCGAATCTGCCACTCCAAGACCTCCAGAGCATGACCCAAGCAACATGTCTACGAGGCCTACATAGAAGAGGAGTTACAGTCCACCACTCCAGCCAGGGTACTTCAACTTCCGTCCCCAGGGTCCAATAAGCTCAGGGTACAAGATAGAGGGAACCCCGTGCACTATGGAGTTGGATAGTGGCTCATCCTACTCCATAATATCTGCTAAGACTCTGAAAGAGCTGTGCCCTAACAGCGGTCCTCAACTCCGCCCGGCCCCCATAGTGCTGCAGGACTTCCAGAGAAAAATAATCCAGGCACAGATCTGAATTAATGATTAACTGGAGTCCTGCAGCCGCTCTGTCTGCAAACAACACAACATACTGGCTGAGACACACACACACACCACACACACACGCTACACTGAGGCCCACAGAGATGGCTGGTTACATTTATAGGGAACCCAAGATGAGTCACGAGTCACAGTGGCACAGCGTTTTACTGCTAACAGTTAGGCTTGAAAGATTTGTGTAGGCCTCGTAGGCTGCACTGCCTAGGCCTTGCCTGCTTCTGCTCTCAAGAACCTTTGTCTCATGACAATAAGCCTTCCATTATGCACAATAAATAAAATACTTCTTTCACTATTAATTAAAATGGAGGAGTGTTGCTTCCAAGGTGGGTGGGTTGTATTTGGGGAGGAAGGATTGCCCTTTTACTCCCCAGCCTAGGACCCCACACACTTTAAAATGTCCTCCCACACTGCAGCTAGGTTTGAAATTAAGCATTCCATTGTAGCTGCTTAGGGAGCAATCCAAGCCCAAGATACGCCAGAATGAGTAGAGCTTGGAATAGGCAGATCTGCAGCTGAATCTGGGCTCAGCAGGGAATACACTGGCTGAAGACCTTCATTCCAGTTCAGCCAGACATGGACTGGCATTAAGTCCTTCATCCTGTCTCAGCCAGGGCTCAGGTGGCTGAGCCAAAGCCACCTAAGTAAAGGCCAGAATAAGTCTCAAGCAGCATTCAGGAGAAGTGGCACGGACAGGATGGGGCAAGGGGGAGACTTACCCCTATTCCAAATTCTGTTCAGTTCATTTGTGTGACTTGGCAACACAACAGAAGTGATGCTGCCAAAAAGTGTAGTGTCTTGTCTTCCCTCTGCCAAGCATGGGTTGCCTCAGCCGGCTGTAGCCCTGTTGCTGAATGGAGTTTGGAATAGTGTAAATTACAAGAGCATAATTTACCCTGGCTTTGTAGAGTTTGGATTGCTTATTAAAGTGCAACACCTTTTTTCAACTGTGTGTGCATGTGTGGGAGAGTCCAGTTGCTGTGCGTGTGTGCATGTGAGTGTGTGTTGTTGCAGTTCATGGACAAAAATGATAACCCTTATCCTAAGAAGGATCATCAGCAGTGAGCCCTGCAATGAAATATTCTGGCATCAAATATAAAAAAGGGGGATGTGATCATCAACCTTTTCATTGTAAAAAGAGTGGGAGAAAGTGCCTAAAGATATTTACCAACCATCAAACACATTATTTACTGAGAGAAACATAAAAGAGGAGAGTAAAAATCTATATGGATTTATTTTTTATACGTGATCATCAGCAGATTATAGAAGATTTGAAAATATGAACTTTTAACAGTAATTATTTTAGATCTCCTCCTGGTTTTCTTCTTTTTTAAAAAAAACCTGGTAAAAAGTCAAATGTTAATTAAAAGCTGAATCAATAAAAGGAGAATTTAAAAGTAAGTTAGGTTCACTCAGTACAGCTGTCCTCACAATGAATTGCTTGAAGATACACTCAGCCGTCTCACATTAGAATCATCAAGGACAGTTTAAAACAGATTTACACAGTAGGAGGTATTAACATTTCGGTAAAACCTTAATGGGGAACTTTCACACCAAGTGAAAATTGAAAAGGGAAACATTTAAACAAAATGCAGATTAATTAACCAGCAATTTTCGGCATTCATCTGGCTATTAATGGATATAACTGTGCTGTACATCCCATCCTTAAAAGCTTCCTGACCTATTCGCTGTCCATTATGCTGTGATGTGCTAAGAAAAAAAAGTGCATTTGCTATAATGCACATATGGCCTGTTATTGTAGAGATCACTGTCCTCCCACAACACAGTTGCCTTCCTGGCTTCTGTTCCCTGCCTGGAAATGGCATGTGTTTCAGCTTGTTAAGACATTTCCTTTAATGTTGATATTATACCGTCTTTTTGCCACTTATGTCTACTAAGTATACAGACAGGCCTGAAGTAGATGTGAATGGTTTGTGACAGGGGTTCCCAAGCAGTGGTTCCCAAGCAGTGCAGACAACTCTGTGAATTTTTTTCCAGGTGGTCTGTGGCATGTCTGTGAAAAATGATGACAGATGCAGCCACAGCACCTTCATTCTTAGAACAGCCCACTTGGCAGGTGAGCAGGACAGACTGACGGGAAGATGAGGCACTTGAAAGGAGTGATGAGCAGGGAAGTTAATAGGGGGCTAGAATTAAGAAGTTGAATCTTGATTCAATTAAAAAGCATACTGCATCTAGCACAGTATGTTGCAACAGGCAGAAAAATAATTAAGTGGTGCACCAAGACCCTCAAGAATTTTAAATTGGTCCATGGAGAAAAAGTTTTGGTTCATGCAGTATAGCATTTAACACATTTTAAGCTCCATCCATGGAGTACCAGTGAAATTAACACATTGTATCCACAACTGTGAGACTGTTAATATAGATTGGTGAGGAACTTGCAGCCCTCTAAATAACGTTGGGTTCCAACTCCCATCAGCCCCAGTAAGCATTGGCAAAGGTCAGCCCCAATGGAAGATGTAGCCCCAAAGTATCTGGAGGGCCACAGATTCCCCACCACTATACTGTATTGAGGCTTACAATCATATGCAGTTTCCTGGGAAGAAGTCCCATGAAGAACTACTTCTATACACATATGCATAGGATTGTGTTCCTCATTGCCCAAGTTCATCCAATGATGAAATTCCATGGGAATTTGAATGCAAATATCCCCTTCATTAACCGTGTTTGAGAACATCCATATGCTGTTCTGCACCAAGTAATCCAAATTAAACAAACAAATAACAGGGAAACACTTTTCCTGTTTTTGTGGTACTATTTGGCATGAACACATATAGGCTGAAATCTGCCCCCACCCCTACCATTTAGTTAAATATGATGTCATTTGCAGATATGCCGATCGGTTTGTACAACACACCTAAGTCTGAAATGTGTGCTACAAGATTAGGCCAATGCTACCTTCCAAAGACTTCATTTGTTCTCTGCTGGAGTCTTCATCCAAAGCTCCATTTGACTGATAACTAGATGCCTTTCAAATCCCTCCTTGCATCTTCACAGGCCTGTGATGTTTTGGCACTGTGCTTTTCATAGTTAACCATAATGACCATACTGTTGCTTCCCATGTTGTCTAAAGCTTGGTGTTTTCTTTTATATTTATTTTCAGGAGGGGAAGAGAGACACTTTACAAACTGAATTTTTACTCCTATGCAAAACCTTTAGAAACATCTCATTATGCCGCTCACTCTTGGTCGGGCTCTCTATTTGCTCCCATTTGCATTTAATATATATATTTTTAACAGTATTTTAATTTCTCACTATCTTCAAAAAAGCAGAAGAGATAACACTCATGTGCTGGAGCGTCTGTCTCTTTCAGCAATGTCTGCCTTCATTTAACAATTAAAGTGTGAATGAGCCAAGCCCATGAACAATTGAGCAAACTTGCTGTTGTGCTTGAGATATTTAAAAACTTTTATAGATGGCAGTAAAGGTCTTGGCAATGAAAAAGGATGCAAACCTGATTAGCTCCCTGAAAATGAGAGGAAAAGCGAACATATCAACACACAAAGATCTTGCCTATAGCTACTCATCTACATTGTTAATTACAAACCCTACTGTGGAATCCAAGAGACTATATCAAGGAGATCAATGGGTTTAACAGGCTGCTAAATATTCAGCAAAGAGCTTCTACCTTAAGCTCAAATTAGCAGAGAGACATCAGCACTGTTTTTCTTTTTCCTCCAATATTGCGGATTCCATTGTGTGGATAACTCTATGTGAAACAGATCAGATATGGAAATACCAAATATGACAGCTTGTTCATTTTGATTTAGGGGATGAAAATAGGGGGCATAAAATATTTCCCGGGGGGGGGGGGCGGACTGTATTATGAAAATCTTTACCTTTTTTGCTGCATGTTCACTGTCATTGTTTCTCTAACCAACAAATGCTTTAGCACCACATTTTAAAAAGGGAAAGAACAAAAAGCCCATAAGAGACTTCCCCTTCCTGAGAATAGTTATATGGGCAGTCCCAGTCAATCAGGGACCATATAATGTGCAAGATGACATGATGACAGCCCATAAGAGTGAGCAATGTGGATTAGGACAGATTAAGCAGCCTTCAAGAAGCATTGTCTCTATTGTCTGCGGGTACATTATTTGCTTCCTTCTCTTAGTGAAATGTCTTTTTAAAAAAAAACAAAAAAAAAACCCTAAAGGAATTTGATACTTCAAAAAATGTTAACAAATTTCTCACCATACCTGGCTTTCACTCAGCCCTGAAGATAAAATAAGGGACTTTTGCACACCACCTCAATCTGCGAGAAATGTGAGATTCCAGGGTTCCAGGCACTCACGTAGGGTTTGGGTTTCCTTTTGGAAATGAGGCACAGTGGAGACTGTGGTTTTCTTTGGGATATATGGCTTATTTACTAATATATATAAATTCTATATGTCTTATTTACACCCACCCACACCCACACCCACCCACCCATATATATATGGGTATATATATCTACTGAGGGGACGCGAGTGGCACTGTGGTCTAAACCACTGAGCTTCTTGGGCTTACCAATCAGAAGGTCGGTGGTTTGAATCCCCGTGACAGGGTGAGCTCCCGTTACTCACTCCCAGCTCCTGCCAACCTAGCAGTTCAAAAGCACACCAAAAAAGTGCAAGCAGATAAATAGGTACTGCTCCAGTGGGTAGGTAAATGCCGTTTTCATGTGCTGCTCTGGTTTCGGTGTTCTGTTGCGCCAGAAGTTGCTTAGTCGTGCTGGCCACATGACCCGGAAAAACTGTCTGGGGACAAACGCCTGCTCCCTTGGCCTGTAAAGCGAGATGAGCACCACAGCCCCAGAGTCGTCTGCAACTGGACTTAACTCTCAGGGGTCCTTTACCTTTACCTTTTTATATATATCCTGAGCCTATGATGGAGGGGTTCACAACATTAGCACCCCAAAAGGGTATTGTCTCTTCTATAACTGCAGCCACCGATTCAAACAGAAATCAACCATCATGCTCTGACCCTCTATCCAGCTTGTTGCATTTACCAACTTGCAGCCTTTTTTCCTCTAGGTCACATCGCAGCCTACTCCAAAACTCTGCTCCAAACTGTGGCTTTATTTTCTAACTAACTCAGAACTAAAGGAAGGACCCCACCTCTATTTGGCATCCAAAACACAGTCCACTGTCTTTTGCTTTTTAAAGGGCCCATCACTTTTCCCTTTGTTCTCACTCTTAATGGCTCATTTCCTAGGTGATTACCTCATGAGGAGATCACACTGGCTTATATTTTAACCCTTGCTGGATCAAGGGTTAAGGAAACTTGATTAGTTTCTAACACTTTCTGGGTCCAGAACTTTTGGGGAGTCTGGCACCCCAAACTCATAGCAGAACCTTTATGCTTCATTCTGTTTGCCATTTCTTGCCTCTGAAGACGGAAACAATCCTGACCTATAAAGCCCTGATCCTATGAAATGACTTAGATACATGATTCATCTAATCCTGATGCTGTAAATAAAGCCTGCAGTACATTGGTTTTTTTAGCTACAGAAAACAATTTAAATATAAAATGTTATTATTAAAACCTCTATCAAATTTAATAATTACTTGATTTTTTTAAAAAAAATGCACACAAAATGTGTATATTGGGCAAATACATGCATCAAATGTGTATATCAGTGGCAACAGTGTACTAAACTGCACTGTTATAGAGAGAATTAACTGCAAAAATGTGTGTATTGAGTCAAATTGCATACAAAAATGTCTGTTTTAGGAGAAATGTGTGGTAAACTGCAGACATATCTTCATGAGGCCTTTAAAAAAATATTCTCAAAGTGAGATAGTAAAAAAAAGAGAAACTGAGAGAAAACTGAAAGTGACAGGTTTGTCCATTCCTATTTGGAATAAGCAAACTGGGGCAGATTCCCAACACTGTCTTGTATTCTACAGCACAAATCCAATGCTTGTCTCCATGATTTATCATTTTATGCATTTAACCAGTGCAGAATTTCTAATACATAAACCACCTGATCCATTTTCTCCCTGTGTGATGTGTGACCTTGCTTTCAGTAGTATTAAGTCTACTTTTCATCTTTTCATTGCCTGGTAAAATGGTAACAATAAAACAAAAAAACATTTTTATGCAGTTAAGCACAAGGTCATAGGCACACAACAAAATGGGTATGAATGCATGGTGTGCTAACGGTGGCTTCAGGATGAGTCATCTTACACAGTTGTGGTGGGCAGGAAAGGGAGCTTTTACTGCAGTTCTTTGCTTCAGTTCAGGCTTTGGCAGAAAGCAGCTAGCAGCTTTGGTTAGGGTCCCACAACGGTAAGAGGCCCCAAAATTGCAAGAGCCCTAGGGAGAATTACAACTCCCCTGATCCTTCAGGGTTTTGTACCTTGGCACGTATTTATACAGAGCACCCGGGCAACACAGGAGAGGAGAACCAGAAAACCTCCCCCTGTTCCAACCTTCATGAGCTAGAGATGCTACTCTTGTTTTGCCTGCTACTTAATGGGAGGGGAGGAGAGGAGGGTGTTTCAGGTACTCAAAAACTGGATCAGAGAGCTATTTTGTGCATCACATTTTATCTGAGACCCTGGGCCCACCCACCAACAAATTGCAGCAGCTGGCCTTGACACCAGATGGGAGGATAAATTTCCAGGCAGGCATGCCCGCTTCGTGCAACCCCACATGTCAGGTGAACAGCAGCAACCGGAACAACTGCATAGCAGATAAAACTTTTGCTACCATCTCCCTGCTTTGCAACTGCTCCCTGCAGAAGGGAGAAGAGAGGTGCTAGACTATGTAGCATCATTAGAACGGTGAGGATTGTTTCATGTGTACTTTCCATAAAAAATTGTTATCTACGTTAGAGTATGTGCAATATCCCAATAAATAAACATACTCTTTCTTACAGGAGTTTGATCCCTGACCTAGTTACATTTCCTAGACTGCAGATCGATCGATCTGTCTGTCTACCTAATCATTCACATGCAGCTTTTTTGGCAAGAAAATATCATCAAAGAGGCATACAAAACAGTTATTTAAAAACATACAATACAAAATAAGCAGAACAGCCAAATAACTCGCATAGAAAACTCAGGTGATGAATCTCATGGAGGGATAGAATGCTATGTGGGAGCAGAGTATGGCCAGAATCCTGAACAGTAGAATGGTTGTTTTGGTGTAAAAATACATTGCAATATGCTATTATGCGATTAATATGCTATTAAGCTATTTTGCAATTTTATGACATGAACTGCCCTGAGATCTACGGATGAAGAGCGGTATACAAAATTTATTCTAATAACAACAATAATAATCTTACTTGTTGAAACTTGAAATGAAAAGATAGGCAGCATCAATATAACACTCTGATATTGTGAGTCAATCAATATTACAGACTTGCTAAAGAGAACAGTCTTCACAATATTTCTAAAAGTCAAAAGGGAATGAGCTAGATGAACCTACCAAAGGAGGGAGTTCCATAACTTAGCACCCAGCCCAAATAAGGCGTTGCCCACAAATTTAACCGTAGACACCCATGAGACATGGAACAGAACTTTTCACAATCATCTTAGTGGGTGGACAGAATCATGCAGGAGCAAGCAGTCATTTCAAGGCCCCTTTTGAATACATCCTTGCATTAAAACAAATGCATCCTTGCATTAAAACAGGCATAGGCAAACTTGGCCCTCCAGATGTTTTTGGTCTACAACTCCCATCATCCCTAGCTAACAGGACCAATGGTCAGGGATGATGGGAATTGTAGTCCCAAAAACATCTGGAGGGTTGAGTTTGCCTATGCCTGCATTAAAACAAATACATCCTTGCATTAAAACAAAGCAACTTTTCTGCAAGCAGAAAGCTAGCAAAGTGTGAGCTATGCTGGGATATTTCTACTTGATGTTTGCATGGAATTTTATGCAAAAGAGCATTCAAAATTGGCATCTCCTGTCTGCAACTTGTACTGAAACAGTTCACCCTACCACCTCATTCTGCTGCATCTATGGACCAAATCATTATAGATCAGCTGAAGAAGGTAAGGCTCAGAAAGACCCCAGTCTGAAACCCTGGAGAGTAGCTGACAGTCTGTCCAAACAGTACTAAGCTACATGAACCAATGGAGTGACTCAGTAAAAGGCTCTTTATAACCTCATCGGACATCAGTTTCTTTAAATTAGTGGTGCAGTTTTCTGATTTTGTTTTTATTTATTTATTTATTTTTTTAAAAATAATTTTTATTAAAATTTTCCAAATTAAAACAAATTAAATCCAATTTATACACTTCTTCCAATAACCAGGACTTCCCCCTCCCACCCCCTCTTGTGTTCCAAATCTTCTAAATAAACAATTAAATTCAACAAGTTCTTATCCCCAAATTACAATCATCGTCAATAACCCAATTTTTTCAAATTCCCATCCCCTAAGATCTGTTTATTCCCTTCCACGAGTTCCCCCCTTTCAAATATAGTGCAGATGAAAAGAAAATAAAGAAAATAATTTTACAGCCTTTGGATTCCAAATTTCCCTCCCCTCTTTCCCTGTTGCGTTCCTTCTATCCCTCCAATTCTAATATCTTCCTGGGGTTCCCACATTTCACTAAACCCATATCCCTCTGATTCTTTACCAGTCATTTTTAATCACAAGTATCCAATCTTAGAAGGAGTCTATCTCAAAAAGGGGCCCATTTCTTCTATCCAGATTTTTGTATCCAGGAGTAAAAACTCCAATTTTATTTCCATAAGCTTGTCAAATCTGGATATCCCAAATGTCCCCACTTCCAGTTCTGTCCAGTTCTTGTTGTTTCCTTATTCTTGTCGGTCACTCTCCTCCTTTTTGTTTCCCTGTTCTCCCGCAGAAAGGTTCTTTTTCCAAAAGCTTCTAATTCCTCTGCCGAGGCTTGTTATTCAGGAGCAAAACATTACGTCATGTCCCTTTCATTTTCCAACAGATAAATCCATTGTTTCTTAAAGTATGTAGACCTCTGTAGACAAAATAATGTTCCATTTCTGCAGTTTCCCAGGAGATTGAAAGTTCTGTTCAACTGTTCAAGTTTCCTGACAAAAACACATGCAGTATCCCTCAGCTCCTCTAGATGGATTACAGTAACTGAGTTCCCTTCCAGATCACATCCACCAGTCCAAATAGCTTGTTGATCCTTATTTGAAACAATTTATATCCAATTTATATCCAAATGTAACTGGCAAAGTCCTCAAAACACCGTCTCTATTTTGTTCTTCCGTTTTGACAGCTCTTTGACAGCTGTCAAAACCTCCATTACTCTTCTCCAGGTATTCTCGCGAATCGCTCCAGGGATTCGGGGGGGGGGGTTGCTTTTTAATGCAAATTCTCCTTTTCTCCTCCAGCTCAAACTTATAATTTTCCCTCGCGAAGTTGTTAGTTCATCAAGATAGGGTTACACTCGATCTTAGTTGTCAAGTCCTTTGTTTTGTCTTTTCTACAATTAAGGGGGGGCTGACTTCCTTTTTCCACCTCCCCCGTTCGCTCCAAATTTTAAAAATTTATCCCTCTTTTTAGTCCATATTCCAATTACTCACGGGTTCTTCTTTTAGATCCAAATTTTCAATAGAAGAAGCCAGCGCTCTCCACCAAATGGCATGCGGCTTCGCTCGGCAGGGGGAGCGGCGGACTCAAAGCACCACCCCCCCCCCAGGCGCCCGTTCCTTAGCCTTTAAAAAGGCTCTTTCGCAGGCCGGGGAGGGGCGCAAAGGTGCCAGCCGAGTCACCATGTCCATGGGGCTCCGTGCCCATGGCTTTTGAGGGTCCCCGCGTCGCCGGCGCGGTAGAACCCAACCCCTGCCGAGCCGGCTCCCTCCGGAGCACGGAGGGAGCCCGCCATTCGGCGATGGCGCCAACCCGGAAGTCTGCAGTTTTCTGATTTTGGACTCCGAACTTCAGGTGTCTCCCTCTTTAGATAGTGAAGTGGATTACTTCACTTAATTGAAGGAACTGGGTATGTTTAGCCTGGAAAAGAGGTGGCTGAGAAGAGATATGATAGCCATCTTCAAATATCTAAGGGGCTGCCACATGGAAGATGGAGCAAGCTTGTTTTCTCCTTCTCTGGAGGATAGGACTCAAACCAATGGCTTCAAGTTACAAGAAAGGAGATTCCAGCTAAACATCAGGAAGAACTTTCTGACAGTAAGTGCTATTTGACAGTGGAACAGATCCCCTCGGGAGCTTGTGGATTCTACTCTCCTTCATTAGAGGTTTTTAAGCAGAGTTTGGCCCTCTGTCATGCTTTAGTTGAGATTCCTGCATTGCACGGGGTTGAACTAAATGACCCTTGGAATCCCTGACAGCACCACAATGAAAAATGCACCTTTTCTGGCCATCAGGCGTCTCACCTCAGATAGAAGGGCCCCAAATATAAAATGTAAGGGTCAATTTGAGTGCATAACTTTTGATTATTTAAATTCTACTAGCCAAATAAAGCAGAGTAATCAAAAAAGTCTATTACCGACATTCTGTAAGAGAATGTATTTATATCACAGTGGAGCAAACAGAAGGTGGGAGTTAGGGAAGGGAGATTTAAATTGTATGTTTGAAAGGGTTAAACATCCTTAAAACATTGCTGCTGCCGCCATGTATTTGCAGGCAAAAAAGAGAAGCCACAAGCTGTTTGTTGTTCAAGCATTTTCCCCCTCCCCTTCTCTCCAGCGAGGCTGCTGTTTTCAGCTTCCGTTCTTTATTTACTCTAAAAAGGCATATTCAATTTTCTCTCCCACTCAAAAGAAAATACACAGCATTGTAATTACTCAAAACGTAATAGAGTAATTAGATAGGGAAGGTGTTTGGAATTTATATAGAGATGCACTTGACTACGTGGGCTACGTTCAAGGTTGCTTCTGCATTGGACAACCTCCAGCCACTGCAGTAGCATCTGGTATGAAACAGGTTTTCTCTAGCTTTTGGATTAAAAATATATAATAATAGAGAGCAATCATCCAAGGTGCTTTAAAAAGAAAAAAAAAGAAAAAACATTTCCCTTCTGGACATGAAGTGATATTAGGCATGATATAAACGACAGTTTGCAGTAGGAAGGAAATATCATTTGCAACCCAGAATCAATTGCCTTCCATCTAAATTCTTTTGCATTTTTTCACATTAAGTTAAAAGGTTGGAAGTGATTGAAGCAGGATACATTTTGCGTAATTTGCAGTGAGATATCTTGGCTTTGTTTCCCAGCCAGACAAGTTGAAGTGAATGAAAAGAGGTCTTTAGACAGTCCAATCCAGATTTAATGTGGACATCTTCAGCCAAAAGCATTTTTGTCCGCAAGAAATGAAAGTGTTTATTCTAGGCAGATTCTGTTTGGCTGTTCCTTCCTCCACGCTCTCAATGCCCACCCCACCCCTGCCCAACACACACACACATTTCTGCCTGAGGCAGCAAGCCATAGTGTGCCAATAAATCTTGCCGGCATGGAGGAAAATATGCAAAGCTTTGCAGGCTAAGTGGACCCTGTCTCTTTCAGCATATTAACATAAGAGAAGGTTTTTTCTATTGTATTTTTTTTTTTAAGTACAAAAAGATAGGAGCACATGAGATGGCTATACTACACTACAGCATGGGAAAAGTGCACTATTTGATATTTATTTATTTATCTGTAAATTTATTTATACTCTCCATTGTAAGGTCCCAGGGTGTGTCACAACAATATAATATTCAATTGTAAAAAAGAAAAACAAAAAAAACCCCACCCTAATAAAATAGTTACAATTAGGGGGAGAAACACATAAAATCATTACAGGAGTTTGCAAGAATTCTGCATGGTGCTTTGAAGTCCTAGCAGTCATCTTATTGTTGGGGGGGGGGCTCAAAGTGCCATTTTACCTGATGTCATTGTGATGTCAGGTGATCGGCAGGTAGGTGGGATTTGCCCAAGTGGGCGGAGGGAGAAGAGATAATGATCTAGTCCTCTGGCAGCATCCATCTCCCCACCCCTGGTGTAGAGGGCTGTGCCAAAAAAAAACCTTACTCGTTTCCCTCCTTCTATTTCCCATCCTGGCTATGCTCCATCTCTGCTGAAGAGACCCCAGCACTTCCTAGTCTTTGGGAAGGAGGCAGGAAGGCTTCTTTTGGCAGGGGAATTGGTCATGCTGCCTTAAATCTGCCTCTGTGGTATATACTCTTGGGCGGTGGTTTTGCAAGTTTTTATGTGTGTGTTTTTTGTATGTATTCAATAAAATCTTGTCAGGGGGATAATGTGAAACAAAGCTTCAAGAGAAAATTATCAAAGTGACATTCATGGGCGGGATGAAGGGTTTTGTTGCACTAAGCTTACTTTTGAAGTGGCTGGCAGATGTTTGTGAGTGTCTTGTTTTTCATTCTACAAATCATCTCTCCAGTGGTCTGCAGACTTTCTGGGTGCCTATGCCTTCTGAAGCCCCCATGCCATACAGAAGGCAGGAAAGTAATGTGTGCCGGACCACTATCTTTATCATCCTTTCTTTTTTTTCTGGGGCTACTCAAGGGTAATCAGTACCAGCACCCCACTTTGTTTGTTATTTTTAACCAAAGCTTAAAAGTCTGGCACTTACTGTAACAACTTCATGGTAAATACCAACACCTTTTATCGGTGGTGGGGGAGCACTGATCATCATCATCATCACCATCATCATACTTTAAAAGAAATTTGTGCAGAAATATTTTTTTAAAGATAAAAGGAAAGACTTCCCTTAAAAACAAAATCAGCAAGCACATCAATCCCAGGTTCTCAGTAGCTACCCTTCGCAGCCCACACCTCAAGTATGTTCCAGAGGAAGATGTCCCAAGGAAGATGCCCTTCCATGGGGCTTCTTGATAACAAGAAGTTGGAGAGGCTGCAGAATCCTGAAGAAATGTTTAATGAGGCAACACACACACACACACACACACACACACACCATTCATGGCCCCTTCTAAGCAATAAAGTAAGTGGAATCCTGCACCTATCAAAAGTATAAAGAATATCTGAAGCACCCTGAAAAAGAGACCGTAAGAGAACTTTTAAAGAGACCGTAAGAGAACCTGTGCACAGAGTACTTATATGCACATTGAGTTGCTTCTAACGTTGCTCAGAGCAGACCCATTGAAATTATTGAACATAACTAATTTAGGTCAACTGGGGCTACTCTAAGTAAACCTTTGTTGGCTACGAACTATAGGTTTTATTCAGACCTTCAGGTGCATGGGTAGGGAACTGGAGCAGAAAGAGTGAGCACAATATCAATTTTCTCCTCCACAAGTTCTCTATCTGTATGAAAGAGCTCTCTGATTTCTATTCTGGATGATATATGTGTGATCCCATTTGTGTACAGTGGTACCTCGGGTTAAGAACTTAATTCGTTCTGGAGGTCCGTTCTTAACCCGAAACTGTTCTTAACCTGAGGTACCACTTTAGCTAATGAGGCCTCCTGCTGCTGTTGCGTGATTTCTGTTCTCATCCTGAAGCAAAGTTCTTAACCCAAGGTACTATTTCTGGGTTAGCGGAGTTTGTAACCTGAAGCATCTGTAACCTGAAGCCTCTGTAACCTAACCCGAGGTACCACTGTACTTATTTTCTTCTGACAACAATGCAGCTTGGGGAGAGGTTGTCTGGAACAGTTCCATGGGGGAAATGGGAGGGCTAGCCCTTTCCCTAATGATGTTCCTCCCTTCAAAAAACCTTTGAAGATGCCATGTGCCCTGAGTGCTCTTGAGATTCCCAGCAACAGGTGTTCAGCAACTGATATCAGATGTATACTACCAACAACAGCAGAAGTAGACTGTAGCTGTCACAGCTAGCAGCCATTTATAGCCTTATTTTCCATGAATTTGTCTAATCCTCTTTTAAAGCTGGTGACCATCAGTATATCTTGTGAGAGTGAATTCCATAGTTTAGCTAGGTGTTGTGTGAAGAAGTACTTTTGCTTGTCCTGAATCTTCCAAAGTTCAGCTAGACTGGATGGTCTTGAGGTCTTGTATTATGAGATGGGGGGATTTTTCCCTGTCCACTTTCTCTGCACCATGCATTATCCTTTGCACCTTTATAATGTCCCCACTTACGGTTACATTTCCTTATGTGACAAAAACAATCAAAATTGAACGGAGGAGTCTGTGCATATTCCCAATGCAAGACTACATTGGCCAGACTAGTCAGGGCAATAATGGCACTATAACAGGTCTGGTCTATGTTGCAAAATAGCTAGGTCTGCTTCATAAATTGGCACACCCTCCCTGCCACACACAAAAAGAAACCACAACCCAGTTGCAACATGCAAGAGCCCCTCAGCAAGTAAAGCAATGTTACAAAGTTTTAATGAAAACCTCTAAAATAAACCATGTCTTCCTCTGGAAGTTCGGAACCATCGACTTGTAGTGGTTCTAGACAGACTCAAAAGCATGCCATGTTCATATTGCTCTACCTACACATTTCTAAGACCAGATGAGTCATCTGAGTCTGCCTTATAACAAGTCAGACCTTTGGCATTAACAAAGCTACCATAATGAATCAGACCATTGGGCCATCTAGCATGGCATTGCCCCTGATGACTGGCAGTGGATCTCCAAGAATACAGGCAGAAGTCTTTCCAGCCTTTCTGTCAATGACCTATTTAAACTGGAATGCCAATGATTAAACATTTTGCATGCAAGTATATGTTCCCATCCTTGCCTCCTTCAGCTGGCCTGCCTTCCTATTCCTAAACTACATCACGCAGGGGAAAATTCATCTTAGATGAGCACAAGACTAACATCAAAAAATGATGTTCTGCTTCTTTTAACTCCTTTGCTGGATATTCCACAAAGCTGGGGAAATTCCAGGATTTGCTGGTGCATGTATACGTGCTATTAAATCAAAAACCTTTTCACAAATTTTGACTGATGTGGGTTCATAGATGTACAAATCCCCAAATTCTAAGTTCAAATGAAGTATGGAAATCAAAGAAATGTACAGTTAAAAGCTTTCAGGTTTTACCTGGTGGATACAACATCACAGTTTTGATCAATATATAATTAGGCTGGCCTCGGGATAACTGATCAGTGCACAAGCTATCCTCAGAATATATATTGATGTTTCACATTGCCCAGTGAACTCAAGAAATGGATCATGATCTGTATAATGCAACAACACAGGTATCTACTTTAAGATCCTGAATGAGTTATCAAACAATGTGCTATCTGAGGCTGCAAGCCTCATCAAGGATTTGCCAGGTCTTTCTATCAAGCCCTTGTGATTCTCCCTAGGCTACATCTCTTCTCTAGACCACCAGACTCCTTTCTAGACCTTCAGCAGCCCTACTCTGTGTCCCTGAGCCTCTTGCTCAGTAGTGCAGTGGTAAATTCAGAAGTGCAAGGTTCCTTCATGATAGTCACAGCCGCTGCCACCCAACCATGCCCCTTCTAAAATTAAGCAATAATCTTATAATTATACAATAATAATTAGGGATGCATTGCAACAATAAATTCACATCTCCATGTGTTGCCTTTCAGGATGACCTACCATTTCCTGTGCACATACTTGGGAAATTATTTGGAATGCTCCAGTATCTTCCTTCAGTATGATTTAACTTTCATTTTCCACGAAGTTCTATTCCTGCACACTATTTTCTTGGAACTTCACATGTTCCCATTTCCACTTTGCTGGAGCATCTCTGGGCCACAGCAGATCAACTAGGAAATAATTCTAGCCTAGATATGGTTGCCCCTTTAATTGAAACAATTATCAAGCAATTAGCAATTCTCTACTATACAGCAAATATGAAAAACAAGAATGCATAACTAAAGAAGACATGTGGATGGGCTTGCTGGTTATCATTATTTCTATATGCTTTTTAGCAGATTCTAAAACAGTATAGTCAGGGTGACAGCCTCATGTTAATAGATGGAAACTTCCAAAGCATAAATCCTGCCACACCGAAAGATCAACTCTTCACTGATGCACAATGAACATTAAATAGCACTTGTAAAAGTGCCACAGGTCTAAACGATTGAGTAGGCATGCACGGGGCCAGTCAATCCTTCAACAAAGCTGGTCCCAGGCTGTTAACAAGATCCATGGAGGCAGATCTATTAATTGCTAAGTCCTTTTAAAACACCACTGAGCAGAGAAATCCTAGCCCCTAGATCAGCTGGCTGGAGGCGGTTAGAATAAACTGGAGGTGCCTCCCTACCAACAAATATTTCTTTGGGTAGCTCTACAGCCAGGGGTCTCCTGCTGCTACATTTTTTCACTATGTTTATTGCTAGGCCCAGGTACAGACCATTCCAAGAGCATGACAGGGGTGGGTGGAGGCAACCTGTGAACTACTTGAAGACTCTTCATCAAAAGAGGTCTCAGGATCAGGTCCCCCTCTATGCCAGTCTGGAGCGGAGGTAAACAATCCCATTGGAAGCAATAGGATTGCCTGACTAGATGGCGACCGCCCCAGCCCCCAGGGACGTGGCGACGTGTTATGGATTTAAAATTTGGCCACAAACTTTATAAAACTTTCAAATGTAGGAAGACCTTGGCTGGGGCTCCTCAGGGTAAACAGGATATGGGGGTGCCCTGCAAGATACATGTATAAGCAGGCAGCCCACCCCATATCCCCGCACGCAGGGTAGTTCACTGACAACCTTTCAGTGTATGGCCAGTGACACCCATTTACAACCCCTTTAAGAGGGGACGCTGGAATCGCTTCCGCCAGGGGGGGGGGGGGTGAGTCACCACTTCAAACCCCCTCCCCCAATTTATGGAAGAAAAGACTAAAGGATTATGCCCAAGGCCCTAAACTGCCCAAGTTGTGATGAATTGCTACAGGGAAGACAAAACCTGCCAATGCAGGAAAATTTCTTCCCGGTTCTTCAACAGCAACCAGTCCAAAGACCGTAGCAGCGCCCACTAAACAGAAAGAAAAAAGATTAACCTGCAAACAAGAAACATTAAACTAAGGGAGGGTTGGGTGGGTGAAGCTCCTGAAACAACTGCCTGGCTGCTGCCAGCTCCACCCCCTATTTGTGTGACTGGCTTCAGTTCCCAGCAGTGTAATTTGACTTAGCTGAGGCTGGGTGTGAACCTACAAAGAATAACCGTGAGAAGCAGGCCAGCCCACACAACCGGTAAGTTCCCTGGGATCCAAAGTGCTGCGTGAGATCCTGCAAAGGGCAGCCACGGTGTAAAGTGTGAGTGCTCATTTAAAAAAAAAAAACAACCACAAAAGGGAGAAAGTAAGTTTGCCTCCACCTGTCTTTACTTCATGTCCTGGCTGGTATGAGTCAGCAGGAATTTGTAAGGGGTGGCTGACCTGCCGCTTAAATACTCCCCACTCACCCGATTTAGAATTGTGCCATACGTTTGTGGCCAGATCATAGGAAACTTTGTGATGGGCAGATATGTCAATTTTGGTTTATCTTAGTGTCTCGTTTTTTCCAATCTTAAAGTCAATTTTCCAAATTTCCATATCAGTTTGTAATAATAATAATAATAATAATAATAATAATAATAATAATAATAATAATAATAATCAGCATGCAGTATTAGTGTGAATTTCTCCTAATTCATTGTAAAATGCATCATATTAGGGGACATTGCTTGCAAAAATGTGTACAGTAGTAAAAATTGCATATCTATATACTGATTAGGAGAAATATAAAATTGCTGGTGAATTTTCATGAGGAATAATAATAATAATAATAATAATAATAATAATAATAATAATAATAATAATAATAATAATAATGGCAAATTGCTGTAAAATGCAAATGGCTTGAATTTAAGATTGGAGAAATGAGTCACTGAGAGTCCCCAAACTGACAGATCCTTCCAACCTATCACATGTTAATAATGGAAATCAGGGTCTCCTCAAGCCCCCTTGGAAGGACCATTTCCAGTCCCATTGCTGATGCACTGTGGCACCAATTAGGAAATCCACACACCTTAAAACTGAATGTCTCTAGTACTGTTGATGTACTGTCAGAGGCTCCAGCTGGGGATGGAAGTGGCCTGTAATTCTTTCCTTTTCAAATATTTATCACGTTGCTCTGCACAATCTATTTCAGTCTCTCGCATCAATTTCATGCACTTTCTGTTGTTTGTGTCTGTTTTACTATTTCCAGTTCTTAATAGTTCAGATGTTTCCATTAGCAGCTTCATATTTAAGCCGTTTTCAGGGTTGTTCCCACTATTTTTATATTTTAGTAATGAGATTTTAATGAGGAGTTGGAGCCACAACAGTTGTCCCCATAAGGCTCTCTCCTTTATCTTTCTGGGCAGCAATCACATTCTATGCATGGCTCTGCCTGTCTCAAATACTTCTTACAGTGTTGCCCTAGTTCACCCTGCATTATATTCACACTGTGCTCCAAGTGAAAACCAAACTAATGAAGGAAACAAACTGGTAAATGCAAGAGGCAGAGGATCAATTTCAAGCGTCATTCCAAACTATGATTTGGGACTGGATCCAGGAATAAAGAGACAGAGAGAAGTGAGTTGAACAGGCCACATTAATTAGCATCTGCAGGGGGAAAGGAACAGTATGGGAAACTAAATTCAATTTCCTGCCTTCGGTGAGTCCACCCTGTTTGTCGCAAGGAATATGACATGGTACAGTTCCAATGACTGGACCTCACCTTCCAGTGATGTCATTCCTAGCGCTGACCTGACACCAGATGTGGAGCCTCAGATGGCAACGCACAGAGCAAGGACTCTGAGGAGCACGCAGGACTCCTGAATCTAATGTTAAGGGTGTCCTTGAGTGACCCTCTGATATCTGATGAAGAATCCCTGGAACTGTTGGAATAGAAGGAGCACTGAAAGTAGCCAAGCCTTTGTGGCAGCCAGTATGTGACTAGGGTTAGCTCCATGGTAGCCATTTTGTGGCGATGCCCACAAGTTTCTGTTTTTGGTTTTGTATTTCCAAATGTATACAAGAAAATTGCAAAGCCCCCTTATAGGCTAATATCCCTGAATCTAGATTTGTTAGGCTTTGTTGCCCCAGGGAAAGGGCTGAAAATAAAAAAGGCAAGTTATCAGTGGGACAGAGAAGTGCTGTTCTTGACCACAAATGGTCCAAACCAATTGATTCCCAATGTTTTAAGTGTGAGAGGAACACTGGAGTGTGAGTGGGTAAGGTAATTTAACTGTCTTCAGTTTGCGGAGGATGAAGCCATGGCTCAATGGTAGAGGATCTGTTCTGCATGCAGACGGCCCCAGGCTCAATCTCTAGCATCTCCAGCAAGAACTGGAATAATACCCTTCCTGAAAGCCAGGATAGTTACTGCCAGTCAGTACAGACAATTATGGGCTAGACAGACCAGCCTTGACTCAGTATAGGGCAGCTTTATGTGTTTCTTCCAGGCCAGCCTGCACAGTTCAGTGTTAATTTCATATTTTTATTTCTGTACAGTATTCCTACCATGATAAAGCACCCAAAACTGCAACAGGAGCATAATTGCACAGCCAGACTAATTTCCCCTATTTAACGTGGTCTGCACTCTCTGGGATAGGACATGCTCTCATTACAACTTTCATGCTGGTCTGTTAACAAGGGCTTAATGGGGGGGGGGGGGAGGAAAGGAAAGGAGAATGTGCTTCAGTCATTTCACAACCTATTTGTTCTCTTTAGTAAGGTGGTAAAGCAATGTATGCCATATCTACTGCCACTTGTAGCTTTGCTGAAAGAATCTAATCAATAGGACAAGAAAGAAGAATCCCCTTTCTAGCCCAAGTGCATCTGGCATGCTATTCAGAATCAATAACACAAAGTCCCAATGTGGGATGAAATTTTGTTGACAACAGCAGGATTGGGGAGCCTGTGGACTTGCAGATGCTTCTGAACTCCAACTCCCATCATCCCTGGCCACTGGCTATACCTTATGGGCTGGTAGAAGTTGTGGTTCCACGATGTCGGGGGGGGGCAATGGTTCCCCACACCTTAACTACTTCAATACCCTAGTTTGGTGGGACATGGCAGGAGTATGCTGGCTGACCAGTGATATCACCCAGGCCTCCTGTTGGGTTGGAGTTGTCCATCATTTAGGCCCACCATAGCAAGGGCTGCTCCTGTGGGCCCTCACATCAATCTGAGTGTGTGGTGGCCCAGCTCCCTAAACTGGAGTCACTGTCATAGTGCAACATGTTCAAGACCTCTTAAGAAGACCCAGCCCCTCCTGCATTGGCTGTGGGATCCTGCCCAATGCTTTTGCACCCTAACAAAAGTTGTGACAGAAAATTAAGAAAATGTATATAAGCACCTTGATCTAAGGAACCCCCATATTGCCCATTTTTTTCTTCTCTCCAAAGTATTTCATGTTTCCTTTTATATGCCCTAATGCTGTAGCCCCATATGCATGCTACCCCTCCCCTAGAACACTATGGCAATGTAGCCCTATCTCTTGCAGTTCTTCTGATCTTTCATAAAGCTATCCAACTGGGTTCCAGTTACAGATAGGTAGCCGTGTTGGTCTGCCATAGTCAAAACAAGAAAAATTCCTTCCAGTAGCACCTTAAAGACCAACTAAGTTAGTTCTTGGTATGAGCTTTCGTGTGCATGCAGGTATCTGAAGAAGTCAGGTATCTGAAGAAGTGTACATGCACACGAAAGCTCATACCAAGAACTAACTTAGTTTCGTGTGCATGCACACTTCTTCAGATACCTGACTTCTTCAGATACCTGCATGCACACGAAAGCTCATACCAAGAACTAACTTAGTTGGTCTTTAAGGTGCTACTGGAAGGAATTTTTCTTGTTTCAACTGGGTTCCGTCTTTGCTGTTGCTATTTCACACCAGCTTAACTGAATTCCTGTCCTAGGATGCTTTGATATGACCTGCACCTCCCACTCATGATGGCATTTTTCCAGCAAAGAAGAAGTGGGCCACCTGGCATATTAGATACCATTACAACAAAGCGTGAAATATGCCTGTAGCCTACTCAGTTTTTAGAAATGAACTCCACCACTTCTGTTTTTCTCAGCACATATTTGTTTACAGCATATTAATAGATTAATTGCAAATAGAAGTGTGGCCTAATTACTATTGATGATCAGTTCATTTAGGTTGTTTTAAATTTTGTTGTTTGCCAGAATGGTAGCTTTATATATAGCTCAGCACTCTGTATAGAGACAAACACATAGTGGAAATACTCCCCCTGTATACGCAGTGAGTGTACTACTTGGCTGCTGATTTCTTTCAACTCCTGTGCCTTTCTTCTGTGCAAGAGCTGATTTCAGCCTTGAACTGCCAGGTGGTGTTGGACTACCACTCCCATCAGCCCTGACTATTGACTAAGCTAGCAAGGGATGGTGGGAGTTGTTATCCAATGGCATCTAGGGACCCAAGTTTGAAGAACACTAGTGTAATGGATAGTGAATGGACTTATATCTGAGAGACCTGGGTTCCAATCCCTGCTCAGATAAAATGCATATCCATAGTCTAACATACATCACAAGGTTGCTGGGACGATAACATTAGATGGATTACAATGCATGGTGGAGGCACTGTCTTGAACAGAAGTGCTCCAATGAGCCCTGCATCATTAAACACATTCAGAAGAAGAAGAAGAAGAGTTTGGATTTGATAACCAGCTTTATCACTACCCGAAGGAGTCTCAAAGCGGCTAACATTCTCCTTTCCCTTTCTCCCCCACAACAAACACTCTGTGAGGTGAGTGGGGCTGAGAGACTTCAGAGAAGCGTGACTAGCCCAAGGTCACCCAGCAGCTGCATGTGGAGGAGCGGAGACGCGAACCCGGTTCCCCAGATTACGAGACTACCACTCTTAACCACTACACCACACTGGCTGCAATCCTATATATTTTCAACCTGGGATTAAATTACTTTGGATATACTGGAACTTACTTCAGACTAAACATGCCTAGGACTGTGTTGGCAGTGGTTCACCCAGAGGGGAAAAATTCAAACTTTGCAAATTTCAGCATAGTTCGCCAACTCTTCAAAAAGGAATTAGCTGCCCTTGTTAAGTGGAAGTGGGGGGGGGGTAGAAGAGCAATAAAATAGAATGCCTTTTTGCAAGATGGAAGTCAGTCATGACAATAAATCCAATTCACTCTCATAAGATTTAGGGATGGCCACCTACTTGGATGACCTCAAAAGAGAACTAAGTACATTCGTGGTGGATGGGGCTATGTTCATGGCTTTATATATATATCAGTTCATGGCTGGCCATGATGTCTATGTTCTTCCTCCACTGCTAGAGGCAGTATTGTCTGTGAATGCCAATTGCAGGGAATCACAAATGGGGAGAGCACTGTTGAACTAAGGTCCTGCTTGCTGGCTTCTCATAGCATTGGGTTGACCACTGTGGGAACAGTGGTGGGTCTTTGGTATGATCCAGTGGGGTTCCTCTTCAGAGGCAGTGCCTTTCCACATCTGTACCTTCATTCTCCTTTATTAAGAAAGGTTGGCCTTTCCAGCCAAATAGACTAGATGGGGCTTGGGTTTGATGCAGCATGGCTGATATTATGCTCTTTTAAACCAGTTTGTCACAGGGGGTAGCTGAGTTGTATGCAAGCTGCATTTCACCTGGAACATAAATGTGGACCTTTCATTATTATGTAAGGTTTTCCATGTGCTTGCCTCCACCCTAATCAGTCCAAGCACACTCCCCAGAAGGAAAATGTAGCATAATAATTGCTTTCCTTGTTGGTACCAATTGCTTTCCTTGTTGGTTGGTGCTGACAGAAGACAATGAAGCTGCACCCTTCTGGAGAATCCCTCCCTATAGCTAGGATTAAGGAGAAGGGCAGACCTCAGAAGCTGGGAGCAGGTGGTGCAAGCCTTGTAATGCAATGGAAGCCAGCCCAGTAATCCTTTTGTCACACTCTATAGAAATGGTTCTCCTCCTCTTCTTTTTTTTTTTTTTGGATGAAAAACACAGTGAAAAATTATAGAAACTGTTTGCTCTAAGTGGGAAAAAATGACTATTTCCATAATCCTTTCACAAATGGCTTTTGCGGGGGGGGGGGGAATTATATATTTCATCACATTCGGTAGCTTTCATCAGGAATTGTTAAATGTGTGAATGCTGCGATGAAAACACAACATGGGAATTCACATTGCCCTCTAATTCTGGAAAGATATGAAATTTCCACACTGAGCCCCTCAGCAGTTTACCAGCACATTTTTTTTTTAAAGACAACAATAACACTACATTATTTTCCTTGTGTGTGCTGATAAAAACCATTAGCAAACCTTAATTTTGCCAGCAGATTGGGCTCCAGCTTTGTTTTCCTCCTCCTAAACTTTCATTTCTGATGGTTACAAATTGAACCCAATATAGGCATCTGAGTGTGCTGGTCTAGCAGGAAATTTTATTCTAGAGAAGGAAACTTTCCTGCCTGTTGAAGAAAATTTATTTAAGAAAATCTCCAAATGCTAACAAGCTAGTATTGTAAGAGAGACTAGAGTTGCTAACTCTTGGTTTGAAGGTTACATCTTGGATTAGGAGGTAAAGTCTAGAACTGCTGTTTTTTTCAGGTTCCAACAGCCATTACCTGACTGCACAAGCTTTTACTTGCCCAGGGATGGGGAACCTATGGCTCTTCAGGTATTACTGGATTCTGGTTCCCATCGTCCCTTGACTATTGGCCATGCTGGCTGAGGCAGATGAGAGCTGCAGTCCATTAACATCTGGAGGGTCGCAGGCTCCCTATCCATGTAAGATGTCTCCAGGGGATTCTCCAGGGGAGAAAGGAAGTTAACCTTTTGGACATTTGGATTTGGAAAGGATTCTAGAAGAATCTGGTATGGAGGATATGGTTGCTGCTGTTCCTTAACTAATAGACTTGACATCAGGATGCAGCTTAGACATGGGATACACACACACACACAAACACCAGGTCATATATTTTAGTCCATTTAATGTGACCAATTTTTCCCCCCCGGCCTTGTTACTGTGCCTTTCACATGCAGAAGTTTTAACAAGGACGCATTTTCCATCATGTTTTCTCTGTGCCGGGAGTAGGGGGTGAGGTGAACTCCACTGAGAAAGAAAACTGTGTGGTGTAGATTCACAGTCCTACTTAAATGCACCTTCTCTGGTTTGTGGTTCCTCCTGCTAGGCCACTGCATCAATCATCTTCCTGTGTACCTGGGCTGATCTCTGCAATTACAGAGGAATGCCGTGCATCTGAGCAGAATGCTATATTTTTGTGGGAAGCCCTCAAGCAGATATGGAAAATCAATGGTGATGAAATCCCGCCAGTAAATTTTGTCTTGTGTTCCTCCAAGTGTCACGATTCCTTTGCTTGGCTGACTGACTAATATGAGCTAAGTGTGTCATCTGTTTACTGAGATGTTTTTCTTTTGTAAATGCTCAAATTACTCACTTATCTTTGTTTACACTATTCAATCAACAGATGCTCAGATGAGAAGTTACCAGGTTAGCTACTGAGAATCCTCACTCTGTCACAAGAATGGTTCCTTCTGCTGCTGTTTGTCAAATGCTCATCACAAGCACAGTGAAAGAGTGAATCAATGGCAGTGTGTAGCTGTCGAAACTCCACCCTTTAATGTCCACATGCTGAGCTACAAGGGAATCCCAATGTCTTGTGCCTAGGGGCTTCATGCAATCCATAATTCAATGCAATTGTATGTTCCTTACGATATGGAGCCCTTGTGCATAAGCTTCAACTTGCTCAGTGCATGATGTTGAAAGATTGAACTTCCATGACAGTGCAACATTGGGCTGGGGCATAAAGCATGGCCATGCTCTAGCTGTGAGTGCCTTACAAGTAAGTAATGCATGAACAGGGCAAGAGTCTCATAGTTAAGTCTTGTCAGAATTCTGTCACACACCTAACACAGGCCTCTTCTTCCTAGGCTTCTACATCAGATTTGGATGAATCCAGAATTAATAACTTAAATAGGCCACTTTAGACACAACCAGAGCTTATCTGAGCCAAAGTGAGAACGGAGCCGAAGTGCAATGGGATCTCAACTGAGGGTGCTGTTTTCCAAAGTGCTGAATCAGGTATCTGTGCACAGCCTTGGGGTTGGTGCATACCTCTAGTTCCTACCTTATAAAAGTGGAGTGGTCGCTACTCTTTGTGGTTCCACACCATTCCAATTTTATGATAATAAAAAAATGCAGAAACCATGAAGGAAGGGCAGAATCAAGTCAGGGTGCCTTGTAGTTCTTCCCATTCTGGTTTTCTGCAACCCTACATTACCAGAACAGCATGGGCTGGAGACTTGGGGGAGCAATTCCTGCTTTGTTTTGTTGTTGTTTTGTTGTTTTAAAAAAACAACAAATGCTTCAGTCTGTGCAGTTCAGGTTCTGACATCTACAACACATTCTGACATAGATTTTAAAATAAAGTTCATTAAATAAAATTCTGCAGTTCCTTTTTTGGGGGGAAAGATATAAGAACTATCTTAGTTGTACAATCATGAATGCAAGTCCAGAGGTGAGCAACTGACGGCCATGTAGATGTTGCTAGACTATAGTTCTCATCATGCCGGACCATTGTCCATGAAGGCTGGGACTGCTGGGAGTTGGAGTCCAGCAGCATATGGAGTGTCATAAGTTCCCCACCCTTGATTTAAAATATGCTTTCCTCCCTATATACATTTACAAAAGACATTATACATAAAGAACATATGGAGCTGTTTAGCTGGATGGTTGTAGCTGCCAGACTTGTTATATTCTAAATATAGGAAATTATCCAATATTTTGAATGTAAAGGACAGGATAATGGGAGAAGTTGGGTATTGTGGCAGTGCCTAAGTTAGCATCCTTTAAAAACAAATGAAAATAATTTCAAAATTGAATAACTAGGAAGGCTCTTAGCTCAATGGTAGAGTATCTGCTTTGGATGCAGAAAGCCCCAGGTTCAATCTTCTAGCGTCTCCAGATACAGCTGGGAGACTCTTGCCTAAAACCTTGGACAGCAACTACCAGTCAATGTAGACAATACTGAGCTAGATGATCTAATGGTCTGACTCAGTATGTATGTATGTATTTATTTAAATTTATATTTATATATGTATTTATTTAAATTTGTATAGCAGTTGATTGTAGAAAAAAACTCAAAGCAATTTACAAAAGGCAGCTTCCTGTGTTCCATGTTCCTAATTCTGTTTCATTTGTCGCCATTTATTATTGCATGTTGTAGACACAATTTAATACTGACCAGTCAACATTTTTGCTTTCCGATGAATTGATAACTAAGGAGCGGTATGTCTTAAATATTTGATTATATTGCATATGTTTGTTTGATTTCTTGTGGGCACCGTCTGTTTGTTGGCTTTTGGTGTGTGTTTTTTGCTGTTATGTGCTGTAAACAAATAAAAAATGAATGCACATGAACTTGGTGTGACATTTCAAATGAATTTGGCAGTTCCCACACCACTCAGAGTGACCTTGGACCCAGTCCTTCTGTGCAACCTGTTCCAATGAGGCTAGATATGATTTTGGAGTTGAGAGAACAGCTGTAATATAGGTCAATGAGACTTGTATCATAAAACCAAGAGTTTTAGACATAAACTAATATTGATTTAGGAGCTAAAATGCATCAGGCGTTTTGAGTCACAGCAAAGCAGTCAGGGAGCTTTCAGTCTACCTACAAGACTAGAATAAAATATTGTTCCACATCTATTTGATAGGACACAGCACGTGCTTGATATATAGAACTTGTGTGAGTAGAGTTTTAACTGGAAATTATCCAGACAGGCTTTCTGCAGTTGGAATAGTCAACAAAGTGACCAAGTAGTGACTTGGGCAAATTCACTTGCTCTAAAAGTGGGGAAAGCTGGGATGCAAAAGGCAGCATTTTCTCAAGGACATACTTCCAGGAGAAGGGGAGAATGGGCTCAGATAGAGAGGCCTGAATGGAGTAATTTGGCTTGAACATTTGGAGATTAAGCACTGCCATTACTTGGTGAAGAATGCACCGTGAAATAATGATTCATTCATTCCACTTGTTTTTATTCCAGTGATCCTTATTAAGCCATAGAGAAGTGAGGGAAGCAAAGGATGGAACCAGAGAGCCAAGATTTGTTGATACATGAAAGTTTATGAAGAAGTGCATCACAAGAACTTTGATAAGGTGCAAGTGGGGGCATGATGGTAGGACAGTTAGCATACCATCCAAGTGTCCCTATTTTCCATGGTAAGTCCCGGAATTACAAGAGCCATCTTGGCTTCTTACTTGATCCCATAATGTCCCTTTTCCCTCCACAGCACAGCCACCGAGCTCAGGGAGGAGGATGAGCTGGTGCTCGTCCTGAGCAGTGGCAGCAGTGGAACACCCCATTGCCTCTCCAAGGCCTCTGTTGTTGGCCTCCTCCTTTGGGCAGCTCATAGCTGCTGGGCAAGGACGAGGAAAGACTGCTGCCTCCGAGGCACATCCTTGTGTGACACACCAGCTCTGAAGTGCAAGCAGAGGACAAGGCCTCTCTGGGCGGAAAGAAAGGAGTATTTTAAATGCTTTGTACATCCGCATCTATTCTTTATCTTTGATGAGCTAGTTTTGGATGTGCAGCCAGAACATGCACATTGGTATGTATGTGAGTGTGTGTGCCTTCTGAGGAAATACAGCCCATATTCAACACAGAGAGCTGCTGACTGTGTAGCTCAGTTCTATACAAAGCAGCTTTCTTGGGAGTGAAGAGAAATGTGGCCAGTTCTTAGGTGTAAGCCATGGCAATAAGGGCCAGTATGAGCACCAAAGATGGCTGGTGTCCATTGGAACAGGTGGGGAAGAAAAAGGGGATGCCAAGAGTAGGTGGAGCCAGAACTATTGACAGGGAGAATCAACTAATTCTAATTTTGTCCTTCCTTCTTCACCGCTGCTGCCTCCTCCTCCTTCCTGCACAGGGCAACAATAAGACGAAGAAGTAAGCTGAAAGTCAAGGCCACCCTCTAGACTAGTTGTAAGTAAGAAGGCAGGCACATGATAGCTGATGATGACTAAGGAGTAGATTATAATTGGTGGGGCAGTACCCCATTCACTTTAAAGGCTCAGCCTTCACTAGTCAGTACCCAGCATCTGCGTACTGTTTGGACCTCCCCACTCTTGCATACCTGTTTTGGACTTCCCCATTCTGGCAAACCCCACTGTTGACATCTCTTTTGGGCCCTGTTTATTATTATGTTTCCTGGACCAATGCTCTAAGCAGCAGCAGTAGTCATTTTAATTTTCCACCCTGGCATAGTATCGCTATGGAGCATTGTGGGAAAATGGCAGCCCAAGTGTAGCTAGCAGTCACCATCAAAGCCAGGTAAGCCTTAGCAGTTCCACCAGTATACGTGCTGCCCAGGGACCTCTCAAAGATGGAATCTAGGCACTATTTTGCTTTTACTTATTTCAAATGATGGTGTATAATGCAAAAGTGGTAAAGGGTAGTCATTAATGGAACTCAGATGGTAGGTTCCAGCTTTTGTTTATTTCATGCATGTCTTTACATCTCATCAAGTCCTCCACAAGGTGAAAAATGGTGGAATGTCTGAATCAAAGGCAATGGGGAATTGGACTTCGACCCAGGATTATGCCAGGAAAAGCAAGCACAGGAAGACAAGATGATGTAAATGCTGTCTTCATATTGATTGTTGTAGCACTGGATTACTTTTCAGATAACAGAATCTCAGAGCTCATCCTTTGGAATGTGCTTTGTTCAGCATATATACAAACAAATTAGCATTTCCCGATGATGTTTGCATGTGGAAAGATGTTGAGTGTTAATGTTATGATAAGGGAGATAAATAGGGATTAAGAACTTGATCTAGTGTTGTAGAAGTCAAAGGCAAATTGAGAGAAGAGTTGGGCATCAACTTTTCAACCAGCCATTGTAGCTATACCCCATTCAGAAGCCTCCTGCAGACTTTACCTGGTACTAAAGCTTATCTGCCTGCCGTGGCCATCTTTGCCTGCTGATTTCTGGTAGTCTTGGGATGTGAAAGAAATTCAATTCAATTTCCATTTTAATGAGAAACAATCTGATTTCCTGTCCCTGAACCAGTACACAAACTGAAATATAATTGTCTTCCAAAATTTTCACTGTTCCAAATTTTGCAATGCAATTGCAGGCCCAGTTACAGCACCTCCCCCGCCCCTCCCCAGGGTGATGGCAATAGCTACGGTGTGAAGGAACAAACTGGACAAGACAATGATCTGGGGTGAAAATTGGCCACAACTCTCTGCTGAATGGCGGAAATCCTCGTGCCAGGGATTGTGGCCTCCCCAAAATGCTAATCTATTGAGGTGATCATTCTAAGGCTCCCGCTGGAAGCTCTATGGCCCATCTCCCCCACACTTGGCGTCTGGACAGAGACTTCCACTTAGACCCCTTTAAGGGGGTACTCTGAGTTCCCACCCAGGTTTGGGCTAATCTAATCTATGGCCCAAACTAAGGACCCAGAGTGTCCTCAATCCAACCTGGGATGATCCATGGCCAAACTGATTCAGATCTGCCTCCTGGAATAATTCTAGTTTTATAGTGTCATACAGACAAGGTGGTGGGAGAAAGAGATGTACGGAAGCTGCCTGTGCACCTCATTCTCCCCCCTCTTCTTGCCACCCAACCACCCCTCTTTGGGGCACCCCTGAATTTTGCCAGGTTGACCCAATCCAATCCAAGTTGATCCAAGACTGCCTCAGTCTGATCTGGCCAAATCTGAAGTCAACCTGAACAGGCATAGTTCAGTGTGGGACCCAGGATTCAACCAGACCCAGTGAACAATCCCAGCTTTAGAGCAAGTGTGGGGTACAGCTGACTGTATGTCCGACACTGTTCATTTTTCTTAAAGTAAAATAATGTGGATTTTTAAAAAATAAAATTTTATTTTATTTTTTAAAGGTAAAAGGAAGGACATCTCTGAAAAACAAAAAACAAAACTGCACCAATCTGAGGTGTTCAATAGCCAGCCTTTCTGGTGCTGCAGTTAAACCCAGGAGACGACATCACAAGGTAACTGCTCCGATAGCATTTTGTTTTGTTTTGTTTCAAATTAGGAAGTTGGGGCAGCAAGGGATGTTGCAGAACAGTGCGAGAAATGTTTGAGGGAAAGGAAATGCAAGCGTGCGTGCACACACACACTTAACCACCTCACCATGATAAATAAAACTCAACCCCACACCTAAAGCATCCTGTGAATTAGACAGACAAACAAAAGCCTCATTCACAGTGGAAGAAAACTTTCAAGAAGTTGGAGGAAATATTTCAATGCATCACTAATTTCTAGAGATCAAGCCATGGTGAAAGAAACTAGAGCAGTATGGTTTAGTTTTTTCCTGTTCAGTTGACAGGAAAACTCTTTTGAGTTCTATTCAGAACCTGCCCAAATTTAAGTGACCAGAACTGAGCCAGAAATTGTTCTCTCATTTGGATTTTAGTCTGAGGGGGAGATGAATTCTGGGGCTTTTAAAGCTTGCCTCTCCTTGGAGGAAGGCTTCAACAATCCTCTGAATTTATTTTCCAATAAATAAATGGCTCAGGAAATAAATTTGCTAGCATCTCTGGTGGTTTATCAGTGTGCACATACACACTGGTGGGATGGAAAGCTTTAAACGAGCCAAAGGAACTGAAAGCTGTGGCAAGCTCCATATGCTCCAATCCTGGAAGTAATTTGAGAAATTCTCCTAGGCATAATGGAATTCAGGAGGAATGGGGTGTATGGCAAAGTATATACACACAACAATAAAGAATGTGTGTTGGTGTGTTTTGAAGCCTGTTCTTTCATAAACTACACACAGTCTATTTATATTAATAGGTGGCAGAGTAGTTTTATATATATTGCGTATCTCAGGTGTAGAGAAGAAGGTTAGGGGAAAATGCCTGCCTAGAGAGCGGCTGATATTCAGTGTAGACAATACTGTAGAGCTGGATGTGCCAATAGTCTGATTATTCAGTATAAGGCAGCTTCCTATGATCAGTAAAAGGGCTGTTACTTGTTGGCAGAGTACATGCTTTGCATGCAGTAGGTCCAATGTCCTTGGCATCTTCAAGTAGGACTTAGAAGGTATGCCCCCTGAATGAAAGTCTTGAAAGCCTCTGCCAATCAAAGTGGATAATGCCAAACAAGATGAAACATTTTGTTATAGATTTGTGGGAGGACCCCCCTAACCCCTAGACATTAATAAATGGCAGAATTTTGATTATTTGGGATGTGAAGGGAGAAATACCAGCTGCTGGGGAATTCCTGGGCTAGCCTATGCAAAAGGAGCAGGCCAAGCTAGGGTCATTAAGAAACAATGAGGGCCATTAGAAATGCAAGAGGACTGTCCTTCCTCCTTGTCCTGAGATGGGAACAGAAACAGGGGTTTGGAAGGTTGCCAGGTAACCAGGGGGTGAGGTGACAGGAAAAGAGAGTTTTAGCAAGGAGTTGTGGGATGAAAAAGGAGGAAGAGGAAGGACTGGGATCTATCTTGGGTGGGTTAGCTGGCTGGGAGAAATGCCTTTGACTCCATGGCTGCACTGCTGTACATGCCCCTCTTGAAATGACCTGGACCCTCTCCATGAAGACTGAAGGTGCAAATAGGCGGATGAACTATATTTCTTAAAGCTACAACAGTCTCCACCATGTCTCTATTCTCCTAAAGGAACACAGACCCTGGGTGAGTGCTTGGAACCCCTTGGGCTCTTGCCACTGCTGAGCAGAGAAAGGGGAAGGCATCCAAATTTTGTAACAATATCATAGAACTCTGCTTTAGAGTAGGAGCTCTCGTGCATCAGGGAGGTTCTTGAAGTCCTGGGTAAAATCCAGCATAAGTTAACATCCCATTAGCACAAGGATTTCTGCTTGTGTGACAGACCCTTCCTCCTCTCCTCTGCAGAGGATTTGTGGAAGGCACAAGGTGTGCAATGGGGGGGGGCGGGGGAGGCCAGGAGTCCCGTGGTGGGGGGCAGAAATCCTTGCACTGACTAAACATGGTAATTTGCAAAGAGTCCTTTGCAGCACTTTGAAGCCCCGAGAACCACCTGATAACCATGGCTTCAAAGTGCCACAGTGGTTCTGCTGGTGAACTGAAGTTAGGGTTTGTGAATATGTGGGGTGCCATGCACAAGGCTTTGCCAATGGCACTAATCAGCTCATTGGCGGCATAGACCTGTGGATCCTGCAAAGATCTGCAAGCCCTAGTATATGATGTCAGGTGTGGCTTGGCCAAAATGGCCTTGGGGACCACATAGGGAGGCCTAATTAGGCCCAGGGCTGGGGTTCCCCACTAATGAGCTAATGAATATCAAATAAGTGAAATCTATCCAACCAGACTTCAGTTGATATAACCCTTGGCTTTTGAATGGTGACATTTTAATACTTCCAGCTGTTGAACTTATTGCTAAATATGTTTACCGTCTCTGTATAATAAAAACCTTTTATTACTTTTACTGTGGGCAGAAGAAAAGAAAGCTTTAAATCTTGAGTCCTGAAGTGCTTGTCTCCATCTTAAAAAGCAGTCAAGCTTTAGTGGGTGGGAGAATTGGGTGGAGGGGAGAGAAATGTCTTATAGGGAGGTAGTTTATGAGACAGCTCTTCTTGCAGTGGTGGCTCATATATTTTAAATAAGTGCAACCATTTCTACATAAATGAAATGATAATCTAACAGAAAGTACTGTTTTTGTAAAGTAAGCAGATGATTTTATGGCCTGAAAGATGGAAATTTGTAAATGAGGGGACCGGCTGATGTGTATCGCCTGATCATGAAATGAACAAGTTGATTTCTTGCTATATTCCTGGAATATATTAAGTGGCACAACATTATTGCTGATTCACACAAACTCCGTTTGGGTTTTCAGGCCCCCACAACTATAAGTACATGAGCCAGGTGAGTGATTCCAGACTTGTTCACCCTGTGTATGCCTCATGTCATCACCTTCCATAGGAGCCAACTCCAGGGGACTGTGGGTGCTTGGGCACCCACAATAATATAATTGTTGGAGCCGGGCACCCACAAAGTCAATGGAAAAGCTGACAAGCGGCAGCAGCACCTGAATGGGTAGGAGAGATGCCTTGGACTCCAGGGCTGCACTGCTGTGTGGTACAAGTCCCTCTTGAAATGACCATGCTGTGAGATCTGAACTCCCCCCATGCAGACTGAAGGTGCAAATAGGTGAATAAACCACACTGGTTAAAGCTATGACAGTCTCCACCATGTCTATTCTCCAAAGGAACACAGATCCCGGGAGAGTGCTTGGAACCCCCTGGGCTCTTGCCACCACTTAGTAGAGAAAAGGGGAGTGCCAGTGAACGAGGCACCCTTTTCCAGGGGGTGGGACTCAGACACAATGGCAGAGTCTCTCTACCTCCAAGTCTGAGTGCCTCCCTTTGGGAAAGGGTGCCTCGCTGTCTGCGGACAAGAGGAGCCACCAGTGCCGGCCAACACAACGCAGGCGTGCGACGTCACACACACACACCTGCATGTGTGATGCCACACATCCGCGTTGCAGTAGAGGGCACCCACAATTCTGAGGGTGAGATGGCACCCTGTCCCCTCCTCAATGTTATCTGCACACTGGAGACATTATTTGTAGTGTGGCAGCCTAATAAAGGTGTGCTGGATATCCCCATATCAGGATTGCTGGCAAGCTTCCCTATTATATATACATGGGCAGCATCAAGGATGGGACAGCATGGAAAGAAGGGCAAACACAGGATGAACACTGGTGGCCTGATTCTTCTATCTCATGCAATAATCACTGGGGGATGCCTTCTCTGTGGTGAGTCCTACCCTCTGGAACACTACAGACACTCTCTCTCTCTCTCTCTCTCTCTCTCTCTCTCTCACACACACACACACACACACACACACACACACACACACACACACTGTTACCCTGAAGGTGCATGTTTTAGATGATTGTTAAAAACATATATTTTGGAGTAGGTGCTGTTAATGCTTGAATGTATGGCTCAGAGTTTTGATACTTGCATATTTTTAGATGGTGATATCTTGCTTACAATATGTTTTAAGAACTCGATTCTTATTGTTGCAAAAAACTTTGAGATTCTTTAGAATTTGCTAGAAACTGATTACATTTAAAATGCGTATGTTGCTATTGTTATTGGGGCAGATTATAACAATTTAAAATTTGGAATTAAAAGAGTTTTTAAAAAATTACATTCACAGGAATAGGGCATAAACACACACACAAACATTTCTTTTTTACTTGGCTAAATGATGGTTTAAATGCTAGGAAGGGACTGCAGCATTATACAAGCCACCCACTCAGATTAACTACAGATGGATTAGTCCATAAATCAATTGTTCAAGGCACCACACGATCCCCAAAGATTAGCCCTCGGAGACCTTGTAAATAAATAAAACTCTGCATGATCTGCTCATTATGATTATTATGGTCAAATTACCATTGTTGAGTTATTCTTCACTTCAATATCTAGAGACAAGGCTGCAGATGGCTCGCTACATCTAAGACATATTGAGGTTTCCCCCTTCCTTGTCTTATACCTTAGTGAATATAACAAACAATTCACTTTGGCACTAACACGTAATATGTGAAGATTGCTTCATAAAATGCATTTGAGCAAAGCTCAAAGGAGCAGTGGCAACAAAGCCTTGACGGGAAGTACTGCAAGAACCCACATTATGTTTGATGTTCAAGTCCAGTCCGAAGAAGCCCAGGAAAATAGATTTATATTCTCTTATAACAAGCAAAACAATGATCTTTAAAGACATTCAAGTCTTTGCAAACTACTGACATACCAAATCTAAGCATGGATGCCTGTAGCTAATCTAGAGGTTCATATGTATGCAGATGCAAACATGGTGCTTTTATATGTACTTATAGGGATGTGGGGTAGAAATTTGGTTTAGTTCACATTTTAATGAGAAACTACGTAATTCACGCTTTCCAAAACAACAGGCAAACTTAAATGCAGCTATTCTTTAAAATTCAGATTCCTACAAGTTCTTTGACAAGGCTATCCATCAGAGTAATGCGCATGAAGATGCATATTGTTGCATGTCACACCAGTGAGATTCCAGGGGTTCCAGGCACACTTGCCCAGGGTTTGTTTCCTTTCAGTAATGAGGCACAGCAGACACTGTGGTGTCTTTAGGATTTATGGTTTATTTTCACAAATATACAACCTGAGCCTATGATGGAGGGGCTCACAGCACTAACACACCAAAAAAGTATTGTTTCTCTCATACAGTAGCTGCCACCTTGGATACAAACAGAAATCAACCATCATGCTCTGATCCTCTCTTCAGCTTGCTGCCTTTACCAGCCTACAACCTTTTCCCTCTAGGCCACATCACACCTGACCCCAAAACTACTTCAAACTACTCTGGCTTTGACTTCTAACACACTCTGAGATGTGGGAGGCCCCCACCCCTACCCCTTTGCTGTTTGGCTCAGAGTCTTTGCTTTCTTAATGGCTTATTACCTTCTCATTGTTTTCTTAGTGGCTCATCTCCTTTCCTTTGTTTTCTTAATGGCTCATCTCCCAGGCAATTTCCTGAACATGGGAAACTGGAACCACGGATTAGGAATCTGTTTTGAACCAGTGTTGGATCCAGGGGTTCAGGAGGCTTGGTTAAATTCTAACATTTACTGGGTCCAGGAGTTTGAGGGAGCCTGCTACCCCCAAACTCATCCATCCATCCATCCATCCATCCATCCATCCATCATCACCTTAGGGAAATTTTCTTACACCGTAGAGTTATGAAAACTGCACAGTTTTAAAGACAGGTGCAGGGAGAGCTAATATATATTTATTTTACCTCAGGCGATTGAATTCTTTCTTACATTAATATATAGACAATCTGTTAAGATGATTTGTAAGCTTTTATAAGTAGCTTTATCTCTTCATTCCACAAAGGAAGATGAAAGAATTATTTATTTTAGCTTTCTATCAAATCAGCATGGAATCCTCCCCCCAATATTTATTTACATTGGGATGAAATCTCTTGATGCTAAAAGAACTGGAGATAGGAACTGATATTGCCTTTTCTGGTCTACTGTGGTCCCCTGAAAATGTAGCCACACACGCTTCTGCAAATGAGCTTCCTTTATTTTTTTCAAAGGAAGTGTTTTCCCTTTTATTGTAATGCTGGGTAGAATTGGCAGAGTGGGGGGAAGAAGCAATCACAATTTCATTAAATCACGTTGAATTACTTGGAAATGCCAAAAGAAAAAAGATTTGCAATATGCAATATTTGCTCTGCAAACTGACTGCAAATGGAATATTTTTTAATATTTAGTCTATATCGTGTTATTTATTCTTTTAAAAATGACATATTTGTTTTTGTTTTTCTAAGTAGAACATAAGGCAAATTATATTAATTAGGCTATTTACATGATTTCCTAACTCAGAGCAGAGAAACTTGCCTTCAGCTAGCAAATAATTGGAATTACAATTGCTAGAGATATCACAAGTTTGTTAATTATATCAGACTCCATCAAGCTCAGAGGCTAAGCTAAACGATTTGCTTCTCCCCTTTTCTTCCCATTGAGCTGTTATAAGATTACATGCACAGTTTCATTGGCCAGTTCAGTTCAATGGGTTCATGCCTTTGGGAAGTAGAATGGGTGGAGTCAGTTGCTGAGGCAACGCAGCACTAAATATTGTCTCATTGTCCTAGTTTTACAGTGCATAACCAAAGACATGGAAATCTAACGTGCAACTGAGTGCTGATGAGCTAAGTAACATCTGATATGATGACTGCAGTGGAACACAGGAAGCTGCCTTCTGCTGTAGGTATGAGGAACCTGAAACCTTCCAGGTATTGGACAACAACTTCCATCCTCCCAGACCATTGGTCATGCTAGAAAGAACTGATGAGAGCTGAAGTCCAACAACACCAGGAAGGTCACAAAGTCAGGCCAATGGTCCATCTAGTTCTGTGGTGGTTTTTTGTTTTGTTTTTTGCCCCAGACTCATCTAGTTGGGATGAAGAAGAAATTTGATCCAGTTCAGCTGTATTGATTTAATTTGCACTTTCTAAAAGAGTAGTTTTTACTTTCTGAAACAGTCATCCTTCATAATTCATACCTCTTAATTATGGGGTGCAATTCTCCACACAATGTTTACCCCAAAAATGCACATATTGGGGAAAATGTGCATAAATATTGATGCTACAGAATACTTGCAAAATAAATTGCTTGCAAAAATGTGTACATTGGTCTGAACCATGTACAAATATTTTTTGTTAGGGTAAATTCACACTAAAACGTTGAAGAATTTTTATGAGGATTTTTTTTACATCATAAATTGATGCAGAAATGTTGAAAATTGAATTTAAGATTGAAAAGAAGAAGAAAGAAAATAAAAACTGAGAGAACCAGATTTGACAGATCCTTCCATCCTTACGAGGGACTGAACCTGAAAGATGGCTTCTCCATGAAATGAATTTCAAGTTAGATTTTTACAGTTCAGTGGATGATATTGTACATTTCCCAACTCACCAGGGTAAAGCTGGTGAGCCCCACTCTCTACCTGGCTTAAATTACAGTTCAATAGTGTATCCACTATTCTTAACTCAGAACAAAGTTTTCATGCCAAAAGGTGGGTTCATATGTTTCCAGAATCACTAGCAGACAGAAGAGCAGCACGTAGAGTGATTTCATCAGTGGCCAAGCCACCATTTTCTTTCCTGCAGACTGCCTCAGGCAATATCTTGGGGCACATTACAAAGCCACAACATCAGTTGTGTTTATGATAATCTTTTCACCTATTCCTTTCCTCCTGGATAAGATGGCGCAGTGTCCAGACCCTGAACCTGTTGTATGAAAGAAAATGATGTCCTGGACACTAAATAAATAGCTCTGTGCTCTTCTTTATTGCTATCACTGTCATGAGAGGTAAAGAAGGGGAAGAGAAAGGTCCACTGCCCATTTTACCTCTCACCCTCCTTGAGAGCAAAATTCACATTTCTTCAGTGGGGATCAGCTGAAAGAATACTTTTCTGGGCCGCAGCTCAGCTTTGCACACAGAATGTCCAAGGTTCAATCCCTGGCATCTCCATGTAGGACTTGGGGTGTCCCTTTCCTAAAAACCTGGAGAGCCACTATCAAGTCAGAGTGGACAACATTCTATGTTCAGTGATCCCTGTTCAAGCCCTTTGAGCAAGTTGGCAGGTAGCTGCCTTTTTTTCTGAGTCAGATCAACAGTTCATCTAAGTAAGAACTGCTACCATGACTACAGTAGCTCTCCAGATCTCAGGCAGAAGTCTTGCTCTTGAAGATTCCTTAATTGGAGAAGTCTAAGATGGAGCCTGTGACCACCATGTGCATGTAAAGCATGTCCTCTAGCAATGACCCACAGCCTCTCCTCAAAACCTGAACCCAATTTCCATACTTCATTGACAACCTGAACATTTCCACTGAGTTAGAAAAGTAAAGGAATTTGGCGAGGATGCAGAAGCTTCTGCAAAGCCCTAAAATCAATGATGTTCCCTTCGGACAGCAGGAGATTTCTTTAATATTGAGCATGTCAGTAATATTTTGGCACTGATTAAAAGACCTGTCGGACACATCCCCACTCTCCAATTCCCACTGCATAGCTACCCATTGAGCCACAGCTTTAACAGCCATTCCCAGGAAAAACACAGCCCAAGATGTACAGGCAAAGATGATTGCTGGCAAAGATTAACAGTATAATGCTGCCCATGCTTTCTTGGGATTATGCACAGAATTGCATTGTAAAATAAGTTTCATTCTAATTGGAAGGCTATTTTTTAAAAAATTAAGACGAACCACTGTGGTTGGTGATTCTTTTGTCTTACAGTGCAAGCAGGATTATAGAATGCAGTTCAAGTATCCATGGGATATTTTAAAACATTTTAAATTATTGTCTAACATGGTAGTTTCTTTTCCTGCAGGAAAATAAAGCTGAGATGGATGCACTTGCTCTGCCACCAACATTTTATTCTCCTTAAGTGAGGCAAGCTGTATTCCAGGCATGAATTAGACTTTTTGGGGACGGATGACCTCTGCTTCCCTTATTGCTGGGAGGAAAACCACATATTCTTCCACCCCTTAATTCATGTGTCCTGAGGGAAAAATAAACCACCAGCTCTTTCTGATGTAATTATTTCATGAGAAACCACGAAGACCTAAACTAACAGAGGATTGTTGCTAGTTTTGATCATTAAAAAGTGAAAGAAAAGGTGACTGGCTGTTACACAGACCCTAGCAATCTTAATTCCTATGCAATTTCAGGAAATTTAATTTTGCAGCGTGGCTAGGAGTTTTCTGTTTTCTTTTCTTTCCTTTTTTTCTTATAACAAGCTGCTGTGTCACATTTAGCAGTTACAGTTAAAGAAAAGAAACTGCCTGGGTCAAACAAAGAACAGTACTTATTCCCAGCCTAGATCCGAGAGAAAGACTGGAATTCTAATTATGTGTGTGGCATTTCCTTTCCTTCATCACAGTGATGAGACTCATACAGGCACAGCCCACCCATGAGGTAAGGTGAAGTGACTGCCTCAGGGGGCAAGACCCACAGGGGCAGCAGATCCAGCCCCCAAAGTGTGCATTGCCTATTGCTGCTGCCACTTTGGCAGTGACAGCTGTGATGTCGCTGCTACCTTGGAGACCAGGTTTCCTGCTTCCTTCTCAGTAACCCCACCCAGTGCCACCACTCTAGCAGCCTCCTGACAAATAGGGGCTCCTGCTGTTTTCCTCCCACCCCTGGTGACCAAATGGTGGGAGCTGGCCTCTGGGGTTTCCTGCATTCTGTACCCGCCTAGTGTGATTTAGAATGAGTCCCTTCTCCCCACTCGCCATGATGACCTTTGATTTCCCTCCTTATTCCCAATGTCTTTACTCCTCCCTTGTTTCTTATGTAGACCTTCACTCATCCCTTATTCCCTGGCCAGTGGGTTGCCTCAGGTGCCAAAATGTCTCTCTTTTTTTTGTAAATAATTTTTATTCATTTTCCAATAAAGAGAAGGAAAAAAACATTCATATTAATAACAAAGCCAAATCTTACCACATTCAAAAACAAAAAATAACGCAGCCAATTATAGAGTCCAAATTAATTAATTTCAATGGGACTTCCCATGTTCTGGATTTCAAGAGCTAAATGTCCATCCTTTATCTTTCTGCTATCTTTTTTGTTACTTGATATTGACAACCTCCTCTCTCAATCAGTCAGTCACTGGTATAACTCTCTATCTTGTTTTATTTAACCATTCCTTATTTCTATAATCACACAGGGGGCTTTTTCCACATTGTTCTCAATCTTAATATTTTAAAGTACAGTCCTCCTTCGATGACCCCTTCTTTTCTGCTGATTGTTGCTCTAATAGGCTCTGGGCTTCCATCCAAGGTTGAAGTTAATTAGCGACTTCACACCGTCTTTGATCTGTCCAAACCAGCCGATATTTCAAATGTACTGTAGAGGTGTACTTGGCAATCAGTAAGTTACACAAAGATTGCTTTGGTTTCCCCATAAAAACCTACGCCAGCTCTCCAGGGCCCTCGGACAGCTGGCAGGCATCCAGAGTTTACAGTCACTCCATGATAATATTCCATGCAAGCAAATGCATCCTCTGTAAAGTACACCCCTTTTGTAATTCCAATAAAAAAATACCTCCAATCTCCCCCCATTAAAGGAGACTTTTTCTGCTCATATCCTTTCTCTTTCTGCGTCAGAGTTTCTACCATCGCCATCCTCCCTCCTCAGCCCGAGCTGATCTGATCATATCTGATCTTACTCTGCCAATTTTGATCAGGGCTCTCGGCCGAGGACTGCAATAATGCCAATATGTGCAATTATTTTATGCCTCCTGTGTTTCCTTTGGGTAATTAATTCTTTCTTGGTGAAGTTCACCAAATCATGAAATAGCAGATATAATGAATACAAACACGTCACAGCCTCTCACCTCATTCACCAAGACGACAAGATAGGAGTCTGTTTGAAGTCCGAAATTTGGCCTCTAGCGACTGTGTAGTTTAGCAGATTTTTCTTTTAACACTTTCTGTCCAGAACACGGCTTTTTTTTTGCCAAATCTTTTTAATTTTTTAGGAAACAGGGACTCCCGGCTGATGAGACTGACTTTGGAGAGTTGCCAAATTCACGCCTTTGACATCACCCAGCGTCCCTGCCTCCACATCTTGTTGCAAAGTGCAGATAACGGATGATCTGCAGGTGGCGCAGGCCCTCCCTGCCCTGGGGGGGGGATGAACAGGGTTAATTACCCTCATTTAACCCTGAATTACTGGCATGACTGGCTGTCCGATCTCTTGGGAGGTTGCCATATCTCATTGCTGGAAGCTGAAAGTCCCAGGTGCCAAAATGTCTTAGGCTGGCCCTGGACTCATATCTCCTGGCATTTCACTGCTCCTGGTGAAAATAGAAACATTTGTGTACTTACAAATCTCTATACTCACACCAAGCATTTCTATCTGAGTGCCTCCCTCATGCACTCTCTCTCTCTCTTTCTCTTTCTCTCTCTCTCTCTCTCTCTCTCACACACACACACACACAAATACACACACACACAGTGGTGGCTGGTACTCATTGCAGCTGGTTGGAAGTCCAACCATAGGTGGAGCCAGAACCAAGGAGAGGCAGAGCCAACTAATTCTAGATTTGTCCCCTCCTGAGTTCTATATTGACAATTCTGAGACTTGGGAGAAGGAAGCTGACAGCCCTGGATGTAAGTAGGAAGGCAGAATGGCAGAGTTGAAGAAATCAAGAACATAAGTAGGAAGGCAAGCATGGTGGGCAGTACCCCATTTGCCCCAGTAGAGCAGCCACACAATTATGGGCCATGCCTCAGTGACAGAGCATCTGTCTTGCATATATTAGGTCCTAGGTTAAATCCCTGATGTCTCCAGCTAAGGATAAGGCAAAAAGCTCCTGCCTACAACACTGAAGAGACTCTGCAAGTCAGAGCAGATAATACTGAACTAGATGGACCAATGATCTGGCTCAGTAAAAGACATTTTCTTATATCCCTATACATTAATGTTTGCTTATTTAAATAAACACAGTAGTGATGAAGGGGTGGCAATAAATCTTTTTAATAAATACACATTAAAAAAAAAACAAGCCAAAAAACCAATGCATTTAAGCAGATCCTTGTCTACTGAAATGATAAGTTCATAGGGCTGGAATAACATTCTATATAGATGTTAGAATCATCGTACCAGGATTGATCACCCAAGTAAGCGATAAAGCCAAGGAAAATCAACAATTTTCTGCGTTATCGGAGCAGATTATACAGTGCTGCCATAATGCAGCAGAGAGATGAACAGTTTTCCTCTGACACCTCACATGTGACTTTCTGAGTTTCCTTGGGAACTTCCTTGAGAAGTTACACTTGGTAGTAAGCCTGGGAAACCTAAGAACGAATGAAAGCTACCTCAACACTAGTAACTTGAAAAGTCTGCCAACTGATAATGAAAGCCTAGTTTTGACTCTGGAGAAAAATTCTTCCCAGTTTTACTGCATAAACTGAATTTTGGGTTCACTGCATGATTTGTCATATTCCATGCCAATTTTGGATCTTCACAGAAAAGGTGTCAAGGCTGGAGGTGAAGCAAGGCAGGACAATGGTGGAGGCAAGGCAAGGCAAGGCTGGTCAGAAGTTCCAATGCAACAGATAATTCTGAGCAAGCAACTTGCTCCAACATGGTTTCAGAGCATACAACTAAGTTCTACCTCCTCACAAAGGAATTCAGAGCCTTAAAGTATATGTGGCCTGCAGATGGGCACTCCTCCATTCCATAGCTTCCCTCTCTGTGCAGCTGGACTGGTAAAGTGTGATGAGAGTCATCTGGTTCCTTGGGCTCAGGGGAAGGCACCTGTGAGAGTCTGGACACTGGCCCTAGTGGCCCAGGAGGTTCCTTGGGGGGGGTTGTCACTCAGCTTCAGTTGCAGTAGTCCTTTGATCTCTAGTAATCAGCTCAGAGTTCCAAGGTTGATATATGTCCTTAATGGGTGCCTCTGTGGCCTCTGACTCTGTGTTCAGGGGTCATGGCAATGGCTCTTTCCAAGAGGATCCTCCTCTTGACTGCTTAGCAATTTTAGGCAAACTGGTGACTCTTTTTCAGTATGCTCGGTGAATGTATTTAAAGATGAGAATGGGCATGATAATGAGCTGTTGTGCCAATGTCCAATCCCCAAAGAGTTATTGGTTGGTTGTGTGTTAATTCCTAGATTTCTCTTCCATAAATTAAAAGGGCATATTTAGTTGGTGTCTCTTTACAGACATCCAATAAATCGCATGAATGACTATTTTTAAAACACTTCCTTTGATAAATTGGTGTGCAACCTTTATCATCTTGTTGATTTCACAGTGCAATGATCACCTAATTACTTCTACTTACTCCTAACATGTGAACACCTGTAGTTCCATCTGAATGTTTTACTTCATTTCTGTCTGTTTCTGTTCTGTTTGTTGTTTATAACAGACCAGCCACTGAGAGAATCTGTCTGCCAGTGAGAGAATCAGGGCAGTGAAGAATCAACAAAGGCAGTCTACCTCTGTTCCTTGGTTCATGTTCCTCTTAGAAATCTTTTAAAAAAAGCCTCAGCCTAAGTTTTTTTGGACCTCTGTAAGGCACAAAAGTATGGAACTGTGGCCTCTAACCACTAGTCTCCAGACCTTGCCTTCTGCACCACAGCCCCCCATGTCCTTGAGATGCTAGGCCTTAGGTAAAAAGGTATCTCATTAGCTGAATTTTCACCCTGGAAGAGAGTTAGGTAATCTCCCAGCTGACTCTCCAAGCCAATCAGGACTCACCTAACTTGGTCTAGTTCAAGGTCAACAAGTCCCAAAATTAACTAGTTCCAGTTCAAATTTATCCCTTTGGAAAATCAACTAGTTTGGTCCACATACAGTTCAAGTTGAAGTTCATCCAAATTACCCTTGGCAAATATTTTGCAGCATGCATAATTTTACAAGCTGTTGTACCAAAATATAAAATACACTTACGTTGACTAAGAAAAACAGCAACACACACACACTCATACACAGTGCAATGTTGAAGGCTTAATTTATCCCCACTACCACCACACACCTAAAGGCCAAAAGATATCAAAGCATAAAAACACATCAGAGAATGAACTTGAAAGTGAACTAGAAATCATTCAGCACTCTACTCTAAAACAAACTTTAAAATAATTCAATTCACCTGGTGATTGTGGAAATTATTTTCAGGTGCAGTTCAGAAAATTTTGAACTAATTCAATGAACTTGATTTAACTGAACTCGTTAAACCAAAACATTCAGATGCATCAGGCCCTATGAAGCCCAAGTAGTCAAGTCAGTTTATCAGTCTAATCAGCTTATATTAAGTGTGAGGACTCTACCTGCTCTTTACTTTCCTTGCTGCTGCCTTAGATAATAAACCAAACTTTCCTTCCTTTGACTGAACCTGTTTCCAGTCCCTTCAGCCCTCTGTTGCAGCCTTGGGATTTGACCATTTGTCTGGCCCTTTGATCCTCATCTGCCAGAACCAGCATGTGACCTACAGTCCATCAATGACTATTTTTACTACCCTTCTGATCCTTCTCCACTTGCATCCAAAGTGGACTGCAGTTGTAGACAATATTGGAGGAAGACCAAGTTCTGAGACCCTTTAGGTTGTTCTTCATACTTGCCAGTGCTTTCAATAGCTCCTATTCCACCATTATTAATTCACACAGAATGTCACACCTTTGTCCAGATTGTTAATGAAGATGTTAAATCTGATGAGACCCCTGTAATGCCCCACTTAGAAAAAACCTCCCCATGATTTGGTGTGGTGCCATTACTCATTACACTATGTTTGCACTCAACCAGCCATTTTAAAATCCAAATGGCAGGGCTCCATGTCTGAGCCAAATTGAATTTAATTTTGCAAGTAAAGATTTTGCATCCACTGCTTTGCTGAGACTCAGATAAATTACACATTCTTTCATCCACTAATTTTGTAATGTTATCAGAAAAAGCAATCAAGCTTTGAAGATTACTAATACTCCCTGCCTGTTCTCCACTGGACCATGGAAGATCAGTCACTTAAAAATCCGAATCCCTGAGTTATCAAAGCATTGCTACTAAACCAGCCTGGGGACTGATTAATTTTTAAAATATTATATTGGTTTAATTCACTTTAACACACATGGGAGCTCCTCTGACCCAGAGCTTGACTGTTCAGTGGGCAGCATTCCTTACTTATTAGCACCAGATAATTTATAAGAACATGATAGTATTGGCTTGATAATCTCACCTTCCAAGGCATAAAACCAGAAAAAGTCTCAGGATATTAAAATCAGGCCATATTGTCAACAGGGAAATCAGTTTTTCTGCACTCCTTAAGACATCTCATCAAATCACCACAATGTATATTCAATAGTTGACAAGTTCATAATGTTAAAAATAACACAGCCACCAGCATTTTGGGTAGGGGGGTAGGAGAGCCTTCTAGCCTGAACAAATGCCTGCCAATATGTCTCCGCACATCAAATGCTGCTGTTTAGTGACACATAATACACATTTATAAGACTGTGTCAGTTCACAGAAACACCCGTGCTAGTTTCTGATAATGAAAAAGCCACAATGGTAACCACTATTGGCTGTTATTTGGGCCACACATTGCATTATCCCTGTTCACATTTAAAAAAAAAAAAATGAATCAGAGCCCTCAGAGGTATCTTTGTCATGTGTGAGAATGCTCAGGACTGACCACAATTTGTATCCTTTCTTAACCTCAAAGCTTGCCTCTTTATAATGCACTTAATTTAGTTTGGATGTTGATGACCACTTTGGTGTCCCTGCTGCTGTAGAACATAAAAGCCCTCCTCCTGTTGGAGATAAGTTACAGAAATACCACCTCTGCAGTTCTCCAACAAAGTGCCAGCTCCTTATTTTAAGAGGTCTTGAACAACAACAAAATCCTCTGTAGGTCTCCTTCTCTGAATGTACACTGATTCCAGCAGCGGAGGAGGCAGGGAAGGTGGGACACCTGCAGGATGCCACCTTAAGGGTTTCTGTTACCCAATGTGGCAGTTTCACCCTGCATCACAGGTGAGCTGGCCCTGTTGCCTCTGATCCTGGAGGTAACACATAGACCTCTTTGCCAGTAGGAATTGGTAGCATTCCTACCAATTGGATTTGGTGGCCATCACCTTGTTTTGTGGGAGCAATGTGTTGCTGAGTCACAGATATTAACTACAACTAGACCTATTATAGGAGTCAACTGTCACTCTAACATCCCACCTTTAGAAAGGAAATTTACAGGAGGGCTTATTATCAAACCTACTTCAAAGAAGCTGTATGAATGAGGCAGAGAAAATGAATATAGCATAAATGAAGAGCAAAGCATGTGAATAAATAAATGGGTATCAATCGAAAACAAACAAACAAACAAACAAACAAACACAAATAAATCACATATCCAGCAAGGCAACGTGAAATTCCATTTCATTGAGTAGAAAAATCCATAATGGAAATGCAAATTGGTTCTCAACACCTCACAAACAAGATACATATCGAAAGAGAACAAAGAATCTCTTCATTGTGCTGAATAATACAAAAGAGAAATTCTCTTGGCAGCTGTTTCAGAAGGCTCCTAGCCGAGTCTTGAAAGAGTATGGTTAAAAAAAATGTGCGCACACACACAAAAACATAAAAAGGTTACTTTGGTGCCAACTATTGTACCATAGTTTTCCCCGCTAATTTATTCTCTGTGGTCCAAACCTGAATGGTTTCATCCAATAGTGACACCTGTTTTGTTTCTGTTTTCTAATCATCCCACTCTGAGAATTTCTTCTTACTCTAGTAATTCCTGAAGCAGCTGTGCTGGTCACAAACTACATGCAATTTATTATACCTACAATGATGTTCAAACTCAAAGAATCAGTTTCTGGGAGCTCTAATCCTTCTGTTATAGAAATAATTAGGCTCTTTCATTTGCAAGATAAAAATCTTTGGGGAATGCAAGAAAAGTAGCTAGTGACCACTATGTGTGTACATGTGTGTGAGTGAGAGAGATAAAAAAGAGACTGCAACAGTCTTGCTACTGTATGGGAAGACGTGTCTCTCATTTTGTCAGCACACACACAAAAAGAGACATCCTACAGAGCTTCCTTTTATGAACAAATGTCTATGTACCATGAAGATTGGATGAAAGATTGGGCCAAAGCACTTGTTAAGTCAGTGTCAGCCAAGATTTGGGGAAATGTCATAAAAGTTATACAGCACAAATACACATCTTCATCTTTATTAAATAAAATCACAAAAAGTAGTACAAACTGCTGAAGGAAATGTCGTAATTATGTTTCCTCTTTCAATATGTGATAGGCTGGTCCTCTTGTCTGGGTAAAGGTTTTCCAAAAAGTGGAAATTATGAACCAAAATATTCTACTGAAATGCAGAATTGCCCTTCTTTCCATTTTTGACATTTATTTGAGTTTATTACTTACCTTACATAAGTGGCAAACAGAACTACTGCAAAATATCTGCATGCTGAATTGACGGTTGACTGGCTGAGACAGACAAGGAGGTGGAAACAGGAGGATAATGGGGTGAGGGAGGAGATGGGTACTTCCCTTTCCTAATATCTGATTTCCCTGGCTGGGGAAGTAAGACTCCCCTTTTCTAGCCTAGGGTGGGCATCAGCTTCCATCACTACAAATGGAAGAAACAGTGTCAGAAGAGGATGGCACAGCCTTGTCACCCAGGACCTGCTAGCAGAGGTGGCCCAAGACATTTTGGCACCTGAGTTAAAATGCCCCCTGCCACTCTGGTGGTTGTGGTGGGGTTGATGGGTGTGCTTAAGGTTCTGCAGGGAAATGCACTATGCAAAGCTCTTTTCCTACCCAAGCTTGATGAGAGCTTCTGCAAATAAATCCTTGCAAAGACTTGAGGCTGGGCTGGACTGGGCTGGGAGCTTTGCAAAGCACTTCTCCTGAAGAAGAAGTCCTTTCTGAAGTTCCCTTCCCACTCAGCAGCAAAGCTGGGTGGCTGAACACCTCCCCTGTTGCTGACAGTGAGAGGGGAATCATTCCACTGCCCGTCCGTCTCTGCCTCAAGGGGCAGTGGAGGCCAGCAACAAAGCTGGGCAGTGGGATGTTGTGCCACTTTGCCACGTCCACCAGGTCCCTCTCCAGGGTTGCTTCTGCAAGAGCAGTGGAGTATGCAAAGGACTCTTGGGGTTGCCTCCTCTTCCTTTTCCACCACCTGAGGCACCTGCCTCACCCTGTGTCATAAGTGGGCCAGCTCTGCCTGGTAGTGCTCTCATTGTTGGGAACAGATGCAGTGAGCATCTGCACACTCAACAGTTTCACAAGGCATGAGTCTCACCTGTAAGCTAGCCCATATCTTCAACAGCATGGTGGATTGTTTCAATGCAGTTCCAACTGCTGCTTCTAACTTCGCCTCTTCTGTAGTTTAGCCTGAGCAGAGCAGCTGTGGCTGAGCCTGTACCTCCTCTCTGCCTTAACAAAGACCTCTTCATTACAGTGGACGCTCGGGTTGCAAACGTGATCCGTGCGGGATGTACATTCACAACCCGCAGCATTCGTAACCCACAGCAGCGCATCTGTGCATGCACAGGTTGCAATTCGGCACTTCTGCGCATGTGCAAAGTGAGATTTAGCACTTCTGCACATGCGCGACCACTGAAACCCAGAAGTAACTCATTCCATTACTTCTGGGTTTCAGCAGGTCCGTAACCCAAAAAAACACAATCTGAAGCATCTGTAACCCGAGGTATGACTGTACTGTCATTGTGCTTTGGGCATAAGACAGGGCAAGATACCAACAAATATAGAACTTAGCACTAGTGGAAAAATAAATTTACCAACTACGGGCACATCTCAAGAATCAAAACACAGACTACTTCTCTACTCTGCTACATGGTTCACCTTTTTTGGTTATGCTTCAATGAAGGAACATTAATCCCATCCTCCTGGTACCTATGGGAATTCGTGAAACATTTTCCATAATTGTGCGAAAAGGATTAGGGTTTTGTTGGGTCTTCTCTGGGTTGATGCCTGCATTTATTTCCAGTTTTTCTTTGTTTGGTTGTGCTATCTGAAAAAAGTGCTTCCCCCCTCATAACATGCATTAATATTCCACAACATGCAGGAAACACTACTGCTCTGTCATTTCAGGCCATTCTGCTTATTATTATTATTATTATTATTATTATTATTATTATTATTATTATAAAAAACCACCAGATTTTCCGCAGCTTGTGCTGCCCACACATACCAACTGTCTCTGTCTCACAAAACATGACCATTTGTTTTAATAATATTGCTGTTTATTCTCACTGGAAGGACATTTACAATTATACCCTGTATCATTTCAGATATGCTGTGTGCACTGCCTGTGTTCATATCTCTCCTTTCCATGTACCACAGATCTACACATATGGCTGGATCCTATATAGTTCGTCCATGAATGGAAGGAGAGTTGTTGTTGTCATTTCCCAGCAGTGCAGGTTCTGGTAATTTAAAACCTAATATTAAAATCAGTCAAAACAAATTACAGTCATGGGAATAGGGCTGGTCCTAAAATATGTATCTCCTGTGTCCAAGGCCAGGGTAAAAGAGCAGCATCTTCAGAAGTCATCAAAAGCAGTATAGTGAAGGTGCTAGGCACACCTTTGTGGGGTGGGAATTCCATAATTTAGGGGCCGCCAGAGAGAATGCCCTCTTCTGGACTGCCACCACCCCATGCATCTGAGAGCAAGGGGCATGACCAAGGGGACCGCCTTTTCTGATCTTAACAACTGAGAGGTCTCTAGGGAAGGAGGCGAGATTTCAGGTATTTGTACCTTAAGTTGTTTGATCCTTTAAAACTCATGTGAGCACCTTGTGCTCACAGTTAGTCTATTTGTAGCCTGTGTGATTTTTGAATGTATTTGATCACTTCTAGACTAGTCTATTGTAGGGATGAATGAACTTGCCAATGTTGTTGTTGTTGTTGTTGTTGTTGTTGTTGTTGTTGTTGTTGTTGTTGTTCTTCTTCTTCTTCTTCTTCTTCTTCTTCTTCTTCTTCTTCTTCATCTTCAACTTAATTTCAACTTCCATATCGGACTGCAATTTTTTAAAAAAGGTCCTCATGAAAATTCAGCAGCATTTAAACATGCACTTCTCATGACATACACATTATTGTGTGCAAGTCTGCCTAACTGGCAAGCCATTTTCTTTCATATAATGCATTTTGCATGTTGTTTTCATAAACATATGCATTTTAGTGGATGTGAATTTTCACCTGCATTTAGGGTTTGTCAGTTGCTCTGGGAGGTGTGAATTAGGCAGGTTTGCATTACTGATCTGAATTTCCCTGACCTCTGATGAACAGCTCCAGGGCTCCTGCTCTCTCATCTTATGGCCCTTTGTCTTTAACTGGTTTTTAACCGGACAGCCTGTCAGTTGGAGGACTCCTTTATATAGAGGACTGTCCATGGTAAACCTGGACAACCTGCACACATCCACCATTCAAGAATTATGCTTTTAAATATATATTTTTTTCTCCCACCCTGCATTTCCTGTATTCTTTCTGTATCTTTAATATTCAGTGGAAACCCTTCAGGCATCCCACATTACACTTTAGAGAGAAATTCCAAGGAGGTGGGAGGAACCCCCCCCCCCGTGAGTTCTAATAAAATCAGACTTCAGATTCCTCAGGGTTTTTTGGGGGGTGGTTTTTTTTTTTTACAAAGGGTTATTGCCTTACTACTCAGAATATTTATACAGTTTGCTGTAAACTAATACAGTTTATCTGGTTAATATGTTATACTGCTGGCTTGCGTTCGGCTGTGAAAATCTTGATGCCTCACTATTCCCTGCAGCAAGCCTTTTTTGAATAGGAAATTTCCCAGGTAGCAAAACAACAGCATATTTCAGGCAATTAAAATGTGTTCAGATAAACAAACAAGTAAACAAACAAACATTACTGAGGAAATAGCATCACAGGGCAAGTTCAAACATGCAGCTGTTAAGGTAGTACACCTTTCCATAAGTCTGCTGTAGAGGCGAGCTGAAGCTTGCTCTTTTCTTTCTTTTATTTATTTACTTACATTTATATTCTTCCTTTTATCCCAATGAGCTTAAGCTAGCATTTATGGTTCTCTGCCTCACCATATTATCTTGACAACAACACTGTGAGGATAGGTTGAGAGCCTATGACTGGCTCACGGTCACCTAGGTTACTTCATGGCCGAATAGGGATTTGAACCCTGGTCTCCCAGGTCCTAGTTCAAAACTACACTTTGTGGGCTCTATGCGAGCTTTGGGGGGATTTCAAGGGTTCAATGTGCATTGCCCTACATATGAGTAATAGGCACTTTGGGCTTTAGTTTCCAAGTCAAAATTTGGATTCTGTAAATTAATTCTGGATCCAAAGTTTTCAAAGCCTGAGTTACTCTCCACAAGCCCCCCCCCCCAATAACTTCAGATTTGTTCTAGGCCCTACTAGTCTTGTGATAGGAATTTTGAGGTCTTAGATATATGGTAATGTTCATAAGTGTACCAACCAAGCACGTACATAGATCAGCACAGGAAGACTGACCTGAAACCATTTTGATTTCAAAACTGTCCCAAACTGACCAAATGTTTTCTCTGCAGGGTCAAAGGAAAATGGAAAAGCCTCCCCATTGCCTTTTCCTTCACAAATCCTGTCTTAAGGGTATGTCTGTGTTTGAATAGGGTGTGAGCCTGTGACATGGCCCAGCAACTACCAGTAAGTATTTATCATTACAAAAGACTGGCCAGGCTCCCCAGGCAATCCAATCTAGTAAGCAGGGTATCCAATCAAGTAACCTGCCAGACAGGAGATAAACAACTACAGGAGAAAAACAACATTCTAATTTCTGTTTTAGACCGCCTTTTCTGTGATGTAGGTATGATGTATCTGAGGGGTGGTCTTAGGTTACACCCCTTCTGTGATGTATGTATGATGTTTCTGGGGGTGGGTCTTGATCTACAGGGTGGCAATTTCAAAAGTCCATATAAGGTCTTGCGTGCCATTGTTCTGGGTTTTCCTCCTTTCTGGCAGGTGAGGGGAGCACCCTGTTGCAACAGATCAATAAAGATCAGGCTTACTAGCTGCTTTGTTTCTCAATATTCTCTAGTTGGCCTCTGTTATTTTCTCCTACCAATAGGGAACCTACGTAAGGACTCTATATGGGCTCTTGGATACCCCATAAGGGAAAAGGACAATTTTTGTTTATAGCAGTCTGTTGTAGAAAGAAGGGGCTGCATGAGCCTGGAAATGTCCAAGCACTACCCGCATTGCAGAACATTATCTATTCATTTCTTGCCCATGTCTTGCCCAAACGGTCTGCCCGCTGCCTCCCCCTCAGCTGTAGCGCAGCTGAGTGGGAGGAGGCAGGCAGACTCCTTGGAGGCCCCACAGAGTGTCCTGCCACAGGTGACCCCGCCCTGCCAGTGGCTGGCCCTGCCCCTGCGGGTGGCCAGCCCCTCTCCCTGGGCACAGGGTATGCATGCCACCTCAGGTGCCAGATCAGCTTGCTCCACTGCTGGCCCCAGTCCCAAGCTCTGTAGTGTTTTGTCCACCAGTACACTGAACAAACTTGGCAACTTTAGCCTCACAGAGTTGTTGTGAGGATTTAATGAGATGGGGGAGGAATATGTATACCACTTTGAGATCCTTGAAGAAAAAAGGTGGAATATAAATGCCATAAACAAACAAACTAACAAACTTAACTCGAAAGCTAACATGACATGCTTTTGGGGTTCCACCCCAGCAGATTTCTTGTTATTCAGGAAATGAACTTTTAAGTGCTAAGGCAAAAAATAAAATAATGAACTTGTTAGATTTGCAAGTCACCTTTGTCTCCAGCAACAAAAAAATGAGAGGCAGTGTAGGAAGAAAAACAAACCAAACTGTAAACAACACCATATTTCCCCTCAATTGTGCCTAATGTCATGGGGAAGAAAACCATTCCTCACAGCTATGTGTGTCTGTCATCGCTCTGACACAGGAAAGGCTACTATCCGCCCCCTCCAAATGCATTTTCGTCGTATGATAATTTAAGCAGATTGAAGCAAGCAAAGTGAGACTCTGTGCCCTTTGGTGTCAGTGAAATGTGTCTTCTTTCTGTTTGTTTTGTCTGTTGTGAGATTCACGTGGGAGGGGCTGAACAGCGAGGATTCAGAGCAATTTGGCATTATTTTGGCAGACTGAACAGAATGAGACTGGTGGAAGCCTCAGGTGTCAGCTAAATGATGATTCCACTAACTTGTTTGTCTGCCACACTGGTTAAATGGCAGCTGCAATGTATGAAATTAGGAGAATCAAGCTAACACAACTCACACTCCAAAGGAGGGAGATGCACTGCTTACCCCATACAAAAAGTAAAGGTGGCCATGGTTGTACCCATAATTTCACCAGCAGAGCAAGTATACAGGGAACTCCCATTTTGCACAAGCTCAGGGCACATGTAACCGCTGACGTGCATGCTACTTTTGACCCCAGAAGGGCAGGGTAGGGGCAGAATGGGGCAGGTAGGGCAGATGCACATTCTGCCGACACACTATAAGACAGAATGCAACTGCTGTGCAGATGGAGAGTTGCCTATACCACTAAGTGAGCTTAAGGGCTTGGTTTTCTGTTTGCTCTATTGCTTCTCCTCCCCGACCCAACCTGGAAACCCACTCTTTACTGTTCAGTCAGAGCAAACATCACTTGGGTTTTCTGCAGATTAACATTTGCTCCAATTCAGAAGTAAGGAGCGAAGGGTTTTCCCAGGGAAAGCAGTGGAGTAAACAGAGAACCAATCAGAAAACCTCTTGGATCCATGCGTTCTAGGCATGGGACAAACAGAAGTGTGGACAAGCACTACACCTGTTGCAACTCACTTTTAGGCTGATGAATATGTCACACAGTTTTGTGACATTTTGGTTGGTCTAATAAAGGCATTCATTTGGGATTTGTCAGTGAGGGCAGAAACCTTTAATTTCCATGCGGCTTGGAAAATATAAAATGTAGCCATTTGGCAGCAAGATCCTAAACTGGAGAAACAGGATCTTATCTCAGATGAAGATGGTGCTTTATTTATGGACTTGCTAGGTAGAGCTACCAAGTTTGGCTTCTATTGAACGTTACCGAGTGGTTGTTGTGTTACATATCCTACCACCTGAAATTAATCTGTCTTTGCTCATAAAACAGTTTCTGGGTTCCTCTTTATTCCAGTTTTCCACCTACCAAGAAATCTGTATGTTTTGCCTAATGATGAAAACAGACCTGGTAAACAAAAGGTTTTTGTATTTTGCAGAGATGGGGAATCAGTGTTTCTTTGTTTTTCCAACGTCACTCAAATGCAACACTTTTCAGCTGAGACCATTTACCCATTTGACTGAAAGGCATAATGGATTGGGTAATTAAGGATGGTATTTTCATGTGTAAAAAAGTCCTAAATTATTAAGTTGTTGCTGCATAGAGAAAAATCATGAAATTTCATCATACGGCCAAAGATCCTATGGCTGTTGGATGGAGTCCAGACGCTTCCCTGGCATTCTGCTCCACACTGGACCTCCAGGGAACAGCTCTCCGTGGACTCCCTGTAGCAGAGTTTCCGCAGCGTAGAAACTGATGCGGTGCGTGTGTGATACATCAAGACTCCAGACAGGCGTTCTGGCTTAGCTATTCTCTTTAATCGTGTAGAAAACAAACATAAATCAGACAGAAGTTACACCCGGTGAGCGAGCACACATCTTGCTTCCTCACCGCGAAAGCGAAAGGAACAAAGACACAGAGAAAGCACTCCCTCTGTGTAAACTGGCCACGCCTCAGGAATGTGAGACGTCACTCAGAACTTCTTAACCCTGTAAGTTCTGATTCTCTCCACACCCCCTCTCATCTCGCATCCTGAGGGAAAAAATGTGAACATACCTGTACAGACCTCTGAGAGTTCAATCCCTTTCCCATTGCCTTTCGCCCCTTCCTGGCGTCTTTGTCAGGCAACTGTTGAACCTCCTCAAAACTCCCAGGTTCGCACTGTGCAAAACCAACCCACACACCGGTGGCCTGATACCTCTCAGGTGGAATGCCCTTCGTTGCTCGAGTGGACCGCCTGAGCACAAATTCAGGTGTTTCTTCTGACCCACTGGGGCCAGCAAGTGTGTCCTCTACATCACAAGACTCCCCCTCTGACTTAATGCATCTTCGAACTTTCTGCATTATGCTAACAGGAGACGCAGGCTCACTCTTGGGCTCTCTTTTAACAACCTGTGGAGAAGCCCAGCCCTGTTCTTGACCCTGGTCATCGACCTGGTCCTCATCAACAGGTTCAGCCTCTAGCTCTCCCTCATCCTCAGAATCAGACAGACATTCTGAGAGAACATCAGGACTAGCAATGCGCTTTGACCTACCATCCTGTTCACAGAACTCAGCATGTCTGCTTATCAGAAGCTTGGTCTGGTCACCTTCTGGATAGGCAAATCTCCATCCTTTTGTTGCAGGCTCATACCCACAGAAGATCATCTTCTGGAACTTAGGACCACCCTGCTTTTGTTGAGCCTTTGGCACCGGCACCAAGGCCGGTGACCCAAACGCACGGAAGAAATGTACCTGCGGCTTCTCTCCGTAGAGTACAAAATGTGGGGTTTCACCTACCACTGAATTGTAGGATCTATTCATCGTGAATGTCACTGTTCTCGTCGCCTCCCACCAAAAGCTCTGAGGCAAACCAGAATCACACAGCAAAACCTCTGTTGCTCGGACCAGAGCTTCACATCTGAGCTCTGCCACACCCCTCTCCTGATGAGCCGTCACCTTGTGACGTATCTCTTTCTGGCAAAAGAACTCCTGCAGAGCAGACCCAGTAAACTCTGCACATCGGTCACTCTTGAACCGCTTCCCCTTGGTGGAGAACCTTAGTTCCACCTCTGCAACCCATTCTTTGATCAGTTGTGGTGCATCTTCTTTGGATCTCAGAGCATAGCACCACGAAACCTGGCTAAAATCATCCTGTAGCACCAACAGAAACCTGGCCCCTCCCAGACTTGGCTTTGGCATGGGCCCAAAAAGGTCTGTGTGCACAAGTTCAAAAGGTTTTGTGGTTACCCTCTCCACCCTGGGATAACTGCACCCTTTTACCTTTGCCATTTTGCATGCCCTACAATTCAGAGACCTGCCACATTTCTGTATTTTGCACCCTTTAGTGCACTCTGGCAACATCTGGATCTCTTCTAAGGAACCATGTGACGTTTTCTTGTGCCATGCACAAGCACATGAAACATGAGTGGGATCGGTTGCACCCTTTGCTTGTGCTTTCCCTGCATTCCCCACACCCTTCAGAGGCATTTCTAGGACAAAGAGGTTGTCTTCCCCTTTTTCAACACTGACCAGACGCTTTCCCCCTCTGAAAATTGTACAGACATTGTTTTCAAAGCACACTTTATACCCCTCCTGTAAAAGACAAGAGACAGATAAAAGACACTGTTTCATCCCAGGTGCCAAGTAGACTTCCAACTCTGCCTGCAAAACAGAAAAATAAACATTTGCAACTTTAGAAATTGATTTCTTTGTCCCATCAACCAATTCAATACTTTTCCCAGCTGAAACAGTTCTGCAGTTCCACATCTCGACAGCAGGTGTCTCTGTTATCAGGTGCTGGCTGGCTGCAGAATCTAAGACCCAGCGCAGCACTCTCTCCTCACTGGAGCTGTCCCGTAATATTGCCATGGAAGCTGTTAAGTGATAAGGGCCGTCTTCGCTCCCTGAGCCACGTCCTCCTTGCGATTTCCCACGACTGCCTCCCCTCCTGGACTGGTTGCCATGGAAACCTGGCTGGTTCCCATGGGAAACGACCTTGGGAACATCCTGCGCGGCCTCTCTGGCTCTCTGTGGGCAGGAGCGACGCAGATGGTCAGGAGAATTGCAAACATAGCAGCGGCGAGTGGAAAAAGCCTGAACCGTGCATTCCGCTGGCCTGGCCCCCCTGCAACTGGAAGAGCCCCTCGTGCCAGCCCTGCCCTCTCTGATCCGGCGTTCCTCCTCGTCCCCTAGACGTCCTGTGATGTAAGCAAGCGTCAGCATTTGGGGATCCATCGATTCCAAAGATAGACACAAATTGTCATAAGTTTTGTCCAGAGAGCTGAGCAAAATATAAACCTTCAGCTCCTCAGAAAAGTTCATTTGCAACACTTCTTGGCATCAGCTTCAAAGCTTTACTGACCTCTCCATAACCTATGGCTGTTGGATGGAGTCCAGATGCTTCCCTGGCACTCTGCTCCACACTGGACCTCCAGGGAACAGCTCTCCGTGGACTCCCTGTAGCAGAGTTTCCGCAGCGTAGAAACTGATGCGGTGCGTGTGTGATACATCAAGACTCCAGACAGGCGTTCTGGCTTAGCTATTCTCTTTAATCGTGTAGAAAACAAACATAAATCAGACAGAAGTTACACCCGGTGAGCGAGCACACATCTTGCTTCCTCACCGCGAAAGCGAAAGGAACAAAGACACAGAGAAAGCACTCCCCTCTGTGTAAACTGGCCATGCCTCAGGAATGTGAGACGTCACTCAGAACTTCTTAACCCTGTAAGTTCTGATTCTATCCACAGATCCAACCTAACTCCCTATTGCAACTCAAACCCTGAAAGTATAATCTGTTTTTAAACTCATTCAACCATTAGTTTCGGGGCCCTTTGTCAGATATAAAGAACTGGTTTTTACAGTATTTTTATTCCATCCATCCTCCAAAGAACATCAGTACTCCATCTCCCCATTTTTTCCTGATAACAGCCCTGTGCGGTAGGTTAGCCTGAGAAATAGCAACAGGGCTGAGGTCTCCCAGTGAGCAGCTGAACAGCACCCCAGGCTCTTCATGTCCTCATCTGACGCACAAACTGCCATATCAGGTTGACTGTCAAATACTTGCAGGTTCTAACATTGATATCCCACTGCAAGTGGCCATTTCTCTGAAAATCTGGCACACAGGGCAGACCATGAACCAAAATAATACTTGGCTAAGAGAATCAGTGAAGAATAACTACTGAATTATCACTTTGCTGTGAAACATTCTAAGCTACGAAAAAAAGTTGAACAACACCCCACGCCCCTCCCTTCTGCCCTTCTCCTAGAGTTCTTTCTGACTTGTTATTAAACCTTTAGATACAAACAGATGAATGAAGCAACCTGAACAGAATAATAAACTACAGCATGCCTAGGGCAGCAAATATGTTTTAATTCGCCCTCCCCTTCTATCTCTCTGGTGTCTTTTTGTAATGGATAATGTATCAAAAGCCTCTTCGTAATCTAAATTCAGAATGCTAAATAAATGAGCAGAATCAAAAAGTCATGTGCTGCTTCTTTCCCAGCCCTGCTGTTACCCTTTAGCACTGCCCCTGTCACTTAGGACTTGCAGACTTTTATCTGACTAGCAGCTGGCATCAAAAAGTCAAGATCAACCCACTTATTCCAGGGGGTGTCCAGCATCGCAAGCTCTGAAAATGTTGGCATTAACAAGAGATTTACTTCCATGCACCAGAAAACTCCTAGATAGAGATGTTTCCCACCTACGAAGAAAACTTTTGATTCTACATTGAGTGCAAACTTGTGGGTATAAGGATGTGCTTCTTTTAACAATCGTAATGAACACGCCCACTAGGAATTAAGTTTCCAATGGCCAAGAAGCTAGGAGATGGAACAATTAACTTTATACGAGTGCCAACAGACCTTTTAATCATTTGTTTGGTTCTGCAATTTCCTCCATTTAAATCCCCAAGACAGAGCACACTTTGCAATGCTGTTTGAACATTCCTGGCCATTGTCCATGGATGCCTATGCTGCAGCTCTGCATGCACATGAGAGTTTTCATCAACATTTTCTCTTTCCTCCTGCTGAAACTCCCACAGCACTTATTGAACCCCCTTGAGGTCCCCAGAGCCCCCAAAGAGCCAGAAAACTCCTGATGTGTGTGGGGGCATCACATGCATATTCAACATCCTGGTGGATTACAGCCTCTGAAAGCAAAGTTTTGCAATCTCACTGTGTAGTAAGTTTCAAAAAGCATTGGCTCCACCAGACCGTATACATATGCAAGTTCTGAGTTTATGTCAAAAAGAGGGTGCAGGGAAATGATTGACACAGCCCACAGTGGATGGTGGGGGGGGGGGAGGAGGGATTAAGCAGACAAACCTAAATTGGAATAAAATATGGAAGGAAGCATTCCATTTCTTGGTATGTTTTCGGAAACGAAAAAGTGGTGCATCACTTTACATAATGCATACATCATTAAGGGTGAAGTACTTGCACAAGCATCTAATTTTCCAATCAGTCTTCAGTCAGCAGAAATGATAATAGCCAAAGGATTTAAAAAAGAATCCACCAAGAACTTTGCTGTTCTGAATTCCCATTTCTGAGAGGACCTCTTTCCAAGTGGACATTAAATAATGTGACCAGAAGCTTTGTGCACTTCATATGCTTCAGTGGAGCATAGAAAAAATGACTTTCTCAAACAATATGGTTTCCTTCTGGCATGGGTGGGGAACATGTGACCTGCCAGATGTTGCTCAGCTACAGCACACATCATTCCTGATTAACGACTTTACTGGCTAGTTCTGTTGAAAGTTGCAGTCTAGTGAAATATGGAGGCCCATAGATTCATCACCATTACCTTAAGAACACAGCTTCTCAGCCTGGTCCAAACAAAACGATGTTGTGTAGAACTACTACACTTGTCAGGGACAGCCCAGAGTAAGGCTACAATCAAAAGAGAGGGTAGCAATTTGAATAGCACAGATGGGAGTCCAGAGAGAAAAGTCCTGATAACATTCTACTGAGGAAACTGAATAAAAATAGTGTATGATTTGAAGAGAACAAAGAGGTTTGTCTTTCTTTGGTCAGGCCTTGTACACATGCCCTCAGAACTACACAGACATTGTTTCCATCAATTTTTACCTATATGTTCTCAATCTGCCTTTCATGTTCCAAGTCTCTTCACAAATGTACACATCACTGACATATAATAATACTCCGTCTCTCTTCCTGTTTGGTGGCAGCACCCATGCAAATGGGTGTTCAGCATAATCTTGGGGTTCCAACCACGAGAAAATATGGCCTAAGGACAGCTGTAAATTGGCTATGGGAGAGGCAGAGGGCTGTGCACTTACTAATCTCACCCTATTTGTGTCTGCTACTGGCTTAAATTCCCCAGTGGCAGACCCGAGTGAAGCCTTGGTTCTTCCAGCTTGCCACTGAAGCCTCACCCCACATTCAGGCCAATTTAAATTTGAAACTTGGTGAGCTATACACTCACTCGCTCACTCACTCACACTGACAGCCAAAATTGAAGCAAACAGCTGGCCACAAAAGGAGAAATTGTCTCCCCCTCCCTGTCCCTACAGGGCCGCACTGGGCTACAACCACTACTTCCTCTTAAAACTACCACATTTTTCGCTCTATAGGACGCACCCAACCATAGGATGCACCTTGTTTTAGAGGGGGAGAACAAGAAAAAAAATTCTCCCCCTCTCTGCTCAGCGCCCCTTCAGCGAAGCGGCAGGAGAAATGGAGCCCCTTTCATTTCTCCTCCCGCTTCGCTGAAGGGGCACTGCGCAGAGAGGGAAAGCAGTGCAGTGCCTCTCCAGCGAAGCGAAGCCAGGAGAGCAAGAGGGATCGGTGCACACCGATCCCTCTCGCTCTCCTGGCTTCAGCGAAGCAACCCAATGCCTCCGGCTTCAGGTGGCTATCCCTGAAGCCTGGAGAGCGAGAGGGGTCAGTGAACACCAGGCTTCAGTGAAGGCAACCTGAAGGCAACCTGAAGCCTCCGGAGTGCAGCGGGAGCTCCTGCTGCGCTCCGGAGGCTTCAGGTTTCAGGTGGCTATCCCTGAAGCCTCCAGAGCGAGAGGGGTCGGTGCACACCGCCCCTTGCTCTCCAGGCTTCAGTGAAGGCAACCCGAAGCCTCCAGAGCGCAGCTGGAGCTCCCGCTGTGCTCCGGAGGCTTCAGGCTTCAGTGGCTATCCCTCAAGCTTTTGGAGTGCAGCGGGAGTTCCCGCTGCTCTCCGGAGGCTTCAGGTTCCTTTCACTGAAGCCAGGTGAGTTTTGCTGTCCTGGCTTCAGCAAAAGCAACCCGAGCTCCCGCTGCACTCCAGAGGCTTCAGGCAGCTATCCCTGAAGCCTGGAGAGCGAGAACAGTAAGTTCTGTTTTCATAACTGAGGGTGTTTCTGAGTCCTGGGTACATAGAGTGATTGTTAGGTCTAAACTTCACACCAGTTTAAGCTCTGAGCTCCATAATACCTTTTACAGTATGCTTTTAGAAAATTATATTTTAAGATTATGAAATTCATTTGGACTTAAGCATAGATTTTTCTGTGCCTCAGGGAAATGGCTGGTTTGAAGATCTCACAAAATCAAAAGATTTCATAATCTGGAAGTGCCTTTCAAGTGGAGATTGGAATTGATACGTGGGTGTTTTTAAAATATAATATAAAGTTCAGTAAGGTTTTAAGTAGAAAAAAAAGAATTAAAGCAAAAATAAAATAGAAAACAAAATTCAACATTTAGTGTGATTATTCTGACTCTCTTCACAAGTTCCATAGCATGCAGCATCGAGTTCCCAAGATACTGATCTTCAGTCTCAAGTTTTTTAGCTCTTAAGAGTTCCAGAAACTTGCATACCTTCTCAAATTCTGCTGTGCTCGGTCTCATACCTCCCCAAACTTGATAAAATTGTCAGCGGGAGCCTTTAAGTATTCATAATGGAGAAAAATGCAAATGCTTATTAATAAAACTGCTCAGAGTTATCTGATTTATGAGATAGGTCCATGAGAAAGAACCAAACTTGTTCTAAATAAATAGGACTCCCCCCCTTGCTGCCACCCGGATTAAAAGAAGATGGCAAGTAGTGGGTAAAATGAAAAGCACCCCCAGTTGCCTAAAGCCGCTTGATTTACAAAGCCACTAAACAATCAGTCTTCCCATCTCCTCAACATTTTAATAAGCCCTTTGCTCATAAATCTGTCAGTCATATTAGCATGTAGCACCACTGAGATTAGCACTGTATAGCAATGTGTTTTTAATTTGGGAACCTACGACACTCCCAGGATAGTCTTTCCAAATTAATTGCGAGGCAGAGGCATACTGTGAGAAGCAAACATACAGAAGATATGACACCATGGTATTCCACATGTTTTTCCATTCTTGTTTGTGGAGAAACTGCTCAGCAGGAAGAAAGCTCTAGGGAACATCTGCTGCAGTGGCCATCTTATGACAGTTTCCAGCAGGGTTGGCTATACCATTGGGTAGAATAAAGTGATTGATTAAGGCAACAGCCAATTGGAGAAAAGAGTTTTGTGCCCCATTCATATTATGCACCTGCTAAACTAGTCTCTTGACAGGTGCATTGGAGGATGCTCTCCCAGGACCAGTGCTGAACTTAGCTGCTCTACAAAGAATGAGAATGGGTGTCATCCTGCCCTTTGCCTCAGACAGCTAAATGCCTTGGGTTGGTCATCATCTATGGCACTACCTTACTAATCTGATGGTGGCCCTTAAGACCACTGCATATCGGTCCCTTTCAAATTATGCAGCAATATAATCCACAGTGAGGAAATTGGGCACCTATATCGTCTAGTTTCCATTATGAAAGGTGGGAACTAGGCATTTCACTGTCTTTTCATTTGTTTAAACAATTTTTTTAAAAAAAAAATCCTCCCAGTAGCACCTTAGAGACCGACTAAGTTTGTTCTTGGTATGAGCTTTTGTGTTCATGCACACTTCTTCAGAGGATTCTCAGAGGATGTTTCTGGACTCCTGGCCAACCAGTTCCATCTAGGCAACACTGACTCCTGGCTTCCTACATTCTGAGCAATATGGCACCAACATTTCCAGCGTGTGCCTGAAGACATAAGTTATCTATGATGCAGGCATCATAACAGATAGGCCTGTCAGGGAGGCTTGGATTTATTCGCCAAGTTTGCACTGTATTTTACAAACATCTCTGTCCCTTAATCAGCATCCTGTTGTGAATTATAGCCCAATGGAGGAGCATGTGACCTCTCATTTTATCCTTCAGCCCTAATGCTCAAGCTGACAGCACTGAAAATGTGACACATGCCTGAAATTCATGGCCGCTGTCTGGGAAATGACAGCAGGTTTCTGGTGTGTGGGGTTTTTTTTAAGCACCCTTCCCGACATCTAGTCGAATCTTCTGTGATGTCTTTCTCTCACCCTACTGAAGCTTACTGTACACCCAGATCTCGCCCACCAGTAAATTTGTCTGCTTCTGGTACAGTTGGGTTTTGACATCGGGGTGGGGGGAGAGATTCCTTAAGGAATGTAGTGATGATGCACTTCAATGAGCTGTACTTTCAAATAACATTCTGAAGCATTACATGAGAGTTGTCTAAATACTAGGTAGCATGGAAGAGAGAATTATCACATGAGATACTTAAGCCTGAAATTGAGGCCTGAACCTAGAAGGCAATTTGGAAGGGGGAGGGGAAAAAATTAAAGAAATAATGAGGGACATCATTGATGGTAGCAGCAGAAGCAGATTTCTTATTGGTTGCTGGCCTTGCTTCATGCCCAGCCCCCCCCCCCAATTCCCCCAGGTGTAGCATCACACTGGAGCAGCTTGCAGAAAGTGGTAGAAAGCTTATTTTTCTGTAATTGTCTAAGAGAATTACATCTTATTCTGCCTTTACCAGCCTGGTCTCCTCTGTCATTGCTGGCTGGAAAAGGTGAGTAGCCCAAAATTTATGGAAGGCATCAATTTGAACAAAGCTGATCCAGACCTACACCCATGTGCAAAGATTTAGCAAAATCTGGGAGAAGTTAAGAAAAACCATGGGTGCTTCAGGGCAACGCAAGGGACATTTTAAGTTACACTCTTCCTTACCATCAGTATTTTAAAAAGATTCCTATAGAATACACTCCTATAGGATTATTCCCCTGATTTTGAGGTTCCAAGCTGACAATTTGTGCACTGGAATGAATCTCAAAAACCCAGTACGTATCTGTACTTTTTTTCCAGTTACATTTCCATGTTAGGTCAAAGTGTGTATGTGTGTCCTGTTCCCTTCTTTTTGCAGTTGCAGACAGCCAAAAGAAAATTTGAAAATAAAAAGGAATTCTCTTTTCCTCCAGCCAAAATCATTCACTTACTTGCTTTTTCACTGCATAATTGCATAACCATGTTGTGTAATATTAAAACATATTTGGGTCGCTATCACTTTCTCCTGTGGGAGCAAGTCCCATGGTTTCACTATGTTCTACAGCAGGCTTCCTGAAACTCAGCCCTCCAGATGTTTTGAGACTACAATTCCCATCATCTCTGACCACTGGTCCTGCTAGCTAGGGATCGTGGGAGTTGTAGGTCAAAAACATCTGGAGGGCCGAGTTTGAGGAAGCCTGTTCTACAGTACATGAAGATTTTTCCTCCATCTGTACTGAATCTTCCAATGTTCAGTTTCATAGCTTGTCCATGAGTTCTGGTGTTATAAGAGTGGAAGAAGAAATCTATCCACTTTCTCCATGCTGTGCATAATTTTATAAACTTCTGTTTTGTCACCTCTTATCTTCCTTTTCTCTAGATTAAAATGTCCCAAATACTGCAACCTTTCCTCATAGGAGAGTTGCTCAACCCCCTTGATAATCTTGGTTGTCCTTTACTGAATTCTACAATATCCTGTATGAGGTGACCAGAAGTGTACACAGTATTCCAAATGTGGTTGCACCACAGATTTGTATAAAAGTGTGATGCTATCAGCAGTTTTATTTTCAATACCTTACCTAGTGATCCCTCACATGGAATTTGCCTTTCCCCCCACAACTGCCTCGCAGTGGGTCACCCCCAAGGTCTTATCCCTGGTCATCTACTGCCAGTTTGGATCCCATGGGCTTAAATGTGAAATTTAGAATTTTTTTGCCCCAAAGTGTATCACTTTACATTTACAGTGGTACCTCGGGTTACATCCGCTTCAGGTTACAGATGCTTCAGGTTACAGACTCCGTTAACCCAGAAATATTACCTCAGGTTAAGAATTTTGCTTCAGGATGAGAACAGAAATCGTGCTTTGGTGGCGCAATGGCAGCAGGAGGCCCCATTAGCTAAAGTGGTGCTTCAGGTTAAGAATAGTTTCAGGTTAAGAACGGACCTTCGGAACAAATTAAGTACTTAACCCGAGGTACCACTGTACTTACATTGGATCACTTTTGCCATTTTACTAGCCCTTCACTCAGTTTTAGAGCTCTTAGTCATCTCTGTTTAATGACCCTGAACAAAGTATCTTCAGCATTTAGCATCATCACATATGCATTTTTCTACACTTTCCCTATCTTCAAAATTGTCAGAAGTTTAAATCTTTTGAAAGATTTAAAAGTCTTCCTGTTTGTATATTGCTTTAGAAAGTGTCATTAGATATGAACTAAATCATTCCCCACCTCGATACTCCTAATGTTGTATTTATCCTAACAGGATTCCAGTCCTAGAATTGGCCAGCTGTGAATTTTGGAATATATTCATTTGTTACTCATTCAGAGCCTTTCACTTCCCCCTGGGAACCAGAATAGGTCAGATGGACTTGTAGGGGTGGGAATGGATAACAAGGAAAGACAACTTTTAGTGTCAATCTTCATCTCACATGCATGAGTAACTGCGGCAGTTATGATCCATGTGGTTCTCATCACAGCATGACTTTGTGGGGGGGGGGGTTGCAGTCTTAGTTAGTTACACTTTGGGTTCTATGAGAGAGAAAAGAGAGTTGCATATCCCAGTGCATAATACAACAGAAGAAAAAACAAGAGGGGATGAGTTTGTTTCACTAAGTGCTTTGAAGAAAATTAGCTGTTTTTCTTTGCCAAAACTCATTCCCAAAGGGAAACATTTACTCATTAGGAGAGGAGGAAAAAAAAACATAATGCCAGGGACTTGGGAATATATTCAGTTTATAACCTCTTTGTATTCTACTGCCGATTTAGCAATCCCGACAACATGGAATTACTTTAGGTAAATAACAGGAGCATCAGCATACCAGAAGCTATCAAATCCATCTAGAAGCACGCCACTTTGTGGGGCTTTGGGGGGTGTCATAAAACTGTTGCCATTGTGTGATATTTGATCAAATGGCTTTGTAAAATTCAAAACGGTAAGAACAATCTTGCTAGAATGCTTGCTACAAGCAGTCTGCTGCTGGATTAGAAAGGCAGAAAATTTAAAACAGGCAGATCAGAGATATATGGTTCATGTGGCAAAAAGGAAACAGGTGTCAGATTTTAAAATATAACTGACCTCATGCTTTGTGGTGGAAGTGACATGTACAAGCCAAGTGATAACTATATTTGTTCTTTTTCATTCAAACCCAGAGGCAAGCTGTTGTCTTCGTCCTTCAGTTCATAGCAATTTCTAGTGCATCAAATCTATGGAGGATAAGCACTTCAGCTTTCACCTGGGTAACTAAACTTGAAGAGCACCGCAGCCTACCGAGCAGCAAGGAAGCACGTGCTGGGAGTCAAATGCAAGGCGATGGAACTCAGAACCTGTCATCTTGCCATCCCTCTCCCTTATTCAAGTTTTACAGTCTGTGCAGCTGTTGGTGATGTTGTTGTTGTTGTTGTTTTTCACAACTTCCATTCCCCAAATAAAATGTGTGTTGCAGCAGAGAAGAAGCATCTATGAAGTCAGGTTGATCAACGGCCCAGCTCACAAATGTGTTCAACAGAGCTGTGCATTCATTTTATAGCAAATGACAAATTGAACTGAATGGGGCCTAGTTTTGCTCAGTTTTCATTCTTTACAAAACAAATGCATAGGACCAGGGTGTAGAACCAGGACCCAAATGTGGCCCTGAAGACTTGGGACTCTCAATCGGCCTCCCCAGGCTACTCTCATAACTCCATTCCTTCCAGTATTTCTCCAATGAAAATAGGGACATTCTAAGGGAAAGCAGGACATTCTGGGATCAAATTAGAAATTGAGACAGCTTCTGTAAATCTGGTACTGTCCCTGGAAAATAGGGACACTTGGAGGGTCTGTATATTGGACAGACGCATATTCCTGCATTACAGGGGGTTGAACTAGATGATTCTCAGGGTTCCTTCTAACTCTACAAATTCTGTGATTCTCTATGATTCTTGAGTATTCTTTTTCTGGCTGGAATGTTTCCTTGAACTGTGATAATGTTGATTGTCTGGATCAGTGCTATTTTTCTAGAAATAGAGGTGCCGGAACTGAGTGCCTCCCCGGTTTTTTATAATGGCAATGGTGCCCACCTGAGAGGTGTCAGAACTGAATTTCTGTGAGTCACAGCTGGGAAAAAAAAGCCCTGGTCCAAATAAACATGTCACTAAAGGAACCCTGGGTTCAGTCTTTCGGTGTTCTCTTCTGTACCTGTTTCATTAAAAAGGGGGAAATACATTTTTGTTTCAATGGGCTTCCACTACCTCCAAGTGTGGAACTGCAACTTCCATCTGCCCAAGGCACAGGGCAGGGGAAGAACTGTTTACACCATCTTGAGTTCCTTGGAGGGATGGCAGGATGTAAATGCAGTAAAGAAATGAACAATGGTTATATGGCATCTTGCATCAAAGGCCAATCCCTAGACCAACCTTAGAAATTGTTCCTCAAGTCTGAGCAAGTTTTCTAATCCCCAAAAAAGGCCTTGTACAGCTCAGCATCTGGTCAATCCCTTCTTCTATACTGCTGCCTCTGGAACATGACCCCCCCCCCCATTCTTTGCTATCCTGGCCTAAGCCAGAGATGAGGAACATGTCACCTCTGAGGTGTCACTAGACTTCAGCTTCTGTCAGCCCCAGTAAGCATGGCTAGTGGTCAAGGGAGCTGGGAGTAGTAGTTCAACTATGAGCATTCACACTTTACATTGTGGGTGCTCTTTGCGGGATCGCACATGGTGCTACAATTCCCAGGAAGCTTACTGGCAAACAGGGGCTGGCTTGCCTCTCAGTGTTAATTTTTGGAGGTTCAGTTTTTAAAAGTTGTAAATGTGCAGAGATCCAAGTGTAGGATCATGCAAACTAAACAAGCTCAAATGAAGATCCATCTAAAAATACTGAAGCCTATCACGGTGAGCAGCTGCAGTGAGCAAGGTGTTCAAATAGGCCAGAAAAGTATCAGTCTCTCTAAGGTGATGATAGGAAGATAAACCAAATACATTTTTTTTGACAGATTAAAAAGCTGCTTTTGCAATGTGAGCACCATGAGATACCTTCCGCATAACTTCAACCCATAAAATTCAAAGCCTTTCTTGCCTTCAAAATTTCACACTCTAAATAATTATACTTCTTTCAAAAGTCACAATGTTTGGGATTCATTTGTTTTTTTAAACTCAAACATCAGGCAGGAGGGGAAAAGCATTTTCTTAAAAGAAATCAGCCGAGAGACACAACAGAAGAAAAATTCAAATTATTGACAAAGGATTGTGAATGAATATGACAGGAAGATGACATTCCTTTCAGGTTAGTCTATATCCTTGAAGGTTCTTTCCCTACCCTCCAGCCCAACTTCTTCTTTCAAAAGATTTATTTTATCTTGCAGACAAAAGAACTTGGAGGACTTGTGTTTTATGTAACTTAAAGAATGGCAGTCAGGTTATGTCAAGTGACGTTCTCTCACATCTTGATTTAAACACAGAGCTTCTTTCTAATCGCTAGCAGAGACTTATTGTATCATTTCATTCAAAAATATTGGATAAGCACTGAGAAGGAACCACCATGAATTATATGGAAGAACCAAGAGCCCAGACAGTGGCATCTCCATCTTCCTATCCTCTGAAGTGCTTCTAAGATTTCATTTTATCCTCATCACAATCATGTGAAGTCGTTCAGCTTGAGAAACATTGGCTTCTATAAGGCCATGGTTTCTGGAATTGTTGGGGATCCTCTGCCCTCCAGATGTTGGCCTCCCATCAGCATCTGACCAGCATAGTCAGTGTTCAATGGTCTAAGCTAATAGGAATTGTAGCGCATCCAGAGATCCCCCAGCCCTGCTGTAAAATGTTGAAAAGGAACAATTAATATTAGTACAAGTTAACTGATTTTTGCTAATCAGAGAATTTCTACAAGCTAATCCATATCCTAAGAGAACTATCTTCATACTACCATGCTGGCACAGCAACAGACAGGTAGATGGCAGGTTGAGCCAATGGGTACCAGGGCTTCTGAGTACTAGGGTTCTTGGCCAGTGCCTGATCTGGCCAAATTTGGTGCCAGGTCTGCATATGGAAGTGAAAGAGCCTTGTGACCAGTGCCTGAGTTGTTTTTGAGTGCTCAGTGGGTGAAGTCAACATTGCCAGCTCTTCAGCTTTTGCTCAGTTCCATTCAATAAAGAAAATTCTCTTTCTTTCTTTCTTTCTTTCTTTCTTTCTTTCTTTCTTTCTTTCTTTCTTTCTTTCTTTCTTTCTTTCTTCTTTCTTTCTTTCTTTCTTTCTTTCTTTCTTTCTTTCTTTCTTGTGTGTTTTTTTTAATAAAAAAAACAGGCCCATAAAACCACCAACAACAAAATGTAATTGAAGCAACAGAAGTAGGGAGAAATAGAAAAAGTGAACTTAGGAGCTGAAGTTTACATCTTGCAGAATTACAGCTTCAGGACTAGTTCCAAAATGGCTTGCCTTGATTTATGAGAATGCTTATTTAAAATATGGGGATGTCAAAACGCTGCTTACATAACAATTAAGTAATAAATGGGGATTTGACATATGGTAATTGGATTGGCTGTGTACATAAATTACTGAACTCTTGTTACAAGCTTTTCGAGGGTGAGGGCTTTCTTTTTGCGAGTTTCCCGGAATTAAATTATAGGTGTTATATGTATCATGCAGCTTAATTTTTTTGAGAATAATGTTTAGGGCCTTGTATATTGGCCTGATGCATTATAATAAGCACAATCCAGCACTCTGCTCTGGATATGAGAGATTTAACAATTTCATTGAAATCAGTGGGATTTCCAAATTCTCATCTGACTGAACTATGTTTAGTATGTATTTACATGTATATATCTAGGGTGCGGGTGGCACTGTGGGTTAAACCACAGAGCCTAGGGCTTGCCGTTCAGAAGGTTGGCGGTTCGAATCCCCACGATAGAGTGAGCTCCCATTGCTCAGTCCCAGCTCCTGCCCAACTAGCAGTTTCAAAGCACGTCAAAGTGCAAGTAAATAAATAGGTACTGCTCCGGCTGGAAGGTAAACGGTGTTTCTGTGCACTGCTCTGGTTCGCCAGAAGCGGCTTAGTCATGCTGGCCACATGATTCAGAAGCTGTACACCGGCTCCCTCGGCCAGTAAAGTGAGATGAGCGCCACAACCCCAGAGTTGGCCACGACTAGACCTAATGGTCAGGGGTCCCTTTACCTTTATCCAGGCTTACCAACCACTATGCAGCATATGTATGTGTATATGTATATGTATATGTATATGCGTGTGTGTGTATGCGCTGATGTCCAAGGTGGCAACCTTACCTTTACGCCGGGGATGGCAAGCCTGCTGCACTCCATATATTGTTGGATTCCAGTCTCCTTTATCCCTGGTCATGGACCATGCTGACTGGAGCTCATAGGAGTTGCAGTCCAGCAACCTCTGAAAGATCAAAGGTTTCTCCAACCCTGCTTTAAATTTTGGTATGGTCTGCTTGTTGATACGGATCATTGGGAATTGACTGGCAGTAAACTACTTCATCCACCTGAAATGCAAATCATATTTGATTGTTTGATTGATTATAGTAAAAGAAATATTAAGATTATCAATAAAAACAGTTTTTAAAACAATGGAAAACAATTAAAGAAGATAAAAATTAACAGTAAAAAATATATTAAAGCATGCCAACTCCTACCTGTTTAGGTAGGCTTTCCTAAACAAAAATGTGTTAAGCAGGCACCAAAAAGTGTACAGTGAAGGCACTTGCCTGATGTCAATAAACAAGGCAATCCAAAGATCAATTTCTTATAACTATAGAATGAATTCTGTGTGGTACATGTAACAGGGCCAGTTCCACAGATCTAAGTGGTCTAGTGGCCACATATGGGGCAAGACAATGCTGCAAGTCAACTGGGGCTTGATCTACCAAGAACAATACCTTGAATTTTGCCTGGTAGCAAATCAGTAACTATTGCAGATCTCTGAGCTGTGGTGTTATATGCTGACAGGGTCTCATTTCCAAGTCTCCTGTCAAGCTCAAATTCAAAATATTCTACACTGGTTCACATTACATCTTCTATTTTTCAAACAGTATGCTTTTTTCTGGCTAAACATTAAAAAAGAAATAAACTTCCTGAATGTATCCATAATTTTTACACCATATCTGAAAGCAGTGTGTGTGTGTGTGTGTGTGTGTGTGTGCACGCGCAATGACACACACACACAACCTTTGAAGTGGTTCAGTATTTGAACTTCCAATGAATCTTTGGTCATTTTTAAGAAGCATTTAAGATGTCACCAATGTTCCCCTTGGCCAGAATACCCACCTCCAAGTGGAAGTGCACCTAACCCAGTTATTTCTCAAGGATCCTGGAGACTTTGATATGCCATGTACACAAAGGTTTCCCCATTCATTCCAGTAGGAAGTTCACATTCAAGTGTGCATCCCAGTGTCCATTCAAGAAGTATGTGCAAGACCTGCATGCCCACATTTAGATCACACAGAGCACTAATTGGAAGTACAAACATGACAATTTACTTTTTTTAGAATAATTTTTTATTAAGTTTTACAAAAAGTTAACAACCAACAGAAATCAACAAAAATCACATAAACAACAAACATCAGAAATACAAACAGAAAAAACAGAAAAAAGGAAAACATAAAAAAGAAAATTTAACATAAAAATAAAAGAAAACTCTCTTTCAGATTAATAACCTTCAAGACCTTATTTTCCTTACTTCCACCCGCCTTCCTTTCTTGTATTCCACTTTAGAAATTAGTTCAGCAAGATCATTCATTATTCATTTTCATCCTTTATCCCTCCCTTTATACTCTTATTTATCTTAATCACTAGAACCCCTTCATTTCATTTTTAATGCCCTCAGCATTCATAAATTTTACAATGTTTTTGTAGATAGACTTTAAACTTCTTCCAGTCCTCTTCCACCTGCTCTTCTCCTTGATCTCGGATTCTGCTGGTCATTTCTGCCAGTTCCATATAGTCTATTACTTGCATCTGCCATTCTTCCAAGGTGGGTAGATCTTGCGTCTTCTAGTGCTTTGTAATGAGTATTCTTGCTGCTGCTGTAGCATACATAAAAAATATTCTGTCCTTCTTTGACACCAATTGGCCGACCATACCCAGGAGAAAGGCCTCTGGTTTCTTCAAGAAGGTATACCTAAATACCTTTTTCAGTTCATTATATATCATTTCCCAGTACGCCTTAATCCTTGGGCACATCCACCAAAGGTGAAAGAATGTTCCTTCAGTTTCTTTACATTTCCAACATTTATTATCGGGCAAGTGGTAGATTTTTGCAAGCTTGACTGGGGTCATGTACCACCTATAAATCATTTTCATAATATTTTCTCTTAAGGCATTACATGCCAAACATGACAATTTACACCCCAATTCAAGGGGGTTGGGGATCATCTACTGGAATAAATGAAATTTAAGATTGGTTGGTCCTAATTTGTCCCATGATGGCGTTTATTAGAACTGTGCAGAACCAATCCAAGCCAAGCTGGGGACCGGGGACCCTATATCCAGCCCCAAATCTATTGAGGAAATGGGGCTAATATTTAGCTAACTTTAAAAAAAAAATCCACCCATGAAACATAGGGTTGAAAGGGGGAAGAGGGGGAAGGAGATGCTGTGTCTCCCCCACTTCCTGACCGGTAGCTGAAGGTTTAGTTCTGCTGGATGCTACTTCCTCAATATGGAGAAAACACCATGGAGGCAGCCAGTCTCTGCAGTCTTTCTAACCAATGTCCTAATCCCTGTCACACCTAGACTGTTCCAGATGGCCTGAGCCAACTCAGGGTGATCCAGGGTCATCTTAAGCCAACTAAGCTAAAGTCAGGATACCCCCTGAGTCAACCTGATTCAATCCAAATTCAATGTACAGCCCCAATATTTATAATGATGACTGCCATCCATGTGCAATGTGCAATGAGCCCCTGAACCCCAAATTTACAATTTAAACTTGTATACAGCGGAGGTAAAAGAGAGAGAAAAGGAATATGGAGTCTTGGTAAGAAGGAGAACAAAATGCATTTGTTCATTGCTCATGCTTAGACTTAGTTAACTTTCTATGGATTAAGGCCATATTTGATTGCAAAACTTCATTCTCTCTCTGGCCTATAAAATCTTTCCTTCTTTTTAAAGTTCCTTGTTTGGTTTCTAAAGGATGGTGCCTGCAGTGAAACATTATTATTCCAGTATGAGGAATGACGAGAGATAATTATCCTAATAACATTTCTTGAAGCTGGGGAAAAAATATATGGCTTATTTATACAGCACATTAGCATTTGTAGTGTATGCAAAACAAGTAAATAAATGTTAAACTAATATATTACTGAAAAAGTCAATATTGATTACTTTGAAGTTGAAGTGCCAAATAAGGGGCTGTACAAATGGGTTCCAGTCCAACCAAGAAGAAAAATATGATATTCAGAGTAAAATAAATGGCTAGGCTATAATTTAATCACTTAATCCATTGCAATAATATTTTGCTGTAATTTATTGTGTTACTACAGAAGCATTTAAAAAATAGCACATTACCAATTCAACTGTGATGGCTATTGTAAGGATGACATTACATGAACATCATTTGGGCCATTTATCTTTTTAACTAATAGTTCATTATTTTAATACATGAATCATTTTTGTAAACCTCTCCTACACTTTTCCCCCCCTTTTCACATTCTTCTTTCAGTGCTGAACACAGAAAGTTGGAGAGGGATGACAGAAGCACCACTTCAGATGAAGGATATTGTAATGGAACATAAATATAATGGAAGGTAAATACAATGAACATAATGGTGTTGATTTCTCTACAATTAACTAAAATTTTGCCCTAAGCAGAAATGTTACACCACTCTGTTGCAGTCTACATCTAGACTTCAAGCCTAGCCTCACTTACATGGGGATAAGGCCCATTTAAGTCAAGGGCTCTTCCAGGTGAGCTATTAATTGAGCACTGCTCCTGATTTACTTATACAAAGCTTACATGGAAGGTGGATAATATGCAGTCTTTCTTGCAAGGCCAGCCCACCCATGATGCAAGATGAGGCAGCAGGATCCATAGGGGCAACGGATTCGGCCTCCAAGGAATGCATCACCTAATGCTGCTGCTGTACTCCCTCCTTGTTCTGGATGTAGGTATTTATTTCCTTCTTTTTTCTGATGTGAATTTTAACTTCCCCTCTTCTTCCTTGGTAGGTGGGTCAAGTGGGCACCATTTTGTGACTTGCCTCAGGTGCAAAAATGTGTTGTGCCAGCCCTGCTTTGCTGCATACTGATTTGTTTATGAGGAGGCTATATGACAATGGACATTCATCCAAACTTGCTTGCAGGGTGTTTATATGCCTTCCTATTAGCGACCTGTTCACCCCACACTTTTCAATGCATTTCCTAACTGCAATATGGTCAATTTATTTTTAATATGCATTGGCTGTGCTGGGATGACAGAGCACTGTAATCCACGTTAATTGTGCAAACCTAAAGTTCCCACTGTGCACTTGATCCCTCCTGCGAAATGCTAATGGTCTGGATGCACCTTAAGTAGACACAGTTAGGATGGTGCTGTAAGTCTCAAGGAGTTCAGTGAGTCTGTGTTCCAGACAGGCGGGTATAGGAATAAAGTCTTATTGACAATTTCTCTAGTCCAGAAACTTCTACTGAAGGTGACAGAATGTACTGTGTACTATATGTATGAATGTAAGCAGCCTTGGCCTCCAAACTGTTTGTGACTGTTTGGATAAAAATGTACTTATTGGGAAGGCTACAACAGCAATTTAAAAACAAGTCAAAAAGAGAGAGAAAAGGCTTTATTTTATTTTATTTTATTTAAAAAACTAGTATATAGATTTCTTACATTATAATGTATGAGTGGCGTACAGAATACCAACAATTATTGTGTCAGACGGCATCCACATCAATCATTTAAAGAATGTAAAGCACATGGCTTCCCCTCAAAGTCATTGCCCCGCCATGGTGGTAAGCAGCTCCTTACCAAAACCACCACAAAACTGTTGGAGAGCCATTAAAAGTTAATAGGGAAATGGAGTTGTGTCTCCAAAAGGGTTCCCTTAACCCATCCGTGTTGTAGTGAGATGATAGTGATGGTTAGGACAGCGGTGGGGCATGGTACCTTCCAGTTGTTATTGGACAACAACTCTCACACAGTTGGAGTCCAACTACCTTTGGAAGGCACCATACTGTATCATAAGGTTAGGATAAGTTGGAGGTCAGCAAACAGAGACTAAGAACCATTAGCTCATCCCCCAGGGAGACGTACCTGGAGGTTATATAATTGGAAAATAATTCATTGAACTAATAATATATTTGCATATCCTGGTAAATAGGGGTGAGAAACATCCAGCTCATAGGGAAATTTGATTTTGTCCATGAGACCATTTCTCTAGAACCATGGCCATCAGTCAATCAGCTGACATCATCTGATGGGCAGGGGAGGGGGTTCAATACTGCTGGGTGAGATCCCCTGTGGAGATCTGCAAACCCCTGCAGAGAATAGCAGATCAGTGGAGAGTTCAGTCTCGCTAGGTACTGATGTCAGATGATTGACAGGTGGGTGCCTCTGTGCATCTGTAAAAGTTGGCCAGTGTGATAAGGGGCCACTGGGCCAAAAAGTTTCCCCACCTCCACAGTAAAAAGCAAATAAAGCTACATCCCTTAGTAATTCCAAACTTAATGTCTCTCGCATGTTTAGCCTGGAGAAGAGGAGGTTAAGGGGTGATATGATAGCCATGTTCAAATATATAAAAGGATGTCACATAGAGGAGGGAGAAAGGTTGTTTTCTGCTGCTCCAGAGAAGCGGACACGGAACAATGGTTCCAAACTACAGGAAAGAAAATTCCACCTAAACATTAGGAAGAACTTCCTGACAGTAAGAGCTGTTCGACAGTGGAATTTGCTGCCAAGGAGTGTGGTGGAGTCTCCTTCTTTGGAGGTCTTGAAGCAGAGGCTTGACAACCATATGTCAGGAGTGCTCTGATGGTGTTTCCTGCTTGGCAGGGGGTTGGACTCGATGGCCCTTGTGGTCTCTTCCAACTCTATGATTCTATGATCTCTTTATTTTCATGCTTGCTTGCTTGCAAAAAATGCCAACAAGGTTGAAGCATTTGAGTTTTTAAAATATATAAATAAATCAAATCACATTTGAACTGTGAATTCAAACTGTGTTTTGACATTTATTTGAATGGTGAAATTGAAATATTATCCTGATTTATGGTTGCAGATATTTCTTTTGGCTCTACCCATTTGCAAACGGCTTAGATCTGAACTGTATTGCAAAGTGTGTTGCTGAGACCTAGTGTGCTCTAAACTGTAATGAGCCTTGAAGGTGTTTTTTTTTTTTTTTAAGTATTCTGCAGCATTTCTGAAGCAAAATCATTTCGTTTCTCTCCATATTAATAATGTACATGCATTTAGGGCACAAAACAACAGTGTATTGACTCATCAACACTGAGCATTTCTGCAATTAGGAAACTTATCTAATCTGCATAGACAGTGACAGTTCGGGGACTAATTCATACATTTTAACGGTCTTTTCATTTACCGCACGGCATGAGGTGACAATGCTGGTCGGTTGTCATACAGCTTGCATTTGATTTTATATCATCCTCGCATATGGCGTTATCATCACTGCACATTCCCCATGGGAGCCATGTACTCATACTGGAAGGCTCTCAGTGAGAGGAGAAGAACAGGCAGTCTGTACTGGCTAACAGATCCTCTCAAGAGGGAATGGGAGTTGTTTCCCCCCATCTAAAATGGAAACACTCATTCTATGCTGTTCTGCTTCATCAAAGAGCAGGTTGAATGAATATGGCCTTTGGGTTTTTTCCCCCATCTAGGTTAATTTCCATAATTCTTTTTTTAATTTGCAAAGAGCAAGGAGGGTCTTACAAGGAATTTGGAAGTCATGTTGGAATTAGTTATGTGTGCACTTTTTTTTTAACGTGTATCAATTTTGGATTGTTTTTGTTGACTGTTTTATATTGTTTTGTTTTTAAAACCAATAAAGCATTTTTTTAAAAAAGGAATTTGCTTCCCAAATTCTCCTTGAAGTGGTTTACTACAGTATATATATATATATATATATATATATATATATATATGTGTGTGTGTGTGTGTGTGTGTGTGTGTGTATAATAATAATAATAATAATAATAATAATAATAATAATAATTTTTTATTTATACCCCGCCCTCCCCAGCCAAGGCCGGGCTCAGAGCGGCTTACAAGCAATAATAAAAACAAGATGAATGATTACAAACTTAAAAACAAAAATAAAACACAACAATTAAATAATGGAACATTAAAATATTAAAATGTAGCCTCATCGCAGGAGGAGAAGGAAAAGAAGGGGGGGAAAGAGAGAGGGGGGGAGGGAGGGAATCAAACTGGCTCCAAGCCAAAGGCCAGGCGGAACAACTCTGTCTTACAGGCCCTGCGGAAAGAAATCAGATCCTGCAGGGCCCTGGTCTCATGAGGCAGAGCGTTCCACCAGGCCGGAGCCAGAGTTGAAAAGGCCCTGGCTCTGGTCGAAGCCAATCTAACTTCCTTTGGGCCCGGGACCACTAGGGTGTTGTTATTTATGGACCTTGAGGCTCTCCGTGGGGCATACCAGGAGAGGCGGTCCCGGAGGTACGTGGGTCCTAGGCTGTGAAGGGCTTTAAAGGTCAAAAGCAGCACCTTAAATCTGACCCTGTACTCCACCGGGAGCCAGTGCAGCTTGAAAAGCACTGGGTGAATATGCTCCCATGGCAGAGACCCCGTGAGGAGCCTCGCTGCAGCATTCTGTACCCGCTGGAGTTTCTGGGACAGCTTCAAGGGCAGCCCCGCGTAGAGCGAATTACAGTAGTCAAACCTGGAGATGACCGTCGCATGGATCACTGTGGCCAAGTCAGGGCGGGAAAGGTAAGGGACCAACTGCTTGATGCGGCGAAGGTGGAAAAATGTCGCCTTGGCTGTTGCTGTAACCTGCGCCTCCATGGAAAGGGAGGCGTCAAGGATTACACCCAAACTCTTAACGGAAGGCAATGGCACTAATTGGGCCCCCGCAAGAGAAGGGAGTTGGTCCCTCATCCCCATGCCATCCCGACCTAGCCATAGGACCTCTGTCTTCGAAGGATTTAGTTTCAATCGGCTCCCACAAAACCATCCAGCCACAGCTTCCAAGCATCTGGTCAATGTGTTTGGGGCCGAGTCGGTGTGGCCATCCATCAGCAGATAGAGCTGAGTGTCATCAGCATATTGGTGACAGCCCAGCCCAAAGCTCCGGATAATCTGGGCAAGGGGGCGCATAAAGATGTTAAAAAGCATCGGGGAGAGAATTGCGCCCTGCGGCACTCCACACACCAAGGAGTGGCGCAACGACATTTCCCTCCCTAGTGCCACCCTCTGTCCCCGACCAGAGATAAAAGAGCACAACCAGTTACGGGCTATGCCCTGTATCCCCACGTCTGCGAGGCGGTGGTCCAGAAGATCATGATCGACCATGTCAAAGGCTGCTGACAAATCTAAAAGGATCAGCAGTCCTGACCCGCCTCGATCCAGTTGTCTACGGAGATCGTCTGTTAAGGCAACCAGAGCCGTCTCCGTCCCAAAACCAGGACGGAAACCAGACTGAAATGGATCTAATGCCGATGTTTCCTCCAGAAACCTACCAAGCTGCTCAGCAACCGCTCTCTCAATTACCTTACCCAGGTATGGAAGATTTGAAACTGGGCGGTAATTGGATAGGTCTAAGGGATCTAATGAAGTTTTTTTTAAGAGTGGACACACCACTGCCTCCTTCAGTTCCCCTGGGAATGTCCCCGTGTCAAGGGACAAATTGATAATTTCAACCAGAGGGGTCTGCACAACATCTGGACACTCCCTAATCAGCCAAGACGGGCACGGATCAAGGAGGCAGGTGGTGGGCCTACTAACTTGGAGGAATCTATCCACATCAGTAGGGAGTATCCGATCGAAATGGTCCAACACTGGACCTGAAGTCATTCGAGGGGCCTCCAGTTCAGTCACTGTATCTAAATTGGCAGGGAGGTCACGGCGGAGCAATAGGACTTTATCCGCAAAAAAACTCGCGAATGCCTCACAGCTGTGGGTCGAATTTGTGCTTAAATTTGATTGTCCTCCTAAGGATGTTATTGACCTAATTATTCTAAAAAGTTGTGCCGGGCGAGAGCTAGCGGATGCAATGGAAGCTGCAAAGTAAGATTTCTTAGCAGCTTTCATAGCCATCTCATAGGCTTTCATAAGCGTCCTATAAGATGTTCTTGAGGCTCCGTCACGAGTCCGTCGCCATACTCGCTCTAGCCGTCTGAGATCCCGCTTCATTTTCCGGAGCTCCTCAGTAAACCAAGGGGCCCGGTTTCGACGGGGTCGCAGAGGGCGCTTAGGTGCGATCTCATCAATGGCTGCCAAGAGCCGGTTATTCCAGTCCTCAACAAGGTCATCTAATGAGTCGCCAGGAGGAGCAGGGTTCCGCAAGGCTTGTCGGAATCTATCAGGATCCATCAGTTTTCGCGGACGAGCCCAAATAGGTTCACCACCCGAGCTAGGGAGGAGCTCATATGTAGATAGAGCTCATCAACATGGGAAGGTAGCCCATCGAGAAGAAAGACAGATCCTAAACTGCCTTATGAGATATATTTGGGAGAAGAAAAGGCTAAGAAGTAAACCCTACAGAAATCCAGAATGGAGTTCCTAAGACAGTTGGATGGTCCTTACACATCTGCTTCTGGCAACTCTTACAGCAAAGCTGGATTACATAAATGGCAGCAGAGATATATTACAAAAAATGCATTACCATTATCTTATTCCATCTAATTCATTTCAATGTAAAGGAATCACAATAAACATGGGGATGGGTGACATAATCAATTACATATTGTTGGCAGACCAAAAGCAACAAGAAGAGCAAATCCCATTGCATTCACTGTTCTGGACATGGGACAAATAAGGTAACATTAGCAGTGTCTGCTCCCACTTCCATTGTCATTTGAATTCTCATGCATCCCTAAACATCACATACCGCAGCACAGCCATTTTTTGTGACTGGCACTCAAAATTCTCACAAAAAGTTCCACATTGTGACATGGCATCATTCTCACGGTCATTGGTGTGTGTTTGTGAAACTATCTGCTCCACACTGATTTCAGCTCTGCCACTACTTGAAGTTTTCTTTTTAAAAGGAAGATGAAGAAATTATTTGTAAAAAAAGTCCACTCACCTTCTCAATGGCTGGCACTGTGGACCAGCAGCTGCTCCCACAGGACCTGACAAGGGAATCCCAGGGTTGCGATCCTGCCTGAACAGGCAGGGGTGTGTAATCAGATGCTGGATCCAAGCCTATCTGCCTGATTGGCCAATGGCAGGCAGGCTTGGACGCAGGACTGACCTTGGGGGCAGGACTGACAGAGGAGACAGGCTTCCCTCAGATCTGCTCCTGGTGGATTTAAACAGCCTGCACCTGGACCTTCCACCTTGGTTTTCCTACGGGGGTCCACCATATTTGATGTAAGTCTTAGGAACCCCCACTGTCGGATTAACCTATGGCGTCACTTCTGGAAGGTGGGCTGGAAGTTAGCGATTACCCAGTGCCTTTGCCAAGCCTCTTTCATCTGTATTCAAGCCAAAGTCAAGTCTGCTGTGTCTTTGTTTGATTTGGCCAGTGCAGATGGAGGGAAGCATGAAGCCTTGGCCTGCAAGGAGAACACAAGAACAGCACTGCTGGATCAGGCCAGTGGCCCATTCAGTCCAGTATTCAGTGGCCAACCAGAAGCCTGTGAGAAGCCTGCAAGCAGGACCTGGGTGCAACATTACTCTCTCCTTCTGTGGCTTACAGCTACAGGTATTCAGAAACATACTCTCTCCAATAGTGTTGATAAAACTTTCAAGGTTAGTAGCCACAGACAGCCTTATCCTCTATGACTTTGTCTAATCCTGTTTAAAAACCACGAAACTTTGCGGCCATCACTACCTTTTGTAGGAGTGAATTTTGTAGTTTAATTATGTGCTGCATTAAATAAGTACTTTCTTTTGTTTGTCTAAAAAGGAGAAAGAAAAGCAAGAGAAAGAACCACGAGTTTATAACCATGGACATTTTCCTGTGTTAAGGTTTTTAATCTACACAGTACTTTTTGAAGCGACTGTTTGCATTGGCCCAGTATGTCTGACAGACTTTTCTTCACTGCAGGTGGCCCTGACAGATACTGATGCCCAAAAACTTTGTGGGTGATTTCATTTTTCAAATAGGTAACTAAGTTTTGGAGGAACTACAGCACTTGGATATTTGTTTCTGCTTCAATGATTCTTTTTCTGGCTGCCTTGGCTTGATTTGATCTATTCTTTTTATTCCATTTGTTTACTCCATGGACACACAAACCAGCCTACAAGATTAAAAACAATTTTTAAAACCCCCAAAATCAAAAGCAAAACAAAACCCAACCAACTTTGGGGATGTTCAAGCAGGATTTTCAGAAGCAGAAGTATCAGCCACGAAGACCTTAATTTGGCATTCTCAGAAGTATTAGGTAAGTATTAGGTACAGGTAGGTAGCCATGTTGGTCTGCGGTAGTCAAAACAAAAAAACAAAACAAAAATCCTTCCAGTAGCATCTTAGAGACCAACTAAGTTTGTTATTGGTATGAGCTTTCGTGTGCATGCACATGAAAAGTATCTAAAGAAAAGGCATCTGAAGAAGTGTGCATGCACATGAAAGCTCATACCAATAACAAACTTAGTTGGTTTCTAAAGTGCTACTGGAAGGATTTTTTATTATTATTCAGAAGTATTAGTACCATGATGAAAATCAAGGCTGGAAGAATTCAATATCATATTTAACTTACATTTGAATCAATGGAGGCTGATCCATTCGGGCTGATGAGACAATACTACACCAACCTCAGTCTGTTCTCAGCCAGCCCTTACCTACCTGCCTGCCTTCTTCCTTACAACCAGTTTAGTTAGTGGCACTCCCTGTCAGATTCCCCCTCCTTGGTCTCAATGTTGCCCATGTATAACTCAATGGGGAGGAAGCTAGGGGAGGGGCATAATTTCCCTGCTTGCAGAATTCAGACTCTGCATGACATAGTGAGTAGCCGTGATGACTTAAGGATTTTTATGACAGTCCCGGCATTTCTGCGTGAATTGAAGACTATGCACACTGAAAATGGTAGTCACTAATAGATGGCCACTGTAGCGTAGCCACCCTGGCCACCATATTCTGCACCAGCTGCAGCTTCCAAACCAACCTCAAGGGAAGCATTGGCTTTATGTTTACTGGAAAACTGTAGATGCTAGCTAGATAGCTAGATAGATATCACATGTACAGGCTATACAGTCAAGTTTCCAGACTGAGTGAATTGATTTCAGAAAGTTGGAGTAGGGGTTAGTTTTCTCTTCTTTGCAAAATGGATCTTGTGGGTTGCCAAATTAATTTAAAGCATCACAGTGTTACCCACAAAATAAGGCAGGAGTCAAAAGCATATCAATTAGTTTCCTTCACACATAGCTGAAAATAGATAAGGGTTAATGGTAAAATAATTTTAACACTGACAAAGGCCTTCTTTCAGGCCTGAGAGCAATCGGAGGCTTTACCAGCAGAAGCAATTGAGGGCAGAAAGCATTAAGCAAAAGTAACACAGAGCTGAACCCTCATGCATGAGAACTTCAGGCTTCTCCCACCCAAACAGCTGAAGTTGCTGACCTAGAATTGGGAAGTATTGTATTGGTCACGAAAGCTAAATCTACTTTGTCAGAAGGTTAACAGAGTACAGCATGTAAATTGCAAGAGCTATGAAAAATAGATGGACTGGAAACATTTAATTTTATGAATGCATAGAGTTAGCTCGCTGAAAAGTCAGAACTTTGTGAAGGAATTGACAGCGTGGCCAGAATTTGATTAAACGGCTTAATATATCTCTGTGTATATTAAGTGGGTATGATTGGAAGTGAATGTATCTTCAGCTGTTGTGAGTGGTTTCTCCAACACAGTCCCCTGCTTGATCTATTATTTGGCCACGTTTTTGCCCAAACACTCACCTCACTGAAGGGTATCTTCTTTATGAATGCCTGTGCCTGTTTAATTTTTTGTTCAAGGATGGAGAGCATTTGGTCACCAACTCCCATCATTCCTGACTGCTGATGGGAATAAGGATGTTGAACATCTGGAAGGTCACCACCATCCCTTGCCTGGTTTAGTGCAAATAACCAACAATACCTTCCTGGCAGTGTCTAGATCAAACTTCACCCATCTGATGCCTCCCAGAGGTTTAGACTACAATGTCCAACCCCTGTTGGTGGAATGGGACCTTGGTGAAGGACATTGTTTTGGTTGCCCTTTTCTGGACTTTTTAGTTTAGAGGAAAGGTCAACAAGAGGTGGCATGATAAAAGTTTATAAAATTATGCATGGCATGCAGAAATTGGATAGGGAAAAGTTTCTCTCTCTCTCAAAACAATAGAGCTCATGGTCATCCAATAAAGCTGAATGTTGGAAGAGTCAGAACAGTTAAAAGAAAGCACTTCTTCATCCAGTACACAGCTGAACTGTGGAACTTGTTCCTACAGAAGACAGTGATGGCCATTGGACTTAATGGCTTTTAAAAAAAGGATGAGACAAATTCATGGAGGGCAAGGCTGCTAGCAACAATGGCTATGCTCTGTCTCTACTGTCAGAGGTATTATGCCTCTGAATATTAGTTTCTGGGAATCGCAGGTGGGCAGAATGCTGTTGCACTCATGTCCAGCTAGCAGGCTTCCCATAGGCAACTGGTCAGCCACTGTTAGAACAGGGTGCTGATTAGATGGGCCATTGGCCTGATCCAACAGACTTACATTATGTTCTTATGCTATCATCAGCAGAAATCCCTTGTGGTCCACAATGAGGTAGGTGTATTTGTATGCAAAGTGGTATAATTCTGCACACCCTCTCCTCAAGTTTAGCTATGCTGGCTCTACTACAGTACTTGTGGGTGAATGGATGCTATTTTTCTAATGGGGCATTCATCCTCTTCACACACACGCACACACACACATTTCTAGGGAATACCACCTTATTTATTTAAAAATTATGTGCTTCCCACCTTTGATGCTGTGGCATTTCTTTCAGCAACTTCAGAAGAAACCCCCATCGGAGCCAAAAAGAAATTCTTAGCATATCTTGTAAAGGAGACTGATGATCAAAAGTTCTAAGTGTAGTTTGTGTTTAATTATTTATAAATGAAACTGGGTTTTTTGGAGGGGGTGGTCCTAAAAGTTTTTCCCCCAGAAGCAAAGTGATGAACAGTTAAGGATTTATTTATTTCATTTTTTTCCCTCAATGCCTTGCAACTGCTTGACAGGGCTAGCAATTTCCAAAGAAGTTTCTGATAAAATATTGAAGATGCAACGAATGACCTTATGGAGTCCTAACATTTCAGCTGACATTTTTGTACATGATCTATACTCTTCTCTCTGATTAGAGAGTGAATCTATCAAATGGAACCACACCCAGTTCCTGTATTGGTGACAATGTCATATGAATATACAGTTCACAATGCTCTCTAGGGTAACTGTACGGGCCGAATTTTCCCAGTAGCCTAGGGTTGCCATATTTCTAAAAGCCACTTCCAAATTGAAGAGAAGGTGAAGTTGCAGGCTTCACGCCCTCTCCACGTGCATGGGGGCTGACTCTCAGCCCCCGCGACGATTGAGGGAATCCCCGGATAGTCAGTTAGGACTGAAGCCGGATAGTCGGTTAGGACCAATGCCTAAGCCAATGCCGCTCATTACCTGTAACCAGTAATGTTGTGGCCATTTTAGCCCATTAACCTAATTAATTGCATCTTGTGTCTTTATTTCCATCGGGGGGAGGCAGGAACTTGCCACGCAAAGTGAAAATCTGGCAAAGTTGTTGAGCAGCCCTATACAAGCCCAAGTTTTGGCTTTTCGTTACTCAATAGAATTAAAGGTTAGGGTGCACAGATTGCAGAAGGTTTATGGTGGCTCAGTGCTAGAGCAGATGATGGGTAAGCAGAAGGTCCCAGGTTCAACTGCGAGTGTCTCTAAGTAGAGTTGAGAAATACTTTCTGTCTGAACATTTGAGGAGCCATTGCCAGTAACTGTAAACTAGTATTCTTCACCTTTGCGTCCCCAGTTGTTAGGCTACAATTTAGGAAATAAGTGTAGCCTTAGGAAATAAGTGTAGCCTTATTTCCTCCCTGGAAAAAGCAGGTGGGGGAGGGAAGAACATAAGGCCTACAAAAGGGTTGGCTTTAGCCCCACAAAGAAAGGTGACTATAATGGGGAACGAGCAGAGACAAGGAATTGCTGGCTGTCCAGACAGGTTAAATTTTGTGGGGGTTTTGCTGAAGCTTTTATCCCTTGTTATCAAGCTTCTTTTGTAAATATACTTTTTTGTTGAAGAAGCACAATGAATGAGTTTATTTGGCTTTGCAATTCATGGCCGATTTGGACATTAGCATAATTCTGGACGGCTACTCGAGCTATATAACCTAAGGACAGGAAAAACAATTAACAGTATTCTATAAAGTCATAGTAACTCATCATGTTGTCAGGATTCTTCCTAATCACATGAAACTTTACTCCAATACAACAAAAAATGGATTAGCTGTGCCCTGTTGGTTATCAAAAGAATTGTTTTGCAACACTACAATGAACGGAAGCCTCATTCACTCCATGTGAACTACAGAAACACAGAACTATATACATTTACAAAGCCATTTAGGGTGGGCAAGGTTGTTGAGTCAGTGGTGGCTGGTGGTCACTTTCAGGTGTGGTTGGAGGAAGAGGATTATCTGGACCCATTTAATTCTGGTTTTGGGGCTATATTCAGAACTGAAAGAACTTTGATGCCCCGGCTGAAGACCTGTAGGACTGTTACCAGAAAGAGGCATTAGTGAACTGTTGTTCCTTGGCAGTAATTCTCTGAGGTACTGCAGGTTTCATCCTGCCCTCCATGATTTTTATCAAGATCGGTACCAATAATAATAATAATAATAATAATAATAATAATAATAATAATTTATTTATACCCCGTCCATCCTGCAGGGTTTCCCCAGCCACTCTGGGCAGCTCCCGATGGAATATTAAAAATAGAATCAAACATTCCCTAAACAGGGCCGCCTTCAAATGTCTTCTAAAAGCCAGATAGTTGTTTATTTCCTTGACATCTGATGGGAGGGCATTCCACAGGGTGCCTGGTTCCCTGTAACTTCACTTCTTGCAGTGAGGGAACCGCCAGAAGGCCCTCAGAGCTGGACCTCAGTGTCTGGGATGAACAATGGGGTGAAGATGCTGCTTCGGGTATAATGGGCCGAAGCCATTTAGGTCTTTGAAGGTCAGCACCAACACTTTGAATTGTGCTTGTAAACGTACTGGGAGCCAATGTAGGTCATTCAGGTCTGGTGTTATATGGTCCCAGTGGCCGCTCCTGGTCACCAGTCTCACTGTCACATTTTGGATTAGTTGCAGTTTCCGGGTCACCTTCAAAGGTAGCCCCATGTAGAGCGCATTGCAGTAGTCCAAGCGGGAGATAACAAGAGCATGCACCACCCTGGCCAGACAGTCTGCGGGCAGATAGGGCCCCACCTGCATACCAGATGGAGCTGGTAGACAGCTGCCTTGGACACAAAATTAACCTGAGCCTCCATGGACAGCTGTGAGTCCAAAATGACTCCCAGGCTGTGAACCTGGTCTTTCAGGGACACAATTATCCCATTCAGGACCAGGGAGTCCTCCACTTTCTGGACACAGCCCAGAATATCAATCCATGGGGGAATTTAGAATGTGAGGTCAGTTATGCCATTTCAGTGAGTTGGAGCACAATGCCACCAGTATGTAGATGACAACAATCTTCCACCCTCTCTGACCAGGGTGTATCAGGTGAGACTCTGCAGGTGCTGAACCTTATGTTGCCCAGCAAATGATAATCAGAGGCCTATTACCTCTTACATTGGGGGTGGAACATTGCCATCTTGGGTAGTAGCCACTGATAGCCTTATCCTCCTTGAAATATAATGTAATGTCATTTTGTTCCAAAAGGTGACACAAAATATAGAGGGATATTTTATTGTTATTGTTTCCTTGAGAAGGGAACTCACTGTACTCTGTTGAGAAGCAATCTGGATTAATATAACAATGTGAACTCTCCGTTATCCTATGACTTTGTATGAATAGTGTCTGGTTAGTTAACTATCTGGCCAAACTAAACCTATTATTCCTGTTTATTTAATTCACAATGAATAAATTTGTTGTCAGCTTTAATCTTCCCTTCAAATAACTGGTTGGTTTGTTTTTGTTCACCCCTTTTCATGCCAATGTAAAGTACCCTTCCACTTCTCTCTTTTCTCTTTTAAAAGAGCATTGTCAGCTCAAGAATACTGGAGTCTTTGTCTGTTGTTATCCCCTCAAGAATTCCCATTTTGCATCTAACTGGATGATCACATAAGTTCTGTATGCTGTCAAAACACAGTCAGGATCTTGAGTCTTGCTCTAATACAGTTTAAATACGTTGGGACATAGATCTCTTCATCCTGTTTTCCAGTGGGCCAGCAACTTGTTATAGAAAGAGGTGATGTGCAGACAGGCACCCATTTAAATCTCCTTGCACCCTGTAGGAGAAGATGGGAGGGGGAAACTGTGGCACCAAAGCCACTGGCTCCATTTTTATTAGTAGTTTAATTGCTCTACACCCTAGTGGACTTGGAATGCATGAGCCAGGAGATGGTAGAAACAAAAAAATTGCCTACACTTCCAGAATTCCTGATCATTTGTTCCAGTTACAATTATGTTGTACTCTGTTTTGAAAAGATCCCCAATGGAACCCCTTATTCTAATTTTTTAAAAGGCAAATATTCATAACTCTGTCAATACAGAGGCAGAGTCTAGATTATTGGTCAGTTGCCTGATTTGGATATGGCCATTTTTGAACTGGAATTGCTTGACCACTGTTTTCTGGTTACCTCCAGGATGAATTACTGCAGTGCACTCAATGGGGCTGCCCTTGAGGTTGGTCTGTAAGCTGCAGCTGGTGCAAAATGCAGTGCCTTGACTGCTCACTGGGACAGGATATTGCCCACACGTTACCCCACGGTTGGAAGTATTGAATTGGTTGCCAGTTAACTACTGGTGCTGGCTTAGGTGTATAAAGCCCTATACAGATTTGGACCAGGATACCTAAATAATTCTTTCACCTTTTATGTAAGGAGCTGACCACTCACAGGTCTCCTGCAGACACCATCTTATGAAGAGGTCCATTCTGCACAATAGAGGAATTACACCTTTAGTGCCACCTACCTTTAGGAATTCCCTCCCCTTAAATATAAGGCAGGCTGACAACCAGGTGCCAGAAACCAAAATTTCCTAGATTCAGGAAGGATGAGAAATAAGGTTGGTTGAATCACTGATGGTCCATCATATGAAGCTGGTGGAGAGCTGATGGCCTGAACAAAAATGTTTGTTCTTAACTTACTGGTTTTGAATCTTCACTAAGACATAGAAATAGTGTTCTCCACAAGGTGATATCAGCTCAAAGTTCTTTTTGATGGGGTGTCTCATTAATTAAAAAAGGGTTTTGCGTAATTAATCTAAAAACTGGCTGTGCTAGAGGCAAAATAGTTTTGGACTGAACATGGAAATGCAAATTCAGCCTGCATCCTCCTCCTCTCTTTGGGGGCTCTGAAATTTTAAACAACTCTGAAATTTCTTTAGATGTCTTTTAAGTGTATTTTGGTAACATTATTAATAGAGTATCTCTAATTACAGGATGGTTTTCATATAATTATGGAAATGTCAATGGGGCACATTATTAACTGCTAAACAGCATTTTCTTCCCAGTTGTATACTGGTGTAATACAGCCTCTCATATAACCTGAATCTGCTTTTTCAGAAAACATGAAAGGCTATATGCGTGTGAGGGTGAGAACAAGTTTCTATTTGCACCCCATATAACCATAGCCATACACGAGGCTCACTTATACTGGGTCAGAGCATTTAACATGCCTCCTTACATAAAGGCAGTGTTCCAGCATGCATAAAGGAGATAGTTATTATACTTTTATTTAAAAAGCCATCCTTCTAAGCTGCCTTGGACCAGTCTTAGGAACTGCCTAGGAGCAGCACTAAGATGGAGCAGCAAATAGTGCATACACCCCCATCATCAAAAGCACATGTGTTAGGCTCCCATCCCCAGACACAATAACATTAGCTCTTACTTAAGGGCCAGGAAGAGATCTTTATTCAGGCTGAATGGAAGCTATGAAGAGGTCCAAATACACACCACTCCCACCAAGCTTCTTGAAATATACTCAGAGTCGCAAGGTGATTTCATGCTCTTTATTCGGCTCATAGTGGTGAGGAGGAATGAATGAAAGTCCCCTCAAAGTATCTGCTTTATATACATTATTTACACAATGGGCTGCACATGATTGGCTAATTCCAGAATTCTACTGTAAGCCAATCAGGTTGTGGATTCACTTCTATCTGGAGCATGATTCGGTGGTTCCTGCCAACCAATCATACTGCTGCATTGTTCTAGGACCAATCAGACTGCTGCATTCTGAATCCTATTGTTCTAGGACCAATCAGACTGCTGCCTTTTGGATCCTATTCAACTCAGTACATAACACTTCTAAAGCCAAGACAGGGTAAGCTCACTTGCAAGACTCTGTTGCCCTGCTGTGCATGTCTATGTTCACTCCATGTACAAAGGCATGTATCATCCCACCCATGTTGTCGGTGCCTGGTTCTTGGTGACAAGACTCTCCTGCTCGTCTGCTTCCAGCTCTACTGCCTCCTATGCAGTCCTTCCCTTTGGCTAGTTGAAGTCCTCCCTGCTCCCAGATGCATCTCTGTGCACCACAGGAGGAGCAGTGGAGAGGGCTATCAGATCTGCTTCAACCTCTCTGTTACCTAGAGTCACAAGAGGGAGGACCTCCCTCCTCCACTCCTGAGCTACCAGCCTTCCCAGCTACTCACCTGCTTCTTCTCCCTCCTCCTCCTCCTCTTCCATCTGGCACTGCCAAAGCACGCTGGATCATGATGGAGGTGAGCTGACACATAGCCCCCTAATCCCAGCCACGTTAGCATGGGACCTGTGACAGAAAATCCATCAAGAACATTTCCCTCAAAGTCATATTGATTATGCCTGGTTTAGTCTCTGCCATCTCCAATTAAAAGGATCAGGTTACAGATGATGAGAAAGTTGTGAAAGGAGCCCAGTTAGATCACACCAAAAGTGTATCGTCCCATATTCCATAATGGCTCACCCAATTCCTATAAGAAGCCCACAATCAGGGCAAAAGGGCATGCCCCCTAGTGACTAGTATTCAGGGGCATGTTGACTCTGAATTTGGAGGTGGCATATAGGGTATGCCTTATCCTTTGCAAACTGGTCTAATCCCGTTAGAAAAATAAGAAGACCTCTCTACCTGAGACTCTGGAGAGGTAAAGGCAAGAAGAAGAAACAGGTAGATTGTTTGTGGTAGATCACTGGTAGGTCAGTGGCTACCCCCAAAGAAGATCAACAACTTTGGCTCCCCTAAAAAAAAGCTCAACTTTGACCTGAACCCCAATAAAGGGAGTAGATCACTGCCAGTTTTTAACTCTGTTTTTAACTCTTGGGAGTTTTTAACTCTTGGGAGTTGGCCACCCCTGATTTATAGAAATCAATACTGATGTGACCTTGGTGTGCATGTATGTAGGTTACTAGGTTTATTTGGATATTTAAAAAAACACAAGTCTCTTCACATAGGTTGGGAGAAATCTCTGTTTTAAACCCCGGAGAGACTCTGCCAGTCAGTGTAGTCAATAGTGAGCTAAATGGATCAATAATTTGACATGACATAAGGCAGCTTTTCCTGTTCCTAAGTAGATGAGATTGTCATCCTGCTGAGGTAGGCTTCATTGTGAAGATGCCTCATCTTTTCTTAAGGTGCCTAACTGAGACTTTTGTGGCATTAACCAGCTACAGCAAGCTAATTCTTGTGAAGTTGCACAGCTTCGAACACAGCAGAAGAATGCAGCCATGTTTAAACTCAACTGTTTGCACCACCACCAATATAGCAAGAGAAGGGGGAAAGCCATTAGAAGGCACATTTAAAAAATAGCCACCCAAGATTAATCTCCCGCACGCAGATTCATAAGTGGGAGAGTAAGTGACAAGACAGCACAGCCTGTTATTTCTGTTCTGTCAATGAAAAATTGCTTTCACTCTCTGTCTATGTGGCTTCTTGCTGTGTCTGAATTTTTAAGAAAAAAGAGCTACAAAGATTTGCCTAAAGGAACCATATTTCTCCGGAATGGCAGGCAAGGATCCCTTAAGTGTTCTGATAAGGAAGTGATGATTAAAACATTAAAGATTCTAAAAGTGGAGGCATCAATCCTCACGCAGTGTGCTGAGGGATGTGCAAAAGAAAAAAAGGAACTTAGAGAATGTGTTATTTCTAGAGCTTGGGCAACATTTCTCAGAATATAATTTCCTGATCAAGTTTCTGAGAATTTTCTTTCTCAAGCTTTTCCTGAACTGCTGGAGAATTTCAAATCCAGTCCTCCCAGTATTTGGCTAAATGTCCCTCCCCTACCTGGGGCTAGGATACATGAAAGATCTTCTCACCATTTGATCTCTCTATCCTTTAGCCCGGACACTGAGATCCAGCTCCAAAGGCCTTCGGGCAGTTCCCTCATTGTGAGGCTACAGGGAACCAGGTAGAGGGCCTTCATGGTAGTTACGCCCACCCTGTGGAACGTCCTCCCATCAGATGTCAAGGAAATAAACAACCATCTGACTTTTAGAAGACATCTGAAGGCAGCCCTGTATAGGGAACTTTTTAATGTTTGGTGTTTTACTGTGTTTGATGGAAGCGTCCCAGATAGGCTGGGAAAACCCAGTTAGATGAATGGCATATTTCTTCTTCTTCTTCTTCTTCTTCTTCTTCTTCTTCTTCTTCTTCTTCTCCTTCTTCTTCTCCTTCTTCTTCTTCTCAGTTGATCACTGCACTCTGCATGTCAGGGCCTCCTGCAGATACCATCTTATCAGAAAGCAGGCCTTTTTTTTGGTAAACTAAACTAAATGATTGATGTAGACCCCAGGATTATTGCTCTTATTTCCATCTAATCTACAGACACCCAGCACCTAACCAAGAAGGACTTCATAACTCACCTAATGATTGCAGCCTCCTTTACAATCACTAGATATTGCAGAGGTCTAAATGCTTATTTGTTTCAAATGTGAAATATACAAAGACTTGGTATTAATGAAAAACTGATTAACACAGCTTGAAACCAAAGAAACAACACAAAATAATTTCAGTCTTATTTCTATCACAACCCCAAGAGAGCATGACTCTAGACCACTAACAACACATAGAGACATGTGGAAATATACTTTTATTTTAACGAGAAATATTGGCATGCATTTGCACGGGACTGAGACTGTGCTTGGTAGGTAGGAATAAGTTTCCCTTTTTATTTTGTTTATAATGTAAATATAGGGACGCAGGTGGCGCTGTGGTCTAAACCACTGAGCCTAGGGCCTGCTGAACGGAAGGTCAGCAGTTCGAATCCCTGTGGCAGGGTGAGCTCCCATTGTTTAACTGCTAGGTGGGCAGGAACTGGGACCAAATGCATTTCAAAGTGCAAGTAGATAAACAGGTACCGCTCTGGCGGGAAGGGAAACGGTGTTTCCCTGCGCTACTTTGGTTCACCAGAAGAGGCTTAGTTATGCTAGCCACATGACCCAGAAGCTGTCTGTGGACAAAAGGCAGCTCCCTTGGCCAGTAAAGCAAGATGAGTGCTGCAACCCCAGAGTCGTTTGTGACTGGACTTAACTGTCAGGGGTCCTTTACCTTTACCTTTTATAATGTAAATGGTCAGCAAACCTTTACTGCAGGACAAAAAAGAGGATCTTTCCTAGGTTAAGTACAGTAATTAAATTCACTGAAACTGTAAATGCTTGTATGCATTACTGTGTGTTTAAATTTGATTGGTTGGTAACTGAATTCTAGAGAGTTCTCTAGTAGTACTCATGGGATTGGCTAACGTTGGTCACATAGGAGGTATCTAGTGAAGGAGAGAATCCATTTTATGTGAAGCAAGAGTGACTGGGGAAACCCAGCCAGATAGGCATGGTATAAATAAAAAAAATATTATTATGACTGTATTTTAGACTCCACTGTGAGCACTGCTAAGATGAATAGAGTGTTGGAGTTCTGCTTCTCTGCTTTAAAGAAAGCAGGAGAAGGTGCAGGAGAATGTGAGAGTGAAAATATGTCATAGCAGCTGAAAGGCATGGCCTAATTTAGATACAGAAGGCTGAGTACTGAGCTCTGGAAAGAGATAAAAATACAGTTGTTTGGAAGTTAAGAGGAGACTGTGGGCCCATGCTTAGAGAAGCATATACTGTAACTATAAGTTTCTACAAGTAAAGCTATTGCATATTAAAGTCTGGGCATTGGTTTAATTTCCAAAGAAGGGTATCAGTCATATATAAGATTTGAGCTTCTTTGCTACCCTTATTCAACATCCTAGCCCTAACTGGAGAAGCTGAGAATGGAAACTGGGCCATTTGGCAGGCAAAGAAAATGCTATAGCCCTTTCCTAAGCAAACCTAACATTGCAAAATTGAGGCAATCTCTTCATTGCACAACTTTACTGAATATCTGAACTCATTGGCCTTAGTTGGGAATTTTCCTTTTCTGGGTTCAGTGTTTTGTTTTTAAGCCTCCCATTCTGCTGTTCAACAAGCCTCAAGATGACATTCACGCTGCTGCTTTGGCTCATGCTAGGCAATGCAGAAGAAGACAGCTTCTAAGCTGAAAGTTCCCAAAGCCACATAAATGTTTGTTCATCTGTGTCTTACAGCCTCTGACAGTTTTATGTTGATATACCGTTGATGCAATCCATAAATGCAATCCTAAATTTCAGGTGTTTAGGGTTTGTCAGTTCAGTTCAGTTCACTCCCAACTTTAATGTTCTGCTTACTGTATTTATGCAAAGAGATGGGACTAAAGACATTTTCATGTTGCAGGAAATATTATCCCTTCTCCGCTGTACTGTAAATAGAGCATGGAGAGTGTACGCAGCCATAAACTGGAAGCCTCAGGTTCCTAACTGAAGTTAAATCAAAGCAGGGAAGCCGAAATTCCCCTTTAACCACAATTGGGGATCAGCTTAGTAAGACTGGAGTAGAGCATGGGTTTACAAGTGGACAAAATATCAAAGCTTTCTGTAATTGCAGTGCATATTCTGCATATCACATCTACATTTAAATAAAACCTCTGTGAATAAATTGGGTGTCTCTGAAAGCTAGCAAGAAACCTCAAGTTACTTTCTGTACCTCTGGCATCTGTGAAAGGGCAACTCAAGTAAGCCCCCAAGCCTGGATCAATAAGAAAATCCCCTAGAATGGCATTAAATGAAGAGCTATGAGATGGTCTCCTAGAGCAGAAGCTTGTAAGATCAAGAGAACATTCTGAGAAGTCCCCATCTGTGCATATTAATGACCATTGCCCTTTAGATCAGGGCAGTCCAACACTCAGCCTGGGGGACACATGCCTGTTTTTGGTGGCCCTAAGCAACATTTGACACACACCCCAGTCCTCAATCTGCCTTCTCAAAGTCAGTTAATGGAGGCAGTGTTATAGAGTCCTCCCGCCTCCTTCACAAAGCCTAGTTTGTGCTTTCCCAGCTTTGGCAAGAAGCAGAGAGGGCTTTAGGACCCTGCTGGACATCCTTGTCAAAGCCCAGCACCTCACCTTTCTGGCTTTGGAAAGGCAGCATTAGGTTGAGGGGTGTCAAATTTTGGCCTTATACTCCCCCAGATTCCTTTCTTCCTCTGTGTGGCAGAGGGGGCAGGAGGGAGAACTGATCCAGGGAGTGGGAGAGATGTGAAGAGAAGATATGGTACCCATAGCACTTGCTCAAAAATCCATATGTTCCCACAGTCCTAAAAAGGTTAGTGGCCCCTGCATTAGACATTCACTCTGCAAGTCCTTTTGATAAAAGAAAGCAGCCTCCCTCAAGATGAATCAAAATTCAATGTTTAAACCTTCTCCTTGACAGCCATTGTTTACGGTGTTCCCTGGTTCTTCTTTTAACTTCATATTCTGACACTATTATTCAGTCTGTATTCTCTCATTTTCCAAACTATAACAAAATAAAATATGTGAAGAAGACTATGTACAACCAAGGTAACATGACAGAACAAAGTAGTCTATAGGACTGCTTAGATGATTGACTATTTCAGATGAAAACACAAGCAAGCTGAAGAACCCCAAAGCAATGCTGAAAGGTACACCAAAGGAAAGCCTTTGAAGATAACATGGGATGTCTGAGATGAGGCTGGCAGGTTCAGTGACAAATTGTAAAAAGGAGGAAGAGTAATTGCACATCCCCAAATAACAGAGTTATGGATCCACTGGTGGCTAAAAGTTTTCTGGCTGTTGAGACTAAAGCAAAGATGTAGGGAGGTCACAAATATCTGTGGGGGTTTTTGCTCCCAAAGCAAAAATAAATAAATAAATCCACATTGCTCAGTGGCAGCTCCAGGCTTGAGTAAGATGGCTGGGCAATCCTGGTTTCTAGAGGCTGCCTTCTGCCACTAGTCGGCCCTGGTGGGTTTACCTAGAGGTGAGCAACAGAACAGCAACAATACTCCTAGCAGTCTAGTCTCCATTTTAATTTCTCACAACACCTTTGATGGCATATTGGTTTCAGAATTGGGCAAAAATATCAACTGGACCTGGCCACGCAACACTTCTAGAGGACCAGGCCACATTTCATTTTTTCTTTTTTTTAGGATGGACTTGTCAAAACAATTGAGGGAGCTGCTATGGATACTTATTGTAAACCATCCAGGATGCTTGCAGCTATGATTTTAAGATCCATGTAAAAGTGATTAACAACACGTGCAAAGTGCAACCACAATTCAGATCTGCATTTGTTTGTACTGCACCTGTGCTGATGTACAGAGGATATGGTGCACAATTAAACTGATTGTAATGCTATGTACAGTGGTACCTTGGGTTACAGACACTTCAGGTTACAGACGCTTGAGGTTACGGACTCTGCTAACCCAGAAATAGTACCTCGGGTTAAGAACTTTGCTTCAGGATGAGAACAGAAATTGTGCGGTGGTACCTCAGGCTAAGAACAGTTTCAGGTTAAGAATGGACCTCCAGAACGAATTAAGTTCTTAACCCGAGGTACCACAGTACTGTGTCTGTGTTCCACTCCCAATGATAATTTTGTTGTTTTATTATATTGCCCCATAGCAATTTGTGATTTAGAAATGAGAGCATGGTGTGCAATTCCTGAAAATAATATGAAAACAATGTAGAAGTGCTGTGTAAAAATTTAAAAGCACATCTATTTTTAGAGGCAATCCTCAGTTTCTCATTTATTTTCCAGTCTTAATTTCCACTTCAGTTTGCTTTTTAAAAGGTCATCAAGAAAACTCACCAGTCTTTTAGTGCAATTTTCTCCTAAAGTACATATTTTTGTATGCAATTTAACCCAGTGTACATATTTTTGCATATTTTTGCAAAACAGTGTCCATATTATAATCTTATTTCTTGCTTTCACTATTATATGCATTTATATGCACATTACTTAGCTCGATAACTGCACTGCAAAATTTGAAGAAATGCAAATTTTGAAGGATGGCTTTGTTTTGGTTCATGTATTGTTTAAGAAAGTGAGAATTAGGTGAGTTTGCATTTAAATGCAACCTGAATCAAATCTCTCTATCATCCCTATCTTGAACTGTGATCCCATCATTTTATGGAATACTAATTGTACAGTTGTAGAGATGGTTTTATTGCTTTTGGTTTACTGAGTTTGTAATCTTTTGTATCTTACTTTTTTATTGAATTCCACTGGTAGATTTTGGCTCTGAAGCAGTTTATAAATTTGCAAATATATAAAACAAAACAAAACATGCAACATTAGCCTCTAGAAGGGCAATAGCATCTGCAAAAAGAGGAACTGACTTCAAGCACCCAACAAAAACAATGGATGCAAAAAAATAACTATCAAGGACTCAGCATAAGGACAGAGGAAAACATGGCACAGAAGGCTTCTCAAAAGCAGCTTAATTGCTGGGACTTAACAGTATTTAAATGGTATAGATGTTTAAAGGCAAAGAGGAGACAGGGAGGATTTAGTTGAGAAGATCTGTTTTTTTTTTGGAGAGAGGCCATAAACATGCAGTGCAACTTTCACCAGAGGAAGCCTTGCAAATTTAAGCTTCAATCAATGTTTTTAGAAAACTTTGCTATATGTCTCTGAGGATGCAGTTTGCTGTCGGCTCTGTCTGACTATGTTTACACTGCTTGCAGAAAGACAGAGCCTTGAGAATGGATACAGGGCAAGATTTTTAACTGCTAGAAAGTGCAACAAATGGCAAGGTGGAAAGCATTAACTGAGCAATATTTCTCATTCCTATTTGCATGAAAGCTGTGGTTCTTTGAAAGAGCAAGATGGAATTTTCACATGTGCCAGGATACATAACCCCCAACATTTCACAAATAGAAATAGGGGCATGTATGTCCACTGCAAGGATTCTTGACTAACACTTTACCTCTTGCTGAAGTCTCTAATCCAGAGGTGGAGATCCTGTGCGTCTACAGTTGTTGCTGGACTCCAAATCCTATCAGCCCCAGCCATCAGGAATTGTCAATTAGCAATATCTGGAGGGCCATAGGTACCCTACCCCTGATGCAATCAATCCTTTATTTTTTATATTAATTTAACTTTGTCTCTCCCTAATTTAAAAGCTATGGTTTGTAATTGTGACTTTAGGACTGAGAAAACGAGAGACTGAGAGAAGTGAACTTGACAGATTTGTCTGTACCTAAATATCATTAGCTTTGTGTATCAAAATTTTCTTCAGAGTTTTCAATATATAATTATTTTCGCATAGGGAGAGCTTACAGACATCATTATTCTTAAAGAAATTATTCTGGCTCCCCAGTTACTTTGCATAGGATCCAAACGGAGCACACAGTTAAGTACTATATGTATTGCCCCAGTAGAAAATGGGAATGGGTGGGTAATGTGCATTGTCTGATTGTTGCATAGTTTCTGATAGTGAGCAAAATGGGGTGGGAACGCTGACAGACCAAGTTTTGGATGTCCAGCAGCTGTTTATGAAATCTGGAAGATATATGAAAAACAAGCATGTTATCTGCATGTGTCATACACATTGTGTGGTTCCTCTTCTCCATCTTTTCTCTTTCAATAAATTGAATAATTTTTCCAGTCATTCCCCTGGGATCCTGGCTGGGAGAAAAAAGTATGACTATTATAGCCCCAAACTTGGTTCATTGTTGATTTTGGGACCATTTTGTTTAAGGTACAGTAGCAGTTTTACATCATGTGCAGGTGCAGAACAGAGGACATACAAGAAACAGGTATGGGTAAAAATAAACCATAACTTCATTAATAGAGGAGAATGCAGGGTTTGCTAGGTGCAGGACAAGGATATCAGAGATGCCACCTGTTTTCTGATTGCAACACTCTGGCCTTCTGCTGGGGCTACCTCCTGGGAATTGCCAGTCCCCACGACACAGGCCAAGCATCTGGGTTCCAGCTGGCAATCTGGGCTGCATAGTGAAAGGCCTAATCCTTTAAGCCATGGCCAAGGTCTACCACACCATCCCCAAGACCCCATAGGCTCCCCCTTTATTAATGACCTTACCCAATGCTTTATTCTGCCCAAGTTGAAACAAAAATAGAGACAAACTTCTAGCAGTGCAACCATCTTTGGCTGAAGGGAAGGTGAAAAACCTCTTACCCTAGGCCAATTGCGTGTGAGCAATATCCCTTTCTTACCCTGTCAACCAGTAGCCAACAAAGTTCTCCGCAATAAACCTCTCCCTAAAGGGAGACCTGGTATGAATCAAGCAGGGCTCTGTCATTGGGGCTCCCTTTTGAGGTCCTGGGAAGCACAGCCTTCTCTGGAAGTCACACAGAACTATGGAAGTTCTCGAATAATCCTGCAAATCCCAGCCAGTTCTAGTGGGTCACTCTGCAAAACACACAAGGTGGCCTCTCCATGGAAAGATGGTAAAGTGTAACAGAACATCAGGAGAGTTTGCATAGAACTTTTTGATCCAAGAACAAGAGTGTTACTGCCTAATACATAACACAGAGACCCCAGGGCATTGGCATGAAACCACACAATAACATACTTCACCCATGGCCTATTTCATTGAATCTCATAATTGCACAAGATGTAATGTCAGTGCTAGTGTAGCAATGTGCTTGCTTATTGAGGAGCTTAGAGCTGTTTTCCTTGTTGCTTTTGCTAGCATAATTTGATATTGTAGCATGTAAACAGAAGATATTGATGACACACACAAAAAACCCTTCTTTTGCAAACCCCTTTCCTCTGTTGTGAAAGGTGCATGCAGTTATGCTTCATTACCATTGCATTAGATGACAGCTTAAAACAGCAGCTGATTTTCTGGGATGGCTTGAATGAATGTCACACTTGGATACCTGATTCAGTTAAGCAATGACTTCTACTTTGCTCTTCGCTGCTTTCCCATTTCCTTTCCACTTCTGATTCTCATTGTCCAAAATGCATCATCCAGTTCCATCGCTATAATATTAGCTGTAAACATGCTGCAGGCAATGAAGGAAGAGTTCAGGAAATTCCATTGTAGATCTGCTACTACTCTACATTCCCCTTGCACACACAAAAAGATCTTTGACTTAACTAGGAATGTTTTCAAGAAGTTTTGAATGCAAATTCTGGCTATTCTCAGTATTAAGAAATGTTGGAACGAAAAGTACTGCAGGTTGCCAGTATTATTCAGCTTTCTTGCAGAGTGCAGCATAGGTCATGTTTATATAAGGCTTATTTTGTGATTTCTTTGTTTTTTTATTGCCACGATACACAAAGATATAAAATCCATTCATTACAGAAGCCTGCTTGTCACCGCCTTTTGTATCTTTACCCTGTCAAGCCTCTTGGAATCAGATGAAACGATATTTGAGATCAGGAACATCATTAAGAGCGGGCATTTCAGACTAAAGATTCTATAGAGAAGACATGCAGTTTCCCATGGCAACAACTCTTGATGTCTTTTTGCAGCAGTAACACCTCACTTCATTTAAGAACACATAATCATATGTTTGAAATGGCTGCATGATATATCTCCCTGAATTCCTAAAAATGTAAGGTGTTGTCACACTGCAGTTCATGTGGCTGCCAACGGGTGGACCCATGAACTTCAGCATGAAGAAGAAGAAGAGGAGGAGGAGGAGGAGGAGGAAGAAGAGTTTGGATTTGATATCCCGCTTTATCACTACCCGAAGGAGTCTCAAAGCGGCTCACATTCTCCTTTCCCTTCCTCCCCCACAAGAAACACTCTGTGAGGTGAGTGGGGCTGAGAGACTTCAGAGAAGTGTGACTAGCCCAAGGTCACCCAGCAGCTGCGTGTGGAGGAGCAGAGACGCGAACCCGGTTCCCCAGATTACAAGACTCTTAACCACTACACCACACTGGCTCTCAACAGCATGCCAACAGCAGGCAGGACAGGTGAGTAAAGCAGGCAGGTCTGTGGCCCAGATGGCCTTCCCCTGTTCCCTGTGTTGTCACCACCACCACCACCACCATCAGCCTACCTGCTTGAAGGCATGCACAATAGGAAAGCCCAGGGTCTGAATGAGTGGGTAACCCAGCTCAGCAAGGACTGCTTATCACTGTTGTAGCCTCCAGCCACAGTTTGCCCCCAGACTCCCTGTTCCTTTACAACTTTCCCTAATATCAAGATACTGCTGCTTCAGAGGAGAGGGGAGTCAAGAGGAAAAAGCCTTTTGCCCTGTGACACTTCTTTCACACACTTTATTCTCTTGGCAATGTGGAACAAAGAAGAGAAATACTTTCTCTTCTTCATTCTCCTGTCCTTTAAGAGGGAATTTGGGACTGGAGCAAATGGTGAGGGGATAGAGAGGGGGGAGTTTGGGGTGAAGAGTGAAGGGAGGGGCAAATCGTTTTTGCTCTGTTTCCATCTCACAATATGTTTTTTTAATCACATTATTTCATATTTATTTAGCCATTTGATTTCAGACTAAAGTAGATTAAGGTTACCTGATTTTTTACAATGAATCTGGGGACACTTTTCAACTTCAATGGATTTTGTATGGGGACTGATTTGTAAATCTGGGGACTGTCCCTGGGAAACGGGGACGTCTGGTAACCTTAAATTAGACAGCACATTAAAATGTGCAGATTCATTTCTGTGTTGTTCATTCATTTAGTAGCAGGCATTGGGTTGGCGATTATGACTGGGACTATGGAGTGCAGGGAGGAGGGTTAAACAACAACTCCTCTGATTCTCTATCTTTTCCTGCACACCTTGCCTACCAGCACTTTCCCAATTTAAAATATTTCTAAATGAGAAAAAGAGCAGTCTGCAACAAATAATAAAGCTGAAATAATTGGGAAGAAGCCCCTAAACAAGAGCCATCCAAAAATTAGTTGTGGCTTTTTAAATATATATGTTATATCTAGTGAGTCTAGCTGCTGCGACTAGATTTCTAGAGTTTTGTCTCTAGAAATCCCTGTCTGTCCTCACCCCATCCCTGCCGCCGCCACTGTCATCAATATAGCACACTTCAAGTGCATTCCACTTTTTTTCTAATCAAACTGTTACTATATTCTCTGTCATCTTTAAAGACAGGACACCTTTACCACCTGCAAAATATAACATGCTCTGTCACTTGACTCCAATCAATCCACAACAATCAGATATTCAAGTTGTCAAAATGGAAAGCTGTAGCTTATAACTGCCACTCTTGTTTGGGTGCCAACCTTTACTTTCAAGTTTTTAAGTGTTCCAACTATGCTTCAGTTTAATGGGTTGGTGTTTCTTTTAAGATCTCCAAATGTCTTTTTCCATCTGATTGGTGGGGATTGGTGGTGGTGGTGGGGGAAATCCTTCTCCCTTTTAAAAAATCTTTAAAGACTTTTCTCTGAGACGAACGAATGCACCTAATTGTCTGAAAATTGTCGCGCTTCATCCTCTTAGTGCATGCCGTTATGCCAGCAAATTTACCCAATTCTGCCAAAATAAAAATGGGAGGTGCCCTAAATGTGAAAATAACCTATCACAAAAATTCATGCACCTATTTGCATGCCCCCCCCCCCGGGTACATCACCTCAGAATGGGCTGCTATGCTGGCAATTTCCATCCAATTTTTGTTTCATTTCCTTCTTATAGTCAATGGAATTTCCTAAAGCAAGGGTTTACTTTGCAGGGACATTCCAAATACCCAAAATATATGGGCCAAATATTGTTGGGACCTGGAGATAGATTCTGCCCCCCCCCACACACACACACAAAATGTGTGTTAAAACTCCTGCATTGTTTTCCATTCATAACATCCTTCAATAAAAAGAATTTTCTCTTGTTTCTTGCTGAACCATCTGTATTTACTCTGCCATGAATGGTGAGGTGATTTCAGCAATACTTTTGCTGTAAACATAAACTTTGCAAACATGAAGAAAAACAGATGATTTGTTTTGACATTATCCTTTTGGTTCCTCAAATTTTGTGCACTGATTTTAATCTTCGCTTTCCCTCTCTCTTTCAAACTCATCAAAGTACACGCACACACAGCAGACATCTTGCTCTCACACATTGGTCTCAGATACAGATTTGTTGTCCTCTTCCCCAAAGTATATGTTTATGCAGGAAGAAGGCAAGGCTAGCTAAGCTCCAACCTTTATGTGTAGACTATGAAAGACTGAAGAGGGACACCAATGCTGCATGCTTCACTGCTTTCACAGTCAATTCCTCTTCCCTGTAAACTTGGAATGGTAGCTCTAGGAGGGGAATTGGGGTCTCCTGATAGCTCTCAGTATCCTTAACATATTGCACTTCCCAACATTCTTTGGGGGAATGCATGACAGCTTAAAGTGGTAAGAAATGGCTTTAAAAGTACAGTGCAGATGGGACCCTAGTAAAGAGTACTCAGCTACATGGACCCAGTGACATGACTCAGCATAAAGCAACTTCTATGTTGCTACAATGGTGCCATTAGAGTAGTCCTCTAACATGGGTGGAAATGTCTCAATTATTGTAACACATACAATATTGTAACACACACTTAGACCCTAAGTGAAGGAACTTTGTTGAGTGGGTTTTCACACTTATGTTTCAGTGGTGCAAGACGTGAAAGCAACTATCACTAGAATAGAATGCTAAGCCAATTTACTGCTCCTCAGGGGCATTGGCAATTTATCTAATCATTTTTTTCCCTCTAATCATTTCTTTCCTTGATTTTTTTTTTAAAGAGACGTATAATCAGGAAAGTGTAAGCAGCACTTGGAATTGCTGATTTTTCTTGAGGGTGTATTTGGCCTGCCATAACTCTTTTAGTTAGAGTTGCAAAAGGCCATTCTGCTTCTCACTCTATGTTAAAAGCAATCAAACCATGGAGAAATCATTGGTATTTCTCTCTCCCTCTCCCTCTGTGTATACGCACACAAAACACAGTGACAGCTTTCATGAAGAGTTGATGCCTTTCACACTGTACTTGTAGTTGTGCTTTTAACAGCAGCTGCATTAACTTGTCCAGGAGTAGCCAGGTTAGTTTTTTTGCAGCAAAAACAAGATCCTTGCAACACATTTATGAAAGCATATGCTTTCCTGGAGTGCAGTCCACTTCATGAGATTCATAAAGTGCAACCCCACATTGGCAGGCAGATATTCATATGGTTGGGGTGGGAGATAGAGAAGAGGGAGGTCAGAGGATAATAAAATACAAAAGCAGGGGTGTTCACACATTATATTCAATGAGTGTACGGTATGTGTACCTGTCAACATAACAGTGTACAATGTAACAGTTGCACATCTTTACAAATCAATGTGTTTACAGTTAGTAAACTGTTAGTATCTGTGTTCAGAGTTACATATGAACAATTGCATAAAAAGCAATTGTATAAAAGCAAAATAGTTACAGTGGTCATTAGCAAAGCAGTGCTGGTGGTAAGAACAAAGGACGTTATCCCCTGTTGGCATTTCTTTTTCCTCTGATGTCCGTTCTTCTCACTCCCACCATGCATGAAACTGACAGATTCATACATCCTTTGAGGACCTTGTTGGAGACAAGCCGGTATGATCTCACTCACCCCTTGCTAGCTTAGTTTGTAGGCAGATATGGGCTTGAATGAACACCCCTTTGATTGTTGGGATCCAATAAGGATGGAAGTCTTGAATAGACCATCGATTGGATTATAGCAGGCAGAGATGAAAATGCATTGATTAATTAAAACAGGAGAGAGAGTTACTGAGCAACAGGGGAACTTTAAAAAATGAAGAACACTGACATATTCCAGCTAGATCTCTATTATGAGATTTGTGAGGGATTCCAGCTGTTGGAAAGCATTTATCCATGAGAAATCCGGTGGGGATTTGGAGAAGGATTCAAAATTTCCTTTTGAAAAGCATTACCACTTTGCAGCTGCAACTATTTCCTGTTTGGAGAAGCAGTTGTGATCAGGTCTTTGAGCTCAGCAAAAAGCAACACTGTGTATCCTGATGCAGGTAAACACTTGTTAATTGTCCTGTAGGATGATTTCCCACCCCTCAAAGGAAAGGTATTTTTACAGGCTATTAAAACATCTGAGGAGCTGTAATAGGCATCACCGTACCTATTAACAAGAGAAACAAAAAGCAGCTGAAGCGGCAAAATGAAACTGGTAGTTCTCTTTACTTGAACAATGCCTATAAAAAAACCCAGTGGGAGAGCCAATTCAAACCAGGGGAAAGGTAGTAATTGCGGGCACAAGCGCTATACCTTGTCTGTGGTGCCTACCCTTTTCCCCAAAGAATGAGATAAGAGACCAGAGCATGGGTTCAAATTGGCCACAATTTTATTAAGCCTCAGAAGTGGGAAACTTGGCATAGGCCTTGGCAGGTAACCCTCTCAGCCTGTTTAGCTGAGAATATGCAGGCTGATGAGATCCAGTGAGAGGGGACTGTAAAGCACAAACTTACACAGCATGCCCTTCCACTGACCTCATCCGGGGAGTTTGACCTACATGCCGCCGCTCTAGGGCCAGGGACTCCCAGTTTTGCCCTTTAATGGGCCCTGCAAGTACTGCTGCTTGGGAAGGGAGCATGAATGCATCCCCCCCAACTTGATGATGGACTAAAGGATACCTTGCCAAGGCCTAAAACTGCCACCCAAGGTCCCTAAGGGCCTCGACGTCAAGAGTCCCACAACCGAGGAACAATCACCAATGCTCTGCGCCCAGAATATTCTTGGGGATCAACTCCATAGGCCGCTATGACTTTGTGCAAGAGTGTCGTGAATTGGGATTGCATCAAAGGACGCGTGTTTGCGTGTATGAAGAAAGGGCCTTTGCACTTGGGCCGAACCCTGAAGAAGGGGCACGTGTCCAGATATGGGCAGGGGCCCTCCTGTTCCCATCGGGGCCAGTGCCAGCATGACCCCTTTTTGCAATTGATCAGTTTTTGAGGACCAATTCCTGACATTCACAGTATCCCCTTAATGTCCGTATCCACCAACCCTGAATGAGGGGCCCCAGCCGCCAAACACTCCCCAATGCGCATGGCACCAAAGAAGGCTAGGAAGAATGCTGCATGAAAGAGATGTGTTTCAAAATTTGATCAGCAGATCTCTGGTAATTTTTTCCAAATTAATTTGAGTGTGTCGATAGTGTGGGCTTCCTGCCATCCTGATGTGGGGGAATGATGCGACGCCACCCAGCCAGCAGCTTCTTGACATGGAAGCTGTCGCAGGGATCCTGCCAACGAAGGAATTTACAAAAGAATGAGATATCTGCCCTGTAAAGCATTATAGTTTTAATGGCAAGGCCCTTGCACTTTAGGAGAACCAGGAATTGAAGCACCTCCTCCTCGGAAGCGCGCCATGCTATGGAGCCAGAAAAACGCCCGAAGGCGTCCCAGGCCCTGGAATAGGAATGTCTAGTGGAGGGTGCTAATGCTGACAATACTCCCTGGTTTACTTCTTGCTTCCAATCTCCCACAGATTGTCTGGAAAGGCGGCCGGGGTCTGGACTGCCTCTGGTGCCAGTTCGCAGAAACGCTCCATCTGGAAACGAGATATGGTAGTGCATCAGAAATGTAAGCCTATAAGCTTGGCAGAAATCCACCTAGTTCTGATGGGAAATCAGTCTTCTGTCTTTGGCGATCTTTGGCAGCTGAGTAAGATTGTCTTCCAAAAACACGGTCTTAATGGTGTGTCAATAAGTGACTGTGGAGGCCAATTCTGGATCCACATGTCCTTCCACAGTGGGTACATAGGATTCCAGGTGGGAGTTAATCACGGTGAGGATTTACCAAATGTGCCTTCCTCTTAGCTCGTTTCTCCCTTTTGTCCTGAGTTTGAGGTAGAGGCTATTATCCAACTGGAGTGCTAGCAGGCCACTGTTTCCTAATTATCCATGCTTATACTGCATTTTTAAAGATTTGCCTTGAGAGCATCTTTAAACCTCTTTTGTTGTCCACCAGTATTTCATTTTCCATTATTAAGTTGGGAATAGAGTAGTTGCTTTGGAAGACAATAATCAGGCATCCAAACCACATGACCAGTCCAAAAAAGATGATGTTGAACAATCATTGCTCTGACACTGGTGATCTTTGCTTCTTCCAATACACTGACATTAGTTCCCCTGTCTTCCAAAGTGATGTGTAAAAAATTTTCGGAGACACCATTGATGGGATTTTTCGAGGCGTTGGAGATGGAAATCAGTATCTATCCCAGATGAATAAGTCTAGCTAAAGTTGATGAAAGTTAGGATAGAGTGATCCTTTCAACTACATATGAATAGCACACTGTGCAGTAAAAATATTTCAGGGAAACTAAAGAACAGCTTCTTCTCCTTCTTCTAGTTATGGTCATTATCATTATTATCACATTTTATTATCTGCCATTCATCCCAAGATCCCAGGGTGGGTTAGGACAATTAAAATGCCGTGTCTTACATGTTTCAGTTTGTTGGGGTTTTTTTGCTAGATTGGAGGTCACCAATGTGCATAGCTGTCAAATTTTCCCTTTCCTTGCAAGGAATCCTATTCGGAATAAGGGAATTTCCCTTTTAGAAAGGGAAACGTTGACAGCTATGCCAATGTGGCAACTGAGTACCTCCTGCCAGTACCTCCTGTGGTACCGGTATGTGGTCACAGTAAAATATCCCCTTAAAATCTACAACATGCAAGAGATTGATAGCTCTCCCTTTTCAGTTCCTGTTTGCACTAGCTCAGTCTCTCGTATCCTGAACATGCTCACATTTCATTGGACACCCACCCGCCCTTCCATTTTGAACAGAGAGGAGGTGCAAATAGCTTATCTCTGAGCGGCTGATGCAGGTGTCTTTTACCCCTTGATTGAGGAGTGGGTGATGGGAAAACATTGGCATTGTTGTTTATTGTGTCTCTTTTCCTGCTGGTTTTAGATGCAGAAGGCATTTTGTGCTATCCATTTTGCGACACTCAGGGCACTTTCCCATAATATGTGCTCTAAATATCTGTCTTTGCAAATCACATCCCCTGAAACCATAACCCATTCATCTGTAGACGGGTGTACAAAGGTTTGTGACATCTTTTGAAATAGTCACTGGCGATTTCCTCCCACTGTGGGTCAGGGAGAGTGAGGAGAAAGCCCTTTAAGGTTTTTTGTTTTTTAAAAATCATAATCGTTGTTCCTTAGGTTCTGCTCTTCCTCCCCAGCAAAGCCCTCCCTGCCTGTTAATGTTACCAAATCATGGATTCAATCAACACAGAAGAAGACCTTATCCGCACAAACTAAAATTACTGATTTCCTTATGGGTCCTCCTTCTACCTCCAAGAGCCTATTAAACAACTCAAAGTGACAATTACCGGGACAGCACAAGGACCTGACATTATCGATACTTAGCTGGAACATTGCTGGTTGGAGAACCAAAAAATCAGATCCCGAATTCAGGAAGTACATAAATTCATTTAATATCATTCTATTCCAAGAAACATGGAATGAGGAAGAGATTACCATAGACGGCTTCGATCTTCTAACACTTCCGGCCTCCCCTTCCTTGAAAGGTGGTCGCCCCAAAGGGGGTCTTTTGATTGGGATCTCACTCCAACTTCACGCCAAATTCACTCTGGTACGGGCTTCCCCGCCTTTTGTTCTATCTGGACTGATCGCAGAAGGGAAGTCCTCATTACTAATTACTAATGTCTATCTCCCCCCTGAAGACTCAGCACCTGATCTTGATTGGAGATGGGAATCATTTGAAAATCACCTATTGTCATGTCATACCAAATGCCCTAACTCGTACTCCTTAATTGGGGAGACTTTAATGCTCGTATTGCCGCAAATTGGGACCTACTAACCAAGTCCAAATGGTGGACTCCCCCATGCTTGGACAACTTTGACTTGGAACATACCAGAATTAGAACTTCAAAGGACAACAGAGTAAACAAAGCAGGAGTGACCCTTTACCAAATGGCCATTCGCCTGAATCTAGTATTCTTGAATGGCACCTTCCCCCCCGATATACCGGGGGAGTTCACTCACCTGGGACTAGCATCCAACAGTATTATCGATTACTTCTTGATCTCTGCAAATTTGGCCGTTAATGTACTTTCCTTCCAAGTTGAAAACCAACATTTCAGTGATCACCTTCCAATAGTGACCACTTTGTCATTGTTCCGGTGCCAGAAGGACTATAAACACTCAGTCCTTCTGGAAACCTTATCATCGATCAAAATAAGAGGGATCAAATGGTCGGAGGCTGTGGCCCAAAAATACCAGGAATTTTTCCATAGGGAAATCATTGCCTATCTACCTCAAATAACTACTGATTTACAAGATTTCAATTCGGTTTTGGAACTTTTTAACCTTCTTATAACAAACCTTACCACTTTTTTTACATCACCTCCTCAAAAGGCGAAAGTGGCGCATTGCAGTGCTGGGGCCCCTTGGTTTAACACCTCTTGCAAACAAGCAAGATCCCTTCTTCATTCCATCTATAATGAATACAAAAACTCTAATGCCCAGGCTCTACCACCCTCCTATTTACAAGCCAAAAGAGCATACAAACAGACTTTAAAGCTGGCCAAACGCAAGTGGTACCAAAAGCATTGGCGAGCCTTGATTGTGGCCTCTAGTTCCCGCAGACCACAGGAATTTGGGGCTCTGATAAACAAAAGAGGAAGGAAGTACCCACTGGCGATTATCCCTGCGCCCACATGGGAACAATTCTTGAGTAAATATTTCTCCTTGGCAGAGGAATCCAACTCACCCACGGAATTCCGAGCCGACCACCTACCTTTGTGGCCCTCTACCGACCCAGACCTGATAATGGACTTGATACTAGATCTGAAAACGGGCAAAGCCCCTGGGCCGGATCTAGTCCCTGCTGAGGCTATTGTTGCGCAACCGAGGTGGTGGGCTGAAATTCTGGCCAAAGTCTTTGATGCAATTAATTCTACGGGGCTTATCCCTAGGTCATGGAAGGAGGCCGTGATCGTACCAGTCCATAAAAAGGGTCCCCCTGCTGACCCAGAGAACTATCGGAACATCAGCCTTTTGTCTATCATCGGGAAAATCTATGCAAAATTTTTGCTGTCTAAGCTGTCCCATTGGGCATACGACTCAAATTTGATTGGCCATGAGCAAGCGGGCTTTAGGAACAATTATTCGACCACTGACCATATGGTAATTATGTATCATCTTGCCAGAAAATATTCTGCCCCGAGTCGGGGCGCCTATGTGTCGCTTTCATAGACTTAAAGGCCGTCTTCGACAGTATCCCAAGAAACTGTCTATGGAAGAAATTAGAGAGATGGGGCATAGATAGAAGGCTGTTATGGCTTATAACCCAACTACACCACGGGTCGTCGGCTAGAGTGAGACTCACACCGGCGGGAAACCTATCCAACGAGGTCCCAATAAATAGAGGAGTGCGCCAAGGCTGCATTTTGGCCCCACTACTCTTCAACTTGTTTATTAGCGACATGAAGCTCTTTCTGAGTGAGTCTCTAGCCAACATTCATGCTCCCCGCCTAGCTGATTTTCGCTGCCCTCTGTTCCTATATGCCGACGATGCAGCGATCCTTTCCTACTCTAGAGTCGGTTTATGCAGAGCTCTAAAGATTTTTGCGGCTTATTGCAAACTCAACCATCTGACAATTAATCATGGGAAATCTAAAGTACTGGTCTTTACCAGGTCTCGGAAAACTTACAGCTGGAAGTTAGATGGAGTCCAATTAGAACAGGTTTTCAAATTTAAATACCTGGGAGTCTTTTTTCACTACAACCTAACCTGGAAGCCACAGATACAGTATTTACTAAACAAAGGGAAAACAATACTTTATACTCTACTCCAATTTTTTGCGGTCGACGGAGCCTCCCACATCCCTTCTGCATTGAAGGTGTACCACGCAAAAGTGGTTTCCACCCTCTGTTATGCTGCCCCGCTCTGGGCCCCAGGGTCCAATTTAACATCGCTGGGGACATTGCAGAATCAGTTTCTCTGTCGCCTCCTGAAACTCCCCATGTGTGTGAGCAACGCAGCCATACGTCTGGAGTTAAGGATTGCATCATTGGAGACTGTCATCTGGAAGCGAGTCTTTGGCTATTGGCTGTCCAGCTGGCATAGGCTTCCTGACCATTACCTCTTTCAGTGCCTCTGGCGGGATGACTTTGTTAATCCGTGGGTAGGGAAAATCCATGCCAAACTTCTGAGCATCGGAATTTCCCCAGCGGACTCCTTAAAGATGAACCTACGCTCAGCCAAAAGTCTTATCGAGCAAAGATTAGCAGACATTGAAAATCAACACAACCTCTCCAGGGGTGGGGGTGTCTGCTCCCCCAGGTATCACGGAATAACCCCACCACTTGGCCCTCCATCATACATGTCATCTCTTTCATCTGTACCACACTGACTTGCATTTATTCGTGCAAGGTTCAATGTTTTTCCATCGAACCTGCTGAGCCACAGATTTTCTAAGGGTTTGGTGTCTCCGCTATGCGAGTGTGACGGGAAAACAGTTGAATCTCTTCCACATATAATGTTCAACTGTCCCCTACATAGCATAGCCAGGACTAAATTCCTGGGTCCTGCTTTACTGCGCTTGGTTGGCAGGCCGGTTGAGTCACATGCCGCACTGCTTTTGCAGGATACAGATCCTTCTGTAACTCTGCAGGTGGCGAGATTCCTGAATGCGGTTATCTCACACACAAAAACCACCAAAAAACAACAACAACATCAAAAACTAATCGGACAGTTATGATGAGAGTGCATGACGGATCTCGTCTCCAGTTTTCCTTTTTCTGTGAACCGTCCCTTGGATCTTTCCGGGCCCCAAGCTGTTATTTGTCACTGCTCACCCTCCCTTGCATCGTGGTGTTCACCTTTTGTTGTTAGATATATTGGTCTTTATGCTTCTGTGCTTTTATGTTCGTACATATTTTATGGGCTAATAGCCGTATAAATAAAGAATTGAATAATTGAATAGAATCCTTAGGTTCTGAGGTTTTGAAGTTAAGGATCTAGTAAATGTACAAAATGCTTTGGGTTCACAAAAGTGAAGGGGAACTTGTAAAATACTTCATCAACTGCAGATACTGCTCAAGCCACCTCTTTGAGGGGAAAAACACACATCAGAGCCCTTTTGAAGAGTCTACATTCAGCAATCCTGATATATGATGAGTGAACATAAGGCAGCAAACAAATCTGTTCTGTGAACTTTCCGAACAACAGATTAAACATAATCTCTTTATGGGTGTAATTTTTTTAATCTCACCATTAAAATGAAATGTAGCTACAGCCTTTTGGTCTTTGTTTCTACTTTTAACACAAAACCACAAAGAAGAAAGAAGAAGAAATGAGGCCTGTGTATGTGTCTGTATGTATATACACCTCAGATGTGCTCCCCTCATTATGAACATGCCCCCACCCCCCGCATTTCAACCTGATCAAGAGCTGGAAGAAATTTAAATGCAGTCTTTGATAGAAAGATAGATAGATGTGACACGGTACAGGCAAAATGCTATATCTAAGGCGAATTTGCCTAATTTGCCCTTTTTAAAGCAATATATTAGCCAAAACACAACCTTCCTTCACAATTTGCACTGCTGTGGATTTTGCAATGCTGTGCTCCAGTAATGTGTATAAAGATGTATATGCCAGACTAAAATGTGCATATAACTGCATATATTACTGAACATATAATAAAATATGCAATAAATTACGGGGAACTGTTTTTTGCAAAAAAAGAAAGAAAGATTGCATATAAAAATATGCCTAGTAGGAGAAATTTGCACAAATATGCAGGTGAATCCTCATGATGAAGACTTTTAAAAAGAAATCTACAAATTGATGGGGATCAGAAGATCAGAAAAATGAGAAATCGAAACATTCACCCGTCCCTAATCTCAGGCTTCCACATTCTCATGTGCCTTCTTGATTGGGAGCAACTATAGTTTGCTCCATTCAGACATCTGAAAAATCCATTGACTATTCCACTGTAAAGTGAAAAATATGCATATAACAAGGTTTATCTTGCCATTAGGCAAACTAAGCAAGCTGCCTCCAGTTGAATGTTAATTATTTGTTGTCAGGGAGGAGGAGCTTTTGGGGAGTTTTCTCTGAGGGATGGCAAAATACCCTGATTAGCCTTGGATATCTTGTAGCCTGATTTGGTAGGAGAAGGGCTGCCATTTGCTGCTCTGCCTCAGGCAGCAAAGTGCCTGGGGTTGGCTTTGTACGCATGTGGGCTCCTCCAGATCAACTGTGTTCATCATTCGTCCTAATTTGCTTGCACAAGGTTCATGTAGAGATTAGACTAGGTGTGGTCTTTATTGAGCATTCCTTCTAATTTGCTTGTGGGATATTTCTATATATTCCCATTAATCATTTGCTCATTCCATACTTTTACATTTATTTCCCCATTGTTTTCCTAACTGCAAAAAGTCATTGTTCTTTGTTTGTTTGTTTGTAAAAAGTGGACTTGTTGCATTAGGGCAATCCAACACTTTAATTCATTTTTAATTGCACAAACCTAAATTCCGGGTGCGTGCATGCATCTATCCTCAAAATAATGAGTCTGGGGGGCACACTATATATGTCTGTACATAAAAAGCTGCCTTGTATTGAGTATAGTTCCTTCATGTCTGACTGGCAGACACTCTCCAAGGTTTCAGACAGAATTTCCCCCCAGCCCTATTTGGAGATGCTGGAGATTGAAGCAGAGGCTCTTTGCATACAGTGCTGATCTCCTGGATTTGCACTTGATAAAGCTACAATTATGTAAGTTCAAGTCCCTTTGTTTAGTATCTCTTGCAGCTCTGCACATCCAAGGAATTGAGGCTGTATTCATTTTTTATCTAATTTGGGCTAAGCCAGCCAAAGTACGAGCCTCATGAATAGCTCCTCTCCTGCAATGAACAAGCACCAATGAGCATTTCAAGCCTGTAGTTTAGAGGAGCAACACAAATGCAATGCATTTTTCCCCTAATGAGATTTTCTGATTTCTTTCAACATTTTTGATCCTCTCTTCTTCTTTTCCCAAGTAACAAAAAAATAAATAAAATACAATCAACTGGAACAAGCTAGTGTCTGAGCGGCATTTCACAGTTATTCAGAATTATGAATTCTGACTGACTACCAGATGCTAAATCAGTGGAAACTGCCTATACAATGATTGCCAATTGAGCAACAAACCTCTTCAAAGTGGTTTGGATCTCTTTTCAGCAAAACTGTTCAATCTATTTAATGCCGCCACTGCATTACCCAAGATGTACAGCAGTTTTCTATTTACTGGAACGCTCGCAGCATTATATCACTCGCTTGTGAACTCTATCTAAATTAACACCCACCTCTTGCTGTTACACCTCGAGGAAAGAAACATTTACTTCCTTCCCAGCCTTTTGAAAATACAAAAGGGGGGCAGGGAGGGAGGGAGGGAGGGAGAGAGAGAGAGAGAGAGAGAGAGAGGAAGGATATAAATAACAAACATCAATAGCGTGTTTAAGGAATATTTTAAAATTCGCTTGCTGAATTGAGAGGGGGGAGAGAGAAAAAACATGACTGCAAACATGATTCTGTTCTTCCAAGAAATTGGTTTTATGTTGATTGTTGCCAGCTTTCTCTTTGTGCTTCGGATAAAATCTTGAGAACAGAACAATCCTGAAGAGCGGAGAATGTGGCAATCGAGGAGCCTGCTGATAAGGGAGCATCTCCTGGGAAGCAGCATTAGGGTGAGTTTATACACAATCAAGATGTGTGCAGTTATCTCCTTGTTCTTTGTCACCTGGGTTCTGGAAAAGACAACTGTGGATTTTGATTTAAAAGTGCATGCCCTACAAATAGGGAAATATATGCATAGCTTGTTGTTGTTTTGCTTTGCGGTTTTGGGCCAGAAAAAAGCAATCTGGAGTTTAATATTTAATAGCACCCTAAAGAGACCAATAATAAATACTGGTAGGGGGATAGGGAATATCTGGCTTTTCAGATGCTGCTGAAATACAACCCGTTATCCCTGGCTGTTCCCCATGCTGGCTGGGGCATTTATATGTTGATGTCCAACAACAACAGGAGGACCACAGGTTTTCCATCTCTGATCTAGGGATAAAAGGTAAAGGTAAAGGTACCCCTGCCCGTACGGGCCAGTCTTGACAGACTCTGGGGTTGTGCGCCCATCTCACTCAAGAGGCCAGGGGCCAGCGCTGTCCGGAGACACTTCCGGGTCACGTGGCTAGCGTGACATCGCTGCTCTGGCCAGAGCCAGAGCCAGAGCCGCACATGGAAACGCCGTTTACCTTCCCGCTGGTAAGCGGTCCCTATTTATCTACTTGCACCCGGAGGTGCTTTCGAACTGCTAGGTTGGCAGGCGCTGGGACCGAGCAGCGGGGAGCGCACCCCGCCGCAGGGATTCGAACCGCCGACCTTTCGATCAGCAAGTCCTAGGCGCTGAGGCTTTAACCCACAGCGCCACCTGCGTCCCTATCTAGGGATAGAGGAACCTTATTCTTTCTTACAAAAGATAAACTGCACACTTGCCAGAAAAAAAAGTTCACAAAAGCCTGCCTTACAGCAGGTCTGACAATTTTTTCATCTACCCTGTTATTTTTTAGACCTGGGTCACCAGCACGGGCTCCTGCACCTGAACCCAAAAGGACTTGCCTGTAAGTCTGTCGCCACTGAAATAAGCATTCTCTTTCAGCCAGTAAAATAGCATGCAGGCTATGCTCAGTGTACTGTGGTGCACACAACAGTTTTTTCCAGTATACAAAAGTGTACATGGAGCATAAAATATTAGCCATCTTTCTTCTACAATGTCTAGCAGTAGCTCTACATGAGAGTCAATCAAAGGTCTTTCTTCATAACCAGAGATACTGGGGGTTGAACCTAAGAATATCTGGCTCAAAATGTGGCTATCCAGCTACTGTCTGCAGTTGGGTGACTGCAGATATTCCACTTAATCCTAGATTGTACCCATTTCACTGGCAGAAAGTGAGTTCCCAGGCCTATTTCCCTACATGGTTTGGGCCCAGGTTACCTGAAGAACTGCTGGCACCCATATCAACCTGCCCATACCCTGAGACCAACATTAGAAGGCTTCCTAAGATGCTCACCAGTTGATAGCCACCGATAATAAGAGCCTTTGCAGCAGTGCCCCCTGCAGTTGTGGACCTTTAAATGCTTAATAGGGTTTTGTAGACCTACTGTACTTCTTTTCACTGGCTTTTAGTGAGTTGTATATATTGGAGATGTTGTGCTGTGGGTTCTTGAATTTTAATTTGATTAACTTTCTTTATTAGATGAAATTATGGAACTATTCCCCCCAATCTCCCCACCCCACCCCATTTGTTGTATCTGCTGCAACATTTGCAAACCAATTTTAAATACAGTGAAAACCACCATTGGGAGAAAATATCTCAACAGGTAGCGTACCTATTGATTAATTAAAAAATAATATGCATGCACTATTACTAATAATTCATAATTGTTTTACTTCTGAACTGCAGTCCCTCCCTAAATTTCATCACATTGCACATGGGAAAGGGCTGATGGAAGGAAGACAGCAATGAACAAAAACATGACTAGAATTTCAGGGAAGACGGACTGCTCATTACAGGGAAATGTATTCCCATTCTGAACTATGGACTTAGTGGTTATATGGAGGAGCCCCCTCTTAGACAGCTGTGTGTGTCATTGAAATGTTGTAAGTAGAGATAGTGAAGAAATTTGATTCAGCTCGCATTTAAAGGTGAGCATACCTAATTCATGCTTTCTTCCTAATTGTTCCTTTTGAAGTTCTTGCAGCTAGCGGCGCAGATCAGAGACAGCGTCCAGGAGCGCCGAAATCCACAGGAAGGCATTCTGCCTAGTGCCCCCATCCCCTCAAATTCGGGGGTGGTATAGGGCACAGCAGGCAAGGGCAGCCCCCCCCCACAATCGTGGGGGAGTAGGGAGGCTATTTACTTCCATCACAGTCTCCTAATTACCCCCTGTGGGTCGGAGAGATGTTATTGTCAGCCATCTTCCGATGCGCCCCTAGTGGCCCCCCGGTGCTCTTGGACTTCTACCCGAAAAGCCTGACCTGATGGCACCATTAATCAAATGTAGATCCAAAACTGATGTAAATTGTAAAAACTGATAATGTAGATTCAGTGCCGGTACTGCGTGCCCTTGAGTACTTCCTTAAAAAAAGCACTGTGTAAATTTACCCATAGTGTTTTCTAAATATGAATTCATCTTATTGAGTCGCAAGAGGCCAGCAAGACCAGACAGGTTCCTAAGCAACATGCACATATATATATAATCATTCTGCATGGAACAAAATACGTATAGTGGTACCTCGGGTTACATACGCTTCAGGTTACAGACGCTTCAGGTTACAGACTCCGCTAACCCAGAAATATTACCTCGGGTTAAGAACTTTGCTTCAGATGAGAACAGAAATCATGCTCCGGCGGCTCGGCAGCAGCAGGAGGCCCCATTAGCTAAAGTGGTGCTTCAGGTTAAGAACAGTTTCAGGTTAAGAACGGACCTCCGGAGCGAATTAAGTACTTAACATGAGGTACCACTGTATTATAAAACTGTGTTGTGGTACTTAAGGAACATTTACGAAAGTGCAGAATGCCTTTTGCATTTATCTGTACATATCTGCTGAAATCCCTTCCTGATCAAGATAAAACTGATCCTGGGGGAGGTGGGATTTGGAAACAAATTGGCAGTGCAATTGGGCCAGGATTGTTGTAATTGCTCAAACTGTCTTGCCCTGGTGAGCAACCAGGCCGCCAAATTCTGCACCAGCTGAAGTTTCCAAGCTACAATGTACTCCAAAACTCCAGATGACCCCACTCAGCAGTTTCAAGTAGATTGCATAGGGGATAAAATTGAATCTTGAGGAACCATTGAAGGCTCGTGGGGCTGTATTTGGATGGAGTGGACTGGCCAAATTTATGGAGGATAAGGCTATCCATGGCTACCAGCCACAAAGGCTATGCTCTGCGTCCACTGTCAGAGGTACTATGGTTCTGAATCTCTGCTGCTGGGAAAGTGGGAGTGTTGCTGCACTCAGGTCCTGTTGAGGGTTTCCCAGAGGCATCTGGTTGGCCACTAGATGATGAACTAGATAGGCCTTAGTTCCAGCAGAGATCTTGTTTTCTTTCTTTTTTCTGACAACCCCATAAACTGGAGCTGGTCTTGTAAAAGTCATAATCAATCTTGAATAAATATCATCTTCTTCAGGGTGACAAAGCCAAATCTTCTAAGCCTCTTCTCTGATGGAAGTAAGCTTATTCTCTGACCTTTGCTGTTGCCCTTTACATCACCCCTCCCAATTATTTCAAATCCCTTTTGCTAGAATAAAGATTGCATTCAGGGTATTCAGAGTGTGGGTATGGATGGTTTCATATTGTGGCATGTTCCCTGTGCCTTTCTGGAGCATGTTCCTTTAAGTTTAACATTTGGACTGCTGCCCTAACCCACATTCAGATTGTCAATGAACCATGTAGATGGCTATTGAAATCTTTTGCAGAAAGGCTGATAACTACTTTCATTTATTTATTTTTTACATAGCAATTATATTTCTTCATGGCGCTGCTCTTTTTTCGCATCAGTAATGGGCATAGAATTTTTTTGGTGAGCTTTATCCATTTTTGTAACAGCATATAGCTGCATGCTGTTTGTGACCTCTGTGTCGATACAGAGCTTGCACTGTTCGGCAGTTTTCCCATCCCACTCTTCACACTTGCTAACAATGGGGGTCAGTGTGTGACAGACCCTGGTGCTACTTAATGCTCCAAACAAGATAATATTGCTTTTCTGTTTGGGCAAGATTACTGCAAGCATTCAACAATATTGAGGATTTTAATTAGCATGGCGCCCACATTTTAAAAAAACCATTCCCTGTCATCTAATAAGAAAAGAAATTGCATTCGAAAATTATTAGAGGGAAGTATTTGAGGAAATTATCATAGCTGGGGGGGAGCAGGGTTTTTGTTTCACTTATGCATCCCTTCGGAGTGCGGGGATTTTGTTGTGTTTACCTGACTTTCAATGTGACCAAAAGGTGACTGTGCCTGTCCTTTCCTGCACTCTTGATTATTCAGTCTTCTCAGGTGCTCACACAGTTCCTGAAAGCCCAATGACATCCTCAGCTAGGTTTTCCTAAAAGGACAGAGAGGCTGTCTACCATCTGCCTCATAATTGTTAATTGTTGATGGTGGTGAGATTTGCTTCTTCTTCAAAATGTGGTGAGGTTATCCCCCTCTTTTTTAAAATGTAAAAGGACATCCTTAAAAATGAAATCAGTGAGTACACATTCTTCGGGCACTTACTAGCCAGGTTACCTAGCACACCATCTGAAACACAACAATCCTCCAAAATTGGCATCCGAATTTTACAATGCTGCACTCCAGCCAAGCAATGTGTCCAAAATTGCATAATCTAAAGTTGCTATTGTTGGCATAAAAAATGCATCTATTCATCAAAATTGAAAAAAGGGGGGGGGGGTATCAGGCAAAATTACATACAAACATGTGTAGAGGATCATAATAAAATGCTGGTGAGTTTTCACGAGAACTCATTTTCATAAAAATAAAATCTCAAACTGATGTGGAAATGCAGAGAATCATGGAATTGTAGTTGATATGGACACTGAGAGTCATCTAGTCCAACCCCCTGAAAAGCAGGAATCTCAATTAAAGCAGTCATGGCAGGTGGTCATCCAACCACTGCTTAAGAACCTCCAAGGAAGAAGAGTCTACCACCTTCCAAGGGAGTCTGTTCCACTGTTGAACAGCTCTTACTCTACTTTGCTGTAACTTGAAGCCAATGGCTTGGCTCCTGCCCTCTGGAGCAGGAGGAAACAAGTTTGCTCCATCCTCCAGGTGATATCTTCCTCCCTTAAGATATTTGAAGATGGCTATCATCTCCTCTCAGCCACCTGTTATCCAGCTCCTGCAACTGTTCCTCATAAGGCTTGTTTTCCAGACCCTTCACCATCTTAGTTTCCTTTGCATACATTCTGAAGTTAAGATGGGGGGGGGGGATACAATCTGAGAGAAACTGAAACTGACAGATTTGCCCATCAGAGAGCCACATTGCAATTATAGGGTCAGATATAATCTGTATCCACCAAAAATTTTGAAGAGATTTTGAAGCACCGTGTGGTTGAAGAAGGAAAACAGAAGCCTCCTTTGCAGGAGAGGAGGAAAAAAATCAGGAAATTAGAGGACAGGTTCTGGCACAACACTAATTTTAGTGACATTGCAAATGACTGAGGGAAAACATTGAAAGGGGCAAGGCGACAGCCAAAGAAAAATTGCAGTGACAGTTGCTTTCCTTTTTCTAACAGGTCCTTGCTCTTGGGAAAGGCAAGTTGGATTGATCTTACAAACAGATATGGGAAAAGTGGTCAGCTGCCATGTTAAACACTACTGGGGCTGCATTTATCATCCCTTCCCAGATATTCATGAGAGCACATCAGTGAGCTGAGAGCAGAGGAATTTTATGTGATGAATATTTGCCTTCAAGGGCAGGCGGGGACAATCCTCGCGGATTCAGAGGGATAAAGCTGGTGCATTTGCTGCAAACAAGGGCAGGTGAGCAGCACATCAGGGCAGTGAGGATGATAACACAAGTGACCTTTCTTAGGCCGGTGGCAATAGTCCCATTGCATACAACAGCAGCTCCGTTGGCCGATGCATTGGAGATCACAGCTTCAGCCTGATCTTATGGAAAATCTGGGTCAGACAAACAGTCCTCCCAGCTCAGAGAGGTGAATCAATTATGCGGTGTCACAACCTGAGATATGGAATTACATGGTTAGAGCATGACCTTAACAAAGAGTCATAAATGATATTTGCTGGGGAGTAGGGTGGGGGAATCAACCACATGCAATCATTGTTTCTTTGAACCAGGTCAGAGTACACATATGGGCAAAATGCAGCCGAGAGGCTGCTCATTTTTAATGCAGCCCAACCTCCTTCAAATGCCCCATTATGTCACTCCATCAGAGTTCCTTCCTTCCTATTCACTTCCTCCTTATTTTTCCTGATTTCAAAAAGTTGTTTTCTCTCTACATAGTTTCAGAACTATTAGAATTGTATGTGAAGCAAGCAATCATATTGCCTGTGAGTCCTGGAAGACCTGCTCCCTGCCTTGCAGGCCTTTTCCCACTTGAGTTTGGAGTGCAGGGCCCTGACTGACTCCAGCTACAAAAACTGAGGCTGCTGAACAGACTTTTCCACTGTAGGCAGCAGAGCACAGAAAGAGTTTTCACATAAGCTAATGTGAACATGGGATGTGGGTGGCACTGTAGTCTAAACCACTGAGCCTCTTGGGCTTGCCAATCATAAGACTGGTGGTTCAAATCCCCACAACGGGGTGAGCTCCCATTGCTCAGTCCCAGCTCCTGCTAACCTAGCAGTTTGAAAGCACACCAAAAAGTGCAAGTAGATAAATAGGTACCGCTCCAGTGACAAGGTAAATGGTGTTTCCGTGCCCTGCTCTGGTTCGGCAGAAGCGGCTTAGTCATGCTGGCCACATGACCCGGAAAAACTGTCTGCGGACAAACGCCGGCTCCCTCGGCCTGTAAAATGAGATGAGCACCACAACCCCAGAGTCGTCGGCGACTGGACGTAACTGTCAGGGATCCTTTGCCTTTACCTAATGTGAACATATGAGATCTTTCTGTCCTGAGCCTCTCAATTTAATCATGGGAATGTCCACAAATATTTCTATGGTGTGATAATGGCTGCTCTGCACTGCATGCCTGAACTGGAACCACTCTACTACGGGGTTTTGGCAGCTTTTGACTCCATACGGTTTAGCTTTCTTTTCCCCTAAATGCAGATTGCCTGATGGCGTGTAAGATAGCTAATTAGATATAAATATCTACCAGCACCCAAATACAAAGGATCATACAGTGAGCAGCTGTGATGCTCAATAAATGGGTTTTGTGTGTGTGAAATGCGGCAATTCAGACACTTTCTAATTTTGAAAATGAAGGCTTGGTTTTTTTCTTTCTCTGTCTGAAAATCTCTGTTTCTGTGGGTAGATTCAATTAAATAAAGACACTTTTGGCGGCAGTGGCTTTCAAAAAACCTCCATAAAGCAGGGATAAAATGTAAAGGTTTCCCTGGGTTTTGTGTAGGATCTAGAGAAAGGTATTGTGCTGAATCTTAGCATTCGTGGATAAGAGCATACAGAAAATAAAAAGTAAAAAGCCCCCTAAGAATCCTGATGGTGAAGCTAGACAAAAGGGTATAGAACGGGAATAACAGCAATTAGAAAAGACAACACTTTTCTTAGATGTTACCTTAAAAAATGCATTTTGCTTATTCAATACAAGAGCCTTGCAGCTTTGCAAACTTAAGGAATGCATGCTGACTGCCACTTTGTTCTTTCATGTTCCCAGTGCAACTACATTGGGCACTCCCCTCCATTCAGGAAATTTAGTTATTTCAACCAGTCAGGGATTGGGAGCCTTTGGCCCTCCAGATGTTGCCGGACTACAACTCCCAGAATCCAGAATTCATTAGCCATGCTGGCCAGGGTTCATGGGAGCCGCAGTCCTGCAACATCTGGATGGGCCAAAGGTTCTGAAGCCCCGAACCAGCCCATTGCTTACAAGAACGGTCTGGTCTCTACACATGCAGCAGTATGAAGTGGTAGAGTACTAAGGTAGCAAAATGACTGTACCATTTTGGACTCCAGGTGTATGGGGCTGAAGTTTTTAACATGCTTTTAGAAAAGGAAATACTTCCCTGTGAGTGATGCATGCATACAAACATAATTTTACTTGTATGACCCCTTTCCACAGTTCTAATCGTGCTCAAGGTGGCTTAAAACATGAAAACAATATGCAACTGCAACATAACAAAAGCAGCCCTAAACATAAAAAACAGAACCAAACTGAATAATTTTCACATAAATCACAAAATCTAAAATAAAGATACAGAAAACCAACAGCAACAACCCCCTACAACAAACAACACCCCGCCCCAACATCCTAGCCTAAGAGTTTGTTCAGCAGCTTCTGCTTTTGTAGCTGGAGTCAGTCAGGGCCCTGCCCTCCCAGGTCAGGTGGAAAAGGCCTACAATGAAGGTAGCAAGTTTTCCAGGAGCCAAAACCAGGATGAATGAACTAGCCCATCAAGGGTATAACTTCTAGCCTACCCTACTCTTTATTGTGCTAGCTTTCCAGTTTCAGCAAACTTGGAGCACCAGAGTGAAGTGGTACAATCCATCCTACCATTTCATGGGTCTACCATCTCACCGTGCTTTGTGTGTAGGCCAAGCCAAAACCAGAGCCAAATAGACATTGCACTAAATATGTGGCTACCACCCAAAACTGCGATCCCACATTTACTACAGCTCCTCTCACTGGCTGTCAATGTCTATTAGAACTGTTTATTTTATTTAGTTATTTCCAATATTTATACTTTGGTATATATAGCAAATATTTATGTTTATACTTCACAAGAAGACTCCCTGGAAAAGACCCTGATGTTGGGAAAGATTGAGGGCGCAAGGAGAAGGGGACGACAGAGGACGAGGTGGTTGGACAGCATTCTCAAAGCTAACAACATGAGCAGGGCCATCTTTACCTGGGGGTGCAAGGGGTGCGGGGCACCCAGGTGCCGAATTCTGGGGGGCGCCAGGCACCCGCAACTGAAGCCACCTAAGTCCCCATCCCTACCTCCCCAGGCAGGGAAGCCGCCGTTCTCTCCTCCCAACCACCACCTCTTTTTCCACCTGTGCTGCCCTTCCCCTCCCTCTCTCCTCCACCCCCCCCCCAGCCTCGCCACCCTGCTTTGCTGGGCTTGGCAAGGCAGAGGTGGGCAAGGGAGCGGGCCACAGGATTCCTGCATTCTCTCTGGGTGTCAGCGTGTGCGGCTCACACAACTTTTGACTTTCCTTTTTTTAAAAAAAAAATATTTATTACTTTTCCAACAATTTACACACTACAAAAAAAATAAACAGTACAATACAATACAAAAACACTACACAACACTAACACATTAAACTAACAAAACAAAACAAAAACAGTTTAAAACACATCAAACAATTTCAATATCTTATCTTTCATTCACTTATTTCAATAACCTCCTCACACCTCCATTTTTGTATTCCACCTCTGTTAATTGTTTCAGCAATTCCTTTCCATCTTCCTCTGTTTTCTATCCTATAATTATCTTAACATATTCTAACCTTATTTTTTCCTTTAATACTCTAATAATCTATTTATACTTAATTCCTTATAACATTTCTACTAAAGCCATATAACTTCATTCCAACATTTTTCTAACATTCATTGATTTTACAGTATTTCTGTAAATAGTCTTTAAACTTTTTCCAGTCTTCTTCCACCGACTCTTCTCCCTGGTCTCGGATTCTGCCAGTCATTTCTGCCAGTTCCATATAGTCCATCAAACAACTTTTGACTTTCTCTCCTCCCTCTAGCTAAAGCTCAGCTTCAGCAAGCCCGCCCTGCCCCTCCATGGCTTCCCTATTCCATCACCAAAAAATGGGGGGGAGCCTTATCCGAAACGAGACTGATACTCCCTGCCCCAAATTTTGTGTATACATACACCTCTTTCCACCTAACTGTGCTTTTTGGACAAGGAGTCCCCTCTCTCCCTCCCTCCCCACACTTTAAAAATCCAGAGAGAGCACAAGGCAGGCGAAACAGGCGCCGGGGCGGGGTGGGGGAATGGGAAAGACATATAAATAAATAAACTGACTCCTCTCTCTCTCTCTCTGGGTAAGTTATTCAGTGGATTGCAAGGGAGTGTCTCGCGTCCCAGGGGTTGGGGCTGATGGGGGCAAGAGACAGAAGGGTGGGGTGGCAGCGGGTTAGACTGAGAGAAGGAGAGGGGAAATATAGAAAAAGCAAGAGGAAAAAGATCAGGGTGAGGGTGAATTGAATGGTGAGGAGCGAGCAGGGTGGGGTGGAGAGAGGTGGAGAGGGGCCTTGCTTTGTAATGTTGCAAAATCCAACCAGACAGATCCTTCAACAAAGGATCCTGCAACAAAGAAAACTCAGGCGTAACTAATAGCAGGAGAGAGTGTTATCTCTCTCCCACCCTGCCCCATATTTTCCCATCCCAGCACCTTAGTAGTTTTAGCAGCTTAGCCAAACCAGGTTAACCTTTTGGTGGATGGGATGCCAGCTAGGGGGTGTGACAAAATAGCAGGCGGCACAGGCTCTGCGCTGCCTCCCCTGCCAGCTTGTTTTGGCCTGTGCACACTGCGCCCTGGCACTGCATGACCGTTGTGGTTTTGGCGTGGCGAGCAGCAGGTTTCTTTGCAGACTTAGCCTCTGGCAGCTCGCACTCTGAGCACTGGGTTTTGTTGCTGTTGTCAGTGGGGCCCCTTCATCCCGCAACCGTCCTCTTCTTAAAGGTAAACAACTCTGGCAACTTTTTCCAAAAAAAAGGTCAACAGCTTTGGGGGCTAAATTAAATTTGGCGCTGGGCAGATCTTTGCACCCTGGTGGCACATATGCTAAAGACGGCCTTGAACATGAGTTTGACCAAACTGCGGGAGGCAGTGGAAGGCAGGAGTGCCTGGTGTGCTTTGGTCCAGGGGGTCACAAAGAGTCGGACATGACTAAACGACAACAACAACAAAGCAGGTAACAAAAAAATATACAACTTACTTAAAATGCCTGCTAAATTTAAAAAGGTCTTCATTAAACATCTAAAGTTAAACAAGATGGGGACCTGCCGATTTTGAGACAGAGTTGTGATCACAGAATTGAAAGCACAACTTAAGGTGGTGTGCATCTGAGCCATGGGAGACCAGAGACCCTCCCCAAGTTCTCACTTTGCACTAAGGAGAAATGCATTAAATTTCCAAATGCATGAGGACAAATGTATGGAGTGAGCAGATCAGTGGATGAGGAATGGCGTGCTCTTCTGTGAGATTTGCAGTCCAGTGAATTTTGAAGTGCAGTTCTCCAGCAAAGCCATGTGTACAAAAATGCATATCATAGGTAAGTGTGCATAAAACTGAAAAAGTAACAAAACTGCATGTTATATTAAGGCAAATATGTGATTTGGGTAGAAAAGGCAAAAATAAGAGCACTAGGAGAAATTCACACTGGAACATTGGCAAGTTTTCATGAGGATTTTTTTTTTTTTAAAAAAAAAGCCCCTGATGCAGAAATGTGGAAAACTGAACTTTTAAGATTAGAAAAACAAGAAACAGAGAGATACCAAAACTGCCAGGTTGGTCCATCTGTAGTGACTGTCTACTCACGGCAAATAAGTCCCCTTGAATTCATGGAGAGTGGCAAGGCTGAGGTGGGAGGTTGTAAAGCTAGCATGCTGGTGCCCACTCCCCACCCGCTGTGTGTTTGTTTAACTAAGGCTCTAAATGCCTGAATAGAGCCACTGTAAAGATATGTTTTTTAAAAAGAATTCATAACATAGTCTCAAACCAGCAATTTTCATTGAACTGCTCATTTCATTACAACACCTGGCTCCATTCACCAAAATGTTTTTTCCCCAGTTTTGATGAATCCACCCCCACTTTAGACTGGAACTAAATGAGAATGACAGACTTCACTCGGTAAACAATTCTTTTAAAAAAGAGAAATGAAATAAATGGGGCTCAGAAATACCAGCTAAAATATGAAATACGCTACATTTGCCTCCTGCTGGTTTCTGATGTAGCTGAATTGCACTCTGTAATTATCTGGCTGTGGCTGAAATCCAACCCAATTTACCTGCAAGTAAACCTTATTGAATGCAAGAGGACTTGGCTTCTGAGCAGGCATGATGAGGATTGCCCTGCAAACTGAGTAGATGGTAAAGCAGAGATCAAATGGCAGCCCTGAGAAATAACATTGCTCTTAGCCAACCCCAGTTGGCAAAGCAGAGGAAAGACAGGTGTGTGAAAGGCACATTTGCTGTGCATGTGGAAACCTAGGAAGCTGCCTTATAAGTCAGCTGGTCCATCCAGCTCAGTAATGTCTACATTGCTTGGCAGCAGCTCTCCAGGGTTTCAGGCAGGGAACATTATCAGCCCTACCTGGAGATGTCTGGGGTTGAACCTGGGACCTCCTGCGTGCAAAGCAAGTGCTCTCCCACTGAGCTTTCCCCCTTCCAATGCTTCTATGAGTAGTAATGGGAGCCTAACCCTGAATCCTCTCTTTAAACTACCCATGCATTAGTAATGCCAATTCAGATCAATGTTGACTATACACAGAACTGTCAGATTGGATTGTACATGTGGTACTGCTTTATGGCATTGTACTGATTTATTGTCTTTTTTCTACTTTATAATTTGATGTTGCATAATAGATTTATTTTTTTTTAACTGATGGCTGCACATTTAGTGATAGAGTATTTTTGGAAATCCCAGGCTAAGCTACTCCTTGAGGTATGGTTCAACAATATCTGGGGCATGACTATTTTCGAGCGACTAACTGGGCTTAGAAGCATAGCAAAAGGTGTTAAAAAGAAAGACACCTTTGATGAAACCTGGTCTCCTTTATTTTCCTACATAAAGGAAGTCGATAGCAAATTTCTCACACCAATTTCACAAACACGTCTGCGGAGAGTCTACATTGACCATTAGTGCCCTAAGATTATGTAAAATGACATTAACAGTGTTAATGCTAGGTTTATTATTATTTTGTGTACATTGAAAAAAGAAAAACATGTAAAAAGGGTATATAAATATTTTTTAATAAATATAATGGTAGCAAATTAAGGACTAAGTCAAATGATACACAGGAGTTAACTTAGGAATCTGCTGTATACCAAATCAAGACAATTGACCCATTAAGCTGGGCTACAGACATCCGTGGACATGGGTGGCACTGTGGGTTAAACCACAGAGCCTAGGACTTGCTGATCAGAAGGTCGATGGTTTGAATCCCCATGACGGGGTGAGCTCCCATTGCTCGGTCCCTGCTCCTGCCAACCTAGCAATTCAAAAGCACGTCAAAGTGCAAGTAGATAAATAGGTACCACTCCAGCGGGAAGGTAAACGGTGTTTCCGTGCGCTGCTCTGGTTCGCCAGAAGTGGCTTAGTCATGCTGGCCAGATGACCTCAGCCAATAAAGTGAGATGAGCACTGCAACCCCAGAGTCGGTCACAACTGGACCTAATGGTCAGGGGTCCCTTTACCTTTACCCCCATCTGAGCACTGGCTCTACCAGGAAAACTCAAGAGCCACCGAAGCGCTCTCTCCCTGCAGCATGCGGCAGTAGCAAGATGACCAAACAAACCAAGAAGGCTGGGATTGTGGGTAAATATGGTACCCGATAGGGAGCTTCCCTGAGAAAAATAGTGAAGAAGATTGAAATTAGCCAGCATGCTAAATATACTTGCTCCTTCTGTGGCAAGACCAAAATGAAGAGGAAAGCTGTGGGTTTCTGGCACTGTGGCTCTTGTATGAAAACAGTAGCTGGTGGCGCCTGGACATACAACACTACTTCAGTGGTGACTGTGAAATCTGCCATCAGAAGACTGAAGGAGTTAAAAGACCAGTAGAAACATATTTTTGTTCCACTGTTACTCTTCCTCCATAGTTCACGTCCTTATTGTCAATTAAAGGTGGTTGTGAACATTAAAAAAAAAGAGAGAGAGCCACCAAAGCTACCTCTTCCTCCTGGCTCTTGAGTTTGGATTGTGCTGCAAGAGTCTAAAGTTGCCTGATTGCAGCGCTGCTGACCCATATCTGCTCTCCCTCTGCCCCCATAAGTGTCAAAGCTATGTAGGTGGCTGCTTTTGAGCAGACAACAGTAGGACGGAAATGGTTTGGAAACCCCTTCCCACAGCTGTTCCTGTGCAGAAACTGGCAGCCTTCCCTGGCTGCTTTTCAGTTTTTTTAAAAAATATTAAAAATCAGGGAAGCATTCAAGCGCTTCCCCTGTATCTTAGCTAGGAGTGTCAGGGCCAAACTAGAGTTAAATGTGTGGTTGTATGCAATGTGTATTTAAATTAAAACAGCAGCTGCAATGTGGATTGGACCATAGCATGTTAAAAGCAAGCTTAACCTTTTCTCCCACCTCCACTTGATCCTGATAAAAGTTTTCTAGAGCAAGAGTTATCTAGAATAATATCTGGGGCATTTCAGTTTAGAGAAAAGATGAGTGAGAACAGACAGAGGCACACACAATTCAGAATGGTCTGAAGAAACTGAAAGGAGAAAAGAATTCCTCCCTGCAATCATAGAATTGTAGCATTGGAAGGAACCCCAAGGGTCTTCTAGTCCAGCCTCCTGCAATGTAGGAATATGAAGGTGACCCATATAGGGATCAATTCTTCATCCTTGGCATTATCTACACTCAAACCAACTGAGCTAACTGTCCCTCTCTCATAATACAAGAACTCAAGGCCATCTAACAAAGCTAAATTTTGACAGATTCCAGAAACGCAAAAGAAAGTACTTCTTCACACAACACATAAAATATGGAATTTGGTCCCCTAAGAGGTAGTGATGGCTGCCAACTTGGAATCCTTCATGGAGGATGAGGCTATAAGTGGCTGTTAGCCATGATAGCTATGTTCTGCCAGGCAGAGGCAGAATGCCTCTGAATACCAGTTGCTAGGAACATAAATAGGGAGAGTAATGCTGCTCCCAGATTGTGTCTGCAGGTTTCCCATGGGCATCTGGTTAATCACTGTGGGGGGAAAGTGCTGGACTAGATGGGCCAGTGGCATGATCCAGGGGGCTCTTATTATGTTCTTAAAAATCCCTAAGCTAAGTTCATAAATGGACATTGGGACTGTGGCACTGATAGGGAAGAGTTACGGTAAGCCTCACTGCCCATGTGTCGTTGTGGTCCCATTCCCAATTGCCTCCCCTTGTAGTTGCACAAGAGTGATGAATCCACTTTAATTACGCAGTTGAATCCCTTTGGTAAAATAGTCACAGACTAGAAGAGGCATTAAAATCTGGCCTTCTATCTAGCAAAAATGGAAATGTATAAGGAAATGGAAGGATGGAATAGGTCAATAGCATCCAGAAACAGCAACAGCCAATGGAGAAGTGTTTTGTTCTAAAATGAGAAACAAGAGCACATAGCAAATAATGTTTACTATTGAACTAAAGTTTCTGTATCAAACCTTCAAGCATATCCTTATAAAGCAGCATATGTAAAACATGTCTCACATTCTATTGTTCCTCAAGCCCAGCTATTAAAAGGCAACCTGAAGGGTTTCAAGTTGAGGATACCTTTAAGGACTAATTTGTTTCTATATCTATATCTGTATCTATATCTGTTCCACATTTTCTCTCTGTGGACAGGGGACATATTTTGCTGGTGCTGTGTTACCAAGGCAACAGCCAGTCAAGCCACTGTACTAAAAACTTGGCTATCTCCTCGCAAAGGACACAAGTGAAGGAAAAAATTTAAATCAGCCAAGAAAGTCTTAGCAATGGTCAGTCATATGGTTAAGGGTGCTTCCACAATTCTCTACATCAGAATTTTGACCTGGATTTTGGCATTCCACATTCTGAAGTGGAATTGATATTTTAGTAATTCTTTATTGTTCTGTTTTTTTCATTTCCAAACTTTGTGCATACACAGTTCTTATGAATTGGGGTGCATGGATGGATCTGCTTGTTTCTAGACTGTGTCACTTTCACATGTTTTTATCCATAATCCCATTCCGTTTTATATATATATAAATTGTGATAATACCCAATTTGTCCATAATCACTCAGGTCACAAGAAACCAAGCTTAAGTTAATTACAGTGGTACCTCGGGTTAAGTACTTAATTCGTTCTGGAGGTCCGTTCTTAACCTGAAACTGTTCTTAACCTGAAGCACCACTTTAACTAATGGGGCCTCCTGCTGCTGCCGTGCTGCCAGAGCCCGATTTCTGTTCTCATCCTGAAGCAAAGTTCTTAACCTGAAGCACTATTTCTGGGTTAGCGGAGTCTGTAACCTGAAGCGGATGTAACCTGGAGTAGATGTTACCCGAGGTACCACTGTATACACAATGTGACATCAATATTTTCTTTCTTTCTTTCTTTCTTTCTTTCTTTCTTTCTTTCTTTCTTTCTTTCTTTCTTTCTTTCTTTCTGGTACTGATGAGCCAGTGCAGATTTGCAAATCAATAAAACACTACACAAAAATAATTTCATGTTGCACATTTCCCAAAGTCTTATTGAGATTATGCAGAATGGCTGAAGAATGTATACAATGCTCTGGAGATATCTACGTTAACCAAGGCCTGTTGGAGATTATGTATATTGACAGACATATGCACAGTTCCCTCCTCATTGACAGAATATATGTGCATTCTCCATGAGGCTTGGTGGATGTGCACAATGCCTGGCTGTTAAGCACATTGAACACTCAATTTATAACTCCCCATATATGTATGTGAATACTCAGACATGTGTTCCTTCTCTTCCCCACCCCATCCTGTCCAACATCGTTTAAAATTCTTCAGCCCTAGAAATCCACTGTTTGTATGAACTTGGTCTCAAACTACTATTGCATGAAAAGTAGCTTCTATCATCTGCATTAGATCAACTACATTGCGTGATCTTGAGTATGCCCATAGGAGTCTCAGCACATAGGGTGGCCACAGTTAAAAATAAAATAAAAGAAAGAGAGAGACATCAAAAGCCTAGAATCATCTTCCAATGAATGGTTATAAAATATTCAAGGCATTCTGCGTGGCATAATTGTTAACTCAAACATCAATTACTCATAGATCCATTCATTACCAGTTCAGCAAACCATGATATATGTAAAGTCTGACTCACAAATTTAAGTGCATCGCCCCCTTAACTTTTAAAAATTAAACGGAACTATGAGCTGATTGAGCAATGGGTGTCCTAAACGTGGCCATAGCAGAACCTTGCATTTTGCCTAGAGAAGGTTTTGTGCAAGGCTAGTTCACACATTAACTAATATGAACCCCTAAGGTCAGGGATCTTAGCAGGCCCACCGTAGCCACTGGAGGCCACCACCTCAAGTGTGAAAGCCCTTGGGGTAACGCTTCTGTGGACACCTCCTTCCCCAGCCTCCCTGCCCCCCGCCTGCCCCACCACCTCCACCAGTGGTGGAAAAGCAGCACCAATTTTAGGCAAGATCTCAGTGTCTTCTGCCATGATTTAATCCCAAATAATGGTAGATCTTGCGGATATTGCCGCTGCAGGGCAGGCAGTGCAGGTGGTGGCAGTCGCAGAACTAGTGGTGCAGGTGGCAGGAGCAGGTGTGGTGGTGGTGGCAACAGAAGGGCAAGGTGGCACTTCCCATTTTGCCTCAAGTGGCGAAATAGGATGCACTGCTATTGGACCTTGAGAGGGATGGATAAGAGCCCCTTTGACTCACTTGGCACTGCCTATAGCATCTTTCCACATGCAGAACTGCCAACTGTCATCTCAATGCCTGCTTACCTGCCTACTTGCTGCTGCTGCTGCTGCAATAGTTGCTCTGGTTATCATTGTCCAACCAGCCACCACATACAATTAGGGCTTTTTAAAAAGGAGAACTCACAGGAACTCAGGTCGAGCACCTCTCAGGTGTACACCATTAATGAAGAAGGTTTCATTGTGAGTTTCAGCACCTCTTTTTCTAGAAAAATAGCACTGCAGCAATATACAGCCCTACATACAATATACAATACCAAGTCCCCAAATAGGTAAAGGTAAAGGTAAAGGTACCCCTGCCCGTATGGGCCAGTCTTGACAGACTCTGGGGTTGTGCGCCCATCTCACTTAAGAGGCCAGGGGCCAGCGCTGTCCGGAGACACTTCCGGGTCACGTGGCCAGCGTGACATCGCTGCTCTGGCGAGCCAGAGCCGCACACGGAAACGCCGTTTACCTTCCCGCTGGTAAGCGGTCCCTATTTATCTACTTGCACCCGGAGGTGCTTTCGAACTGCTAGGTTGGCAGGCGCTGGGACCAAGCAGCGGGAGCGCACCCCGCCGCAGGGATTCGAACCACCGACCTTTCGATCGGCAAGTCCTAGGCGCTGAGGCTTTAACCCACAGCGCCACCTGCGTCCCTAAGTCCCCAAATAGTGACAGGCAATGAGAGCACATGACCATTGATCTGATGAGACCATTGAGACCATTCATCTGATAAGCTCCTATTAAAATAAAATAAATATCATTGAGAAGGAAAGAGAAGGGAATAACCAAAAAAAAACCTATGAACACAAAACCAGTTCTTTTTATGCTTGTTCTAAAATCTGAATTGCAGAAACCCGCACTGAAATTTCATTTTCTGAGAGTTTTCCCCTAGAGTCCTTCAGCAAGAACTTAGTGTAAACAAAATTAAATGCTTTGGGACTCTTCACTATGGGAATCCATATATACATAATTATTCAATCTATCAACATGCCCCTATATCCTTAAGTATTTACAAAAAAGAAAAAAGAAATAGATTTTCCCTTGAGGGCAGTCCCTAGAGAATGAGACTTCATTTGACACAGAAAACAGTTTAAGCAAGATTCAAAACATTGGAAGTTCTTCAGCTTTCTTGTCTTCATTTTGGGAACAAAGAGGCAGATAGTATAGTTCAGGTTAATGCCCTTTATCCAGTTTGTCCTACTTACATGCATAAGGACATAAGAAGAGCTCTGCTGGACCAGGCTGAAGGCCCATCTAGTCCATCATCTTGTCATCACAGAGACCAATCAGATGCCTCTTTTGGGAAGCACCTAAAGGCATACTAACCATGGATGTAGAATAGAGCCATTGATAGCCTTATCTTCCATGAATTTATTTAATCCTCTTTCTAAACCACACATGTTGGTGGCCATTGCTCTTCTGGGAGCAAACTGCATCGAGTAAGTACAGTATTTTCTTTTCTCTGTGGTGAATCTTCCATTGTTTCCCGGAAGCGACTTTTCCCCATGATGTGAAAACTCAAATACAATGCAGAAAATGAATGGTTATGGAAATATTGGGGGAATTGAATAAACAGCTGTGTGACTGCAACCTTAGAAAAGTAAAAGAATGGGTTTCTCTAACAATAACAATGAATATAAAAAGACAGATATAAAATATGTTAAAATATAAATGGATTACAGTCAGAGACCAGTCTTTACAGTAGAAGGAAGGGCTATGGCTCAGTGGTAGAGCAGCTGCTTTGCATGCAGAAGGTCAATTCCCAGCATCTCCAGGTAGGGCTGGGAATGTCCCCAGTCTGAAACTCTGAGGTCATCTAGATGGATCAACAGTTTGCCTTAGTGAAACAGCTTTCTATGCTCAACTCTGGATGCAACAAAGCTTCAAACTGGCACCAGCACTTGTGAATTCAGAATCAAAGAGTGCAAATTAATCTGATTATGGGGGTCCTGAAAATAAATTCAGTTCCCCAAGGGCATTTTCTCCTTTTCTCCCCCAGCTGAAGTCCTGGCCTGGAGTAGACAGTTGGCATGAAGAAAAGGTCCCACTCGATTTAATGGGAGCTTTCTGTTCCAAGCAAATTGCAGGGATGGACAAGGGCAAATTCAATTTAGATCACAGTGGCCAGCAAAGGGCTAAAGCCCCTCAAACACCACACCAGATCCCTAATCCAGCTCGGATTCTTGTGCTGGCTTCTTTCTACAGGAAAATTCTTCACTCAGTTGTTAGTGATGTGATTCACATCAAGTGTAGTTTGGACCTGTGGCAACAAAGAATGGTAACCTGATTGGAGTTCTCCATATGCCCTTAAATTTCTCAGAAACTCATCATTCCCTTAGCTTCATTCAGGCAGACAATACATCATCAACACCTTCCCTCCATGATATTCAACATCAGGTCACAATTTTGTATTTGCAGGGAGCTTTCGTGAGCAAGGAGTCTTCCCACTTCAGAAGTTACATCTCAGACCCACAGAAGGGGATAGAAGGGAGCAGAGCTTAGTGCACTCTTTCTCACTTTTATGCCACTTTTACTCATGAGTAGAATGCCTGAAGGTAAAATGAGGACTCCAACATAGGAATCTGCTTTATATGGAACCAGACCACGGCTGCATCAAGTTTGGTAATTTCATTTCTGGCTGGAGGCTCTCCAGGATTTCAGATGGGGTCTTTCCAAGCCCTAACTACAGATGCCTAAAATATGACATGGTGCCTTCTGCATATGACACAGATGCTCTACTACTGAGCTATAGCCTTTCTAGTTCCACAGGAGTATTCACAGGTCTTGGTGCCCCCTTTGAAGAAAGTGAAACTTTCTAAAGACTGAATGTAAAAGTCAGTAACTTCCCTTGAAACATGAGGTTCCACACAGTGTGTTTTCAGAGCGAAATCTGGACTTTCCTTGAATATTAAGCATCATCAAGTCCAGTAAATAGGCACCTAAGCAAGCATCATTTTGCACTGTTTCAGATTTATGAATTCTGCCACATGGCCCGTTGATGCAGAAGTGAGCATTTCCTTGCTGTTGATTACATTAGCATACATCAAGGCCTGCTGTCCACATGGCGGTACACAAGTACAAATCAGCATGTACTGTGCCATTTTAAATCCATTTTCCCCCTGTGTTGCCTTCATGTCTCATTTTTGCTAGTTTTCTTTTCTTTTCTGCAAAAGTTTTGGTTCCTTCGCCCCCCCCCCACCACCATCATCCTGTATTTTTTTCCTGCAAATTAAAATTACAGACAAATGAAAACAACCAAGTCAGAGGTGGCAAAGAAGAAACCAAGCATCTTTATACAGTCTTCCTTAGCTTTCCAGATGTTTTAGACTTCAACTCCATCATCCCCAGACAGCACAGCCAATGGACAAGCTTGATGGAAGTTATGGAGTGGAGAGGACATCTAAAGGGAATGTGTTATTTATACTATCATCAAAAAGATGGCTCTGAGCAAATGGTTTTTAAAAAGCCTTCATTTTAAAAGTTTAAAGGAAACTTTGCTCATGCTGCCTGAACCATTGGAACAATGGGTGGGCACTTTAACATTACTTGTGTGAGCAATAAGAGGTCCTTATGTCAGATGACAATTTGCTAAGAAAGTGGAAGAAATTTAGTTCAGTTTTAGTTCCATATAAAAATTCAAAGTGTGCATAATATGCATATATTAGTGAAAATAACGTACAGAAATGTGTTGTATTGTGGAAAGTGCTTTGCAAGAAATGTGATGGCATACAAAGTATATATTAGGAGAAAGCCAGTGATGAATTTTCATGAGGCTCTTTTTAAAAACAACAACCAACTAATGTGGAAATGTGGAAAGCTGAATTTAAGACTGGGAGTGGTATGTGAAAAACTGAAATTGACAGTCACCCATTCCTAGTTATGCCTGAACCTTTCTAGGGTCCATTAGGTGCACATTGCGATGAGAAGCAGGGCTTTTTTTCAGCCAGAACTTGCCAGAACTCAGTTCCTGCACCTCTCAGATGGGTGCCATTGCCATTATAAGAGAACAAGGGAGGTGTTCATTGTGAGTTCCAGCAGCATTTTTTCCTAGAAAAATAGCACTGATGAGAAGTGAAAAGTAGATAGCCTGGCTCAGGGAATGAAGGGTGCAGGGTGTGGGAAGAGAGGGAATGATGGGGATGGGGATAGTGCTTTTATGGTGCTGTGGATAACTGTGCTTTGGCCTTGAGTTCATAATAGCAACACAGCACGTAGCAGAGAATTGGACAGATCAGAGAGAGAGAGAAATTTCCCAGAGTACCTGAACACCAACTCTAGCCAACTCCTTTTTTAATCACAGTAATTGCTAAAATGAACCATACACAGAAACCCCACAACTTTGCAAAACTACAGTTCAGGTAGAAAGTGATACTATAAGCAGCATCCAGAAACATTAGGAGGTTGCATAGGTAGCTGCTTTACATCAAACCAGACCATTGGGTCATCTAGCTTAGAATTATCCACAATGAGCGGCAATGACTCTCCAGGGTTTCCAACAGGGGACAAGCTGTAGCTCAGTGATAGAGCATTTGCTTTGCAGGCAGAAGATCCCAAGTTCAATTCCCTTTTATATCCTGTTTGAAACTCTAAAGAGCTGCTACTAATCAATATAGACAATACTGAGCTAGATCCATCAATTACCTTACTCCATGCTTCCTGTGCATATGTCTCTTCTTATGTCTCTCCCAGCCATCCCTGGAGCTGCCAGAGGTTAAGCCTAGTACCCCCTGCATAGAAAGCAGATGATCTGCCAGACTTATGGCACTTTGAATAGTGCAATAAAGTTAGAGCAGCCTAAATAATAAGTAGGGAACTCATGAGGGATGGAAAGTTGGACAGAGATGATGGAGAGCTCTTGGGAGGTTGACACAGTCTGCCCATTTAATTCAGCAGCCCCTTAGGTCTGGCAGAGGGGAAGGCAAACCAGATCCACTTTCTGAGCCAAGTCAAATTCTCCCCACACTACATCAGTGGAGGTTGGTTCACTGCAGCAAATGAGGCACTGTCCAACCAACCCTCAATCTGGTCGCAGCCAAACCCTTCATGACTTCTCTCATATAACAAGTTGAGGGTGTGGCACTGCGTTTGGCAGCTTCTGCTTCTGTAGTCTCAGCTGCTGTGGCACTCAGCAAGCAGAAAGAGGATGGGGACAAAATGGGAAGTCGTTGGCTCACCTGTCATTGGCTTTAGCTGAACCTGTCATTGGCTCTGGCTCTCCCTGCTGTTTGGACATCCTGTGTACATCCTATCCATTCCCAATGGACATCAGTCATCGCTGCAGGTCCACCACACACACACACACACACACCAAGCTTTCGAGTGTGCGCAATTCAGACAAGATACATCTTTTCAGGTTTCGGGGTGGGGGCTGGAAAAGGAAAATATGTGCAGCAACATTTCAAGGCCTCACCTTGCATATATTCAACATCCATAACAAAACATTGGGTGACATCCAATGTTAATCATAATCAGGGCAGACCCACTGAAGGCAGGAGATGCATACCTAAGCATATTTATTTCAATTGGTCTACACTAAGTATGACTTAGCAGGATATCGCCCAACATATTTTAAGAGGCCTGCTACAGACGCAAAAATTGGCCAGAGATACAGGGTTGAATCCAGTGTTTGTTCAACTCATAGCAGACCCACTGAAATTAAAGGGCATCACTACATGCCCATCTGTACCATACATTTATGGTCAAATCACTTTAAAAAGTCATGGCTTCCTCACAATAATCCTGGGAAATGTAGCTTGTTAAGGGTGCTGAGGGTTGTTATGAGACCCTTTGCCCCCCCCCCCACCTAGAGCTACAGTTGTCAGAGTTCCCTGGAAAGAGGGACTGGTAGTTAAACCACTGTGGGAATTGTAGCTCTGTGAGCAGAATAGGGATCTCCAAAATGCTCTTAACAAACTGGAGTTCCCAGGATTCTTTAGAGGAAAGCATAATTATTATTTTTAAGTGCTATTAAAACTGCCTTAAATGCATGGTAGAGATGAGACCCAACTATGGTCCATTAATTTCAATGGGTCTACTCTGAGTAGAACATAGTTTGCTATAACCTATTGTAACACCTGAGGCGTAATCATAGGCGGTTCAAAATGCAGAGCTTCCCTTAAGTGGCAAATCAAGAATCTGTTAACGTGGCTGGAGTAAATTTTATTTATTAGCATCTGTTCATTTCTTACGCAGATAAGCATGCTGTTAACACTGGATGTTTTGTTACAACCTTAAACTGTATTGGAAGAGCACCTAGGGCCTGGTATGTCTGCCTGTTGTTAAATTTATAAACAAAAGGCACACATGTTAATATGGAAAATGTGTCATTACCAGTGGCATTATCTGAAACAATTTAGTTCACAACTAGTTTAAATATATTAACATTCAGAATCAAAGTTCTCCCCAGAGAAGAATATACCCCCTGCTGTGGTCTCCCTGGGAACTTTCTGCTGTGATTTTATAATTCATCTGCCTCCAGAGTTTTCACAGCTCAAAAGGGCGAGATAGGCACTTTTGAAGAATCCCCCATAAGTCAGCCCCTCCCTTCTTCATCCCATTAGATTTTCCTGGTGCATATATATTTTCCCCTCCAGAAATTTATTATTTTGTATTTGGTTATGTCATGCTAGTAATAAACTGCTAATGCCTGTTGGAGTAATGCTGCCTCTAATTAAATAATATAACTAAATAACAACATCATTTTATTTATATATATATATCCCCTTGTAGAAATGATGAGTGAATTAGCAGGCAATGGCATATGTAATATATACTAGATAAGGATCCATTACAGAATTTAAGTGACTGGAAAATTTCAATTGCTCTGTTTTTCCTTTCTTTCCTAGGTTTCTTTCCTGTTTGCTTTTTTCCTAAATAAAACCTGCAAAAGAACTTTGTAGTATAGTCCCCTATTCTGCTGCCCAGGTGTGCTATATTTCTCTGCACCTTTTTATTTTTACAGGATTTGGCCTTTACTGCTGGAAGCACATTATGTAAAAAGTGTGTGTGTGTGTGTGTGAGAGAGAGAGAGAGAGAGAGAGAGAGAACACACACACACACACACACACACACACACACAAATATGATGAGCTAACATTTAAAAGAAGCATGCCAAAGGAAATAATAGATTCACTGAGGCAACTAATCAGTTTCATTTCCAGTCTATTAAGAAAGAGAAAGAATTTGAAAAGGGAAACACTAAAACTGGAAAATAAAATAACAATGTATGTTCCAGCATATGGAACCAAGTAATAGCAACCGAAATTACAACATTAGACTTAAATATTTTATGTCGTTGTAATAGACTCATTCAGTAGCTCTACAGTGCTGAAGTTTGCAATATATTCAATGCAATCTTCCTGCAATGCAAGCTCCTTTCAGACCACTCCTCCAAACCCCACCTCTTCCATGAAGATTAGCCTCAGTTTTGAACTCAACTAATTATTAATTCATTTGTACACTTTTATTCAGGGTTTTTTTCCTGGGGGGACGCAGGGGTATGCATACCCCTAAATATTTTGTGAATCTAAGTTTGGCCTCATTGAGGGGCAGTATTTCAATACAAGTAGGAAAATAAGGGTACCCCTAAACATTTTTTTTTAGAAAAAAGCACTGCTTTTATTCTTTAAAGACACACAACCACAAAGCAGCAACTCACAAGGACTAATATAAAATTCACCCCCCCCCCCCGGTGGGGATCATTTTCAGTACAGGGACCAAAAAATCTCATGGACAGCCCACTAGGGGCAAAATGCTATTAGTGGGTATTAAAAAGGGGGAAATGGGGAGGGCCAGAGATTTGGCTCTAATCTATTTACAGTAAGCTACAGTTCAGTCACACAAGAGTCAGAGGTTTCTACATACCGACCCATATATTTGTCTTCTATTTAGGCAAGTAAGAGGCAATATCAATGCTTAAGCATGCATTTCAGCAAAGTCTGAGATCTGAGCTGGCAATGACTGTCAAATAGTAAAACCTTGGAGTCATAGCTAATATCAAGATGATGATGTTGACCCAGCATGTGGCAGCTGTGGAAAAAAAGGCAAATCCCATATTAAGGATAATTACGAATAGGGTTCACCATAAAGCTGTGAATATCTCATGTCATTATATAAATCTATGGTGCAAGCACACTTGAAATATCATGTATATTTCTGGTCACCTCACCTTAAGGAGTTGTTGTTGGAGTAAAAGGAATTTAGGAAAGGGTAACCAGAATAATCAAGAGGCTGGAGAAAATCATCTACTAGGGGCTTTCTTCTTCTTTAGTTTAGGAAAAGCTATGAATTAAGGGGGACATGATAGATGTGTGTCAAATTATGTGTGGTCAGCACCAGCCAATGAAGCTGAATTTTGGAAGACTCAAGGAAGACAAAAATTTATTTACGCAGCACATAATCCAAGGAAATTCCTTCTGCAATATGTAGCGGATGGTCACCAAGCTGGATGGATTTAAAAGGGGATTAGGCAAATTCATGGAGGATGAGGCTACTAGCCACAGTGGCTATGTACAACCTCCAGTATCAGAGCCAGTATGCTGTGGAATACTAGTTACTGGGAATCAAGTGGGAGCAGTTCTGTTTTACTCAGGTTCTGCTTGTTGACTTCCAGAGGCATCTACTTGGCCACTGAGAGAACAAGATACTTGACAAGATGGGCCTTTGGTATGATCCAGCAGGGTTATTTTCATGTTCTTATAAATTCAGTGAGACATATTTCTGATAGGCATCTATAGTATTTTATTGCTAGCCTTGTAACTTCCTACTTACAGGCGTTTCCCAGATATATCTAAAGAACGATATAAAGCAATTAAAATCAAGCCAAGCATCAATCATTTGTACAATTGTACAATTTGCACAATTGTAAGGGGGTCTGGCTTTTCAGTAGATTCTGCTCTTAAACATATGGTTGAACTGCATTTAAATGACTGCAACAGAAATAAATGATTGCTGAAATCTTATTATCAAAACAACCAAACTCTCTGTTACCATTCCTCTATAGATGGAACTTTGCCTGTCTTCCAATATTTAGTTATTAACATGCCACTTGCTATAAGCATTTTTAAACAGAAATTTACATTTTCTTATTTTACTGACTTTCTTTTGTTACTCAGTAAGATTATTCTAGTTTTTATTTTATTAGTAGTAATTATTGAGGTCACCATCCCCATTCTTCTTCTTCTTCTTCTTCTTCTTCTTCTTCTTCTTCTTCTTCTTCTTCTTCTTCTTCTTGTTATATTTTTAAAGACTTGTGTTCGCCACCTTGGGAGGGCAATGGTGGTCTTATCTGAGGGTAAATGGTCCTTTCCAGCCACTGCAGAAACCTTTGGAGAATTCTGGGAACAAACTGGCTGTGTGTTGTGGTGGAATAGAGAAGGCACTAATCCAAAGGATAGATAGCCTTCCCAGTTCCCCAAAACTGGGGAGGTTACTGTGCCAGTCCTGGTTCTGGCATAGTTTATTTCTCTTCCATTGTTTCAAATGAGAGAGAAATCAGTAATTCTTGTTTTTAAAAGAAGAACAGAGGAATGCCTGGTGTTGCTCCACCGTAACTTCTGTCCTTCAGCCTGAACCCAGCAGGGTATGAGATTAGGCCATTGGACCACACCTGGAACTTCCTGGAACAGCAGGGTATGAGATTAGGCCATTGGACCACACCTGGAACTTCCTACCACCACTCAGGTTTAGGATTGACAGCAAAAAACAATGAATTAAATAGTCATCCTCCCCAGGGGGGAAGCCAGACAAAAGAAAGACTGACCACAGTCTTGTGATACCTCACACCCACCAGTCCACCAAATATGAAAAAAAAGGTCTCCAAATGCCCAAAGATCACAAAAATCTTTATGGCTCACCAAACCCCACACTTTAAAAAAAGAAAAAGAAAAGACCAACGACAACTTTGGGTTGCATACGCCAGCACAGCTATAAAGCAAAGCCACACAGAATCTAAAGATGTGAGCTGGGTGAGAGGAGACATTGCAAATAAAATAAGGACTGAAGAAATAAACCACCAAAAAAGAGTTGCTTTGCAAAGCATGCAGCACAGTGATGATCCAAATCATGTGTTCTCATAGAAATGAGCCATTTATAAAACGATAGAAATGGGAAGTAATTTAAAGCTAAATTGGTCCCCAAAAGGGAGTGATGCAGGGAAATTAAAAGATAATCAGATCTCTGGTAAGAAAACAAACACATATACTGTACAGTATATACAGTTTTCCTGCTGAGGAGCACGCAAAGGCAAGATTGACAACGTGAAGGCAAGGTAAGGAAACAAATTGACCCACTAAGTCTCTTGGGAGAATGGAAACAATATTTAATGAATGCCATCAGTATCAATATTGGCAGCTCTTTTTAATGCAGTCTACCCCACCCCATAAAAAGCCAGTGGAAAAATAGTGATTTTCACACATCTGAATCTATTGTGTTGCAGCAAAACAACCTGAGACCCTCCAGTGCTTAACTAGGACTGTTTTATTGTTATAAAGTGCCTGGGAAATCTACAGTGAGGTTTACAATACATGTCTGCTCAGAAACAAATCCCATTGAGTTCAAAACAGTGGAAGTGGGAATAATAATAATAATAATAATAATAATAATAATAATAATAATAATAATAATAGGCCCGCATTCCCTTAAGGGTAATATGTAAGGGGCTGGTGGCCACTGCTACTAAGCATTGTCAGAGACAGAAGTGAGTTTATAGGGTTTCAGGATTGCATAGCACATGCTTGCTTTCTTTCTTCCTTCCTTCCTTCCTTCCTTCCTTCCTTCCTTCCTTCCTTCCTTCCTTCCTTCCTTCCTTTCTTTCTGTGTCATGAGCCATGTGCCTTCCATCTCTTTTTCTCTGCTCTCTCTTTTGGTGCTGCTTCCTCCGCACAGCCACCACCCCTCCATTAACATAGGTTTGAACTCAACACTTGCAGAAAGTTTCCTCCCCAGCCCTGCATCACTTTGTTTTCTTTGGCTCTGCCCATTTCTCCTCTTTGCACATGTACAAGAGCGTGCGTGCGTGCGCGCGTGCGCGCGCACACACACTCATAACTTGTTTTCTGGATGTACCATTTAGCATTTAAGCCTCTTTCTCTTTGTCAGGGTCCTGTTCCAAAACATCACAGTGACTTTTACTTGAAAGTAATGAAGAGATATTTATTCTGGCTTACAGCAGGATTGGCTCAGAAGCAACTACAAGATCCAGAAGTCAAGATTCCAAGGGAGATGACCATGGCAAGAGGTTCCTAACCAAACAGAAGCTACAAAGATGGCCTGACAGTTTACACGCCCCTCTCACCAAACTTGGTTGTGAGTTCTGGCACACTTGTTCCCTGCCTTTCCCACCTAGCATGGGAGGGCCGGGCCCTGACTCTCCAGATACAAAAGCTGAGGCTGCTGAACAGAATCTTGCATGGGGTGTGGTGTTTTTTTTGGGGGGGGGGAGTTGTTATTGATAGTATTTTTTTGTATATTTATTGTTAGATCTTATGATTTATGTGGAATTTCGTTTTGTACTTTCTGAAGTGGTTTATTTATTGTTTATGAATACTTTTCTTATGTTTGTAAGTATTGGGGAGGGATGCTGTAAGCCGCCTTGAGCATGGTTTTAGCTATGGAGAGGAAACATATAAATAAAATGATGAATAAATGAATGAAGATGTGATGGGGTGAGCCTAATAAGGCTACAGCTGTGCATGCCCAAGCAGGCTCCATCTTAGTGGGTACATCTGATCCCACCTACAAAGGCAGTGTTTGGTTCTCAGTGACAAAACTGTGTCCTGCTCCTCTGCTTCCAGCTCCGCCACCTTCTCCTCCTGTATAGCAACTCCCTTTGGCTGGTTGAAGTCCTTCTCACCTCCCTGTTGGGACTCTGCAGGAAGAGAGCTGGTAAGTCTACTTCCTCCTCTCTGGCATCTAGAGACATCAGTAAACAACCTTTCTCCTCCACCTTTCAGTACTCATATTCAAGCCTCACTTCTGTTCCTGTTCCTGCTCATTCCTCCTCCGTTCCTTGGGTCAGGGTATGCCAAGTCATGCAAGATCTTGATGGAGGGGTACACGACACTATCTTTCAACCTTTTCTCTTTATCATGGTGGGTACCGGTATTTACTATGATAATAGCTAGTGCCTGGGCCACACTGATTCAGATTAAGCCCATGATGGTGGTGACAATTATCCCTCCATTTGGAGGGATAGCTGGTAGCTATTTATTTATTTAGTAAAGGCCAGAATAATGTCACATCTAGTTTGGCCCTTAGACAGGTTCAATATAGCCACAAAACACTTATACTGTATAACTTGTCTTTTGCGTCCGACTTGTTTCTGGACACAGATACAAGAGAGAGAGAAACCATGTGCGCACATATTTCATTTTTCCAAGGGTTCTGGATAAAAGTCAGATTTAGTAGAATTAATCTCAGCCTTCAAAAGAACAAAGAGTTGAAAGAGGAAGTCAGTTTTCCTTGTTCCTCTTTCATCTCTTAAGTTCTTTCAAAGGAAGAAAAAGGTAACTTCCCACACCACCTCATTATCAAGGAGGCAGAAGGGGGCACTCAAGGACTGATGACCCCTGGGCTAAGACTTTTGCTGTAATCCAGCAGGCCTTTTTAATGATTTTATTACTGTATTCCTGTTGCTTGCATGCACAGTATGTTGCTCCTGGATCAGTTCTCATGGATGTACAAATCACTTGAGAGTTGTGTAAGATACAACTACTGCTCCATAGTAATATTTGGCCGCTGGGATAGATGACAGTAGGCACCTGGAATCCATCAATCCGCCCCCTTTTTTTTACCTTCATGAACTATCTCTTCCCTCCTCCTCCTCTCCCTTCCTTGCTTCTGTCCCCTCATCTTATTTGGAGCTCATCCTCCACTTTGTCCCAGAAACGAGTTTACAAAAGACTCATTCTGAATGATGCTGGTTTGCCAGGCATGGAAACACCTTTAAGCACTGCTGGTATGAAAGAGAGAGGCACAGAATAATGATGGATCCATTTAGCACTTTGTTCATAACAGTATATTGTTCCTGAATTTATATACCCTAAAATGTTAGCTTTAGAAAGCTGTCTCTGTTATTAAAAAGAAATAAAAGAGCCCCTTGTTTCAAACCAGGCTTTGTCTTTCTCTCTTTCATCTCACCCATTTAAATTGGCTAGGTTGCTTGACCTGAGGATGGGAGGGGTCTAGCAATTTGGAATGGTAGTTCTAATGCTAGAATTCTCTCACATGTTCTTTGTTGGATAGCAAGGGGAAATTACTCATCTTTATATCCCTTAAGGCTTCTCTGTTAAGCAAAAACATACAGCACAAAATATGAAGGAGTACGTAATTTTTAAAAATAAATAAATAAATAAATTTGAATGTTAACTCATCCACCCTGGGAAGAGAGCTGTTGGGGAATGACAACCCTAGCAACTCAGGCAAGTGAGTCAGTGACCCTCACCTCACAACTAAGTCACTGCTGTTTACCAGGAAGGAGAGGGACTGGTGGTGAGGAGGTTGCAAACACCCAAGTTGAGTTCTCCTCCCCGTGCTTTTACAAAACACACCACCTCCCCCTCTACTTCCCAGTGAGTTTCAGTGACTCAGCTGGCAGGAGGTCAGAACATCATGGCCCCACCATGCCATCCACTACTCTTCAGAATGAACAAAAAAAATTCCTTCCAGTAGCACCTTAAAGACCAACTAAGTCAGTTCTTGGTATGAGCTTTCGTGTGCATGCACACTTCTTCATATACACACTTCTTCAGATACACACGATTCTGCATGCACACGAAAGCTCATACCAAGAACTGACTTAGTTGGTCTTTAAGGTGCTACTGGAAGGAATTTTTTTTTTGTTTTGACTGTGGCAGACCAACACGGCTACCTATCAGTAACTCTTCAGAATGAGTAACATATCGTTATGAGTTTGGGGTGGGGTGGGGTGTGGACTATCTGCAGAGACCCTCCTAACCCCTGTATCTGGCAAGTGTTAAAATATAAGCCAAGCTAGCTTCCTTTTGTGCTGATTGCCTGGGTAATGGGCCATTAAGGGGAACAAAGGAAAGGGGCTCTATGTAAGACAGCTTGCAGTTATTTAGAAGGACAAAGGCAGAGTTGAGGTCAGAGAGTTTGGAGTGATGTGAGCTAGAAGCAAAGAAGCAAACTGGGAACAGAGAGAGAGAGGGAGAGCAATGTTTGATTTCTTTTTGCAGCTATGGGAGAAACAAGACCCTTTTGGGCGGTAACTGTGAACCCCTCCATCATAGGCTCAGGTTATATATATGTGTGTGTAAATAAACCATATATTGTAAAAACACCACAATCTTTGTGGTGCCTTATTACAAAAGGAAATACAAACCCTGGGTAAGCACTTGATATTCCTTGAATCTTGGGCTGGCGTGCAACAATATTAATAAGGCAAAAACAGGGTCATTGATTTACTAGGGACAGGGACCAGGGAAGGGGGGGTGTTCCTTTTAAGTAAAGGCAGTCTGAGTGTATATTCCTGTGGTTGCTATGGGAAGCACGCTAGCTTTACATGGTCTGGATTTATAGTGAAACAGTATAATATAAAACAGTACCAAATAACATTTTTTTAGAACTCTGAAGATGAGCTTCTCTGTAAAATGAGTGACATAAACAAAATATGTCATGGTGTGGGAAGAGATAAAGCTTTTATTAGCACTTACTTGGGATGAACTGCAAAACATGACAGGCTAGGGACCCAACTCTCAATTTCCGCACAGCTGGTGTCATCCTTTATGTTGCTGCGAAAGGAAGGAAGATGATTTTTTTTTTTAAGATGCCACTGCTAGGCCAAGGCAGTCACGAGTCCCTTTCCTGCTACATAATTCCACCAGAGGACCACACCAGTGCTTGTATGAAATGAAGCATATGTCTGGAATGAACATACACAGGGCATAGTAATTGGGGTTAACTAAAGGCCACATTGAGATTTATTTACAAGAAGGAACCTGTGGCCCTTCAGGAATTGCTGGACAACATAGGAGCACAGGAAGCTGAAGACCATTGGCCCATCTACCTCAGTATTGTCCACACAGTACTATCAGTGGCTGTTCAATGTTTTAGATAGGGAACATTCCCAGTCCTAGCTGGAGATGCCAGGAAATTAACTTGGGATATTCTGCATATAAGGCAGATGCTCTACCTGACCCCTGACCATTTACTGCTCTGGATGCAGCTTATGTGAGTCAAAGTCCAACAATATCTGGCAGGCCACAAGTTGTACCATACCTCCATTGGCTGCAGTGCATGAGACTGCACTGTCAGCATGCACTCATGCCTTCACTGGAGGCAAAAGAAGCCACTGTATACTGAGTCAAACCTTTGGTCTGTCTAGCTCAGCATTGTTAACACTGACTGGTGGCAGTTAACCAGAGTTTTGGGCAAGGGATATCTGCAACCCTGCCTGAAGACACTGGGGATTGAACCTGTGATCTTCTAAGTGGAAAGAATGTATTGTGTATGAGCACTCACACGTAAGAATATACGAGCCTGCTGGATCAGGCCAATGGCTCATCTTGCCCAGAATCCTGTTCCCATGGAGGTCAACAAGATGCCTCTTCTGGGAAACCCACAAACAGGACCTGAGCACAGCACTCTCTCCCTTCTGTGGTTTCTAGCAACTAGTATTCAGACACATTACTGCCTCTGGCTATGGAGGAAGAGCATAACCATCATGGCTAGCAGCCTTTGATAGCCTTATCTTCTATGCATTTGGTTAATCTTCTTCTAAAGCCACGCAGGTTGATCACTGTCTCCTGTGGGAGCAAGTGCACAGCAAACCTGACAGAGAAGCAGAGTAATTTATGCAGTTGTAAGTAATTTGGAGAGGGGGGTTGTTGAGCCCACTTATACTGGTAGGGGCCAGAATTTGCTATTACTCATTGCAGTTTTTAGCTGAAGAAGGATTTCTTGTCAACTGATGTCAATAGCACAGATTCCTTCTGTGACAAGTGCATCCTATTGACCTATATTGACACGCAGGCTTTCTTCAAAATGACCCATTCAGCTCTAGTCTCTTGTCTCAGTGTTTGGAAATATCTGTCCTCATCCCACATATTGTAGGTAATATTAGCGATGGGGGAGATATTTGGCATGGATTTTCATGAAGACATTTGAAAAAGAAAATAACAAATTGATGCAGAAATGGGGAGAACTGAACTTCAGAACATAAAAAATAAGAAACTGAGAGAAACCAAAACTGACAGATTTATGCATCTCTAGCTGAGATTAGAACAGTTTGTAATGAAGAGAGGGGTGTCTGAATGATGACTTTTCATTCTGCTCTGATGTATGATTTTTATTCATTTATTGGGGAACTCAATGCTTAAATTATGGGACTTTAAAAATATAAACTATGAGACTGATCTCAGCAATCCTGCTATGGAGGTGATGCTGAGGATGGGCAAATCTGTCAAGTTTTTCCACCCGTAAATGAGAAAACAAACTGTCTCAGAAAATTATCAAAGGAATTACGGTATTAAAATTATCATTACTTTTGATGTGAATGCAGTATATTTGTAAATGCCCTTTCCAGGGCTTGCCCAAGACATTTTGGCGCCTAAGGCAAACCACAAAATGGTGCCCCCTTACTGCCAGGGAAGAAGGGTTGAGTGAAGATACACATCAGGAACAGGGGGAGGGGTGAATCAACCTTACCCAATGGTTGAACTGGAAAGGGGCCCACTCTGAATCATATCAAGTGGGTTCAAAGCCCAGGAGACCCAGAGGACAGCCAGTGGGTGTTGGGAGACCAGCAGGGACTTCTATTTGCTGAAAGGCCGTTGTAGAGGCAGCATTGGAGGAGGCTGCCAAGGAGGCAGCAGATCTGGCCTCCAAGGAGTGTGCTGCAGTTGTTGTTGCCCCTGTGGCAACAGCAGTGGCAGACAGTGCATTCTTTGGAGACCAGATCTGCTGTCCCTGTGGATTCTGCCACCCATGGCAGTTGCCTCAACTTTCCCTCATGGGTAGACTGGCCCTAGTCCTTTCTTTCATTCTGCAATTTATCTCACCAGCGGTCTGTGCTCTGCAGTCTTCCCAGGTGCCTGCACTTCAGTCTAAGCCTGGGGAAGATGTAATGAGGTAACTCCTGATGCATTTTGTTTGTATTTGTAATCAAGAAGTGTAGGCAGCTTGTTGGAGAAATGTTCATTGGGCAGAAAGAAAAAATGCAGTTCCCTTGGCCACTTTGCAATGATGAAAATGTAAGCCAGATGTGGGTCACCTCTTTTAGACTGAGGGCTTCTTTCCCATCTGGGTGACCTTTGGGGGTGGGGGCACATGTCAGTGGTAGGTGGGGCCAGAGGTAAAAGTGGACAGAGCAACTGATGCAGTTTTACCTTTGTGCAATAGGCTAGTTTCCACACACATTCACATACAGTACCCTTACCAGAGTTCAAGGACACATTCCAACCAGGCAAAAACATTCAGGGGCCAGTGAAGGGTGTGGCCTGGGGAGAGTTCAAGGGCCACATTTGGCCCCTGGGCCTCAGGTTTACCACCCTTGATCTAAACTCAAAACCTCACACCCAACTAAAATTCTGAAGAAATTGTAGTGTCCTGAGAATGAGGCAGCAAAATCAACGCCTCTTTCACAGGGGAAGAAAATGTACAAGAAACCAGAGGACAGATTTCAGCACAGCACTAATTAAAAACAAAGCAAGTCCAGCCCAGTGACAATTTGAGCTGGAATTAATCGGTAACCCTGAAGATTCCAAGACAACAAGTGGTGATATTAAATTAGTAAAGCCAGTTTGTGGATACTAAAGCAAAGAGAGTACAAAGCAGCTGACAAAACTGTAATAAAATTTCCAAATGCTGTTCATGTATTTTCTCTTTCTTTTTTTAAATGTTGATGCCTGGTTGGGGGATTACATCACAAGCTTGCCATGTTTTTCATATTTACCTTGTAATTGTTTCATTCCTATTGTAAATCTCCCTGGATATATGATTGAAGGGAGATATATTTAAAGTGTTTACAATAAATAAATAAAAGTAAAGACAAATTCAGGAGAAGATGGAAGTAAAAGGCAAGGAGGAGGATCAATCTGGGGAAAGTAGTTTAGAAGTTGTTTTTTCTTCCTCCAAAACAAGAAGACATATAAGGGCTGTGCACTTTTACTTGGGTGCAAGAAACACTGAATACAATGAGACTGACTACTGAGTGAATAGGCGTAAGACTGTGCTGTGAATGCCTTGCTTGGATGTAAAAACAAGCAGCGAGGGTCAGAAAAAACCTGGAAGGGTATCTCACACAGTACTAAACCTGGACATAGCTGTCAGCCTTCCATTTTTTGCTGGAAATTCCCTTATTCCAGCGCTGTTTCCCGCTGCTTCCTGCTGCTATCCTGGATTGTTAGATATCCCGTAGACTGTGCCCAGGACAGGTGAGGCTGATGATCCCTTATTTTTAGAACTGAAAGTTGACAGCTATGAACCTGGGTATAAGTGGCAGGGGGGATTTTCTGACAACAATGGGTTGAGTAAAGAACCCCACAACTTGCTACTTGCCTCTTAAACATGGATGGGAAATCTCAACCCCCAAAGGCCTCTCTCTATGGCCCTCAGAACAACCTACAGGCCACACACCTCAAGGGCCCTGTTCTGCACCCCAGAAATTCTTTTGCCTGGCTGGAATGTGTCCTTGAACATTTATGATGCCTCTAGCTTGTCTGGATGGAGGGCTGTGTGAGTGTGTGCAGAAACTAGCCTACTTTACAAAGGTAAAAGCTATCTTAGTTGCACTGCCCACTTTTACCTTTGGCCACACCCAGTGGCCCTCAGAAGATTATCCAGAAGGGATTGTGGCCCTTGGACTGGAAAAGTTTCCCAAGCCCTACAATAAGACCTAGGGGTTTGTTTTTTTTTACACCAGGCCTGATGAGTAGGAGGGCAGCAGAAAATGGGTTGAACCCGCTCACAAAAATGGGTACATATATATCTGCTGGAAGATGACTGAGTCCAACATCTTTGCATTGTGGGAAATGGGAATATACAGTAATAAAGTTGCTTGCATCTCAGATTTTGAAAATATGACTTAAGAGTCTAGGCATCAACTTCCACGCAAAAACCCATTCTTCTATTTTATTTTTTGGCTGCAACGTTACAAATCACTGGAGAAGACCATTGAGCTGCCCATTCTAAAGCAAGCAATAAATTTGATGGCACAAATAGCAGCCAGTGTCAGAAGTACCTAAGTTAACTGCATATATTGTAATGAAGTAACAGGGCAGAACCGTATGGGATTTGAGTGTGTTACATCCTATTTTGATTTTTTTGAAAAACTGATATAATGAAAATGCAGAGATGACATGGGCTATATAGATTTTCATAAATTTTTGGTTCCACACCATGGGTTCTGGCTCAGATAATGAATAAACGATTCTCAGGGTAGGATATGGTGATACTTTTTTTAAAAAAAACCTACTAGTTTGAAAAGAGATGGAGGAATAAAATCTTAATTAAAGTGCATGAGAGAAGAAGCAGTGTCTTATCCAAAGTTTCCATCTAAATGTCTTTAATTTATATCTGACTCCCTAAAAGGAAACCACATCTTTTTTTTCCTCTCTCTCTCTCTCTTTTTTTTTTTTAGGGAGAAAAGTTTGAGGCTGAGAGAAGCCTTTCACACCAGAGCATGAGAGAGTGAGAATGCAGGAACAGAGAGTTATGGGAAAGTCAGAGGTTGGGTTCTTAAAAAAAACAGATGTGTAGGATTCTTTCTGGCCATTAGGTACCCTTTCAAATGCAAGCTCTTCTTCTTTTTAAGTGCATGAACACCAACAGGAAGACTTTTAAATTTATCCTGAAGGTCAGTAATGAAGGAGACAAGGACTCCTCATCAGACAGGGCATTCCCCAAATGCAGAACCATCCCCGAGAAGCTCTTGCCACATGTCAGTGCAAACCTAGCTGCAGTCAGGGTGGCACCACTAATATTTACATGTAATATGCATTAAATGCAAAGTTAAGCCAGCTTTCAGAGGGGAAAAACAAACTCTGGTTCTCCTTATCTGGGCTTACCGTGAGAAATGTGTTGTGAACTGTATATGAATTGAACCCTTTGCCGCAGCAGCAATCTATTGACAAGAACTGATGTTTATTTATGTACTAAAACAGGCCTTGTCTAACATCTAACATGATCTTGCTATCGTTATCTCTCTCTCTCTCTCTCTCTCTCTCTGTGTGTGTGTGTGTGTCCCTTTCCCCCCACCTCATCAAACCATTGCTTATGCTTCTGAGCAAACTAAAATGATGGATGCCAGGATCTCACCAACCCTAGGCCAGCCCCTAAAAACAAATTTGTCTCCAACATTGCACAAAAGGAAGGAGAGCCATGCTTGCCAGATCCCTGTTTTCACAACGAAGATCATTACCTGATAACAACAATCATCTCCCCTTGAATACTTGGTCTTCTATAGGCTGCATTCATTATTTAGTGTTTCTACAATAGCCTTCCCTTCTCTGATTTACAAGCCAGGATATCATGGTCAAATATACCGAGGAAATATAATTGTACTACAATATCATATAGAGGAAAAGCTATAGTTGACGAAGCATCATAGGTCAGGGTCATAGAGCATCTGATTTACATGCAAAAGGTCCCAGTTTCAGTTCTTGGCATTTCCATGTGAGGTTTGGAAAGATACCCTGTTTGAAATTCTAGAGAAATACTACCATTCCATACTGAGGCAGGTGGACTAATAGCTTAACTTGGCCCTATGTTCCTTGCTACCAACAGTTCAACATTAAAGGGACATGGAATTTCGTCTTTAGTTAAGAAGGGTAGCAGAAAAGGAGAGGGCATTCCACCACTCTAAATCTCAAGGATGGCGTATAAAAGATGTCACCTGTTGAGCTAATAACCTGGAATTTTGTATACATATTCTACCTGATGATGTTTATGGACATGCCAAATTTAACCCAATCTGATAAAAAAAGAAGAAGTCATCAGAACGTTTTTATGAAAACTATTGCTCAACTGTTTTCAGGCTTGTCAAAGAAAGCACACATTTATTTATTTCAAAATGTCATAAGCATCTGGATAGGCTTGTCTATACAAGAATGTCTCTAGCTGACAAGAGCAGAGTGAAGCCAGCTGCTTGATCTCAATAGGCAGGGAGTTCCAATGTGCAGGTGCCGCCACACTAAATGATCAAATGTGGAATGGGTATTATGCACCACCACCTGTAGTAGCACCAATTCCATCAATCAAAGCATTCTCAACATTCGTTAAGGCTATCTTATGTTGGCTCAAGCTCCACAAAGCTGGCAAATTAGAATCTAAGGCTGCTGCCTCAACAGACATGCTTGCAGCCAGCAATGATGTTATGCTTGCTTACAACTTACTCTCAAACACACTGACACATTCCCTGGGGCTTTCAGATCCAAATCCAGATGGGGAGGATGAAGCACCTGAGACTAGCAAAGATGTCCCACATTGTTTTGGTCCTGTCTTGCCTTATGGACCCACTGAGCCTTATTGTATTGCTAGAGGGATGCACTTGTGACTTGATTCCTGCCTGTATGCTGATGTATGTTCTCTCTCACTCACTCCCTCCATCTTTCACCCACTCTCTCACCCACTTCTGCCCACCCCAACCCCTCCACCCTGGACAAATTTCACCTCCACCAAACTCCGATGCACAGCTTGTTTGAAAAGGCAGAGCTCCTCAACTGTCAGAAAACCGTATCTGATAAGGAACATCAAGGGCAAACAGGTAGGATGCACTCAAGATGCATTCCCAATTCCCAATAACCATTCCTGTAAATATAGTTAACAGCCATTAGTAACATATCATAGCTTTTGCATCTCATGCTCACTTTAGCCTATTTCCACAATCAGGGCAAGCCCACCAAAGTCCATTTCAAAGATCCTATTGTACAACAAAACCCAAATTCTCATATAGAGTGGCTAATAAAGTGTTCCCGTAAACAAATGGGAAAACATCTTGAAGGTTATGGTTCCTTTTGCAAGGAAAAATGGCAAGCCCGAGTACTCAATGCCCATATATCATTTCTGCTATATATTATATATAATATTTTCCCCTTCATGAACATAATCCATAAATGGTTTCCATATCAACAGAAATAAATCTCATTCTGTATTCTGCAGATTACTCTTTAATAAGTCTCCTTCTACGACAGATTGAAAATCCATTCTCTGTTGTCCTTCCAGTGCCTCAAGCTAATTCTCTCCTCCACCAATATAAAACTCTGCTGTTTTCACTCTTCAAATGTCCTTTGGATCAGAGATATCATTCAACATTTATGAAAGATGTTAACCTTCCTGTCCTCAACCTTTCCCAGAACTCAGATGCAATCCCATCAGCTTCGTCTAACACTCCCTGACACTATTTGTCTGTGATTATATCCTAGATGTGTGTTTTTTTAAAAAAAAATATTCAAAGAATAAGCGTCATTTGTAAACCAAGGTAGGAAAAAAGAGGTACACAACCTCAGATGAAATTCATTCAGCACAACCTCTTGGATGTTCCAGATTCTTTGGTTCTCCAGTTAAAATATTATTCTGTTAGACCAGAGATGAGGAACCTATGACCTTCCACATGTTGATGCAACTCCCATCATGACCATTGGCCTGCTGACTGGGGCTGACAGCAGCTACAGCCCAACAACATCTGAAGGACCACAGGTTCCCCATCCCTATAATAGGCCCTATGTGAGCATCTTTCCTCCAGGTTTCAATTTCATCTCTCTTTCGTTCGTCAGTGCCTGCTCCACCCATCTGTCCTTCAGATCCTGACTTTTCTAGCCTTCAGATCTCTTTCTAGTCCCTCAGATCTCTTCCCACTAGCCTTCATCTTCCCTGTTCAGCACAACTGTTACTGTCCTCTCTTCATTTCCACTGCACAGCCTTTCCTATCTCCACAAATTTGATTTTGCCAGCCAAAATGACTTTTCATTTCCCTTACTCAAACCACACTGTTAGTCAATATTCTATAGCTGACAGCTTCACCAGAGCAGTTAGAATGTACATAAATGAATCTGTGGCTGGATTAACACTATTCTTCAGCAACAGGAAGGAACATCTGCACAACAGCACAACCTTGTGCTTGATATATATTAGGATACATTAACTGCCATAATCTGTTTCTTTCCTTGCAGTCATTGCAGTTTACAATTACAGGTTTCCAGCAAATGCACACTACTACAGATATTATTATTTATTTGTTTAGCCAAAACTATTAAATATACATCTGAAGGGCGGGGGAAGATCACCGGCCTATGACTGCATTCATAGTATCAAAGGGTTACTAGTTTGTGTAAAGCTCAAAAAGTTTGAGGTGCCCCTCTAAAAAAGCTCAACAACTTTGACCTGCCCCCCCAAAATAAACAGTCCTTTTGAATATTCACCAGTACACATCTTTGTATGCAACTTTGGCTAGTGTGCATATTTTTTAAAGCAATCTTACCTAATAATGCATTATTGCATGCCATTTATTTGACTGGAGAAGAGCATCTCAAAATTCAGAAAAGTGCAGCTTTTCAAGGACATCTGCATTTTCATTCGCCTATTGTTTCAGGAAGGGGAAACAGAATTTCTTCCCCCATCCCTAACTATGGACATTGACGTCAGAATGTTAGATAGCCTCATTGCCACACAGCTCTTCACGTAAGCTTCTGGGGTGACAACTCTTGAACCCTAATTACTATATATCACTCTGATTGATTGATTGATTGATTGATTGATTGATTGATATGCCGCCCTTCATAAGAAGATCTCAGGGGAGTTCACAGCATAAAAAGACAGAATAAAACCACAAAGAACATAATAAGAATACAAACAAAACAATAATCCCCCCTCCCAGAAAAATACCCACATTTAAAAGGACATAGATGGTTAATCAGCCCAAGGCCTAATTGAAGAGGATGTATAATGAAAGCAACAAACCTCCCTGGGGAGAGCCACTTTTAATAACATGCCTTTAAGCATGTGTTTTGCACATTCTACTTCTCTCTCGTTTCATGTTCCTCCCCTACAAAGGGAGAAAGATAGTGTTATGAGTTTGTGGGTGTCAGACCACTGTGAATTCCTGGACCAATAAGTGTTCTTATTGGGATGTTAAATGGCGTGCCAGACACCTATAATCCCTGGGCCTAGCAAATGTTAGATCTAATTAGCACAAACCCTGGGTAACCACCTGGAACCCTTGGAATCTTGCACAGCTTGGAGAATTTGGGTGGCATGCAACAATATTATCTCTTCCCCAAACACCAAAATAAAGGCTCATGCAAAAAGAAGGGCAGAGCAATCATAAACTACTCTAGTTATGCAGGAGTAGACACACAGCCACATCATGCCCTATCCAATGTGTGCTGGCTCCAGAAGGGAGGGAGAAAGCACAGAAGCAGATAAAAAAATATATGTTAAAATGACAGACACGCCTCCTCCCTCAATTAGGGGCTGGGTCAGCAGTGATGCCCACATGCCACCGATACACAGAGGGAGCCAGTGAAGTCATGATGGAGACACACCCTTGCATCACAATGTTCACAACAATGCCACAGTACAGGGGTGGGTGGTGCTCACTGGGACTGTTTTTTTTTAAAAAAAAATTATTAAAGGTTTTCTCAATACAACAAAAAAGCAAACAAAATAACATATAATTTTTTCAATATCCACATTTTCTTCACTTCTTTGGACTTCCTCACATCTCTCGTTCCTGCGTTCTAAGTTTTTCGAACTTTACCCAACAATTTATCACCTTGTTTCAATTCTTATATTATAATTTCCAATATTGTGTCCCTAATTTTAGATAGTTTTACCCAAACCTTAAAAGCTTAATTTTAGCATAATATTTATCCAAAATTTGTCTTTTCTTATATTTTCATTTATCTTCATACTCCTTTTAACTATCTTAAAGGTGCCATATTATTAATAATCTTACATCTTTCTTAACAGTCATACAATTTACAGTATTTTTGTAAATAGTCCTTAAATTTCTTCCAGTCCTCCTCCACAGCCTCTTCTCCCAGGTCTCGGATTCTGCCAGTCATTTCTGCTAATTCCATATAGTCTATCAGTTGCATCTGCCATTCTTCCAGTGTGGGCAAATCTTGGGTTTTCCAGTGCTTGGCTATAAGTATCCTTGCTGCTGTTGTTGCATACATAAAAAATGTCCGATCCTTCTTTAACACCCTCTGGCCGACAATGCCCAAAAGGAAGGCCTCTGGTTTCTTAGGGAAGGTATACTTAAATACCTTTTTCAACACATTATATATCATTTCCAGAAAACCTTAACTCTAGGGCAGGTCCACCAGAGGTGAAAGAACGTTCCTTCAGTTTCTTTACATTTCCAACATTTATTATCAGACAAATGGTATATCTTAGCAAGCTTGACTGGGGTCATGTACCACCTATATATCATTTTCATAATATTTTCTTTCAAGGCATTACATGCCGTGAATTTCAACCCGGTGGTCCATAACCTTTCCCAGTCAGCAAACATGATATTGTACCCAATGTCCTGTGCCTATTTTATCATAGCCGATTTAACCGTTTCATCTTGTGTATTCCATTTTAGCAGCAAATTATACATTCTTGAAAGTACCTTAGTCTTAGGTTCTAACAATTCCGTTTCCAACTTTGATTTTTCCACCTGGAATCCTATCTTTTTATCCATCTTAAAAACCTCTTTGATCTGAGCATAATGTAACCAATCTCGCACTTTATCTTTTAGTTTCTCCAAACTCTGCAACCTCCAATTATCTCCATCTTTTTCTATTATTTCCCAATATTTCGGCCATTTGGCCTCCATACTGAGTCTTTTCCGGGCGGTGCTCACTGGGACTGTTAGTGAGGAAAGTAGGGAACTCAACAGTAGGTGGAACCAGATCCAATGATAGGAAGAAACAACTATTTTGTCCATGCCTTCTACCCTGCAGAGGCAGCACTGAGAATAAGGAGTAGGGAGCTGGCATACAGTTCCACCCACTGGAGCTCTAAAAAGGAAGTAAGACAGGGGGCACACAAGCTGAGAGCAGTGGGGCAGGGCACTCTTCTCCCTAAGAGACCAACCCTTGAAACAAGTTTGAATTCTCTCGTGCTGCTCTCAAAAACTGTTTTAGGAGACCAGTACACACACGGAGCAGGAAGGGGAGCCCAAAAAAAAAAACATTGCACCCACAAAGCTCCCTAGAAACAACACCTGCAGAGAGCATACATAGCAAAGGACTCAAGATCCAGCTAGGAAGGGAAATACTCTTTTTATAAGCCGCCAAAAAACAGGCAAGGAGGGCAACTACAGACCCACACAGACAGCATCCCATCCATGACTCCATCCTACTTCTGCCATTATGTTGCTATAGCCTCACTGGTGGAATTTCTCCCCTGGTAGGGCTCTGTGCCAGTGGATCTAGAGTGTTCTGGTGGTGTATCTGTTATGGCAGTGGCATATCTTCATTTCCACCAGCACTGAAGGACCTTCTGCTAAATCTTATAACCTCTCACCTGAGAGATCTTCAATACAGACTTTAGGCCCACACTGCAGAGCAGCTGAGCTTATCTATACTATGACAATTCTGCCCAACCTCCTCACCAAATATATTGGGCGATAGAATTTCCACCTGTACAGATCCCCTATTGACACTCTCTATAATTATTGTAACCCTCACATTACACCATAGATTAATAGATCCAATTTCTAAGAAAGAGGCCATTTAAACAAGGCAAAATGATGAAACTCAAAAGAGGAAAAATAGAAGTCTTTAGAAATAGCAGAGACCTGACATGCTAAATGAATGTTACTTGTGTCAAGTTGTTTATTTAAATGCATCTATTTAAAACATTTAACTAGGAATTTACCACTGAGATTAAAGGAGTTACATATATTTAGCCTAGAGGAACAACATGATAACATTTAAACATCTAGCAGGCCATGTTTTAAATGAAGGAAGAAAAAGAACTGAGAGTGTTAGTAAGACTGGGCTGATGGGGGAGGAGTGCAAGTCCACATTGTGCTTTGTTGTCCTCTTCTGGCAGAGCTAACAGCTTGTGCTGAGGGCCTTAGCAGGTCTAAGATTCCATCCACACTTAACATTTACTCTATGCTTTTTACTTTATGCTTTTAAAGCTCTGTGTCTGTACACACACACACACACACACACACACACACCGTGCTTTCCGCACCAAACTCTCTCTTTAATGCTAAATCAGAACAAACAGCAATTTGGGTTTTCTGCTGCACAAAAGGTAGTTTGGAGTGATGAGCTGCTTGCTGATACAGGGAACAAGAAGGATGTTGTAATGTGTCTTGTAATGTGCTTTATTTTGGTGTTTGGGGAAGAGATAATATTGTTGCACGCCACCCAAATTCTCCAGAACACTTATTGGTCCAGGAATTCACAGTGGTCTGACACCCACAAACTCATAACACTATCTTTCTCCCTTTGTAGGGGAGGAACATGAAAGGAGAGAGAAGTAGAATGTGCAAAACACATGCTTAAAGGCTTGCCTGAATTGAGATTATGCAGATATATAGGTGCCTCTGGCTTTTGTGTGGCTGGAATGTAGTCTACTGTACAAAGGTAAGAGTCACATCTGTTGCTTGACTTACTTTTGCCTCTGGCTCCACGCAGTGCTGGCATGAGACATCCAGAAGTTTGCCTGTGAAGTTATGGGGCTGTTGGATTGAAAAAGGTTTCCCACTCCATCTTGCAGGATAGAACAGCCTTTGCCAACCAGATGCTTTGGACTACACTTCCCATAAAAAGTGGTGTTGGGGGATGAGTGTTCAGACCCCTGGGCTCTCACTTGCGGGGTGCCTCAGGGTTCCATCCTCTCCCCGATGCCTTTTAATATCTATATGAAGCCACAGGGAGAGATCATCAGGGGGTTTGGACTGGGTGTCCATCAATATGCAGATGATACCCAGCTCTACCACTCTTTTAAATCAGAACTAGTGAAAGTGATGAAGGTCCTGTGTGAGTGTCTGGAGGCAATTGGAGGATGGATGGTGGCTAACAGATTGAGGTAGAATCCTGACAAGACAGAAGTACTGTTTTGGGGGGACAGGGGGCGGGCGGGTGTGGGGGACTCCCTGGTCCTGAATGGGCTAACTGTGCCCCTGAAGGACCAGGTTCACAGCCTGGGAGTCATTTTGGACTCACAGCTGTTCATGGAGGCACAGGTCAATTCTGTGTCCTGGGCGGCTGTCTACCAGCTCCACCTGGTGTGCAGGCTGAGACCCTACCTGCCCGTAGACTGTCTCACCAGAGTGGTGCCTGCTCTGGTTATCTCCCGCTTGGACTACAGCAATGTGCTCTATGTGGGGCTACCTTTGAAGGTAACCTGGAAGCTGCAACTAATCCAGAATGCAGCAGCTAGACTGGTGACTGGGAGCGGCTGCCGAGACCATATAACACCGGTCCTGAAAGACCTACATTGGGTCCCAGTACATTTCCAGGCACAGTTCAAAGTGTTGGTGCTGACCTTCAAAGCCCTAAATGGCCTCAGCCCTGAAGAAGCATCCCTACCCCCATCGTTTGCCTGGACACTGAGGTCCTCCTCTGAGGGTCTTCTGCTGCTTCCCTCATTGTGAGAAGCGAAGTTACAGGGAACCAGGTAGAAGGCCTTCTCAACAGAAGTGCCCTCCCTGTGGAACACCCTCCTTTCAGATGTCAAGGAGACAAAGAACTATACAACTTTTAGAAGACATCTGGAGACAGCCCTGTATCAGAAAGTTTTAATGTTTGATGTTTTATGAAGTTTTATATATTCTCTAAGCCACCTAGAGTAGCTGGGGAAACCCAACCAGATGGGCAGGGTATTATTATTATTATTATTATTATTATTATTATTATTATTACTATTATTATGCCCTAGCCAACATGGCTGTATGATGATGGGATTGTCATGAGACATTCTTGTTGGCTAAGGATGGAGAATGTAATCCTGCAGGTGTCACTACAGCTTCTATTATTCCTGACTATTGACCACGTTAGCTGTGGTTGATGGAAATGGGGGTCCACCACCATCTGGAGGGCCAAAGATTCCCCATCTCTCATGTAGATGTTGCTAAAGTTTTGTTTTTGTTTTTTACTTGATCCAGATTAGACACCATTCCAATCTGTCACTTTTATTGCAGTTCCTCTTGCCTTTGTTTCCATGACATGCACACACAACCCCCCCCCACACACAAAAAAACCTACACAACTCATTTGCTTAAATTCCCTTTCATGATATTTAAGAAATTATGCCCCACTTTTTGAGACAACTTCTCTACAAAGCAGCTTACAACCATATTCAAAATCACAACAATATTACTGTATATAACAATCGTAACATTTATAGCAAGAAGTACTGGTCATGATGGCTATATGAAAGGTTTGTGCATGGACCTCAAGATTTGCCTATAATTTGTATCTATTACTGAGTCATTCTGTGCTCTCTCCACTTCAATCTGGGTTCCCATTTCCAAGTCGCTCTGTATAGAACAACGCTTTCTATTCACTACAGTGCAGAATCTAAAAATAGCTTTAACCACTTTCCCCCTTTGGGTTCAAGTGGATGAAATTTGCAGGAGGAGGAGTTCTTCCACAGTGGATTAAGCCAGCAAAATTGCATGCAGATAACATCCAAAGGTTTCCATGCAGATCACTTTTACAATTGTTATAAAACAGAGGGAAAGTCTATAATTTTTTCGTTTTCTGCCAGAATTAGGTGCAGTTTCTAGGCATGGTCATCCTTATGAATCTGCTCAGCCATTGTGTACAAAGGATGTTTGATTAGTTGGCCTTTGGCTGTTAGATCCAGCAGTGCTTTTCTTAGGAATTCTCTTGACGAGATGGGGATGCTATTTAAAGCCAATGCTACAAGATGAGGCTTCACAGCCAATCTTGCCAGAGAGGGAGAGAGATATAACTCCCTCTTTTTTTTCAGAAGCCAGCATATTGATTGAATCCCCACCCCATATTCAGCCTAAATTAAACACTTTTCTCTTTTCAGGGCTGCTCCAAACTTTATTGAAGAGGGATTAGGCGCAGAAATCCTTAAGTATATTATTTCAAAATTAATTTAAAATATTGAAACAGAGTGCTCCAACTTTTTTGTTCCATAATTTTAATTTATGTGGTTAAATTATTATTTTTCAATAATTATCAATGGATTATGCTCTGACCAAAAGAAAACACTACCCTGCACATTCAACAGAAACAACAAGTTTCACCCTTAGATTGTTATTTTGTGACTCTGGTCCCTCTTGGCAGATTTGCTTAGGAATTAATAAATAAATGGATTAGCAGTGTATGTTTACTCAGAATCTAGTCCCATTGTTGTTATATGGGGCTTATTCCCAGGTTAGTGGATATATGTTCACACACACACACACAAATATCTCTTATAACTCAACCATTGGCCTTTTTTTGGTATGTATCGGGGTGGGGAAAGAGAATTTACATTCTGCTGTGGTTACTTGTATTGCACGCAGCATTCTTTAATTTAGAGAGAAAACTGGATTTCCACGGCTGCACTCACACCGGTGCCGTTATGAAATGCTATAACTTAGCAAACACTATGCATAACTTACTACAGATCAAGGCCTTTCATCTTGTAGATTGCAATCCAAATCATGCTGTAAGTGTGTTTGTCATTCCCCACAGAAGCAGTTCATTTTATTCTGGGGGAAACAGAAGGGGAGGGGGAAGGAAAACCCTGCCATTTTCTGAGCCACATACTGAGTTTTGCATGGCTTTCTTTGCAGAAGTGCTCACACGGTTCATTAAGGAGAGACTATAGTACTGGGGAGGGCCCGGAGCTCAGCAACTGAGAACCTGCTTTGCATGCATAAGGTTTGTCTAATCTATGGAATCATTGGTTAAAAGGATTCCTTGTAGACAGGGCCAAAAAAGTCCTGGCAGTGTAGGATTTTTCTATCATAGATTTTTATTGATTTTCATACAATTTAACAAATTCAATTCAGTTTCCATACTATAGTCCCTTAGCATTTTGACTTCCCATCCTCACTTCCATGATGTTTCTGTTCAAATCATTTTATCTACTGCCTTAAATAGAATACTTATTTCTGTAACATATATTCTCCATTACATTTTTTTTTTATCATTCTCATTTCCAGTCCTGCCTGCAATTTGGTTTAGTTAGGGTCTCCACTCTTCCACAAACCTTTCAATTTTTTGGTCTCTTATTTTTGCCATCAATTTCATCATCTCCATACAGTCCAGTGTTTCCCAAAGTGGGTGACCTTGCAACTAGTCGAGATAAGACTAACTGCAGGAGTTTCCTCTTCCTGAGAACTTCCGGAGAACTCAATAGACAGGAGGATATGTAGTGAGGGCAAAACAAGACTTAATTGCTTCTGCTTGGCACTGTCCCTAGCTCCACCTACTGTTTGGGGTTCCTGCCTTCCACCCTACCAGTCCCAATGGATACCAGACACCAATGGAATCTGGCGACCTGCCAAAATCATGAAGTAAACAGACCAATAGTACTTGGTAGTGCCATGCAGACATCCAGTGAATGTTTCTGTGGAGGGTGAGGACAGAATTGTGGCCAGTGTCCCTGATTTCCACATGGTCAATATGCACATTATATACACATAGGTTCTCTCTGTAAAATCTGCAAAGGACAGGGTCCCCAATGGTACATTATTCAGTTCAGCAAGATGGCAATCAAAGTGGTGACGGAGGAACCAGTCCCAATTCCTGCCCACAAATTCACCGAATCTCTGCACAAGGCTACTAAAAGGCAATACTGTGTCACACTGGGGGACAGGGGGTGGGCAGGTGTGGAGCATTCCCTGGTCCTGAATGGGGTAACTGTGCCCCTGAAGGACCAGGTTCACAGCCTGGGAGTCATTTTGGACTCACAGCTGTTCATGGAGGCACAGGTCAATTCTGTGTCCTGGGCGGCTGTCTACCAGCTCCACCTGGTGTGCAGGCTGAGACCCTACCTGCCCGTAGACTGTCTCACCAGAGTGGTGCCTGCTCTGGTTATCTCCCGCTTGGACTACAGCAATGTGCTCTATGTGGGGCTACCTTTGAAGGTAACCTGGAAGCTGCAACTAATCCAGAATGCGGCAGCTATACTGGTGACTGGGAGCGGCCTCCGAGACCATATAACACCGGTCCTGAAAGACCTACATTGGCTCCCAGTACATTTCCGTGCACAGTTCAAAGTGTTGGTGTTGAACTTTAAAGCCCTAAACGGCCTTGGCCCAATATAGCTGAAGGAGCGTCTCCACCCCAATCTTTCTGCCCAGACACTGAGGTCCAGCGCCAAGGGCCTTCTGGTGATTCCCTCTCTGCAAGAAGCAAAGCTACAGGGAACCAGGCACAGGGCCTTCTCGGTAGTGGCGCCCGCCCTGTGGAACGCCCTCCTATCAGATGTCAAAGAGATAAACAACTACCTGACATTTAGAAGACATCTGAAGGCAGCCCTGTTCAGGGAAGTTTTTAATGTGTGACATTTTAATGTATTTTAAATCTTTGTTGGAAGCCGCTCAGAGTGGCTGGGGAAACCCAGCCAGATGGGCGGGGTACAAATAATAAATTATTATTAATATTATTATTATTATTATTATTAAAAATAACATCATCAGAAGAGGAGACTCAGTCATACAGAGCCCCTCTTGCATCACAGTATGTACCCCGCAGCCATGGAGGAGAATCCCATCACAGATCCCAGTAGCTTGTTGGGGAGTCTCTTCAGGTACTGGCCCTAGGATATAGCCCGTTTTAATGCTCTGCCCCCCAGAGTCCTGAACAGCCGCCCTCTTGCTCCAGACTCTCCACAGTCAAACCTGGTTTTCTAAAGCAGCAGTGGTAACAGAAAGCCTGAAGTGAAGCCCAAACCAAAAGATGCAGCACTTGACTCATAGCCTGAATTCTGTCCTGGAGGAGAAATCATGAATCTCTAGATCTAAGCTAGGATGGAATAGCAGTGCCTTTCACACTGAATGGATATCACTGGTGACGCATCTTTCTGGATGCTTGGCTGGACAGTTCCTGTGCCGTCTCAGCAATCTACTGGCCTCAGCTGTAGATAGGGAATCTGAGTCTTTCAGCCCCAACACTGACGGTGATTAGACAGACACCTTGATAAGTTCAGTCTCAGTGGTGTGGCTCTCTAGTAAATGAAGTACTCCCATCAATTTTGCTACCATCTTCCTTTGTCAGAGGAGAATAAGCACAGTAAACAAGTTTCTGCAGGGTAAGAAAGGACCCACTTTAACAGCAGCAGCGAAGAACAAAAATTAATGCAAGAAACTCATACAGCATATGTCATTGTCCAGTCTTGGCACCAAATTTCCTTGAACAAATTTCAGCTAAGCATGCCGACTGATAAATCCATGAGCATAAAGTGTAAATCTCTCACTCCAAGAGCCTATCTCGCCTAACACCACCCTGTTTATTGCCTATGTACTGCAGTTGCTGCACAACACTGTACCCACTTAGCATAACAATTCCATATTTCAAATCCAACTGCAGGTAACACTAATTACAAGAGAATGTTGTTTGGCATCTGCATTGAATGTATTTGTAAGCCTAACACAGAATTATCCATGAATGTTAAAAGATCTGTTGCTTATTAATGAGTGCAACACCCGTTCTATTCAATATTTTTGGACATGTTTTGGTCCAGCTTTCAAAAACTGAATATATCAGTCTTACAAATGCTGGCTCTGCTGCTACAGATGTTGCCAGCCAACAGAACTGGGAGGGCATTGGGGTGGGGGTGGGGGATAGAGGGAAGTTGCTGGCAAAAGCGGAAGATTTTTTTATTGTAAAACTGCGTAGAAAAATGATGAATTGTCTTTGTGATATGTACACAGGAAGGAGGAGGGCAAATGCTTTTGGCAGCCAAGTTAGATCTCGTTTTCTCCTCTTTTCTCTGCTAATAGATGTGAAATGGCTCGTGCCATTGTCCAGTCTTTTGAGGATAAGATGACTGCACTGTCAGATTTTTATCCCCCACTGATGACTCCTTTTTCTAAAGTGGGAATACGGAGAACAAATTTCCCTTTAGATCTCTGTCGGTGGAGTAAGGCTCATGTATTCCCCAAGGATGGACTCAGGTAGCATTAAAACCATAAGCCCCTTGCTTTCTAGATATGGGATGGACCTTGAGGGGATTGAAGGATACACACAGGTGTAGGAAGTAGGTGAAATGGATGAAATATTTGATCATAGAACTGGAAGGGATCATGGAGGTCATGTAGTCCAACCCCCTGCTAAATGCAGGATCTGCAAATGGGATGAAACTACAGCCGGTTTGAGAAACCTTTGGCACTCTAGATGCTGCTGAACTACAACTCCCACCTATTATCCCTGACCATTGGCTATGCTTGCTGGGACTTATAGTACTTGCAGTCTCACAACATCTAGAGGGCCACAGGTGCCCGATCCCAGATTTAGATAACACCATGTAAATATTTACATTGAAAATGTTCTGAATGTGCCATTCTTCTCTGTGCATTCTTCTCTTTGTCCACACCAGGCACTCTGGCAGGAGACACCCTGCTGCGTGTGCAGCTGCCTGCTCCCATACGGGGGCCTTGGCAGGTGAATCAGGAGCAGCCCCAGGACAGCAGCAGCCAAGGGGCCAACCAGTGCAGCAGTGGGCCAATGTGTATGGTGGCAGGGCCAGCCATGGTGCAAGAAGCATGTGGCTCGCCATCCTGAGACACCAAAGGGGGCAGGCAGAGAGAGGGGGATGTATAAGCAGGGAAGGGCCCCCAAGAGATGCATGTGCTGCATGTTGCTGCCAGAAAAGGGAGCCACCTCCCTCCCAACCTCACAGCACCTTTGGGACCACTGCGGTCCAGTTGTGCCCTTCAGAATTTCTGCCTGGGGTGATGTCCCCTACTGCCTCTCCATGCTACGCCTCTGCAGTCAACCAAAGTACTAGGAAAACCAATCAAAGAACTGGACAACTTGGATGATAGCTCTCTGAATGACTGTTAGCAACAACAGGTAAAAAGGAACTCTAGTTGGAGGGGGGGAATTGGAGAGGGCTGGTGCCCTTATGTTTGTGAACTTCACTGGATGCTAAATGGATTATCTCTCAACAGCAAGTCAGCATTCCACGGCATGTAGGACACTCTGTCTTCATTGGGCTGTTCTTGATATTCCCCCATTAAGTCCCCCGCCCCGCTAAAGATTTTTGTACTTTTGAAAATCTTGAGGTTGCCCTAAGATGGCTGATACCTCCCTCTTGTTTATGGGTGATGCCATTCTGGCTACATAAGGAATGGTACTCACAGCCTAGACATCAGAAACAGATAGAAAGGTGATAAACAGAGCTCATATTTAAAGCCTCATGAGATCCATCAGTGAGAATCCAGGATATATGACATCACACCAGCCAAGGATATATGGCTACAATATCTTTTGACACAGTCTCCCGAACTACTTATGAGTGGAGACTGCATAGAGTAACACCTGGTTGCTAACACACAATTGTTGCTCAATAAAGCAGTAGTGAGTCTAGTATGAGCAGTAATGACACAGAAGAAATAGAAGAAATGGCAAGTTTACCTGAATGCTTCTATCTGGCTGTCAAAAGAAAAAAAAATCTGAAAAGGAGCTGTGATGTTTATAGCATTCACTGTCTGTGATGTTAGCTGTAGAAACAGCAATGAGAGGAAGAAAGTGGTGTGAAAATACAGATACAAGGGAATGTTTACAGCAGATTTTTTTTCTCCAACACAAAATAAGGGCCAAAATAATATCTGAAATAAGAGCACTGCCTGTTGTATGAAGGCAGCTCGTCTTCCTTATGCTCCCTGATCGCACTCTTAACCCCTTAGAAGGCCCAGGAGTGGATTGGTTTGTATTGGAGGTCGGATGTGGGTGGGGAAAGCCATTTCTTTGCAAAAGAAGGAAAGAAGGCATTAAAAAAATTATTGAGCCAATTACAGCACTACTTAGTACAAAAAGAAAGAGGGAAGGAGCAAAATGGACAAAATTAATCATGGATGCATTTGACCCACAATGCTTGTAATGAGTATTTAAACACTCCTTTTGAGAAGAACAGGGGAGGGAGAGAAACAAGCAAAAAAATAAAAACCCTAACTCCACAAAAAACTGGTTATACTAAAAAGCCAATTCTGGAACTTGAATTATTATTTCCTTTTCTGTAATTAATTTTAGCCTAGAAGAGACATTAAATACTGCTTCAAAACCTAAATACATTGTTTGGGAGAGCTCAGAATGGAGACATTATTTCCCAGTTATTCTTTTTCATTCCGACTCAACACAGATATTTATTTATTTATTTATTTATCCTAAAGCAATAGGTATATAGAGAAAAAAAGATAAAGTATAGGGGTGGTGAATCTTCCCACTTCTGGTGGGAGGCTCCCACTAGCACAGGGAATGGGAAAATTGTCCCTGCCTTACAGGGCTCCTGATCTGAGTTCTCTGGCTCCTTATATCAGCACATCACACATTCAGGCACATGGTGCTAATTGGATAGACTTCATCCTGGATATACAGTGGTACCTCGGGTTACATACACTTCAGGTTACAGACTCCGCTAACCCAGAAATATTACCTCGGGTTAAGAACTTTGCTTAAGGATGAGAACAGAAATCGTGCAGCAGCGGCGCAGCGGTAGCAGGAGGTCTCATTAGCTAAAGTGGTGCTTCAGGTTAAGAACAGTTTCAGGTTAAGAACAGACCTCCAGAACAAATTAATTTCATTCTGATCTCTGCACTAAAGGGGATTTTAGAAATGCATATCTGTTTATCAACAAAATATTTCCAACTGAGGAGTTTAGAAACCTCTATGTGTCCTCAGTGCTAAAATAGATGTTACTTTCATAGTGTGATTAGGTAAAGGTGAAGGACCCCTGGACGGTTAAATCCAGTTAAAGGCAACTCTGGGGTGTGGCACTCATCTCATTTTTCAGGCTGAGAGAGATGGTGTTTGTCCACAGACAGCTTTCCAGGTCATGTGGCCAGCATGACTAGACCACTTTTGGCAGAAAAGGACAACATGACAGAAGCAAGAGTGCACCAAAACATTGTTTACCTTCCTGCCACAGCAGTATCTATTTATCTGCTTGCACTGGTGTGCTTTCAAACTGCTGGGTTGGCAGAAGTAGGGACAGAGGAACAGGAGCTGACCCCGTCATACATATTCGAACTGCTAACCTTCCAGTCGGCAAGCCCAAAAGGCTCAGTGTTTTAGACCACATCGCCACAGCAACTATATCAAGAGATGCTTTTAGTAGGCACAAGAGGTGGGTGCAACTTTCAGTGGAACTATATCACGGGGGGGTGGGGGGGTGTTAACCCTTCCTTTCTCCAGCTGGGGCATTTTGGTGCTGGGAGATTGGGAAGTGCCTGGACCATTTAAAAAATAGAACCTTTGACTGAGTGCTCCAAGAACTAGGGCTGAGCCAAGGAATTTTGGAGCTTGAGGCAAAAGGCAAGATGGCGTTTTCTCTTCCCCATTCCATAATGCTGAAGCTTATTGAACTGGCAGTTGAATCTTACTTTAACTCTGGTTATCAGGCAATGCCTAAGCAGCTGCCTAGCTTAGGTGGTGTTTGGCAAGCTGAACAGCCTACATAGCTCTGCCTTCCAACACAGATGAATGACTTAGGAAGGATGGCTGGGGAAGGAAGTGAACCTCTGCTACTTCATGCATCCACAAACCTGCTTCCTGAGGCACCAACTTCCCTCTAGTCTTGACTGTAGTACCTCAAGGACTGCCTCTGCCCCATATGAACCAACCTGGACCCTGTGATCATCTGAGGCCCTTCTTCACGTACCTTCCCTCCACAAGAGGGGTATTTACAATGCAGTCAAACCAACAATGCAAGGATATTTTATAAGTTGTGTGTCCTTGTTTCTCGATTTGATCCTTTTACATGGTCTTGTATGTTTTGTGGAATTTTAAGTATTGTGATTTGCTGTTATTTTTCTTGATTTTAGATTAGTCATTCTTTATTGTAATTGATAAGTGTAAACTGTTTAATTATTATTTGCTGGTGTTTAACTTTACTGTTTACCAATAGATTTTAATAGATTATTGAATATTGCTTTATTTGATATATGTTTATTTTAAAGTTATTGTGACCTTTTTATACTGGATCAGATTGTTACTATTAATGTTTGGTGTTTTATTGTGTTTTTATGTGTGTTGGAAGCTGCCCAAACCAGATGGGCGGTGGATAAATAAATATTATTATTATTATTATTATTATTATTATTATTATTATTATTATTTCTAGGTAGGCACATGATAGGAGCTGAATCTCATATAGCTTCCCTGTAAGATTGCTAGAGAGAACTCTGAGAGACACTCCCATTGTGCCCTGATGGGGGAGAGTGTAGCCATATAAAATCTCCTCACCTGTCTGGGCACTTCCTCTTTGCTCTTTCACCTCATGTAGAACATACACTAAGTCTAAGCCACAGCTCTGACTCCATTTTAAACTAGACCAAAGTATGTCTTTGTTCCTGGATTACCATTTTAAGCCTGCCTGAACAATGCTGCTGTTACCTGTTACTCTTCAACAAGTATTCTGAGTGAGCAAATGTTATTTTTTCCCTTTCAAGGGTTGCCATATTTCAAAGAGCAAAAAAGAGGACACATTTGCCGACTTCTGCTTTTAGCTATGGATTGCTATGACGACTCTCATTTTACATACCCATGAAAAAGAGGATGCGTCCTGGAAAAAGAGGACAGATGGCAACCCATAGAGGACATAAACTTTACAGAAGGCACTGAGTTAAAAAATATATATGAGGGGGTACTTAGTGCAATAAGGGGGGGACCTCTGGGAATGGTTGCTGCACATGTTCTACTGAAAAGTGAGAAATTAACCCCCTAAAATGTGGGTACATGCACACCTCTCTGTATTGCAGCTATGAGTCTTTGCTGAGGGTATTATTAACTTGGATCGTGTCCTGTGTGCAGGAGAAAAGTGACAAACTGGATACTTGCGATCAGCATTAAAATTCTGGGTGGCTGTTAAAGTGTTTTGGAGACAGAGAGCGAGACAGAGAAAATATACTTTACAGGATATGAAACAGCTGCCCTTCAGCTGGTGTCCCTCACAGATTGCATCTATCGCTTACAGATTTCACAGATTACATTTGTGATGCATGTTACCCTGGGAAGTCAATCTGACCAGACAACACGAGAGGCTTAAATTCAGCCCAACTTTATTCTGTCTGGTTTTATAGAACCTAAGTGAAATATTGCCACTAACTGGCCAAAAAAAAAAAAAAAAAGGTTTTCCCATGACCCAGTGATAGAAAAATGATTGAGAACTCTCAGCTTCTTGATACTATGTTGTCAACCTCCCCTGAACAGTTAATCAAACTTTTAATTGAGGAGGGGGGCAGACAATCCGCTCACTGTTTGAAAGTACACATGAGATTGCCACATTCAGCTGTTTTATAAAGGAGCTCTAGGAAGAATGCTGATGGGGTGGTGACAAAATTCAGTTCACATTTAAAGGCGACCCTGGCTAATTAACATTTTCCAAAACAGTAAATGAGCCAAAGCATAGTCAGCCAATGAAATTTACATAGCTACAAATTTTGCAATGCAGTTCTCCAGCCAAGTAAATGATATACTAGGGTAAAGTGTGCATATAAATGTATGTATTAATGAAACGAACATACAAAAATGCATTATATTAGGTGACACAGGGCTCTGCCCCTGCTCTCTCTGCTCGGCAACCCCCTCTGCTAACTCTCCACCCTTTACATCTCAAACAAAAAACTGGCAGCAGCATTCACGACCAGCAACCTCCCACAGCACCAGTCACCCCCATGGTGCCCATCTCTCCCTCACCTGACATCACAGTAACATCAAGCGATGCTTCCCTTTGAAGCCCCAATTCCTGGGACTTCAAAGTGAGACATGGGGCCTTTAAACAGTGCTTTGTAAACACCCTCCCAAGGAGATGCTTACAAAGAGCTTTCAAGCTTCACTGCAGGTTGGATTGGGGGAGCTTGGATGCCCATCAGCAAACTAACCATGCCTGAATGGAGCTGGGGGAGGCACTCCTCTCCCCACTGCAGGCTGGGTGAAAGATCCGCTGGACAAAGGTTCTCCCCACCCCTCACTAGGTGAGTTTCATGGCTAGGGAAGGGCAAGCACTTTGGCCAGCAGGTTGCTAAACTGCTGGGTCAAGGTCTCCTCGGCCATCCATTAAGGAGGTGAAGGTTATCACATAGCAGGGAGACTTATGTGGAAATGCAGAAAAATGAACATGATTGGGGGGGGAAGAGAAACAAAGACCGCCCCCCTGCACCGTACATTTAAAGTGCTATTACAGTGGTACCTCGGGTTACATACGCTTCAGGTTACATACGCTTCAGGTTACAGACTCCGCTAACCCAGAAATATTATCTCAGGTTAAGAACTTTGCTTCAGGATGAGAACAGAAATTGTGCAGGCGGCAGCGGGAGGCCCCATTAGCTAAAGTGGTGCTTCAGGTTAAGAACAGTTTCAGGTTAAGAACAGACCTCCGGAACGAATTAAGTACTTAACCCGAGGTACCACTGTAATACCACTTTAAACTGTCATAGATTCCCACAAAGAATCCTGAGAGCTATAGTTTGTTAAGTATTCTCTAAGGATTCTTAAAGGCAAAGGGACTCCTGACCGTTAAGTCCAGTTACGGACAACTGGCGTTTGTCCGCAGACAGTTTCCATGTCCTGTGGCCAGCATGACTAAACCGCTTCTGGCGAACTAGAGCAGCACATGGAAATGCCGTTTACCTTCCCACCAGAGCAGTACCTATTTATCTACTTGCACTTTGACGTGTTTTCAAACTTCTAGGTCGGCAGGAGCTGGGACCAAACAATGGGAGCTCACTCCGTCACAGGGATTCAAATCGTTGACCTTCTGATCGGCAAGCCCTACGCTCTGTGGTTTAGACCACAGCGCCACCTAAGGACTCTTAGGAGGCCCCTATTCCTCACATAGAAGGACAATTCTCAGAGTTCCCTGTGAAGAGAGATTGATTGCGCTGTGAGGGGAATAGGGGTCTCCTGACAGTTCCCAGAACCCTTAACAAACCACAACCCCCTGGAATCTTTGGGGAAAGCCCTGGCTAATACGATGCTGTTTTAAGTGGATAATGCAGATGGGGCCTTAATCTATGTTCAACACCTGTGTAATGTTAAGTCCTTTTTGTGGGATGTAATCCACTGGGAGCAGTCAAATACAACATTTTTTTTTGCTAGAGTGGGCATGTAAGGGAATGTTTAGTCCAGCCAGTTGAAACTTCCTGTTCCTCCTGGCCTGGAGCATCCTCCCTTGCTTATGAACAACTGTGGTGTCTTTATTCTTTTAGGAGGGATTTAAAAGGGGATCTTACCAGGAACATACAATTCAATCTGAGGGAGACTGAACTGCATAATAGTAAGAGGTTCTAACGAGCCTGCAACAAGTTTTCTGCTGCATGAAGGGGAATGCACTCTCCTAAGTAAAGGAACTTGCTAGTGCAAGTTAGGAAGGATATTAATAAACAATATATCCTCTCCCGCCACCCTGAACATTCCCACACTTTTATAAATAAATAAGAACATTCCTCAGAACCACAAAATAGCAACTGCTCAGTTAAGCATTCGAATCCCCACTCAGTCATGAATCTCACCCCCCACAAAAATTTATAATTTGGAAAACAATTGGATTACATGATATGTATTGATATAATTTGGAATAATTGGTTTGATGTGTTTAATTTGGCAATATGAAACTTAATAAAAATTATTTTTTTAAAAAAGTCATGAATCTCACTGGGTAACCTTGAGCCAGTCAAGTCACTCTCAGCATAACCTGCCTCACAGGGTTTCTGCGGGCATAAAAGGAGGAGGAGAGAATGGTTTGTAACGGTGAGCACCTTGGAGGAAAAAGGTAGTGTATAAAAGTAGTAAAAGAAATAAAAAATATATAAAAATATGACTTGTTATGACATTTGTCATCTACATATTGACAGTCAGTGCACTAGCATTTGTATAACAGGAAAGGGGTCGGAGAGCAGCATATGTAGCATTTGCAAAGTTCAAAAAAAAGAAATACCTTTCTGTATACATTTGCAAAGTTAGCTTTGTGAGTTAACTGTGATCCAGATCAGTGACATGAAGGCTTTGAAAGATTTAAAAGAGAAAGATGTATCATACCAATATAACCACTTTCTCTCTGCACAACAGAACACAATTAGGAAACAGCAATGAGCAAGTGATGGAAAGATAAGTAGCAATTAGGTTTCCCTTGCTTGTGACTCTGAAACCTTATGTTCCTCACTTCCTGGAACCAATAGGTATAGCAGGACTTCTTTCTCTAATTGGATTCTCCCCTCTCCCCCAATGAGCCTTTAAACTCTTGCTGACAATAAACCTCTACTGTCTGCCTATATGGTGTGATCATCAGACTTTTGAGTGGCAGAGGTGGGGTAGGATAGGGAGAAAATAAAAAATAAATAAAAATAAAATAAATAAAAAATAAAAATAAAAAATCCTATTTTAAAATTACTCTCTCAGATGCAATAAAGGAACAATGCAGTCCATCAACGCATAACAGAGACACTTTGCAATTTCTCTGTCGTAATCAAACCAATAGGAGGAAAATATATTGAAGTGCACTGTGTAGTATTGGGGGGGGGGGGAATGGAAAGCAAACAACAAATTAGAAAGACATAGCTTTGGAGTGGAAGTTACTTTCGGTCAAAGGGAATAAGGATGTAAAAATGAAGGTTTTAAAATATGCTTGCTGCTTTCATAGATCAAACTGAATACTAAAGGACAAACAGTGCCAAACAAAAGGGAAAGCAAATTTATACAAAGGATAGGAACGGTAAGAAATTAGATTCAGCTATGGTGTTGGTTCTATGTAGTATCAGGGTGAGTTTACCCATTCAGCATATAGCTACATTTCTGCAGCCAATTTACCTGGCTTTCTGGGGGACACCTGTGGCTTTTGTTTATAAATATAGGAGTATTCACATTCAATGAGTGTTCTATGTACACAGTAGCTGACTTGTATAAGTCAACAAGTATACACTCACAAACACACAAACATTGTTTCACACAAGCTCTTGTGCATGTGTAGGGATGGCAAGTGCCTATGTTCAATTTAATGTGTGTACAAGCTAGGAATAGGGAATAAATATGGTTCCCTTTGCATTTAAAGGCGAATCTACTTAATTTGCACTTTCCAAACATATGCATGAACTGAGAAAGTCATCCTTCAGAATCTGCATTTCTTCAAATCCTCCAGCCAAGCAATGGATACAAAAATGCATTTACTGGGGGCGGGGATGTGCAAAATATACATTTATTTGTGAAAGCAGCATACAAAAATATTCTGCAAAAATGTGTATATTGGGGGAAATTGCATATACACGTGTATACATATGAAGTATTGATAATATTAAATGGTATATATGAACGGCTAGCAGGAGAAAGGGGTTAAGCTTTGTTTCAAAACTTTCTCATCTCCTTGTTTTAAAAAACACATATTTCTCTCTTATTTTATAGCTCAGGTGTTTCCCTCCCCCCCCCCTAATGCGCATTCTTGGGATGATGGAAGAAATGTATTGGGCTTTTGTTTTTGATAGTGATTTCTTATTGTTTGGCATTATATGGCTTCCCTTAATTTTACACCTGGGTAGAGAGCAGTTCAAGGAGGTCAACTAAATGATTGGTTCAACACTCAGATATATAGGCCATAACTCTGCTTGCTCCTAGACACAATTTTTGTAAACTTAGGTCATCTAAAAAAGCGACAACAACCCAAAGATGATAATAACCCCAACACAAAGAGCAATGCCATCAGACATCTTGCAACCAGAATGTTATGCTAGGCTAAGCAGATAATTCAGGTGCTAGCTCTTGGAATCTATTTCAATAAAACAACTTTTAAGTTTCATTTAGAGTTGATTTTGCCTGTGCTGGAGTCTGTTCCAAATTGTTTTTAGAGATAGTCAATATAAATTGCCCTAGACTTACAACAGATATAATAATCTCTTCCTTAACTTTGGTTAATTGATTTCAGTTTCCCCTTCCCCACCCATCACTGTTGCTCCTACGACAAATAAGTAAAGAAATCATGCAACTTTTTAATGTGATCTTTTTGTTTCCTCAGCTTCCTGTCGCATGATTTCTCTTCTTCCTGTGACCAGTCCTTTGTGTATCTAGCATTCATGCATACGTATTTTTTGAAAGCTTATGTTTGGTTATCTCCCCCCCCCCCCCAATAATTCATTCCATGTTCAAGCAAACGGTGTCACTTTCACTGGCTAGTATCAAACTCTCTCAAGTGTTCTGGTCTGCAGAAATATTTGTTCTAGAGATGGGCAAATGTCAATTTTGGATCCCATTGGGTTCACTTTTTTGCAGTCTTAAATACAGTTCTCCACATTTTCACATCAGCTTGTGATTTACTTGTTTTTTTAAAGGTCCTCATGAAAATTAATAAATAGAAGCATTTCATAAAGATGATGCAAAGCAGAGTTACTTTCCATATAATAGATATGGGATAACTTTTAGGGGGAGGGTGTCTGCCACTTCTTTTTTATATATATTCCAGATTCTTTATAACCATTAAAATCTGATTGGTAATCATTCTACCCAATTATAACACATGTAGCAGCCATTTGTGGATTAGGTTTAGTTATTATGAACAGGATTTATATGTATCGCCTTTCATTTTTGAGAATACCAAGGCAGTTAACAAACACATAAAAGCCAAAAGCAAAATAAAGTGAGTTTACCAGTGCATGTATCACAGTGACCAAGTTATTTATGTCCAGGATAAGATGTAGTTGCTGCACCAGCTGAACCTGGTGTTAGCTGCGGTTCACTACAGAAACCACCTAGGCCTCCATGGACAAAGATGGTTCCAAGAGCACCCATAAATGGAGTACCTGTTCCTTCATAGGGAGTGCAACCCTGTCTAGAACGGGCAAATTTTCCAAAGGTCAAACCATGAAACTACTCTTCTACAGTGTCCCTGTCTTAGCAGGATCCAGCTCCTATTGACCTTCATCCATGCCACCACTACATCCAGGCACTGGTTCAGCTTATGCATGGCCTCTTCCTGACTAGTAGTTAAAGAGAGTTAGGCAACATCAGAGTACAGTCATACCTTGGGTTGAATGTGCTTCAGGTTGAGCACATTTGGGTTGCACTCTGCGGCAACCCGGAAGTAATGGAGCACGTTATGATGTCACATGCATGCACAGAAGCGGCAAAACGTGACCCGCGCACACGCAGATGCACCATCGCATCTTACGTTCCATTCAGGATGCGAACGGGGCTCTGGAACAGATCCCGTTCGCATCCCGAGATACCACTGTATTGCTAATTCAGTGGCCCAAAGCTCCTGAAGATTGCTCCCAGTGGCTTCATATAGATGTTATAAGGTAAAGGTAAAGGACCCCTGAATGGTTACGTTCAGTCAGAGGCAACTATGGGGTGCAGCGCTCATCTCGCTTCAGGCTGAGAGAGCCGACAGTTTTCCGGGTCACGTGGCCAGCATGACTAAACCGTTTCTGGCACAATGGAACACCGTGACGAAAGCCAGAGCACAAGGAAATGCTGTTTACCTTCCTGTCACAGCAGTACCTATTTATCTACTTGCCCTGCTGTGCTTTCGAACTGCTAGGTTGTCCCAGGAGCTGGGACAGAGCAATGGAAGCTCACTCCATCACAGGAATTTGAACCAATCTTCCAATCGGCAAGCCCAAGAGGCTTGGTGGTTTAGACCTGAGTGCCACCAGCGTCCCAGATGTTATATAGCATTGGAGACAAAATAGTGGCATGCTGCAGCTAATATGCCAGGTTTTAGACACATAATCCCCTGATGCTATTCTCTGAGATCAGTTGTTGTAGATGTGACCATTTCTTTAATGCAAAGAATCTCTAGCCAGAGAATATGGGTAACATGGCTAGTGTCTGGTAGGTGAGTTTCACTGTAGCCTTGGCAAGAGCTGTTAATACTAGCTAGCCAGTTGTTTTAATCAATAAATAATTGTTCGCCATATCTCATCTGTATGCACTGAATACTGGCCATACAGGCAGGAGCTGAAAAGCAGCACCTCCTACTCCCAACCTTTGGCTGTCTGTGTCCTGAGTTTCAAGTGGTAAGTTTCCTTAGAAGTTTTTTTCCTATTTCCTTAATGAGAAGCATCAATACTGAATGACGAGCTTTCCCAGAAGTAATTTCCCCCAAACAACCTTCTTCACCAACATTACATAAAATGGTGTTTGGTACGTTACAACTTGGGGCAGGGGCAAGGACATGGAGGGATACTGTAGCTCAATGGTTGAGAAACATTTTGCATGGTGAAGGTCCCAGCTTCAGTCCCTGTTATCCTGAGATTAAAGTGCAGGCAGCACAAGATGGACTCATTATGAGACCCTGGAAAACTGCTGCTAATCAGTACAGGGCTGGATGGACAAATATGACCAGGCACATTGCAGGTTCCTATGTACACAGGATTGGGGTGCCCTCCTGTGATGTTTCAGGTCCTCTGTAAAACATATGTTCAGCTTTTAATTTACAAAGTACGTCTCTCCCATTTTCTTTTTCTTTTTTTAAGGATGTCATTCTCATGGAGATAGAAGGGGGGAAAGCAGGCAGGCGGTATTCTACACCATTGCTCACCAAAGGAAGTAATGCAATTAATGTTTAATGTGTTAGAACACTTGTATTTATGTTTTAGGAACATTAGGAAGTTAGCTTGTACTGAGACAGACGATTGGTTTATCTACTTCAGTTTTGCTTCCACTGACTAGCAGAGGTTTTCCAGGGTTTCAGGCAGGGGACATTCCTAGCCATAGCTGGAGATTGAACCTGGAATCTTTTGCCTGCAAGGCAAATACTCTACCACTGAACTACCACCATTTCCCAAATGCTATTCTCATTCCCTGTCCCCTGGCTGCACTCATCATAAAATGTTGGCTTTTGACCTAGTTCAAGGATACATATATTGCATTTGGGTGGTTTTTGGCTAGCGTTGTGGAATCTAGTGAGTGCCACACATGAATTAAATTGGCATTCTAGAACACATCCCTGAATCATTTGAAAGAAACAGGAGTTACATGAGAGAGGCACAAAGAATCCTGAGCAGACAAGTTAATATGGAAGCGGGGCCCCTAAAAAGCTGAAAATATGAAAGCCACTGAAGCTAATGATTGACCTTGTGGATACTGATTTCATTGCAAGCGAGCTCAGGTCCTAAGTAGTAATATTTTCTTTGCCAATACTGCTAAGAAAACAAGTACAGCATATGACTACAAAAAAATAAAATAAAAGATGGGAACAAGAGCTGAAACTAGATGGTTTTTAATGTAACATATTCATCTCATCCATAAAAAAGAGATTTGCTGATAGATGTCATCATCCTGACAGCATTTCTGCAAAATCCACCACAACTCATTCAACAATTGATTAATTGATTATAATATATATTTTCTCCTCCCCAGGAGTAAATATATTGGACAATGTATTCATTGCATTTGATGTGACAAAGCTCAAAGATGTATATACGTATTATCAATAACCTGTATATTTATTTATGAAAATAGTGTGGAAAACAGCCGCATCTATTTTGATATACGGTTCTTGCTGATAGGAGGGAAATGACAAATGTACTTTTCAGTGCTTTACCCAATGATATCCCATTTCAATAAATGTTTCATGTGGATACAGAATGCAGCTGGAATTCTAAAACGTTGGCTGAATAAGCCCCCCCACTTTTTGCAGTTGTAAGTGCTATGAATGTTACTTTGCAAAGAACTTTATCTACCAAACCTGCACAAGAACTTCCAGTTCTGGCAAATGGGATGGCCAAGTTCCTTAGAGTGGTGTGGTGTATACATCCCCCAAAATCAGCACAGAGAATAAATTGGCAAGGTATCCTATTTTTCAGATAGTGGTCCTTTGTTTGAAGCATTGTCCAGTTAAAGTCCAGTTTAAAGATCAAGACCATAAGATGGGAGAACAACAGGGGCCTTGTAGTTGTCTGTAACAGTCAGCACTGAGGGGCAGTTGTAGCAGGACCACAAGTCACCAGGTCACAGTCTTCCTCACCATTGTGAGATGTGTTGCATTTCTTTTTCTTCTTTTTTAAAAAAAGTAGATATTTCTAAATTTGCATTTGTATATATAAGTTAGGATACGCATATTGTATGCAAATCCAAATTGCTGTATGTCTTCTTTTCAGGTGATGCACTTTCTTGGTTTTAGCAATGCCTAAGTAGCCACCCTAATAGGGTTTGCCCTGACATTTCTCCTTGTATATTTGGACACTGCTGAGGGAGTTGAATTTAGCAGATGGAGTCCAGAGAGAAAAGAAACTGATGAAACTTTACTGAGGTGAACTAAACAAAAACAGTGTATGATACGAGGAGAAATAAACAGAGGGATTTTGAGTTATTTACAGGCCTCCATAGTGGGGAAACTCCTTCAAAACCACTTATCTCTACAGCTGGCAAATCTCACCAGTCTTTCTCAGTCCCAACTGACTAGAAGCTCCTCCAATCAGTACCTTCTGTAACCCACAATAATTGCAGAATTAATCCCTTAGGTTACTGATTGAATATTCCCTGAAGTTCTATTTCCAATAACTGTGATTGGCTCAGCCTCCTAACCCAATGAGATCTTCTTCAGAGACAAAGAGTAGGGCCTTATCCTGGCTGCAACCTCAGACTGTGACCAGTGGGAATTAACACCCATTAAGTGACATCATGAAACCATCATATGGTTAACTTTTCACAGGATCCTTTGTTACTGCATGACCCAGAGCCTAACGAGCAAGAAGATGGTGGGCCAATGTCAAAACCCAGCACCAGACATATATTAATATATTAAAATGCAGGTGGTAAAAATGGCTATTTAAAAGCCATTTCCTTAAAAAGAGTCAAGTTCCAAAAGCCTAAATAAAAGAGTCTTCACCTGCCAGTGGAAGGACAAGGTGGGAGCCAGTCTAGTCTCTTTAGGAAGATAGAAGCCACCAGGAAGAGTGTAGGATGGTTTGCAGTGCTGTTTTTCTGGGGGAAAGAGGTGCTGGAACTCACTGCAAATGCCTCCCTTGTTCTCTTATAATGGCAATGGCTGGCAATGGTGCCCACTTGAGAAGTGCCGGAACTGAATTCTGGAGAGTTCTGGCTGAAAAGAAAAGCCCTGTATGTATGTAGTTATACACAGTAAGAGAACTCACTATATTCATCCCAGGGCCTGGGTAGATGGTATGACAGTCTCACTGAAGGTAAGCAGGCCTCGATCTGATTAATGCCTGGAAAGGGAGATCTTATGTACACCACTTTCAGCTTTATCATGGAAGAAAGGTGGGCTATACTTGTAATCAATCAACATTTTCCACCAAGCGGAGAGGAGAATTTTGCTGTACTTCCGGACCTTACTAGAAAGTCTAGGGAAGCGGTTCGATGATAATCTTTCTCCCACCCATTAGCACAATGGGAATTTACTCTTCTTCACTTATATAAATGATAAAAGTGATTTAATGACATTACACTGTTTATTATTTATTAAATTTGCATACCACCCTCAATCCGAAGATCACAGGACAGTTCACAACACAAACATACAAAATGCATAATAAAACATTGTCAGGAATAAGACTAACAGCACCTTGCCACTAAAAAGTCCAGTGATACATAACCCTGCAAAGATGGAAAGGAAGATGAGATGAGACTAGAAGGAAATGATGGAAGCTATCAGCAAGAGGTTGTTGGGAAAGATACAGAGGGAGATGCAAGCTTTGAGAGTAGATCAGAGATGCCATTCTCCTTCACAACACCACATAGTGAAAAGGACCACCAGTCCTAGGATCAGTTTGATGAGCATGGCATACGTGTCTGTTTAAAATGTGGTAGAAGGATACTTGTCGCAAGAAGGTGAATAGTAGAGAAGTATAACTTTGGCATGAATGTTCATGTGATGGGGAAGTTCAAATGAGAAGAATGAAGAGTGCATGGCATGCTTGCCCATCTGTGCTCATTCAATATGTTACATGCATAACATTTTGGTGATAATAGTATAGGAATGCTATGGCTTAGTGTCCAACATGAAACCAAGAAGCAGATTTGCATTTGTTCACTGCCAACATAAGCCTAAGCAGAACATATTTACTTTTTAAATTCAATGTCTTCCAAACAGGACTGGAGAGGCAACTTGTAAAGGACAAGATAATGCTTGATTTACTCAGGCAAGAAGTTCCACTATAATCAATGAGACTAGTACCTTGATTAAAGTGAAAAGGATTGAGCAGTCAGTGTGGAAGAGTATCATAGTTTTATTGAGTTTGAAACCAATACTGAAGAGAAGGAATGAAGAAACACAGTCTGATGAATGTGGTAACCACTGAGCTATATGCTCAATGACAGCTGTGGGAAGAAAATATATAGAAAACTCTGTATCTGGAACAAGAATACAACACATTAAGCAAATATTGACTTTTGTGAGAGCCAGCATCACCATGCATTGAACTGCGAGGTTGATATTGATTGAGGCCAAGACCAATCCTTACCTGAAGGGACAATGCATCTTAAGTTGACCAAAACCAAAAGTCGATCAATGCATTTATATAAACATTTTATTACAAAAATTAATTGTGACATGGGTTTCTAGAGACTCTTGTTTTCTACTGAACATTTCATTGGTTTTAAATTCTATTAAGAGAAAGTTGAGAGAGAATTTGATTTGGATTGTGGAAGTTTCTGCACAGCAGAGTAATAGCAAACTCAAAAAGAGTGAGCATCCTAAAACACAGTAATAGCCAACATGGTACCCAAGGAAGTTGCTAGACTCCAGATCTCATCCTCCCAGATGACTGGCCATGCTGGCAAGAGATGATGGGAGTTGGAGCAACAGTTGGACAGCTAGGGGTTCCCCACCCGATTCCCATCAGCCTTAGCCAGTGTTGACAATAGTAATAGATTATGGGAGTTGGTGTCCAGCAAAATCTGGAAGTTGCCCATACCTGGGATAAACGTTTAGCATTAGAAACATTGGGGCTGGTGCAAGTCTTGCTGTAGCTCAGTACTAGAGCACACATTCTGCATGCAGAAGGCCATGGGTTCCATAGTTATACAACAGGGTTCAGCAACATTTTTCAGCCATGGGCCAGGTCCTATGGTCCTTCAGATGTTGCTGGTTGATGCTCCCATATTCCTGACCACTGGCCATACAAAATGTCTGGAGGGTACCATATTGGCTACTCCTGGATTAGAGTGTGCATACCTATTTCTACATGCACACTGTAAATTTGAATGCTTAAAGGTTGGCATGCAATCACTCCATCACCTTCCTACATTGTTTGATCCAACCAAGGGTGGATATGCATGCCTAGAATATGGAGTTTTCATAACTCGAACCATCTTTATTTACTTTTAAGGACCTGAACATGCTCCAGAGTAAGACATTACAGGAACAATTTTGAGTTTTCTCTTGTGTGTTGTACTCTTGGATATTATTTCTAAGACAAAGAAGCTATCAGCCATGGATGCCCTGATAGCACATAGAATAATATAATTGGGATATTGTAATAGAAAGCCATCTCTAGAAATATGTCATCTAAATGTTTATACTTCCATGTTATAATTAAACCCTGGGAATAAGAAAATCAGAATATGCAGAAATAAGCACATGTGTCAAACCCATAGGTTTATTGTGCAAAGTAGCACCTCTTGAATAGCTGGCTTATAGATTACAAAATTAACCCTTAACTTACAACCCAAATTATTCCTCCTATTGCATTTCTGGGGGAAATGTGTTGACTCCAAATTTTGGAGGGCCCTTGGGCAGGGCACCTTCCATGGACCATGCCTCCACTACATCTTCACTCCCCATAAGTTGCTCCTCCTCAATATTGCTAATACCAGCTTCCTTGTTAGGCAGAGAGTCATTGAGCAAGGAGGTGTATGGGATGTTAGGGAAGGGGTAGTACCTTTGGTGGGGGACATGTCATGCTCCTTCTGGTACAGTTTGTCCACTTTTGGTCCCCATCCTGTACCCAGCTCTCATCTGTGGCTCCTAAAAGCAGTCTACATGCAACAGCAGCCCCACAGGAAGTGGCTTTGATTGTCCGGCTAATCCAGGTGAGGGTATCCAATGAGGTGATTTAAGGACTTCCCCTCCATGCAAAGATAGACTTCGGCAGATTCAGCGAATGAGACCAATAGTGGGTCTAATGGTCAAAAAGGCAGTTTCTGCACTTCTCATAGAGGGAAGTGAGGGGCAGATGGGGCTTATCAACCTGGGAATGTAGCACATCTAGGAGAAGGAAAACTTTGATCCTAAACTTCTGCTGTCCTCATCAGGAGAAGAAAAGGCTGAGGAGTGAACCCTACACAAATCCAGAGTGGAGTCCCTAAAATGGTTGGATAGTCCCTTGTACACCTCCTTCCAGCCTCTCCTGCAGCTAATTTGGTGCCAAGTGTTTTCCTTTGAACACATCAGTGAGGCTGAGAGGAATGTCTTGTCTGGGCAAGCCAGGATCTCCACACACACTGCCAAGGTTTGCACCCCGGAAAGGTCACTTCGGTGTTGCTAAAGAAGCAGTTTGACTTCACCCCCGGAGGCACATTCCATTATCTCTCAAGACAGATGGATGCCAACAACACTGAGCAAGCAGGCAGTGGCATCTGCTGTTCCTCCTTCTCACGACTACTATTGTCTGGGTCAGAGGAAGAGGCTGCAAACAAGCAAGTTGCAACAATGAAGAGGAGGAGCGGGTCCTGGGTACTCTTGCCAGTGAGTCCCGTGAAGAGGTGTGGAACCTCAGCAGATGCCCTGCCCTGCCCAGCTTTGATGCTGCTACAAAACATCTAGAGGGTACCTAGTTGGGAAATCTTGTTCCCATCTGTTGTTTGTCTGTGTGTGAATTTATCCATTTTAAATCAATATTTCATTTATGCTGGTTGTGTGCTGACCTGACTGGTTTGCTCAAGGCTAGCCTAAAAATCTTAAAATAGATTTGTCTAATCCCTTTTGCCCTGGAGCCATAAGTTAATGGCTGTTAGCACATCTTCTGGTCTTTAGTTATGTTATGGATGATGATCACCAGCTTTGTTTGGGAGGCGAACATGTGCTTAGTGAGTAACAACTATGTTTTTGATGGTAGGAGAAGAGGTGTGCACATAGAAAGGCAAAACAACAACAACAACAACTCCCTCTTTAATAGCCTGCAAACACACCCATTCTAGATGCAGGCAGTAATCCAAAGAAACCCAGAAGCATCCATAACCGTCAGTTTGAATCTTATTCACCTATATTAAAAAGCATTTTAATGTGGATTTGCTGCTTATAGAAAGTTGACAGATTGACAGATTTGGACTGCAGCATTTCCTGTTTATCCCCAGAATAGATAAATCAGCAGGGCTCAGCATTTCCCTACCAATATGCTTACGTCTGTTGTGGAAGAGGTCATGCCTAGAGAAGGGGTATCTGGGGCTAAAGGATGTCATTTCACATATATCTCCAAAACAGTTCTAGGTGAACTTGGCAATTATTCTTCAAATAGTCATTTTAATGTATTTGCTTAGTTAACAGTTTCAAAGCATAGCCCAGCCCACACAAAGATATAGATATGGATATATTCAGGTGTCAAAGACTAGGGTAAAGAGGGGCATCTTTAGGATAGGATGAAAACAAGATAATGAGGGTGCTAAATGACCTAGATGGGGAGGGAATTTCACTGTTTAGGAGCCACAGCCACTCGATAACCTCTGAGAGTGATGAAATTACCAAGAGGGTCCCCTCTGGTGATCTTCACACTAGAGGGGGTCTGCAAATGAAGCTTCCTTATCAGGCTGGGGTTATATCTGGGTTTCACAGAAACTTTTAGTTGGTCACTGTTAGCTGCAGAGTTCAAGAATACATCCTGAAACGCTTGTTCCCCCTTTGTCAATCTGGCCCTGACTAGACTGCTTGGCAAGAAGACACAACCCTTTCACCACAATGCGGCTCGAGGAGTTTTAAAGGTCCTTTGCCACCCAATTTTGCCTTCTGCTCTTTTTCTTAATTAGCTGGATTCGCCTGCTATGCAAATAATACATCAAGTTTTGGGTAATGATATACTTGTAAGAGAATAACAGCTCTTCTGGGATCAAAAGGCAAAGGTGCGCTATAGGAAAGAAAGCCCTTCCATTGTCTCAAGGCAGTGCCTGTCAATCTGATTTAATGATTGTAAAGATCTTTCGTCTGACTCAGAGGTCCAGAGGTCCATTCTGAAATGAGAGACTACTGATGGGGGAACAGAGCATATTTGATCCCAGGGGCCTTTTTACTACACAAATCTAATGCCTCTTATTTAGAAAATTTAATGCTGCTTCCAGGCCCTTAGGTTCCCTCAGAGAAACAGAACTTTGACTCACAGTGAACTAAGTTAAAGTGATGTTAAAACCCCCACAGACATTTCACAGAGATGCAATGTACAGACTGGAACTCATAAAGAACAAAGTGAAGATTGGTATGAGGTAGGGGGGTGGACTGGAAGTTTATCTGAATATTTTTATCATTGCCTTCCAGTGCCCAGCTCTGCACTAGCCAAGATGGAGCTCTCATGTTCCACAGATTATTATAATATTGTTATAGAGGGGGGGTTGGGGGGACCACCCTCCCAAACCCTAGAACTTAATAAATGGATTTTGATTATTTGGGATATGAGGGGAAAATACAAGGTGCAGAGAAATTTCTGGGATAGCTATGCAAATCGACCTGGCAGAGCTTGGGCCATTAAAAACATGACAGGGCCACTGAGGGTCATTGAGAACTGCCCTTCCCACTTGCCCTGAGTGTGGACAGACAGGGATTTGGAAGGTTACCAGGGTAACTGGGTGTGATGTCACAGGGATAGTGACATATAACACAGGCTTCCCCAATCTCAGAAGTTGCTGAATTACAGTTTCAGTCATTCATAACCCTGGACCATGCTGACTGATGAGAGTTGGTTTCTAACAACATCTGAAGAGCAACAGATTGGTGAATCCAATCCATTTGGTTCTTTAGGAGCACTGGAACATGCCTTCTGGGGATAAGAACAGGATAAAGAACAAATAACATTGAGGGTCCCTGGAAACCAAACATATACATGATGTATATATTTTACAACATATTTTATGAGGTTTTTCTCTAGGGTGGGTAGTAGGCAGTATGCCCAGACCCCTCTAACCCCTGAGTCCCAAAAAAATTCCTTCCAGTAGCACCTTAAAGACCAACTAAGTTAGTTCTTGGTATGAGCTTTCGTGTGCATGCACACTTCTTCAGATACACTGAAACAGAAGTTACCAGACCCTTCTATATAGTGAGAAGGTCGGGAGGGGTATTACTCAGAAGGGTGGTGGGAATGGGTGATTGGCAGATAGCTGTGATGAGCCTGTTGACGACTCTTAACGACTGCAGTAGGTCTTACAGGAAAAAGCAAGGGGTGAGAAGGTGAAAAATGGCTTTGTCATGTATAATGAGATAAGAATCCAATGTCTGAAATTCCTTTGCTGCCACATACACCCGGACAACACCATTACTGGCCCCAACAACATCACACATACCATCTCAGGACTATTTAATTGCTCATTGTCTAACATTGTGTATGTCATCAAATGCCAACAGTGTCCTTCAGCTCTCTGTATTGGACAAACAGGCCAAACCTTACGCCAAAGAATAAACGGACATAAATCTGACATCAGGAATCACAAGACAGGGAAACCAGTAGGAGAACACTTTAATCTCCCAGGACATTCTATACAAGATCTCAAAGTAGCTGTTTTACTACAAAGGAATTTCAGAAATAGACTGGAAAGAGAAGCTGCTGAATTGCAACTTATTACCAAAATTAAAACCATGGAGAGACCTGGTCTGAACAAAGACATTGGATTCTTATCCCACCACCCTTCTGAGTAATACCCCTCCCCACCTTCTCACTATATAGAAGGGTCTGGTAACTTCTGTTTCAGTGTATCTGAAGAAGTGTGCATGCACATGAAAGCTCATACCAAGAACTAACTTAGTTGGTCTTTAAGGTGCTACTGGAAGGAATTTTTTTTGTTTTGACTATGGCAGACCAACACGGCTACCTATCTGTCCCTGAATCCAGCAAGTGTTAAAATATAAGCCAGGCTATCTTCTTGGCAAGGTGATAGCCTAGGTAATGGGCCATTAAGGGAACAAAAGAAGTGGATTTGTGCCATCCCTCAACTGACTGGTAGTTAGAAGAACAAAATGTGATTGTTGAAAGGTGTGAGCTAGAAGATACACATTGGGAAGCCAGAGAGAGTCAGAGCAATGTTTGATTTCTGTTTGAATGCAAGGCACCAACTATGGGGAAGCAAGGCCCCCTTGGGGTGTTAATTCTGTGAACCCTTCCAGCTTAGGCTCAGGTTGTATCTATGTGTAAACCATACAGTATATCATAAAGACACCACAGTCTCCACTCTCCCTCTTTCCAAAGCAAACCCTGGATAAGCTCCTGGAACCCCTGGAATCTCGCACTGCTCAGGGATTGGGGTGATGTCATGCAACAGTATATACATTTTGAATATAACATGGTGCCACTTTTGTGGTTTGGATCTTTTTATTGTTCATGCTTCATGTCGAGTCAGACCACTCACCCAGGTAGTTCAGCATTGTCTATAAGAATTTGCAGTGGGTCTCTCCCAGTTTTCACACGAGGGACATACCCAGTCCTTACAGGCAATGCCAAGGAATGAGTCAGGGAGCTTTGGCATGCAAAATATGTACTCAGCCACTGTTTGCAGCTGACACCATTTGGTTCCATAGAAATTTCCCTGTGCAATTTTAATTAATCAGCAAAATTAAGTGATAAAGCTTCCTTCCTCCCCTACGCTCCCCCTCCATCCCAAACTGCATTCAGACTTCTAGTGACACTTTTCACGTCTGAATGCTCCCTAGGGACATCCCTCCCGCCGGCAAAATAAGCCTGTTTAGAGTGGGTGAGCATTCAGATACAAAAACCCCTTCCCTCCACAATTACTCACTACACAAAATATGATGGGGGACCAGAAGTAGTTTGCCCCTCTAACATTTTGTGAAAGCTGCCTGAGCTACTGGTTCATGTGGCTACAGGTAGTGGCCTAAACTGGGGAGACTTGGAAGGTGGGGCTCATGAATTTCATTAAAGTCCCCCCCTCCGCAATTCCCCCCACAATTAATTCGAGTCTGGCCATCAACATCAACATGAAATGCTACGTCCCTCTTTTGATATCCAGTGAATTGTAGGGGTTGAGAAATTGGGACTGAGCCTTCTGCCATGTACAGTACCAAAGAAAGAAACTCAGCTGCACTAAGGCAACAGTGAATGCTACTCACTACTGCCACCTTTTCCCATCCTTTGGGCTTTTGCAAAGGCTGCAGCAGCTGCAAACTTGCAGACTCTTGCCTCTATAGTGCTTCATTCTGAGGAATGACCATACAGTACATTCATAGCATAGGCACTGAATCCAGCAGGCCAAGGCACTGAGGGCCCCTTCCATATATATATATATATATATATATATATATATATATATATATAGCCTGCATTGTGGGATCAATTAGGTCTCAATTAGGGCCAGGGCCTTTTCAGTACTGGCCCCAACTTGGCGGAACGCTCTGTCACAAGAGCTGTTCCGCCTAGCCTTTGGCTCGGACTAAGTCTGACCCTTATGTTTCCCTCCCCTTACGGTTTTGATCTATGGGCTACTATTAAAATGAGGCTGCATTTTAAATTGTATTTTAACCTGTATTTTAAATTGGTTTCTTCCCCCCCCCCCATTATGTTTTTATTGTAATTTTACTGGTGTTAGCTGCCCTGAGCCTGGCTCTGGCCAGGGAGTGCGGGGTATAAATAAATTATTATTATTATTATTATTATCATTATTATTATTCAGATGATAGCGCCTCTGATCATAGAGTCTTCCTTAGACTGAGACATTGCAGGGACTAGGACTAAATGGCGGTAGAGAGCCCCACATCAGCAGCAATTTTTTTAGAAGGTTAAAATACATTTGCAGCAATGTAGGTGTGCTCTGGGTCTGCCCTGTCCCACAGTGTCATGTCTTGAGGAATGAACTTTCCAAGGAGTGAAGCCTTGCAGTAGTAATGGAGGTGCAAATGTGTAGTGTGTCTGAGAGGTCTAATGGAAGAGCTGGACCCGCTTTTGTCCCCTCTCTTGGGGCTTATCCACACTCTTTTTAAAGAGCGAGGGGGGGGGGTTGCAGGGAAGGCTCTGGAGCAAAAAGAAGGGTACTTGGATACAGAGCTTAAAAGCGTGGACCATGCTGCAAAAAAAGCTGTGGAAAGGTAAGTGTGGATAATTCCTTAGTCTTCATTCATTACTCTGAAGGTTTAAAACTATGCATATGTAGTCCTATATGATATTATGGACCCTGCTTTTTTCTTTTTAAAGTTTCCTAGTCCCACAGAGAGTGCCTACATACACACAGCTTGTATAGTTTGGATGAAATACATGGAGGATGGGAGAGAGAGGAGGAAATTGAGTACCACCCGCTTCACCATAGTACAAGCTCATTTGCTCATTATCCAGGGATTGTGAATGTCTACATGGAGTTTAGGAATAGATTTATTAGAATTGGTTCTAGGGGACTTTATAAACTGGCTTCCCACTGGCACACAACCACTGAGTTGTGCCCACAGTGAGGAACTAAAAAGCAGTTCTTAACATAGCTGGCCACGGGAGCACCCTTGACTCCAATAAGAGATTCCAGGTCAGCCTTGCTTTTTAAAAAAGAAGAAGAAATGAATTATTCTTAACTACTGGTGCTTGCCATGCCTTTGTCTTGCTCCCCAAACCTAGCTGCCTCCTGTAATTCACCCATAACATGGCAAGAATCAAATCTAATAGTAGTTTTCAAAATTCATTGTTATGGCAGCTGGAAACAGAGTCATTTGGGTGTGCATTTTATTAAAGGGGCTAAGCCAGCTGTGACCCTCCCAGGAGAATGTCTCTCTTCCCCTCCAGAGAAGGAGTGACACAGCTGCACAGTTCTTCTAATGCTTCCTCCTAGCAGATGATCCAGAAAGCCCCAGTTCCACAGGGAGGCCCCTTCAGATAAGAGTGTTGACGCTGTAACATTCACCTTTCTGCTGCAATAATGTCATCTCCAATTCTGTATGCCATTTAAGTCCTGGATGGCTGTTCTAACAGGACATGCTCCAGGAAACATCTTTGCTGAGCAACCTACTAATTGTTATCATTGTTGTTTTAGTTTCATGTTCCTCACCATGAGCAGTTGAAAAACCTTTGAAAGGACTGCTTTCTTACAAGTGGCAATAATCTAGTTGTTTTTTAAAAGCTATCTCTAGATCAGCTTTTCATTCTTTTTGGGAGAAATTAACTCGCGTGCTGTTCTGTACCCTTCTAATTTCTTAATTTAGTAAAAAGAAAGGTTGGCCTACTTGTGCTCCGAGCCCCAAAACCCATCTCCCATGGAAATAAAGACACAGCAGAGACAGAATTTATTTTAATTGTTAATGGGCAAATTTTGGCCACAACTTTATTAAATGCACAAATGTGACTGGTATTGACTTAGGCATTGGTATCAAAACTATTACTGGCTCTTGCCCCACCCTGCAGGAAGCCTGGAGGGATAAACAACCAGCAGGGGGTGCTCCATCAGTGTAGATTGACTGGTGCTCACCCCTGAGGTTCCCGGGGGTCCTGGCATGGCCCTAGCCCGTCTCTGGGCTTCGAACGAGATCCAGACCCCCGAATTCCTTTAACTGAATACCCTATTAAACCAATGCCTAACATGAGCACCACGCTTGCCGCCAATACCATCACACCTGCAGCCATCCTTTCAAGCCGTCCGCAATCTCTGCCAGCCAAATATCATTCCCTTCATTAGAGAGATGCACGCCATCCGTCCGAAACAAAGTATCCCTGTGATAAGAAATGCCTGGCTGGCATATCACCCCACCACCCAGCGCCAACACTTTTTTGGCCACCGCATGACCCACCAACTTCCTGGTCCTATTTGGGCAACGGGGAGTAACTATCTCGCCAGTAATGTCGCATGAGTAGCTGCGACCAAATAACAGTCAATTGAGGAAAATTAGCCAACAGATAGTCAATGTCTTTGATTGTGCAATGCTTCAGGACCACGCCTTTTAAATAAGACAGGTCATTCTCCCCCAACTGGATCACCAGAGCAGAAGGCAGTCCCCAAGCCACCGCCTTAGCCTTGACCAAAGGAAGTACCGTATTTTTCGTTCTATAAGATGCACCAGACCATAAGACGCACCTAGTTTGGATGAAGGCTCCCCCTGCCCAGTGGGATGAAGGTTTCCCCTGCCCACAAGAGGCTTCGCACGGCGAAGCCAGGACAGCAAGAGGGATCACTGCACAGCGATCCCTCTTGCTGTCCTGGCTTATGGGATAGCCACGCGCAGCCTCTCCTGGGCAGCAGAATGAAGGCTCCCCCTGCCCAGAGGAGGCTGTGCGTGGCTAAGCCAGAAGCCAGGATAGCAAGTAGGATTGCTGCGCAGTGATCCCTCTTGCTGTCCTAGCTTATGGGATAGCCGCGCGCAGCCTCTCCCAGGCAGCGGGATGAAGGCTCCCCCAAGAGCCACAATCCCTTTAAAGAGCACACGGAGCGTGTGTGCAGCTCTTTAAAGGGAGCGCTGAGCAGAGCCTCCTGCCTGCATTTGCTCCACACTTCCCCTTACTTTTTAGGAGGGGAAAAGTGCATCTTATAGAGTGAAAAATACGGTAATGCGTCCCATTGCATCCCGCGTCTAGAGACCTAGGTAAGGCTGACATTCTCCAGCAAACCCAGCTGGCGACCCAGTCCTGATTCAATGTCCCGCAAACTGCCCCAGTGGACGATGCTATGACCAATACTCCAAACCTTTAACCCAAGGAACCTAATAATAAAGAAAGTAAACAAAAAGGGGGGTCAAACACAAAAAACTAACAACGTTCCCTGATGTGTCCTCTATAAGCTTCTGATTTCCACCTCTCCAAATTCTTTATTCTGTGCACAGACAGTCCCCAATGAACAGCTGTTGTGGCTGCCCCTATTCTAAATGAATGGGCAACAAACTCTGTTGCAGGTAACCCACAGGCTGCAATGGCCTTCCACAAAACACGTGTAAATTGCTGCCTAGTTAATGCGGAACCATCTTGATGAATGAGGAGCGGACCAACACCAGGGGATCTCAATTTCAAAAACCTCCTAACATCCCTCACTGGGCAGGGAGCAGCCTGAAGAGTCACTGGCAGCCTTAACAAGGCACCCTGCCCTAACTTTGTTTTTGACCTAGAAATATTAAGCTGCAGGTCAGTGTCCAACACCGATATGTCACTCAGTAGCAGACCCCTAGTATGCCCTCCCACGGCCACTTCACAAACAACTTTGCCCACCCTCAAAGCACCGAAGAATGCTATGGAGTATGCAGCTGCAAACAAGCGAGCCTCATACTTTGACCAACATATCAACTTCAATTTGGCATGAATCCTGCACAGGATATCATAAGTAGCCTTCTGCCGCACTTCCTAGTAGGTTGCATTCTGTGCCAACCTTCCAAAGCTTTACGCACAAGAAAGTCTGCACAGGGGTCTAAAGCAAATAAGACTTTACTAAAAAATGAAATAGCAGCTGCATGGATTTTAATCATCTTTGGCGTACGTCCCAGCTGATATAGATTTGTTAAATACTGTAAGACATGGTCAATGGAGGAGGAGCGTTCACATCCTATAGCCAATGACTTAAAGCGAAAGGTTGTAATATCTGTCCAAGCCTTTCTATAGGATCTAAAAGGGGAAGAGGAAACAGAAGAGAATACTCCCTTAACCACTAAACTTTTCCAAAATTCCAGAGGTGATCCGAAAAAAATTCTGGCAACAGCTGTGCCTCTGGAGCCAACTCTCTGAAACGGTCTACCTGAAAACGAGACAATGCATCAGCAATGTCATTAGTAATACCAGGAATGAACTTTGCTGAAAAGGTAATGTTAAACTTCAAACATTGGAGGACAAAGGATCGAAGGATTCCAGAGACTGGGGAGGAACGAGAAGACTGATGGGCCAGGATGTTCACGACAGCCTGGTTATCTGTCCAAAAACAAACGCTGCGGTCTCTAAACTCCTCCATCAAAATATGCATGGCCACTACGATTGGGAAAAACTCAAGAAAGGTGAGGTCCCTCGTGATGTACCTGCCAAGCCACTCCTTCGGCCATGGCTGTGCACACCAATGACCCCTGAAATACAGCCCAAAGCCCAGGGATCCAGCCACATCGGAATGCACCTGAAAGTCTGCATGCAGATTTAGTGTGTTCTGCCAAAGAGAAACACCATTAAATTTGTCCAAAAACAACCACCAAATTTCCAGATCCGACCTCACCCCTTTAGAAAGATGCACACGAGCATGAAAAAATTTTAAACCTGAGGAAAGCCTAGCCAGTCAACCACAGAAAGGACGTCCTGGAGAGACCACCCGGAAAGCAAAGTTTAAGTATCCCAGCAAGGGATACTTTGCCTCAAATTTGAATTTGCCTCAAAGTTACTTTTTTGAAAGGAATTAACTGACTAATTTAAAAGCATACAATTTTTCTTGGGGCAACCTAGATGTTAGAGCCACTGTATCTAGTTCTATACCCAAATATGTTAACTTTGTAGCTGGGCCCTCAGTTTTTTCGGCCGCGAGCGGAACCCCCAGCTCCTCTGTAAGGGCCACCAAGGCTTCCAAAAGTTTAAAACAGGAAAGGTCATTTGCAGGTCCAGCCATTAAAAAATCATCCAAATAATGAGTGCCCCTGTCAGGCCTGTCCTAAAACGCAAGGCCCAATCGATAAAGAAACTAAAAGCCTCAAAAGTGGCACAAGCAACTGAACACCCCATAGGCATAGCCTTATCAACATAAAATTTTCCCCCAAATTGAAAGCCCAACCACCGAAAATCCATAGGATTAATGGGAAATAATCTAAAGGCTGACTCCACATCACATTTTGCTAAAAGGGCACCAGGACCAAATTTACGAACGAGCCTGACCGCTTGGTCAAAAGACGCATATTTGACAGAGCAAAGCTCTCCAGGAATAGCATCATTGACCGAACTACCCCTGGGATAAGATAGATTATGAATTAAACAAAACTCCCCTGGAGCCTTCCTAGGAACTACCCCTATTGGTGACAAATGCAAATTTTTAATAGGCGGGACGTCAAATGGCATCGCCATGCACCCCAAAGCTATTTCCCTCGCAGTCTTCTTTCTAGCTACTTCAGATCTTTCCCTAATGGATTTTTGAACAGGAAGATTTTGCGAAGAAGGAGAAAATGCAACAGAAACCAAAGGAAAACTCTTCCCACAAAAATCTAGCCACCTTAACATTAGGATAGAATTGTCGCACTGCCAAATAAATACCCCCAACCTTGCCACACTGCCGATTGGCTAAAGGCCAGTGGAAAGTCCCAAAGGCTTACAATATTATCCTATAACGTAAGCTAAGAAGCCTTAGGTCAGATGTGGGGGATCTCAGGCCTAGGGTCTTAATGCCTTCAGCCCTCACTTTTTGGCATTTGGCATTCTTCCTAGGCTCATAGCTGTCAACCTTCAGATTTAAAAATAAGGGACCAGCAGCCTCGAAAATAAGGGATCAACAGCCAAAATAAGGGATTTTCCGAACACAGGTATGTTCAACCTCTGAGCCCCTCCGAGCCAAAGGCAGAAAACCCAGCCAGCAGCCAGACAAAGCCTCAAGCGGTGGTTCTCACAGAGCAGCAACCCAGCAAAGGGGATGCAGCAAGAAAAAACACCGTCACCTCTCCGCTGGGAAGCACTGAGCAAAGGCGAGTCCCCAGGCAATGCGGCCGATTTGATTGGCACAAGGCATGCAAGCTCCACCCCCCAGTCGTTCTTAGACTCCTTATTGGGTGAGCAACGCAGCCAAGCAACACAATTGGAGCCTCCCCCCTCCCTGGCCGGCAGGGAGGGAGGGAGAGGAGCTGCTTCCTTTGAAACCCGGGAAATTTAAGGGACATCATCAATAAGGGACAGCAGCGGGACACAGCGCTGGGATAAAGAACTTTCCCGCCAAATAAGGGACAGTTGACAGCTATGCCTAGGCTGTTTGTGATTTACACTAGCTTTTGGCGGTGGTGTTCTTTTATATGTTGGGGGTTTTTGTGAAAGCGGTCAATCCTGGGTGAAATGGGAAAAGATATAGAATGGCATTTTGTTGAGGCTGTTGTTTTGTGGACCCTGTGCAAAACTACAGGCAGCAACAGCACTGAGTCCATGAACTGCCACATGGAAGCACATTTATACACATCTACCCAAGAGTAAGGGACGCGGGTGGCGCTGTGGGTTAAACCACAGAGCCTAGGACTTGCTGATCAGAAGGTCGGCGGTTCAAATCCCCGCAGTGGGTTGAGTTCCCGTTGCTCAGTCCCTGTTCCTGCCAACCTAGCAGTTCGAAAGCACATCAAAGTGCAAGTAGATAAATAGGTACCCGTCCGGCGGAAAGGTAAACGGCACTTCTGTGTGCTGCTCTGGTTCGCCAGAAGCGGCTTAGTCATGCTGGTCACATGACCCAGAAGCTGTCTGCGGACAAATGCCGGCTCCCTCGGCCTATAGAGCGAGATGAGCGTGCAACCCCAGAGTCGGTCACGACTGCACCTAATGGTCAGGGGTCCCTTTACCCTTTACCTTTACCCAAGAGTAAATTATATTGAGGGACGCAGGTGGCGCTGTGGGTTAAAGCCTCAGCGCCTAGGACTTGCCGATCGAAAGGTCGGCGGTTCGAATCCCTGCGACGGGGTGCGCTCCCGCTGCTCGGTCCCAGCGCCTGCCAACCTAGCAGTTCGAAAGCACCTCCGGGTGCAAGTAGATAAATAGGGACCGCTTACCAGCGGGAAGGTAAATGGCGTTTCCGTGTGCGGCTCTGGCTCGCCAGAGCAGCGATGTCACGCTGGCCACGTGACCCGGAAGTGTCTCCGGACAGCGCTGGCCCCTGGCCTCTTGAGTGAGATGGGCGCACAACCCCAGAGTCTGTCAAGACTGGCCCGTACGGGCAGGGGTACCTTTATCTTTACCTTAAATTATATTGAATTCAACTGGGCTAGGCATTCTGTACTTGTCTTTAAAGCAACACCATCACCCCGAGAGCAACAACCTTGCCCTCCTAAAGAGCAACTTTAGACCTTGCCTCCCATTAAAGCTGCTTCAGCTTGAAAAAAAAAAATGTTTTGTTTCCAATGATGGGAGGATCTCATCTTGGCTCAAATTGAATTGTCTTGGTTGAAGCTGAGTGATTTCTTTAAAAATCAGGAAATAGCTTGGCTTATATCATAGTCAAGCTACATTGATTTCCAGGCTTACATCCCACCCATCCAGGCCCAGGCTCTTGCTGTATTTCAGATAAGTATTATAAAACCCTAAGACTAAGTCTCAGATTTTTTAAAAATAAAAGTTTTGGTAACCTTCATTACTTATATCTCCTTTTATGTTGGCACTCAGATTGCCAAACTCTCCTGAGGATGAGGCAGAAATTCAATTCAGTTTGCATTTACAACTGAGCTTCACACTTTCTGGAACAATACATAAACCAAATGAAAGCCATCCTTCAAAATTCATACCTTCCCCAAATTTGAAAAGCAGTTCTCCAGCCATATAGTGTGTGCAAAAATGCATACAGTAAATCAGGCCAAGATGTGGATAAAAATGAATATATTAGTGAAAATAACATGCTGTATGTAGAAGATAATTTGTTTGCAAAAAAGTGTATCTTAGGTAAAATCGCATAGTAAATTTTTGTATGTATGAAGAAATGTGCACTGAAATGCTGATGAGTGTTCTTGAGGATTTTAAAAAAACTGCAAATTGATTTTGAAATGTGTAGAACTAAACGTAAGACTGGAAAATTGACAAACTGGAAAAAACCTGAAATCAACATCCATCTGTTTCTATTCATCCTACACTCAAGAAGGGCAGCCTGTTCAGTAACAAGTAGCCACTAGCTCTCATTAGTAATTAAACCAGCTAGCAAACTATACATAAATAGATAAAGTAATTTAGCCTTTCCAAGGTAACTGCTTGTAACCATATATATAAAAATTAGCCTTGTTTTTGTTGTCTCTGCTTTTAATTTCAGACTTGTTTGCTTCCTTGCTATTGTCACATATAAAAAAATATTCTTCTGTATTTGTACATATAGGCTGAAAAACAAGTTTCTTGGAGGGGTAAAAAGCACTGATCAAGGACTTGCCATTATTGACAAAAGCATTTTTCCAGGGTATTAGCATGCTTAGTCTTTTTTCTAAGATGATGTGTTTGGGGCCTGCCTCAGATAAAGAACACTGAATCTAATGGAAGCTTCCCCTTAAGCTGTGGAGATTCATAGGTGACTTCTGAACTTCTCTGCCTGTGATATGTGCCACCAGAAGAGAATCTCAATAAATCAAAAGCAGCACAAAGAGAATGGGCAAACACAGGGAACATAGAGTAGATGAGCACCACGGCTCACAAGAATCACAAGCAGTATATATTATCTTGAAACTCTTGTTTTAGGGCTTCATTTTGAATTATTTGGGAAGGCAGCACCAAATTCATTGCATGGTTCTTGAAACAGTGTCATTGAGACCATCTGGATAGAGATGTGGAAATGTTTTCAGGTTGTTTCTGTAACTTTTTTAAAAAAAAAAACTTTATTGTGAATAATGTATCTTTGTGTTTATGGATTTCATAACTGAGAGAATGAAAATGAAGAAAATGTCCCCCAAAGTCTTGTGTTTCTCAGATTTAATCACCATCTACTGAGTTTCTTAACTGAGAGATGGGTGTGAGATCTGCCACGGCCTAAAAATGGCCTAGAGTGTTTCCTAGATGCAAAATGTACAGTGGTACCTCGCAAGACGAATGCCTCGTAAGACGAAAAACTCGCAAGACAAAAGAGTTTTTCGTTTTTTGAGTTGCTTCACAAGACGAATTTCCCTATGGGCTTGCTTCGCAAGACGAAAACATCTTGCGAGTTTGTTTCCTTTTTCTTAAAGCCGTTAATACCCAAGGAATCCGTGCTTTGCAAGACGAAAAAACTCGCAGAATGAAAAAACTTGCAGAACGAATTAATTTTGTCTTGCGAGGTACCACTGTATTGTACAGTGGTACCTCAGGTTACAAACGCTTCAACATACGTTTCTTCGGGTTACAAACATTTTTAACCCAGAAGTAAGTTGTGAGAGCTCCCCGAGGCCTCTGCCGGTGCCAGGAGACAAGGCCCAAAATCTGAGGAGGCCAAGGCCTCCCCTGATGCTGGCAGACAAAGCCCAACTTCCGAGGATCCCGGCAGCCAAACCCGACATCCACAGGGCCTGCAGAGGCCGGAGGGCTAAACCCCAACATTTGCAAGCCTGCAAAGGCTCTGTGACTGGGCTCCAGCCGCAGAAGGCCTCTGCAACAACCCCAAGACATCCACAGGATCCCAGCCCCAAAGTTAGGTAAGGATCACTTACCTAGCGAAGACAAAGAGCAATGAAGCTGTTAAGAAACAACAGGAGCCTCTGCCAAAAAGCCCTTTGCCCCACCCCTAGCTGTAGCAAGATGGGTGGCACCTAGCCAGGTAAGCCCACCTACCCTGTGGTGGGGGGGGAGTGGAAAATTTTGGGATTCTGCAAGGGATTTTGGGATTTGTTTATCCTGTGCCTGTGCCCTGTGCCTTTGTCTCTGTTTTGTGCCTTCGTTTGGGGGACTTCTGGGGGACTCTGCCTTCTGCCATTGTTTTGGGGATCTGTGGAACTCAGTTCAGCTTCCTGGGACTGCTGACATGAAGCAAAGCAGCAAAGGCAAGAGAACTGTGATAAGTGTTGAGGTAAAGAAGGAAATGATTTCTAAACATGAAAATGGGGTCCATATAAGTGATCTGGTAACACAGTTTGGGATGCCCAAATCTACAATTGGTACCATCTTAAGGATGCTATTAAGGGGGCCAGCATTGCAAAGGGTGTTAAAACACTCAAGCAGCGAACATAGACAATGGAAGAAATGAAAAAAATGCTTTTAATATGGATAACTGGAAAACAGGAGGCTGGTGACAGCATTTCTGAAAGCATAATTTGTGAAAAAGCTTTACAGTTGCATGCTAACCTCATCGCAAACGCCCCTGGACCAAGTGCTGAGATTGAGAGTTTCAAGGCAAGCCATGGGTGGTTTGACAAATTTAAGAAGAGAACTGGCATCCACAGTGTTGTGAGACATGGTGAAGCTGCCAGTGCCAGCAAATTAGAGGCAAACCAATTTGTTTTGGAATTTAAAGATTATGTTGAGTCGCAGGGCTTTGTTCACCAGCAAGTTTTCAACTGTGATGAGACAGGCCTCTTTTGGAAAAAAATGCCAAAAAGGACCTATATCACAAAAGAGGAGAAAGCATTGCCAGGACACAAGCCCATGAAAGACAGGCTAGCCCTTTTATTTTGTGCAAATGCAAGTGGAGATTTTAAGTTGAAGCCTTTGCTAGTCTACCATTCTGAGAACCCCAGGATATTTAAGAAGAACAATGTCATAAAAAGCAAATTGCATGTGATGTGGAGGGCAAACAGCAAAGCTTGGGTAACCAGGCAATTTTTCATTGACTGGGTTCATGAAGTGTTTGGGCCAAGTGTGAAAAAAGACCTCCAGGACAAAAAATTTCCAATGCAGTGCCTGCTTCTTGTGCATAATGCTCCAGGTCACCCTCCAGGCTTGAAGGATGAGCTGTTGGAAGAGTTTGCGTTCATCAGTGTAAAGTTTTTGCCCCCCAACACAACTTCTCTCATCCAGCCCATGGACCAGCAGGTCATATCTAATTTTAAGAAGCTTTACACCAAAGCACTGTTCCAAAGGTGCTTTGAGGTGACCTCAGACACAGAGATAACGCTAAGAGAGTTCTGGAAGAATCATTTTAATATCCTCCATTGCTTGCATATGATAGACAAAGCATGGAGGAATGTGACTCAGAGAACACTGAAGGCAGCATGGAAGAAATTGTGGCCAGAAACTGTCCCAGAACAAGTAACAGAGGCTGTTGAAGAGGATGCTCCTATTGTTGAGGAAATTGTGTCTCTGGGAAATTCCATGGGTTTGGAAGTGAGTTGTGCTGATGTGGAGGAGTTAGTGGAGGAGCACAGGACTGAGCTCACCACAGAAGAACTTCAAAACATTCTGATGGAGCAGCAAATGGTGGCAACTGAGGAAATATCTCTGGAGGAGGAGGAGAGCAGAGAAACTGCACCTACAGCGCCTGGAATGGGACACTAAGGATGAGTTAACAAAAGAAGTCATGATAAAGTGGGTGGTCAACTTCGGTTACAATATTGAATACGATAAATGGGTAAGGTTATGGAACGAAAGTATGAAGTTTACAGCGTGCTCCACCTTAAGAGAAAATTTACTAAAAATGATGTGCCGGTGGTATATCACCCCGGTTAAATTGGCAAAAATGTATAAATTGAGTAACAAAGCCTGTTGGAAATGTAAACTAAAGGATGGAGATCGCTACCACATGTGGTGGGCGTGTGATAAGATGAAAAGGTTTTGGGATCTAATATACAATGAACTGAAGAAACTTTTAAAGTATACATTTCCTTAAAAAAAGGAGGCTTTTCTATTAGGGATAATAGGGGAGGAGATGAAAAAGGAGGATCATAAACTATTTCAATATGCTACGGCTGCAGCTAGGATCCTTGTGGCTCAAAAGTGGAAATTACAGGAGACCCCAACGGTGTTGGAGTGGCAGACCAAACTCTTTGAATATACAGAATTAGCTAAAATGACATAAAATTCAAGACCAAAAAGGGACAAAGTTTGAAGAGTGGGGTAAATTTGTTGCATATATAAGAATTAACTGTAGAAGTCTAAAAACTGTAGCAGGGTTAACATAAATCCTGTGATGTGTATAGAAGGCAAGAGAAGGTATAAACTAAGAAAACTGAAGCAGGGAAGGAAGGAAGTCCGGGCGTGAACTTACAGAGTGTAAATAAGATGACATAAAATGATGATTGTAAAAGATTAAGTTTTATTTATGTTTGTGAAAAAACTAATAAAAATATTTTTTGGGGGGAGGGGAAGAAACTGCACCTACAGCAACAATCAAAGAACTGCTTGCAAAATGGGCTAAAGTGCAAGCTATTGCTGAAAAATATCACCCTGATAAAGCTGCTCTAAGTTATGCTGCTAACACCCACAATGATCTCTCACTTTAGACAAATCTTAAAACAATGACAAAAGCAAATCTCAATCAAAAAACATTTGGTAAGGAAAAGATCCAGTGAGTCTGAACCAGGTGGCAGTGGTGTAAAAAAGGCAAGGGAAGGAATGGCAGGAGAGAAATCACTGATTGTTATTGTGGAAGAGGACCCTGAGCCCCCATCCAAACAGTGACTATCATCAGCACAGGTAAGGGGGAAAAAATCACATTTTCATTTTGTACTGTTTTATTGATTTCATTTTATGGATCAATGGCTTTGTTAGATAGTAAAAATTCATGTAAAATTGTTGTTTTAGGGGTCGCTTTTCATCGTCTGGTTCCTGTTGAGTGTTTCGCTGCTAATCAGAGGCTTCCTGTTGAGTCTGCCAGCTGTTGAGTCCTGAGCACCCACGCAACACAGAAGTTATATTTGGAGGTTTTGTTTTTGCTATTTTTTTGCATTTTGGTTTTATGTGGCTTTTTTTGGTTTTTTGACTGTGACCTGTTCTTCATTTTCTGGGACTGACTTGTGACTTTGCTTTTGTGACTGTGGCTTGTGACTTGTTTTTGTGACTGTGTGGAACCCAGTTCAGCTACTGGTTGATTGTGTGGCTGCAGAGATGGATAAAAGCCCCCCCCCACCATCCAAACTGACTATCATCAGTGCACGAAAGAAAAAAAATGTTATTTTTTTATCTAAAATACTGTCTTATTTATTTTATAGTACAGTACGTTGATTATTGCCTTCATTTTATGGTTCAATGGTCTCCTTAGACAGTAAAATTCACGTTAAATTGATGTTTCAGGGGGCGTTTTTCATCGTCTGGAACGGATCAATCCACTTTCCATTACTTTCAATGGGAAAGTCTGCTTCAGGTTAAATACGCTTCAGGTTAAGTATGGACTTCCGGAACCAATTAAGTACTTAACCTGAGGTACCACTGTAGTGACTCAGCATCCTGAAGTGACTCAGCAGTCCTTTCTTATTAGTAATCATTGTTGACCAGAAGGTTCCAGGCTATCTGAGCCCTCCTTATATAGCTGCATGCAGGTGTGAGAGTCAGTCAGTCTGTCTCCCAGTCTTTCTGTCATTTCTCAAGCTATGCAGTCCTACCACTTACTCCTCAGAGCAATACGGCCGAGATGATGCTATGAAATCAGCAGGACTTAACAAGAGACCCTTAACGGGAGATCTGCTGCAGTGAAGGCTGAAGGAACTGCTCCCTGCTGCAAGGCCTTCTCCAGCTGGCCTTGGAGCAAGACCCAGACTCACTGGAAAAAAACTCTTTGGTTGGAGCAGAGTGTAGGCTCTGTTACTGGGGTACTGGCCCCTCTTGAGTGTGAGGTTGGTGCCATGTGCAGACTGCTGTTGAAATGTGCACGTGCAACACCAACAGTATGAATTATTTCCCAGATCCTCTATGGAGTAGCAATATGGGGCATGGATCCAAATGCTAACAAAGCCTTAGAACAAATTCCTCAGGAAAGTGTTCTCGCTCCCTAGTGGGACCCCAGCTGCTCTTCTCTGCTTGGAAGCGGACGTGAGAACAAGACGGGCTAGAACTGACTATGTCTAAACTATGTGAAAAGACTTCAGTCTCTCTCGGAGGAGAGATTCCCTTCTATATGTCCCACACAGAATGGGAACAGACCAAATGTTGGAAGGATGGCACCCAACGCCTCTTCACCCAGTATCAATTACAAGATCTTCAGGTGGTCATGAAGATGGATAAGAGGCACTTAAGAGATTGTCTCTTCCAGTCCGATGCATAAAGGGATTTAACCATGATTGTCTCTACCAAAAGTTCACCATGATTCCCACTTATCAAAATGGACACAGCCAAGCTAGTTATCTAACAAAGCTCCCACTTGCCGTACTAAGAATCGCTTTTACAGAATTACAATCGATGACCTTGGTGGCAGTGGATGGTTGGTACAGCAAAGTACAGTACAAGGAGAGACTCTGTCTGTGTGGGCAAACATGTGTAGAGGACCTATACCACTATTTATTGCAATGCCCGCTATATATAGAACCAAGAGACCGATTTATAAAACCCCATACGAATGGAACACACTTGAACAGGGCAGAAAGGGTGAAATGGCTGCTGAGTGATACTGATGACTTTGTAACTTAGAAAGTAGCACTATATGCGTTGGCAGCTAAGAAGATCAGGAGAAAAGAACAAGATAAAATAATGGTCAATTGCAAAGGTGATTCGGACATTTAAGCTGGCACATTCTATCTGAGAACCCCCTGCTATTCTATCGTATGCAACAAATAATTTCTAGGAGACATGACTGTAGTTTATTGTATTTGCAGTGCCTGGTGTTTTTATGGTTACTGTTGTTTTTGTTTCCTTTTTGAATAATGCCATGGCCTTTGGCTAGTGCAATAAAATTTATGATTATGATGATGATGAGTTACTGGCTTAGCCTCATGGTCTTGTCTTGTCTTGTTTTGCCCTTGCCCCTGCAAAATGGTGCTGTGGTTTTCTGGGAGTCAATTTTCATACCACCCTGCCTAGGCCAGAATGACACATCCCGGAGTGCCTTTGTCACTGTGATTAGACAGGTTTGAAGTATACTTTAAAACCATTCTCTCTATAGATGTCTTGAGTGGCAAAGGGGGTTTAAAACCCATTGGGCAGTGGGGAGCTACTCACACATTTTGGACTGGGAGTGAACAACCACCAGATCATTTCTGAATAAGAAGGGCCTGGGTGGGATGTTTGTTTCTCATGGATCTGTGCCTTCTGCACTTTGAGGAGGGGCCCGTGTGTGTCTGCATTCCCATCCCCTTGCTTAAAAATAAAATATCAACAATATTCATAAATGTCAGCTGTTTTGGCCTAGTAAACCAGTAGCAACCTCAAATTGGGAGATTGTAATAGGGCTGTGAGGAGGTAAACTCTGAAACCTACTTGGCCTAACCACTGTAACAGGAATGTACACTGTGAAGCTCTTCCTCATACGTTATTGGGCTCTAGTTTCCACCTGCCTCAATCAGCATGGCTGATATCCAGGATTGATGTTATTTGTAGTCCCACCTGGAGGACCACACGTTCAGCCCTGCTCCAGAATGCTGAAGAGATTCACATCACATCTGTTGTTATCATTGTTAATGGCTGCTAAACCTGGTGGCTGCATAAAGCACAAGAAGGAGGTATCAGTGGGATTTGCACAACTAAGATTTGCCAAAGTGGGGGGGGGGGGATCCCAAAGGGAAGCAGCCCAATAGGCATGGCATCCAGGTGCATTCCAGGTGGCTTTGGACAAAGGGTATCACACACTGAAATGTATTACTTATACTACAGCTAAATGAGCTCTCCCAAGCTTACCTTTGATTAACTCAGAAATTTACAGACTAATTTTTCCTCCTTTTTGAGCCAATCCAGAGGCTCTGAAAAATGTCCCTACCTGTCACCATTACCAGTTCTCTACCCACAGAGGTCCTCAGACTTCAGAGCACACACACCTATGATAGCTTTGTCTCCAAGTAGGGGTAGGAGAGTGAAGGAGGTGAAGGAGGAGCAAAGAAAGGAAAGGCAAATGGTTTCCCCCCCCCCACCTTTGCTCTCTCTCTGCCCCTTTCCTCATCACCATGACAGCATGCTGCATCACAGAGGACCATGAAAGATGTAGTTCTTCCAAGGGCTGTTGAAATACATCACTGTTTGCATCTGGGCCTGACTTGAGCAAACTTGCCAAACTCCCAACTTAATACTCTTGTCGTTCATTAGAAGACCTGAGATCTTTGTTAGAGCTGCCACTGAAATCTCACCTAAAAGCAACATTTGGAATGAATTGGTGGGACCTTCCTCAGGCTAAACATCTGAATTTCAAAGCATGTCAAAGGCATTTTCATATTTCTCAAGAGAGTGGAATGGGTCTGCACAAAGCTAGTTTGCCATTGGATTTTGCCAAAAGAGAAATCCCGCTTTGATTGAAGCCACATAAGTGGAAATGTTGCCTGTTCTGCTGCAAGGTGATGAAACTGGGCCATGTGTTGAGCTGCTGACATGCTATAAACTCCCAGACCACCAAACATCTGGCAGGCAAAACAAAGCCTTTGATTATCTCTGTAGCAGCAACTCAAGTCATTGCCTGACTCTTTCTCAAAATATTATTGAATTCTCTGTCACAAATTTCCTAGGTTGGATCTGGAATTAGGGTAAGGTGAAATCAGTTAACTGCCTGTAATACTGGTCTCAGGGTGCATGTGACAAGGGGTGTGATGGAAATCCCTATCAATTTTTGTTCCCTCAATTTCTCATTTTCCCAATCTTAAATTCAGTTCTATGGCAATTTCTTTTTTTAAACCTCATGATAATTCATCAAAAGTAAAGTATTTATTAGCAGGTGGCGCTGTGGTCTAAACCAGTGAGCCTAGGGTTTGCCAATCGGAAGGTCGGCAGTTCGAATCCCTGCAACGGGGTGAGCTTCCGTTGCTCAGTCCCTGCTCCTGCCAACCTAGCAGTTCGAAAGCTCGTCAAAGTGCAAGTAGATAAATAGGTACCGCTCCAGCTGGAAGGTAAACGGCATTTCCGTGCGCTGCTCTGGTTCGCCAGAAGCGGCTTAGTCATGCTGACCACATGACCCAGAAGCTGTCTGCGGACAAATGCAGGCTCCCTCGGACTATGGAGCGAGATAAGCACACAACCCCAGCCTCCCCAAGCCTCCCCCGATCAGTCAAAACAAAGGGGGCAGGGGGCAGGAGATCTGTACTGCCAGACACCCCCGGTTCCCCTTCGGCTGTGGTGGCAGCAGTCAGCAGCCTGGAGTCTGCCTAGTAGCACAGCTGGCTCTGTCTGGCTTCAGGAGCTGCTCGCTGCCATGGCACCTGCCATTTTTCCTCTGCGGAAGTCCCCATATGATGTGTTGTGCACAAGACTTCTGTGTATGGGGACTTCTGGAGAGGAAAAATGGCAGGTGCCATGGCAGCGTGCAGCTCCTGAAGCCAGCCAGAGCCACCTCTGCTACCAGGCTGGCTCCAGGCTGCTGCCACTGCCGCTGTCACGTTTCCTGGGGACAGATTTGCAAATCTGGGGACATTCCGGGGACGGAATTTGTCCGGGGACAGATTTGCAAATCCGGTGACTGTGCCAAGGAACTGAGGACATCTGGTAACCCTACACTAGACTTGTTCCTCACAGGGATTTGCCATTTGGCCTTGGGCCAGCCTTAGAAATATCTCAGGAGTTTCAAGTAGAGACTTTGGAGTTTTTGGTAAGGCCGGCATAACTTCCCAGAGAATTTCTGTACAGCCATCCCTTTAACATCCCAAGGTGACTATACTCTTTCTCTGAGGATTGCTGTCAGTGTAAGATTGCAACTTTAGAGATTGTATCACAATCTAGATTACAATTTAGAACTGTCTGAGAGCTATTACAAACAGTGCTTATACCAGAAGGAACTTCCCTTAAGGCATCATTTCTTTCCTCCACCCACTTTGATTCTCTTTGCTATGAGATGAAGGTGAGACCCAACATATGCTCTGCATATCATGTGCTTGCTCGCGTACCCAAGCATACTGTCACTCCTCGTTACACTAGAAGTCTCCTGAGCACAAAAGGAAGTGGAGTTTCAGCGGATTGGAAATGCATGCTTCACTGAGTGCACTGGCAAGTTAGTGACCATCTGCAACAGACGCCAAGGGTGATGGGTTGTTGCTGGGTTGCTGTTGTTGTTTTGTTTGTTTGTTGTTTCTTCTTCTTGCTTAACATTAAATTTTGAAGACATGTAAAAAAAAAGTATTTCTACGCAGCTGAATACAAAGCACATCAAACACATCTGGCATCAAAACTCTTCTGGAATTGATGGGAATCTGGATTAATTTAGACAGGATTTTATTTGTGATAAGTTATTAAGCATCTTTTAAATAGCATCCATGGCTAAGAAAGCTGTATGTGAAGCAGAGAAGTCAGGAGTCCAGATTTCTCCTCTGCCATAAGAAAACATGATAGCCTTAGGCAAGTCACATTAGGCCCAGTCTTGCAAGCTTGGGGAGGGAGGTGAGAGAATGCTATGATCTGAGGCCCAGATTAGGACCATGGAAAAACTGCTCCTGGAAGTTGTGGTGAGATCCACAGAAGAAGACCTTTGTCAGAAACGCCCAGCATCTGAAGAAGAACAACCTGTTTATAAAAGACTACGAATGGATTCGCCAGTTTATCCAGTTGAGTCAGAGGCCTCTCTACCACCAGAAAAGACCTGGGCCACAGTGCCCCCTCCAGCCTGCTCCACAGCTCCGCCTTTGTCCACATACCAGTGCAAGAAACCCTCACGCAGGGCTGCTTATCATCCCTTTGATTTCACCTCAGACGAGCTGGACCCTGCCTATGAGTGGCCAAGGGAATCTTCTTCTGCAAAGAAAATTGGTGTGGATGTGATCCCTCTCCTCCAAAGCACTCTGGGCCAGTTTTCTTTAGGTTTGCGTCTGGATAAGCTGGAGGCCCTGGTGTGGAAGGAGCACAAGATCAAGCTGTGGAAACTCTGCTTGGAGCGAGGTTACAGTGACAGCCTGAGGTTCTTGGAGGTGTTACCTGGGTTCAGGCTCAAACCCTCAGGCAAAGGGACTTTCCATGCCTGGAGCTCTTGGACCTAGTGGAGAAATGGTGTGGTGAAGCGGACAGAGGATCGGAGAGAGAGAGACCTGGCTTCAAATCCCCAATCAGCTATGAGGCCCCTCTCACATGGCTACAGTGCTCTGTTTTTAATGTTTGATGCTTTATTATGTTTTATATATTCTGTAAGCCACCCAGAGTGGTTGGGGAAACCTTGCCAGATGGGTGGGGTATAAATAATAAAATTGTTGTTGTTGCATCAGCAATCATTCCTTGTAAGAGCAAACTCAAGTGATTCAGTGTGATGGCCTGGGATTCGGACTCGGATGCTGAACCTGAGGGATCCCAGCCTGCACAGGATTCCCCGCCTCCAGAACCAGCTGAGCTGGGGCTGGGGCCTGAGCTTGAAGGGTCCTCACCTGTGCTGGATCCTCAGGTGCAGGCATCAGCTGAGTTTGCTCTGGCTCCTGAGGGGATGGAGGACCCATTGCCTGCAAACCTAAAAACAGTATACAGGTAAAAAGGCAAGGCTTACAAATCCCACCCCCACGAAAAGAGGCCCCAATGCCACCTTTCAAATTAAGGGCTAAAAGCCTGGGTAAAGATGAAATATTTGTATTGCACCTAAAAATAAAGACAGCAATTGCAATACCACTCTGGAAACACCGATAGGGGACCACCTCTGAAAAGTGCCACCCTCCTGGAAGAGGCACATGGAGGAGGCATATGAAGAAAGGCCTCAGAGGATTATTACAGGAACCAGGTGACATCTTGTGAAAAGAAACAGTCCTTGAGGTACTGGGGTTCTAAGCCTTATAAGGCTTCCATTTCTTTTTTTTACTTTTGCCACTTGGTTCATCCACTATCAGCATGTAGCCCCAGAATGTTGCCATAGGGGAATGCAGCTGTCAGACTGAACAGAATTCCCCCGTCCTTATTTTAACAGCTTCCAGTGAGTATCCTGGATGGGAGATATATGCCATGAGGTTAACCACTTCTCAGCACTATATGGAAATATTTTAAGAGTAAAGGAAGGGTCAGCTTTCTACTTTCCTGTGCCTTAGAACAGGGGTAAGAAGAAGTTACATCTGGATCTATTGGATAGTTTGCAGTTGATTGGCAAGGATGTTTAACAATAGCAGCAGCTGTGGGTGGAGGAGAAATTCAATTCAGTATGCATTGAAAGCCAGATCTATCAATTTCACACTTTCCTAAATGGTATGCTAACAGAAAGACAGCTATTCTTTGAAATTCACACTTATCTGAAAACTGCAATGCATTTCTCCAACCAAACAATGTTTACAAAAATGCATGTATTAAGGGAAGGCATGCATAACCATGGATATATTAATGAAAATAACATACAAAGATGCACTATACTAGGGGAAATGGCTTGCAAAACCGTTTTATGTATTAGTCAAAACAGCATATAAAATTATATTAGGAAAAAATCACAGTAAAATGCTGCTGAATTTTCATAAAGTTTTTTTTATCACAAATGTTTGCAAAATATGGAGTACTGAACTTAAAACTGATAAAATGAGAATGTAAGAGAACTGAAATTGGCAGATCCTTCCAACCCTAGCAGCAACAAAATTATTCCACTTCTTCTGTTTCCTTATACTATTGCAAAAATGAAGAATGTTTAGGTTGACCTGGAATTATTTTTTCGTGTGTGTGTGTGTGTGCGTGTGTGTCCTGCCTTTTCCCCTGAAGGGACTCAAAGAAAAAAAAACCCAACAACTGATGAAAGCATAGAAAGAGCAATCATTTTAAAACAATTAAACATTCATAGAATTAAACTATATACATATGTTAAACCTATTTAAACCATGCCAATCATTACAATAAAAACAGCATGCCCCCCTGCCCCCCCCCAATGTTTCTTTCTTTCTTTGAAACCATCTGGTAGTTCAGGCTGAGAGAGAACATCTGACCTTGTTGAGTCAATGAGCTTCATTGGATCTTCCCATTCTCAGGTCAACATTCAGTTCTGGTACACAAAAGAAATTCCTGGGCTCAGAATTTTCTCTCTCTCTCTATGCCTTTTGCACCTAGCTATGTTTGGTAGATCTCTAGATTCTAGTAAGAAAGCAAAGTCAATCCCACAAGCAGAAGTCTGTCACTCCATCTTAGAATCCTCTGCCATCCCTCACTATACAGCTATAAAAATCTAGTGTTTGAAGCTAGAAACCCTTTAGCAGTCTATAGCATAGCAGGAGAAGGCCACAGGTGAATTGGAAAAGGTGCCCTTTCCTTCTTGTTTCTGAAACTTACTGTATCTGCACAAGGCCTGAGCAGGACAACAAGAATGAAATTGCTTGCAGTGGAAAACAGGATTAGACAGGCCATAGCTATCTTTAGAGACCTAATAATGGTGTATAAAATTATGCATGGTCTGCAGAAATATAGCTGGGGGTGGGGGGAATCTCCCTCTATGAACGTTAGATCTTGTGCAGTTGACTAATGGGAGATTTACATCCAGTGCAGTTGACTAATGGGAGATTTACAAAAGAAAGTACTTCTTCACACAGTGTATACCGGTAATTAAACTGTGCAGTTTGCTCCACCAAGTAGTTGTGATAGCCACTAACGTGGATGGCTTTAGCAGAAGATAAGACAAATTAATGGAGAAAGGCTATCAACAAGTGCTAGCTGCAAATACCATCTGCTGGAAACCACAGGAGGAAAAGATGTTGTTGCATCCAGGTCCTTTGTGTAGGCTACTTATAGGCATCTGGTTTGCCACTGTGAGAAAAAGATGCTGGATTACATGATCCAGCATGGCTCTTCCTATGTTCTAGATATGCAGTCTCTTATAACAAAGAACCTCAGAATTTAAGCAGTGGTTAGATGGGGCCTTGCATCAAATAGAGAGCTAGAGGACCTCTGAAGTATATTTCAGGTTTAGAATTCAGTGATTCTAGGTCAAATGTCAAGGCTTTTTTTATTAGCTTGGCTGTGATCAACTGCCCTTCCAGCTTTTCCCCCTCACAGAACTTCATCAGTGGTCAGTTCACTTGGCTGCATCAGAGGCAAAGATGAGGCCTTTCCATTTGGCTTTTCCCTTCCCAAAGTGTCTCTCAGATTCTAAGCCATTGCTGACTCAAGTGCTTTGGCCAAAAGGTAAAATATAAATGTTGCAAGGAATTAAGAACCATTCCTACCAGTGTTTGACACCATCTCCTGGCCAGCTTGGCTCTACTGATCTTCCAGTTCTCACCCTATTTCTTTTCCAGATACCCACTCAACTGGCCTTAGAACCAGCCCTGGACTCACTCAGGAGGCGTGACATCTTGGGAAAAGTTGGCAGAACCAGCTGGTGAGGATACACTTATATGGGCCGTGAATATAAGAGAGCTATAACTCTCAGTCTGGACGACAGCTCCTGCATATTAACAGGTTGTCTCAGAATGAGAGTATAAGAAGAAACAGGGCTTCATTGTTCTAAGAGCCTGCATATCAAAGATAACCATTTCCTGGCAAATTCTCTCTTTCCCCCCCTCCCTGCAGATCCTTCCATTCCTTATCTAAGCATTAAAATTGTGATATTTCAAAGAGGAACTGGGCCTTCATCATAGCCAGATACTGCTTTTTCCATGGCCAGGAATCTGGAGAACTTAGTCAGATTTCTCCCTTCCTCAGCCCTGAGGACCAACCCTTAAATTTTTAACTGAATGTCAAACCATTACAAGTAAAATGAATGAAGTGTGTGCAGAAGTAATTTGAGAAAAATTATGATTGTCTGCTAATTAATCCAGTTTATTTTTTAATGAAAAAATTTTCCTGTAATTATTTATCATAAATATTCTTGGGATGCATGCATCTTTAGGACACTTGTACAATATCTGTCATTTTGAAATTATGGTCTTGCAGAATGGCTTCCCCCCTCAACTCATATTAATCACAATTCTGACTGCATTATGGCATTTAGACCCTGATTCAGACAACAAAGACTTCATCTCCCTTTGAAGAAGCAGAGTGAAAGTACACTATCTAGCCTTCTTTACCAAAATGGCACAGTTGGGAGAGAGAACATGTGTCAAGCAGATCTGACTCACATAAATAGGAGCTAAGGTCCCTTCAGGCCAGGGGCGCCGACTTATAAAAAATATTGGGGGGGCCCATACCGGGGTCCTCGCCACAAGATCCTGGCTGCGGGGCACAATTCGGAAGGGCTTGGCTGGCCGGGCCCAGGCCCGCGGGGCTCCTCCGCGCTCCCCTCCCCCGGCCGGGCGGCGCCTGCAAAGGCTGCGGGTTCCGCTGCACCTCCGTCTCTCTTTCCACTGGTAGCGAGAGCGGGTGGGAGGAGGCCACCCGGGAGCCGGAACCGGGCACCAAATAAGGAGAGCGGGGCGGGCCTGGATCCTGGCCTTGTTTGGCGCTTCCCCTCGGCCGGCGGCCCAGCCAAACCCGCGGTGGCGGCGAGGCGATGCCCTCGCAGGGGGGCACCCACCCCTCGGCCCCCGCCCGGCGCTGCCGCCCCAGCACCTGCCCGCTCCTCCCAAGGGGCCTCCTCTCCCTCCCGCCTCTTCGCAGCAGTAATATAATTTTCTTAAATTATTGGGGGGGCAGAGCCCCCCCAAACGAATTTTTGAGGGGGCTCGGGCCCCCTCAGGCCCCATGGAGTCGGCGCCTATGCTTCAGGCCCCCCAATAAAATATTTGCTCTACTCCCAAGTTGATGGGCATTGCCATTCAAATGGTGTGCATGTTCCATATATTGAGATTATGCAGGGTGGAGCTTGCCTGCCCCCAATATTGGCACCCCAGCTCACATACAAAGTAATTTTGTAAATTTTATTGAAATTGGCACCCCTTAAAATCTGTACAGCTGCTTTACTACAACTCTCCTCTGCCCTGGCCAATCAACAGTGTTTCTATTCCTGTTAGGCTTCTGACAAAGACCGTTATTCATCTCACTGTCTGCTGTTTAATGCAATTAATGCAATTATTTTGGCAATTTACACAAGTTACAAATTTAACATAAATTATTATGCACGGTCCAGGCCACTTCATACAGGGAGCAGGAGTCCTTGAGGTATTTCAGTCCTGAGCCTTTTACCAATTTATAGGTCAAAACCAACACTTTCAATTGGGCACAGAAACTAATTTGCCGCCAGTGCAGTCAGGCCAGGATTGGCATTATATGCAATTATGGCACTATGATGATACTCAGATCTCTGGATGACATCTCTCAGTGGTTTCATATAGAAATTAAGTAGCACAGGAGACAGAACGGACTCTTGGGGAGCCCAAAGCCACAGAGCTGATCAGCGGTCTCCTAGTGCTACTTTCTGGTAGTGACACTGCAGGTAGAAGTCAAGTACTGCCAACTCCCAACTCCTTGAGTTGCTCCAGAAGAGCACCATGATCAATGATGTCAAAAGTCTTTGACAGATCAAGGAGAACGGTCAACACTGCATTCTCTAGCCACTTTCTCCATTCCATGCACAATTTAAATTTCTATCCCATGGTCTATTACTTTTTTCTAAACTAAAAAGTCATAAACACTGTAACCTTTCCTTGTAGGAGGGTTGTTTCATCCTGTTGATCATTTTGATTGCCCTTTCCTGAACCTTTCCCAGCTCCACAATATCCTTTTTGAGGCGAGACAACTAGAACCGTACACAGTATTCCTAATAGATTTGTGTAGGGTATATACTATACACAGCACACCATAAATTTGCATAACAACAATATGATACCAGCAGTTTTTATATGCATGTTTTAAATGAAAATCATAGCTGTTGGTAAGTCTGTTCATTCTTGATACCATGAGTTGCAAGTAGGGAATCCTAACAAAATCCTTACAAAAATCCCTTCTCCAAAGCTTAATTTGAAAGGCCGTATTGGCTGTTTTTATTGCAAATAGCAGCTCAGGAGAGATCTTCCTCAAGAATGTGATAGGGAGAGAAATAGTCCTCCTCTCCATTCTTCATGGCTCTTAGTCTGAACAGGGTTTCCCCTTATTTGCTACTTGCATACCATTAAAAATACAAATCTTAGGGCATTCTAGGAAATTGCCATCACGTCTAGTTTGGTTCTTCCATTATGATGATAAAAAGAGGAAGAAAACAGTAATTGTGGAATTTCATCTCTTCTGTGCATCCACAATGCAAGGAATGAAGAAAAAAAAGACATGGAGGAACTGAAGGATACATGCAGTACAAAATATGTAAATAAAAATGGAGAATTCTGCATTATGTCCACACCCAGAATGCATCCAGAATGCATTATGCCCACATCCTCGTACTGACCAGATCCAGGCCTGCTTATTTTCAGCAAGCTGTGTCCTGTGCCTCAGACCAGACCCTAGGCTACTAATGCTTTCACCCTGGTGATAGCTGGCTATGTGGGAGAGGTTCTTCTGAGTAGAAGCATTGACACCCCAGCTTTGGAATACCTCCTCAGAAAGGCTTGCCTGGTGTAATCATCGTGGTCTGTTTAGTGCCAGTTGATGACTTAAATATATATATATCCCCCAGTCTCTCAAAAAACCTTGCCATTTTTACAAGTACGTATTTGATTTTACTGCTTTTTATTCACTAATAATGATCTGTATATGTTTGAATTATCAATACTTCTCCGACTTCTGTGTTGCAAATAAAGATTTTGTGATATTATGGGTATTTTAACTGCCATTATTTTACTGGGTAACATATAAATACAGCAGAAAAAGATAAATATTTGGGTTTTGTGTAATAGATTGCCATGGCTACCTGCAGTTTTTGACACTAAATTAAAGGGACTGGATTTCATAATTGAGCCAAATTTTGAGTACGTCACTCTTGTCTTGGCCTTTATTGATAGGACTCTCTGTGGTTGGGACCTTGCCCCAGTTTACAAAGCAGTTTCGAGCAGAAAGAAGATATTGATCTGGTATCACATGGATAGTGAAGGGACAGCAGGAAGAAAGAAACCTGAGCAATGGAGCTTTCTCTTTCCAATTGCACCATGGGCTAAGATGCATGTGGTGTGAGTGACAGCAGAATAAAGCCTAGGGAAAAAGCACCGTTTCTCCATAAATTATGTCTGCGGCAACAAAACTCCCAAGGAAATCCAAGATAAATCTTGACTCTCTGGCATTTATTACGCATCTAAACGAGATATGCCAGATGCTGAGGCGAGGAGGTGGGGGGAGATGGGGGTATCAACAATTACGTTCTCCTAACCATTTTTTTATATAAAAAAACACATTCATTTTATGACACAACGTGCATGGAATGATTCTTGTGTCAGGTCATATGGATCCCAAATTGTGTAAGGAGTATAGTTTAGTGGTAGAGCACTTGCTTTACATACAGAAGGTAGCACGTTCAAACACTGGCATCTCAACACAGGGTTAGGAGCAGTTCCCTGTCTGAAACCCATTGACACTTTAGACCAAGTATGGGGAACCTTTGGCCCTCCAGATGTTGCTGCTCCTATAAGTCCCAGCAAAGATGGCCAGGGATGGTGGACATTGTATGACAAGAGTGGCAAGATGTGCTTGAAAGCCCTGCTCCTAATATTCTCACCCTTCACATATTGAGTGGCAATGTCTAGAGCATGTTTGTGAACATGTTCAACTAAGGCCACACCAACATAATGTGTTCACGCCATACCATTATAACACGTCAAGGGAAAACTCTGGACAGTTCCTAGGATTCCCCATGGCTGTTAAAATGGTATAATGGTGCTTTAAATGTATAGTGTAGATATGACCTCAATGCACTTACAATCATTCCAGGGATCAGGGAAGGATTTTTAGTACATTCTGCAGAACGTGCTTACAATTCCCCTTCAGACCTTCTCATTATATGTAGAAAGGTCAGCAGTGGAAAATAGGGGCAATGCAAATAGGGTATTGGGGCTGGGTGGTGAGCATTCCCCGCTTTGCCACCTACTCATAATCAGAATTCCATGTTTGAGCATAAGACTATAGATTATTTTGCTAATTAGCCAATTTATGGGGTGACATATAGGGTTCATGTGCCAAAATAAACCTGTGCATCACTGCATATAGACATGTACAGTGGTACCTCGGGTTAAGAACTTAATTCATTCTGGAGGTCTGTTCTTAACCTGAGGTAGCATTTTAGCTAATGGGGCCTCCCGCTGCCGCTGCTGCTGTACCGCCGCCACACAATTTCTGTTCTCATCGTGAAGCAAAGTTCTTAACCTGAAGTACTATTTCTGGGTTAGCGGAGTCTGTAACCTGAAGCATCTGTAACCCGAGGTACCACTGTAGGTCCTTTTTCTTCTGAAGGGAGATTGGTGTCACAAAGGGGGAAGACCCTTCTGATGTAGGCCTTTGTTCGGCAGCAATGAATCAGTTCTCAGGGAACACTCATGGCTGCATTGCACTATGCATTAATGACTCAAGATTCTTGGAGTGCTCTCTGCACTCCACAAATGCTATTTTAAAAGCCATTTAATAAGAACAAAGGGTCAAGATTTCAGTATTTTCAGGAGAGCACTGACATGGGTGCAACACTTCAAAATCCCCAGCCACTTTTCATGGACAAGCAAAATGTGATCCAGATACTAATGTCAAAGCTTCCAAGCTGTAAATTTTTTTTTTGTTCATTGCCTATTTTTATCCTAAAAGAATAATGCATACAGTGGTACCTCAGTTTATGAACTTAATCCGTTCTGGAAGTCCGCTCTTAAACCGAAGCCGTTCTTAAACTGAGGCATGCTTTCCCTAATGAGTCCTTCCACCACCGGTGCCCTTCCACCTTTCGGGTTCCATTCTTAGACCGAAGTAAAGTTTGCAAACCGGGACACTACTTCCAGTTTTGCAGAGTTCGTAAACCAAACTATTCGTAAACAGGTCGGAGTGAAACAATATAAATTGAAAGCATTTGCAGATGACCTGGTATTAACATTGCAGGAGCCTGTCTCTAGTACTAAAAGAGTGTTAGAATTAATTTCGGACTTTGGTTGGGTGGCGGGATTTAAGCTGAACAAGCAAAAAACTAAGGTTATAGCAAAAAATTTGACAAGTACAGAAACAGATGAGTTTGTGAAAGAAACAGAATTAAATGTGGTTAAAAAAGTAAAATACCTAGGGGTGTATCTGACCTCCAAAAATTTGAATCTGTTTAAGGACAACTACAAGAAATGTTGGTTAGAAATCAAAAGAGATTTGGAAACATGGTCAAGATTGAAACTTTCCTTGTTGGGCCGAATAGCAGCTATAAAGATGAATGTATTGCCAAAAATGCTATTTTTGTTTCAGACCCTACAGGTCGTGGACAAGGTGGAATGCTTTGGAAAGTGGCAGAGGGATATTTCTAAGTTTGTTTGGCAGGGCAAAAAGCCCCGAATAAAGTTTAAGATACTAACTGATGCGAAAGAAAGAGGGGGATTTGCCCTGCCAGACTTGAGGTTATATTACGAAGCTGCAGCCTTCTGCTGGTTGAAAGATTGGATTTTACTGGAAAACACTGATGTCCTAGATCTGGAAGGGTTTGACAATGCTTTTGGGTGGCATGCATATTTGTGGTATGACAAGGTTAAAGTGCACAAATTGTTTAAAAACCACATTGTCAGGAGAGCAATTTTAATGGTCTGGACAAAATATAAAGACTTATTGGAGAGTAAGACTCCGAGGTGGCTCTCACCGGTGGAGGCCAAGGCACGTAAGAGACCTAATATGGAAGCCAATTGGCCTAAATATGGGGAAATTATTGAAAAGATTGGAGACAATTGGAGGTTGCAGAGCTTGGAAAAACTAAAAAACAAGGTGCGAGATTGGTTGCATTATGCACAAATTCAAGAGGTCTTTAAAGTAGACAAGAAGGTTGGATTCCAGGTGGAAAAATCGAAACTAGAGACAGAATTGTTAGAACCAAAAAGTAAACTACTTTTGAGAATGTATAACCTGCTGCTTAAATGGAATACTCAGGATGAGACAGTCAAATCCGCCATGATAAAGTGGGCGCAGGATTTGGGGCATAACATTATGTTTGAAGACTGGGAAAGGTTATGGAACACCGGAATGAAATTTACGGCATGTAGTGCCTTGAAGGAAAACATTATGAAAATGATATACCGGTGGTACATGACCCCAGTCAAGCTTGCTAAGATATATCACCTGTCTGATAATAAATGCTGGAAATGTAAAGAGGCGGAAGGGACATTCTTTCACCTCTGGTGGACCTGCCCGAAAGTGAAGGCCTTCTGGGAAATGATTCATAATGAACTAAAAAAGGTACTGAGATTTACCTTACCTAAGAAACCAGAGGCCTTCCTTCTGGGCATGGTGGACCGGAGAGTGTTTAAGAAGGACAGAACTTTTTTTATGTATGCTACTACAGCAGCAAGGATCCTGATTGCAAAATATTGGAAGACACAAGATTTACCCACACTGGAGGAATGGCACACGCAGTTGATGGACTATATGGAACTGGCCGAAATGACTGGCAGAATCCGAGACTTGGGAGAAGAAACATTCGAGGAGGATTGGAGAAAATTTAAAGACTATTTGGAAAAACATTATAAGTTGTATGAATGTTAAAAAACACACCTTTTAGGAAATTCTAGCTTCAGTAATGTTAAATTAAAGAAATGGAAATTAAGGTACAAGGAGTCAGAGATAGAATAATGAAACAACTTTATTGTGTTAAAATGAAAATGTACATGATTTGGGTTATAATTTATTTGAAATTGGGTAACATGATAAAAAGGAAGATACAATAAGTATTGAAATAAGTTAACAAATTGCAGACGTTATGTATCACAGAGAATGCATGGTTGGGAGGACGTGGGGAAGTCCAACAGATTGGGAAAAAAGAGTAAGAAAAATTTGTAACTTTTCTTTTCTACTTTCATAATATGTTCTTTATTCTTTTTTCTGTATTTCATAAAACTAATAAAAAATATTATAAAAAAAAAACTATTCGTAAGCAGGGCTGTTCTTAAACCGAGGTACCACTATACATTCAAACACACACACATTCAGAATTGTTCTCTGGGTTATGGAGGGGGTGGGGATCTACCACATGCTCTTTCTTAGTCTCTCTTCCAATCCTTGCTCAAAACCCAGATTTTCAGTGAAGTCTTTGGCTCAATGCAGTCTGGTGTCTTCAAAAAAATCTCCCTAATTCTAAAAGCAATCAGAAGTAAATGTGCACAGGATTACATCATCTGCCTTTGTTTCAATTCAAAATGAAACCAGGGATGGAGGCCCTGTCCCTGTGGCACTCCAGATGATGTTGGAATCCTATTCCCTTCAGCCCTGACCATTGGCCATGTTGAATGGGGCTGACTGGAGCTGGAGTACACCAATGGCCACTCACCCTTTCCCAGATGGGTGATGGTTGCAACCGCCCTTGCTTCTAGCCATCCTCCCTGGGCGGTCAGAGCTTATGTTGCTAGCTGGCTAGCTGGTAATTTACTTGGCTGGCGGGTCTGGGTATGACTGCCTGCCAAGACCTGAAGTTTAAATGGGCCATTCAGAGGCCCTTATGGCTGGTTCGTGCCTTGCTGGTTGGCTGGCCACTGTTCACTTTCATGCCTGGCTGGACAGTGATGCATTTAAGCCAGCTGCACTGGATGCCCTCAGCACCATTGGCAGAAGAAGCAAGCCCAGTCGCAATCTTAGGATGGTCACCTCTGTAGATCAGCATCTTGAGGGGGACATAATTCTTGGCACAACCCTGACCTGGTTTCAGTCCTCCAGTAGGACATTTGAACTTTGAGCAACTGGAACAAAGCCAAATGTAATCCTTTCTTGGGACTAAGTTCCTTCAGATTCAATGGGGCTTGCCTCTGCAGAAATATGCATGAGAATTGGCTAAACAAAAATGTCAATCTTCTCTTCTCTTCTTTTGTGTGTGTGTGTGTGTGTTAAAACTCTAGGTACTACACGACACTTGTAGTGTTCTGGAAATCACTGTTAAATGTGAATGCAAGTTGTATAACTAATTGTCCAAATAATTTTGAGAATTTTTTAAAAAAACCGAATACTTTTCAATTATCTTTTTGCATGTTAAGGGCAGGTTGAAATATTTGATCTCAAATGCACCTTCTAGAACTCATTTTTATTCTGATCAGATGCAATTGCTTCCTTTCTGAACCTATGGGAGACCTCAAGTGGAATTGGAGGGCCTCCAAAAAAAGTGCCCATTTATTATTTTTAATAAAGATTGTCCAAATCCACAAAGCTCAAGAGCTTAATTAAAGTCAGAGAGAAGGGTGGTGGGGAGGAGGAGGGAGAGAGAATCAAAAGGAATCCTACGAAAAATGAATACCAAATCAGCCTGAAGCTATCCAAGAAAAACCAAAGGGATCTGACACCAATATATATGATTGATGTAAGGGATACGATATGTCAAGGAGAGAGAGGGGGCAGAGAGAAAAGAGAAAGAGAGGCAGAATGTCATATGAACACTACCCAGTATTGCAGAGCACATGGCCAAAGAGCAAATGTCATAATAGTTTCCTTATTTCTCCAGCGGTCTAGTAGACTTAAGGCCACCAAAAGGAAGAACAAAAAAGGAGCCTTGCACTATCAGTCAACAGCCCCTCTAGTCCAGCATCCTCTTCTCACAGTGGCTAACCAGATGCCTGTGGGAAGCCCTCAAAAATGTTCTGAGTGCAACAGCACTCTTCCCTCTTGTGATTCACAACAACTGGCATTAAGAGGCATATTGCCTCTGACAGTGGAGACAGGACATAGACATCATGGCTAGCAGCTATTGCTTGCCTTATGCTCCATGAACTTTTCTAACACTTTTATAGCCATTCAAGTTAGCGACCATCACTACCTTGTGAAAGTAAACTCCACAGCTTGACCATGTGCTGTTTGAAGAAAGACTTTCTTTTGTCTGTCCTGAATCTTCGATCATTTAGCTTCAGTGGATGGCCCAAGTTTATGAGAGTGGTAGAAGAATTAAGGGACATCCTGCCTTATGAGGATTCTCTGGTGTTTCAGTGTTTGGTGAAAGCTATCTGATTCCATCATGCCCATGAAAGCTGATGTGGTTGTAGTGATTACAGTGTTGGGTGAGGACCTGGTAAAACAGGGTTCAAAGCTTCACTCAACCATGAACTTCACTTTGTGACTTTGGGCCAGTCACTATCTTTTAGCTTAATCTCTCCCAAAGGGTTGTTGTGAAGAGACAGTTAGGAGCAGGAGAAACATTAATGCTTCCTTGAGTTCATTGGAGGAAAAGAAGTGGAGAAGGAGGAGAATCGTAGAGTTGGAAGTGACCATGAGGGTCATCTAGTCCAACTCTTTGCAATGGAGGAATCTTTTGCCCAAAGTGGGGCTCAAACATACAACACTGAGATTGTGGGTCTACTGACTAAGCTATCTTAAGTACTAGAAGAAGAAAAAGAAGCCCAAATGAATTCTCTCTACAATAATTTGTGCTACTTTCTCTGATTTCTGTTCTTTCTTCTTCTTCTTTTTAGCTATGATTTTTGTTAGTTGCCGTGTGTGTGTGACTTTTAGAACCGAAAGGCACATGATATGGGCATGCTCATGGTATCTTCTTTCTGTTTTGGAAAAATCCTTGATAACTGTGATATTCACACATTTTAAAGTTATATTTCAGTGGTGTGGGGACTAACAGATGGACAACAAAAGTGGATCTTGTGAGTCCATTATTTGGAAAGAGACTTGCACTGAAAGGGTGAAAGATAGAGCCAGCATCTACTACTCAGTAGTCTGAAGTTCTCACTGCCTTTTCTATGTTTAAATGTATATCTTATAATCATCAATCTCATTTGCATATCTATTTGGACATATGGAATGCCTAATTCATTTATAGGTTAAAGTTGGGATTGATTGAATATTTTTATTATCAGCTCTCTTTCTTTTTTCTGTTATATTTGCAAAAATAATAATATCTTTTAAAAATGAAAGGCAGCAACTAAACATTCTAACTAGATAGTGAGCATCCACATGTGACAGCCTAATCTAGTGCATGTTTACCAAAGTCCTATTGATTTCAGTGGTGTTACTTCTAAGAAAGTGTGCACAGGATTGTAGCCAGAATACACATGCTGTTGCACATTTGATGCATATCAGATTTATGCTTCCGATTCCTTATCCAAAAAGTAATACACATTCATAATCCTGGTAACTTTTACAGATCTCCTTAGTGTGATCAAGGCACCTGTCTACAAGTTAATTCAGCTTTATTCCTTGTTTCCACCACCCCATCCAATTCAGCCCCTCAGATAAATATTAAACCCTTCTTCCAAAGCCATAAATCCTCAAGTAACTCTTCTAGCAATATAGCAGAGAGGAATTATTGAATGAATAGATTAATCTGGCAGCATTATAATCTTAAAAAGTTTTTGTCACATAGATTTTCCATTGGGCTGGGGGGAAATGTGTCATTATTGAATTATACAGAAATCTGTGACTTTTAAATGGAAGTAGGTCTTAATCCAGATAAATACCATGGTTAGAGATATGTGAACAGCTACCAGCTGACGTCAGATGTGGCAAATGAATATGTTCATCCCATAATACAGCAACAGTAGGGTTCTGACCCACTGGAAACAGGAAAGACATATTTATCCCCTGCAGAAGATGAAGTGAGCATTATCAATGCAAATTTGAAAGGCATCTGTTGAATATAGGATGTATGCAGTTTGTATAAGTAACTGAAGAGAATATGTTCTATTAATACAAAATTTAACTCATTATGATGGGTGGAATACCTATGGAAGGAAGGTTAGCAAATTGAAAGGGCATCTGGAGGGTGTACAGTATGTCTCAATGCTCTGTGTCTTAGAATGAGTATTCAGGGGTTGACCCTGTGCTTTGAACCACCAGGAGGACTGCAGCTTACAGCAACTTCCTAAGCATTAAAAATTTCTAGCTTCTCCCACTCAGACAGGCTGGCCCTTACTAAGCAGGAGGTACAGAAAGGCTTCTTCATTGCTTGGGCTGGCTTGATCTTCTGGCTTCACCCCAAGCTTGACTTTTGCCTTCTATTTCCAACTTGACAGATGCTTACAGCCCAGCTCTGATACACCTCTTTCCACAGGAATGAGCTGTGGCTCTACAGATGTGGCCTCCATCAGCTCAAGCCAGCATGGGTAATGGTCAGGGATGAAAGTAGATGAAGTCCACAGCTAGTAGATGACCATAGTTTTCTACCCCTGCCTTGTCAGCAGAAGCCCATCCAGGCCCATGCAGAGCTTCTTTGAGAAGTGCTATCAGTAAAAGAAGACCAACCTGAAAGGAGATTGGGACACCTATAAATATATCATAGAATTCAAAGAAGGAAAACCAAACTTAAAGAGAGAGAAGACATACAAAACTTGATCAAAACCTGGTTCCAGTATTTCCAATTAAATTAGACATTTAGGAAAGACAAAGAAAGAGGATTCTCTGAGGAAAGCTCAGAACTCGAAAAAGTCTTATTGAGCAACGAAGAAAAACTGGTTTAAAAAAATTATAAAATCTTATTAGAGTGGGAGACTAAGGAAGAAATGACAAATGCCTCTATGATTCAATGGGCAATTGACCTAGAACACAACATAGATATGGCCTCTTGGGGAAAATTGTGGAAAACAATGATAAACTTCTCTGCATGCTATACCCTAAACGTGAACCTACAAAAGATGATATATAGATGGTACCTCACCCCTAGTAAACTTGTAAAAAAATGTAAAAAAAGAAACGAAAAAGGAAACAATTTTGTTTAAAAAGTGAAGAGATTGAAGTGACATTTATATACATGGTGGGGCTGTAAGGAAGCCAAAGAGTATTGGGAGATGATATACTGAGAACTAAAAAAAGATGTTAAGGGTCTCATTTACCAAGAAACCAGGGATGTTCTTATTGAGTATAGTTGAGGGGGAATTACCCAAGAAAGTACTTAGTCTTTTCCTCTACGCAATAACAGCTTCCGGAATAATTTATCCCCAAAGGTGGAAGGACAAAAATAGTCCCGCAAAAATAGACTGGCAAAATAAGCTAATGGAATATGCGGAGTTAGCAATGTTGACTGCAAAGATAAGAAATCAGGATGAGTCGGATAGAAAAGAAGAGTGGGAATACTTTGGCAAATATTTAAAGAAATATAACAATCAGATAAATTTCCAAGTGGGGTTATATATATGAGCAGCGGTGAAAATAAGCTATGAGGTGTGGTAATTAAGGAGATGCAGCTTAACAAGACCCCCGCAGAGGGATGTGTGTTGAAGTCAAAAACTGCAAGATAAATGGTGACAATTGTATAACTAATTTACTATGATATGTAAAATGCATGAATAAAATTTTTTTTTAAAAAAATATCAACATGGTAAGTGAGGTGGGCAGGGAGGACTGTGCCTCAGTGGTAGAGCATCTGTCTTGCACAGAAGGTCCCAGGTTCAATCCCTAGCATCACCACATAGATTTCCTGCCTGAAATGTTGGAAAGCTTCTGCCAGTCAGAATAGACAATACTAACCTAAATAGATTAATGATCTGATTCAGTGTAAGGCAGCTTTGCTCAGTTGCTTTGAAGTGTGCTTTGCACACTTGCTTTGAAGTCAGCAGCAACAGAATGTGGGTAAGAAACAGATTCACTAACAATATGAATATAATATGGTATAATTAGCAGAGATTACACTTGTACTGCTGCAACAATTACAACCCGCCCCCCCCAAAAAAAAACCTAAACTATATTAAAATCCCCTTTCAGGTTTCACTTTCTCCCACCCCCTGACACAGACACACAGAGAGAGTAGGCATCTTGGATTCTGCTGTAGCTTCCTCGTTTGTAAAACACTGCAGCGGGGGGGAGGGAACTGTCTAAACACAGAATATTAAAAAGGTCAAAAGTGATATTAAAGCTGGCAATTTGCAGATTTAGAAGGCAAAGACTGGAAGAGGTTGTATGATCTCAATTCACACTGAAAACAAAGGGAACTTGAAGGCACAGAACATTTCTGAGTGTCTGGGAAAACTCTCATGTCCATGGATGGGGGACAAATTTGATCCGATTAGCATTTCAGTGTGAACTTGTGTCATTTGCAATTTCCAAAACAACATGCAAACTGAAACAGAGCCCATTCCTCCCCACCCCAAAAAACTCACACTTCTCCAGATTTTGGAATGCACTTCTCCAGCCAAAGAACATGTACAAAAATGCTTACACTAAGGCCACACACACACCCTGTAATTAAAGCACTATGATACCACTTTAAAAAGATACAGCTTCCCCTAAAGAATTCTGGGGTTGTAGTTTGTTAAGGGTGCTGTGAGTTGTAAGGAGATCAGTATTCCCCTGAGAGCCACAATTTCTAGAGTTCACTCGGTAGAGGGATAAAATTGTACCTCTTTGTGCTGTTGGCATCAATGTACAGTAGTCTCTGATTTCTAGGGGCAAATATCCCTGGAATTGCACATTGTGTGGGAACAGTGTCACTGGGCCTTCTGATTTTGCAGGAGGGATTCAAGTGCAGACTGGGGCTTCAGGTTTGTGCAGTTGAAGTGGATTAAAGGGTTCCAACCAATCCGCCTCAAAAAGAAAAGAAGAATCAGATCCATGTCAGATGAACAAATGACTAACAAGAAGATGTATAAATGCCTTGCAAACAAATCAAGATGAACTCAAGATGACAGTTCATTGTTGCATAGCTTTCTCCACAGAACAAGTCAGAAGAAATGTTCAAGAAAGACCAGATATAACCTAACTTTTCTGTGTGCTTTGTGCAAGCAGATCAGAGTGGCCCTCAATGGTAAACAAGTTGTCCGTCACGGAGTCTTGCCTGCCAGTACTAATCTTTTTTGGGGAACCCCTGATAAGCTCATAATGAACTCCAGGCAGTTCCGTGATCATTTGAAGAGGGAAGGTGGTGTCTTACCCAGAGCATGTTATGCTTCTTTTTGTTGTCATCATTCTTCCTCTAGTGTTTCACTCATCCAATGTGGAGGGAGGGAAGGGGGTGGGGAGCAAGAAATGAAATCATTCCATGTCAGTGTGCTTAAAATGCCCACAGGTAACAAAGTATCAACCATTCTCCTAACAGACCCAGAAGTGAAATCTAATTTTCTTAAGTACCAATCAACACTGCAGATACACCAGGAGGTTTGAGACTAATTCATGAGCAATTCACAAACAGAATGGGAAGGTCTAAATCTGCCCAATAATTTATTTGAAATGAATAATTCAGCTCGCTCTATAAAACATCTATTTTAAATGCATTATACCACAGCCGACAATGTTCCTCCTTGGGGTTCTGTATATCATGATAACATTCAAATCGTTCAGGGTTCTTCAGAAGCAGACAATATCAGAATGTCACCTGCTGGATATAATACTGCCTTTACATTTGCTATGACACAGTCTGGTTGCTGAGATAAATTGAAGCTATATCATCACCAGTAAAGAGAGAGATTGGGCAAAGCAAGAAAGGGATTCCCTGTCTGTAGGCAACAATAACTCATTTGGGAGGTGGGGTTATTTCAGTAGGAAAGCTACCGAGACCTGGAGAGCAAGAGAGGCCCTCTCTTAGAATCCAATATACATATATCCATTTTGAATCCTATCCGTACTTATAATCACTAGCAGTGTTAACACATTATATCCATCTGTGTTCCTGTGTATACAAAGAGCTGATTTGGACACTCACCTGGTTATTCACAGGTATCTTTAACAAGTGTACACACAAGATGATGAGCTGTACAAATCAAGATCTGGCAACAAACTGGGTGAGCAGGTCTAGGCAGGCCTCAGTTTAACCCCTGGAAGTGGACCCAAGTGATACCCACAGGAGAGCATCTGGGGGATGGCCTGCACCCAAGCCTGCATTCAATTGGTCAAGGCAGGCTATGATCCAGAGTCCTGGAAACAGGCCTACAGGCCACACACATTGGCCAGGTTACCTCAACCCAGCGCCATCACCAGATCGCAAACTCAAGGGAGAGGAAACGGGGAAATGCAAGGTCCCAGGCCAGCATCTCCCTAGGAGGTCAGGAGCAAACACCCCATTCAGATAATAGGATGACAGGACCACAGGTGGGTTGGGAGGCGGGCCAATGCAAGTGCAGTGAGGGCCAGGGAGTCCCCCTCCACACATCTCTGTGCTCTTCCCTCACCCCAGTTCCAAATGTGGCACAATCTGCTCTTTATAAGGCCCTGAACTCTTGAGGGGGGAACCTTATAAATGCTTCTTCCCACTCCCATGAGGCCCCATGGGAACCAAGTTATGATTGGAAATCTGCTCCATTTTGCTGCTTTGTGGGTCATACGCCACCAGGCAAATTCACCCCCAAAGGCTGCCCCACACTCATTAAGGTTGTCTAATATACAATCCTGATCAGCTCTATTACCACTGTTAGAACCACATTTTATAAAGTACTGAAATCTTACATGCTTGCAACTTAGCTGAGCAAACACAGAATAATGTGCTTCTGAGTATACCTGCACAGGGCTGAACTTCACCTTACTTTGATCAACTCCCCAGTTACTAACCACCAGCTACTTAGCAGCAAAGTAAACTTAGCCGTTAACTTCCATTATTTCCAAGGGGTTGGTTTACATTCAATGGGCTTCCCTCTTATAAAATCAGACCTTGGGGGAAACAAGCAATCTGCTTTATCACCAAGGGCACAGTTCACTAAGCACTGCAGCTGTACAACCTCTTATTATTTGAAATGAGTCTTGTGTGAGACTCCTGCACAAAACCCAGTGAAATTAAGGAGGGGGGGCATGTTTCACCACTTAATGGATTGTGCCTTTCGCCATTTGCCCAATGTACATAACCATTCAGGCTGATGGATACAAACCGACAGGTCAATAAGAAAGGTCTCAGTCTACTAGGTAACCCAGTTCACCTTATAATTCCCCAGCAGACATTTTGAATTACAGTACAGACAAGATATACGAACCTTAGTCAAAGCAGAAAGATGCCATGAAAAGTCACAGAACAAATGGGATTCCCTCTCCCCTATTAAACATCGGAATCATTACCAAATTCTGATCTCATGCCACACAATCATACCATAACTCTTGATTCTTTGTGAGCAGAAAGATAGAAAGAAAGAATGAACGAACAAGCCAGTGTGGTGTAGTGGTTAAGAGTGGTAAACTCAACAGGGTTTGCTTCCCCCCTCCTCCACATGCAGCTGCTGGGTGACCTTGGACCAGTCACACTTCTCTGAAGTCTCTCAGCCTCACTCATGTCACAGAGTGTTTGTTGTGGGAGAGGAAGGGAAAGGAGAATGTTAGCCACTTTGAGACTCCTTCGGGTAGGGATAAAGAGGGATATCAAATCCAAACTCCTCCTCCTTTAATCATGATCAAATAGATGGTCTATTGTGGCAGCACCTATACTTTGGAACTCCCTGCTTATTGACGACACCAGGCAGGCACCTTCATTGTACACTTTTCAGCAACTGCTCTAAACATTCTTGTTCAGGCAAGCCTCCCTAATATGCATAGAATGCTGGTGGATTTTTTATCTGTCTTTAATTAACTATTTATTTCATGTTTTGAATATTTTACAGAGTTGTTGGGGGGGGGGTTGGATTATTTTACTGATAATTTTATTGTTTTAATCTCTTTGTAAACCTCTTTGAGGGTTGTTGTTTTTTTAAATAATCAAGCGGAATATAAGTTTTTTTTAATGAATAAAATAAATAGATGCCAGTGCTGGGCAGAGCAGTGAATGTGGATTTTACTTTTGTATAGTAGCCTAGTTTTTACATATGCACTCACACACTCTTCCACCTGCCCCCCCCCAATCAAGACCAGCAAGAGATGTTGTCAAGAGTCCAATGATATATTCCAGGCAGGCAAAAATACTCAAGGGATATATGGAGCATATACGAGGGACACAGGAGTATTCTGGGGGAGAGACAGATAGGCCTGAAGGACTGTATTTTTGCCCCCATACCTCAGATTCCTAAATGATACAACCAAGGTGTGGGAAACACAACATGGGAATGCCAATCGCTCTGGTGAGCGTTATTTGCAGATCAACTCTTGTTGGTGACTACGCCAGAGCGCCTCAACCTGGAATCTCTTCTCATCAGCTTCTCTGCCTTTAGAGTACAATCTGTATAGATTCAGTGAGCATCCTTTTCCGGCTGCACTCATATTGAATTAAATATCCGAGTTCATTCAAATGTCAGCAAATGATAGATTATTAATATGCCTTATGAGCATCTTGCCTTGCTTAGTCTCAGAGCTGTACATCAAAAAGGAAATAAATAAGGGCCATGCTCTCTTTCAGTTTCTACCTAGGGGCCAGTATTTTATGCAGTGAACCTGCCGGCTAGATAGGTGACACATGAACGTTGCATTTCCTTCCATCAGTAACACAGTTACCTCTGCATTCAGCTTGTCAAATTTCTGAGATTAAAAAGAGATTTGCTTGTCATATATTCGCCAGTTTTTCCATTTCAAGTCCCCCTACAGAGGCTAAAGTATGAGAGCCTCTTCTTGTGAATGTGAAATTTTGTTGGGAAGAAATCACGCACAATGGATTCCTGCCCCACTCCCCCGGTAATAAAACCATTGATATATAAACCCACTGAGGACAGGTAAAACTCGGACCTGAGAGCCATGGCACATGGAAAATGTTTAAATTGATATTTTAGAATATAATGTATGCCTGTGTATTCCACATCCTGGAACACTCCTTCCATTGTAAGAAAGCAACATTTGTATACAATTTCCTTTCTCCAAAAATAAATACATTGTTACATGTTGAGGGGGATGTCTCTTCTCCACACAGGTCCAAACAGATCTAGACTTTTGCACAATCAACATTTTTAAGTGAAGCAAACTCAACTGCACTTACTGGACTGATACACATATTGTAACAAATAAATCCTTCAGTTTTCACACTTCTCTAAAATTTCTCCTACTAATCTTGGCTCAAAATTGATAACAAAGTATATATAAATGTGTGTTTTACGTTAAGAAACATAAAATGTATTTTAAGATAAAATATGTACGGTACATTTCTGTTTTAACATAATTTTAAAAAGGAAGCAGGAAAATAAATTCATATTGCTATTGTGTGTTCTGACTGCAAGGTATTTTTCGACCCAGATTTGGCCCTTTGGAAAACAGCCCAACTGGGTCTGAAGCATTTTAGAGGGTGACCAAATAATTTTGGAACTTAATCCAGATTTATAAAGATGAAACTTTTGCTTCCCCCACTTCTTGTGGGCTTTCTATTTTTAAGAAGGCTAAAGCGTTTTTTTTTTCTCCTTTTGACATAAGTAGATGAAAGTTTATGACATAGTAGCCCCTCCTCAGAGGATAAAACCTGCAAAAGTACAAACAGGTTTTAAATTTGTTGTTGTTGTTGTCATAATACAAAGCAACAGTCTATATTTTTGTTTATTTTTTTTGGCATAAATGGCTGAAACTCGTAGGCATGGTAGCCCCATCTGAGATTATCGATCCTGCCAAATTTCAGAAGGATGGCTACAGTGGTTTACTGCAAGGACAAACAGTTTTCAAGTGATTGCAAATGATTCACTTAATCTTCCCTATTCTGTTATTTTAGTATGAAAATGGCATATGTTGTAGAGGTGCCTTTAGGAGGGTCAACTGTTAAATTTCAGGATGATAGGTGCAAAAGCTAGGGAGATATGGTGAATCGGATGGGGGGTGCACTGTTCAGCTTGCACTCTGCTCAATTGGCACCAAAAGTCACAGAAATTAAATGCAAAGCTGAATTCACAGGAGTGGGTACGTGGACTTACACCAGAGGCAGAACATCTTGAACATCCAGCATTTTACAAACAACCACAATAGAACTAGAAAGAGACGAGAACAATGTGATACATTACTTGTATGGGTGGATGATGGCTAAGGGATTGAGACTGAATCCCAACAAGACAGAAGTACTGTTTCTGGGGGATGGGCAGGCAGGTGTGGGGGATTCCCTGGTCATGAATGGGGTGACTGTGCCCATAAAGGACCTGGTGCACAGTAATTTGGGGTCATTTTGGACTTACAGTTGTCCATGGAGGTGCAGGTCACTTCTGTGTCCAGGGCAGCAGTTTACCAACTTCCATCTGGTACGCCATACAGCTGAAACCCTACTTGCTTGTGCACTGTCTCGCCAGAGTGGTACATGCACTGGTTATCTCCCACTTGGACTACTGCAATGCACTCCACGTGGGGCTGGAAGGTGACTCAGAAACGACAACTAATCCAGAATGTGGCAGCTAGACTGGTGACTGGGAGTGGTTGCCGAGACCATATAATACTGGTTTTAAAGAATCTACATTGGCTCCCAGTACATTTCTGAGCACAATTCAAGGTGGTGGTATTGACCCTTAAAGCTTTTTTTCTGTGCGTACTCAAGGGCATGCAGTACCCACACTTTTTTTTTCCTGGAAGGAAAGCACTGGTTTAAAATGTGGCACTTACTGTAACAACTTCCTGCTGTGTACTGGCACCTTTTTTTGCTAGAAGAAAAGCACTGACTGTTTACATTGGGGTTTTCCCCCCAATATCTCTCACTTTGGAGGTCCCTGCTTCAGTTTGGGGTGCTTTTGAAAAATCCAACTTTGGTTTTTACGAGCCATGAACCTATCCGAAGCACCCCACTTCAGTTCAAGATTTGTCTGAATCAGGTGTACATCCCTAACAGAAACAAGACAGAGTTGGCTTATGAATGAGCACGTGCAAAACTGGCATGGATCAAAAACAGACTGCTCCACCCATCTATAAATTTTGCACATTCAAGTTTTAGATTAGAAGTGTGCTTCCAATGTATTTAATTCTGTCTGCCTTCAAATATTTGCTCTTTAATGCCACATCCAAATAATTGAGCCATTTCCTCAGGGGTGGGGGCAGTGGGGAGAGAAAATGGTTTGAGCAACACTGTCATCTTCAGTGATCCAAATTGTCACCTTTCCAATCACCACCAGCTCATCTGAGCAAGAAACAAATGACTTCTCCTGCCCTGATATGTTTATCATTCCGATGGAGTGGATTCAAATATCTGAATTCATTTGGATGCTTGCAAATGATAGATTATTAATATGGTTTATGAAAATCTTCTCTGCTGTAGTTTCAAAGCTGTGCTTCAAACAGGGGGGGGGGGGATAAGGTCCATGCTCTCTATCAGTTTTTATCTAGTGGCTGATTTTTTGCTCAATGAACCTGTAGCTTGATTGGTGATGCACGATTGCAGCATTTCCTTCCAAAGGTAACACAGTTCTACCTCAGCATTCAGCTTGTCAAATTTTCTCCTATTAAAAAGAGGTTTGTTTGTCATAGATTCTTAATCTCTCCCCTCCCCCAGCACCATCCACCCTGCAGAGGCCAAAATGGCTGCTTACTCGGTCACCTGGTGGGCGACTGTTGTGACCCTTTACTTCAAATGCCTACCCCCTAGGAGCAACACCTGGGTTAGGCAGTCAGCAGTTAAGGAACTCCTAGACCAGGGGTCCCCAAACTAAGGCCCACGGGCCGGATAAGGCCTGAGGGACTCATTTATCCAGTCCCCGCTGCCCGCTGCCGCCAACCACTCTTACCGGTGCTGCGCTGTGTGACTGCCCACTTCTGGGTCGGAGGAGCACTGAAATAGCTTGTGCACCATGCACAAGTGTTATTTCCACATGCACAAGTGTTATTTCCGGTGCACATCCAGGTCAGAGGCCTGTGCACATTTACACAAGCTATTTCCAATGCTCCTCTGACCCGGAAGTGCACCGGAAATAGCATGTGCGCACGCATATGGGCAAGTACTCCCCCTGCCCTCTGGCCTGCCGCACAATCAGCACTGGAGACACTGGCCCGAGGCACAGTAAGTTTGCTGACCCCTGTCCTAGACAGTCACAGGGGAGTGCCAAGTTTCCCATCATCTTTTTACTTGAATCGTGGCCAATGTGAACAGGCCAAGTTGACAGGCTTTTCGACCCGATAAAGGTTGTCTTCATCTGACCCCAGGCTCCACAGTTGGTTGCAGAAAAACCCTCCTTATTCCCCCCCCCCCGACCATTTTAATGATGCTGTGTGTTTATGTATGCTAACATTTTCCTTCTAGGGCACTGCATTCATTGGCTTTGTTGTGGTCCAATAATGCTTGCCATTATCAGAGCTGGGAAGGAATTTTCCTCCAAACAGATTGACCCCGTTTGGAGGTTTTGTCTTCACCATAGCAATAGCCACAACTTTGCGGATAAGGCACTGAAGGGGCAAACGACCATAAACAGTGTGCAGTAAAGGAGAATAAGTTCCAGATGGGTTGGCATGTGATATCAAGAGAGAAGCGCATCCTTAAGTTGCACTGGATAAACTGATTGAAATCCACATTGTAGATGTGATATTGCAAAGGAAGGCATGGTTCCATATGCCCTGCTCAAAAGCAGCAACAAGTGAAAAAAGACTCTTCATACTCCATCTTCTGTCATTTTGTTTACAAGGGTTCCTTACTGTCATAGTAGCTTCTCTGCTAGAAGAGTAGCAGGTAAGTTTCTTTTCCTGCTGCTGCTTTTCCAACAAATATTTTAAATTGCTAAATTATGGCTTGATTCTCTTATTTTTTGTTAACTTCCTTGAGCTTTTCAGAAGGAAAGGAAAGGAGAGCAAAAGTAAAAATATTTTAAATAAATACATAAGGATATGTAAGGAACCAATTGCTGCATACAGTGTTAATGTTACCATGGGTTAAGCTAGGGGTTTTTTTATTTGTTAAACGACACCCATGGGTGTCGTTTAACCGGCCCACGAGCCGCCCCTGAACTGAGCTGCCAGCCTTGCGAGTCCCCACGTGCTGCACAAAACCAGTGCAGCACGGCATGGGGACTCGCTTCCACGGTGCCGAAAATCGCGTCTGCGCAGACACTGATTCTGAAAATTGTGGCTGCACATGCATGAGCGCGTGCATGATCTGGCCCATGGAAGGACCTCCACAGGACTGAACCGGCCCAGGCCAGGTAACCTTGCCAACCCCTGGTTTAAGGCATGCCTGCAAGCAGGTGTGGCCAGCTCTGACACAGAGCACTCTGCACCCAAATAGCAGGAATGCAATCCAACTCCTGAATCTGAACTACAGACAGGCAAACCCCAGGAAGGCCCCCACAAGAAGGATCTTTCTTGAACCTTTTACATTAAAACATATTAAAAGTACATTAAAACATGGGCATTCAAACTCTGGGCGGCTTCCAACAAAATCTTAAAATACAATAGTTTGTAAAACATTAAAAGCTTCCCTAAATTTAATGTTATCCCTTGCTTGTATGTTCCACTGAATTTGATCCATACCAATGGGCCTGGTGTGAAACATTATCAAATCACATTGGACAATATTCCTTTTCACATATTTCTGTTCCCTCATTAAAATGGAAGCAAAGAACTATAGGTAAAGGTAAAGGACTCCAGGATGGATAAGTCTAATAAAATTCAACTATGGGGTGCTCATCTCCGTTTTTGTTTACAAGGGGTCCTTGCTGTCATAGTAGCTTCTCTGCTAGGGGAGGTACGAGGTGAGTTTCTTTTCCTGCTGCTGCTTTTCCAACAAATATTTTAAATTGCTAAATGGCGGCTTGATTTTCATATTTTTTGTTAAATGCCTTGATCTTTTCAGAAGGAAAGGAAAGGAGAGCAAAAGTAAAAATATTTTAAATAAATACACAAAGATATGCAAGGAACCCATTGCTGTATACAGTGTTAATGTTACCATGGATTAAACTAGGGGGGTTTTTATTTGTTTAAAAACATTGTATGATTTATTATTTGTACCTTGCCCATCTGGCTGGGTTTCCCCAGCCACTCTGGGAGGCTTCCAAGCAGCCCATGGGGGTCGTTTAACTGGTCCACGAGCCAACCCTGAACTGAGCTGCCTGCTTTGCGAGTCCCCACGTGCTGCACAAAACCCGCGCAGCGTGTCGTGGGGACTCGCTTCCACAGCACCAAAAATTGCATCTGCGCAGACACTGACACCAGAAATCATGGCTGCACATGCATGAGCGCGTGCATGATCTGGCCCATGGAAGGACCTCCACAGGACTGAACCGGCCCAGGCCAGGTAACCTTGCCAACCCCTGGCTTAAGGCATGCCTGCAAGGAGGTGTGGCCAGCTCTGACACAGAGCACTCTGCACCCAAATAGCAGGAATGCAATCCAACTCCTGAATCTGAACTACAGACAGGCAAACCCCAGGAAGGCCCCCACAAGAAGGATCTTTCTTGAACCTTTTACATTAAAACATATTAAAAGTACATTAAAACATGGGCATTAAAACTCTGGGCGGCTTCCAACAAAATCTTAAAATACAATAGTTTGTCAAACATTAAAGGCTTCCCTAAATTTAATGTTATCCCTTGCTTGTATTTTCCACTGAATTTGATCCATACCAATGGGCCTGGTGTGAAACATTATCAAATCACATTGGACAACATTCCTTTTCACATATTTCTGTTCCCTCATTAAAATGGAAGAAAAGAACTATAGGTAAAGGTAAAAAACTCCTGGATGGTTCAGTCTAATAAAATGCAACAATGGGGTGCTCATCTCCGTTTTTAGGCCTTCCACTGAAGGAACTCCATCCCTTCCTACTGTAGCCCTCTCAGGAGAGGATCCTCTAGGTGTTTATTGTGGGCTTTATCCTGCTCCGTGGGTCCTCCCACCACCTCAAGAGGGCAGCTTTTACAATGGCAGAAGTGGCTCTTTTCAGGTGTAGCCTATCAAAAGGCAGAATAGGCACATTTCCCAGATACACTCAGTAGAGAACCAGAGGACCAGAGCCTACCATTGCTGACAAAGGAATTGGGGGTGCTGCAGTTGGACAGTTGCCTTCCTTGGTCAGATGGCCCAAATGGTTGGAGCACCATAGTATTTAAGGCAAGGAGGTGCAAGAAGGTGCAAGGAGGTGTGGCCAGCTCTGAGACAAAGCACTTGGCACCAAAAGGGAAGGAAATGCAATCAATCTCCTAAATCTGAACTAGACACAGACTAACACCAAGAAGACCCCAGAAGAAGGATCTTTCTCATAGTTTTTTGAGGTAAGTTGCTTTTCTGCTGCTGATTTTCCAACAAATATTTTAAATTGCTAAATTATGCCTTGATTTTTAAAATTGCCTTGATCTTTTCAGAAGGAAAGGAAAGGAGAGCAAAAGTAAAAATATTTTAAATAAATACATAAAGATATGCAAGGAACCCATTGCTGTATACAGTGTTAATGTTACCATGGATTAAAATAGGGTTTTGTTTATTTGTTTGAGAACATTGTATGATTTATTATTTGTACTTCGCCCATCTGACTGGGTTTCCCCAGCCACTCTGGGCGGCTTCCAAGCAGCCCAAGGGCCCATGGGCCCGCTTTAACCGGCCCACGAGCTGCCCCTGAACTGAGCTGGCTGCTTGGCGACTCCCCACGTGCTGCACAAATCCAGCGCAACGTAGCGTGGGGACTCGCTTCCACGGGGCCGAAAATCGCGTCTGCGCAGACGCTGACGCTGGAAATTGTAGCTGCACATGCATGAGTGATCTGGACCATGGAAGGACCTCCACAGGACTGAACCAGCGCAGGCCAGGTAACCTTGCCAACCCCTGGTTTAAGGCATGCCTGCAAGGAGGTGTGGCCAGCTCTGATACAGAGCACTCTGCTCCCAAATAGCAGGAATGCAATCCAACTCCTGAATCTGAACTACAGACAGGCAAACCCCAGGAAGGAAGGCCCCCACAAGAAGGATCTTTACATTAAAACATATTAAAAGTACATTAAAACATGGGCATTAAAACTCTGGGTGGCTTCCAACAAAATCTTAAAATACAGTAGTTTGTCAAACATTAAAAGGTTCCCTAAATTTAATGTTATCTCTTGCTTGTATGTTCCACTGAATTGCATCCATACCAATGGGCCTGGTATGAAACATTATCAAATATCATTGGACAACATTCCTTTTCACATATTTCTGTTCCGTCATTAAAATGGAAGCAAAAAATAAAAGTAAAGGTAAAGGACTCCTGGATGGTTATGTCTTGTAAAATTCGACTATGGGGTGCTCATCTCCGTTTTTGTTTACAAGGGGTCCTTACTGTCATAGTAGCTTCTCTGCTAGGGGAGGTACGAGGTGAGTTTCTTTTCCTGCTGCTGCTTTTCCAACAAATATTTTAAATTGCTAAATGGCGGCTTGATTTTCATATTTTTTGTTAAATGCCTTGATCTTTTCAGAAGGAAAGGAAAGGAGAGCAAAAGTAAAAATATTTTAAATAAATACACAAAGATATGCAAGGAACCCATTGCTGTATACAGTGTTAATGTTACCATGGATTAAACTAGGGGTTTTTTTATTTGTATAAAAACATTGTATGATTTATTCTTTGTACCTCGCCCATCTGGCTGGATTTCCCCAGCCACTCTGGGAGGCTTCCAAGCAGCCCATGGGGGTCGTTTAACTGGTCCACGAGCCAACCCTGAACTGAGCTGCCTGCTTTGCAAGTCCCCACGTGCTGCACAAAACCAGCGCAGCGTGTCGTGGGGACTCACTTCCACAGCACCAAAAATTGCATCTGCGCAGACACTGACACCGGAAATTGTGGCTGCACATGCATGAGCGCGTGCATGATCTGGCCCATGGAAGGACCTCCACAGGACTGAACCGGCCTAGGCCAGGTAACCTTGCCAACCCCTGGCTTAAGGCATGCCTGCAAGCAGGTGTGGCCAGCTCTGACACAGAGCACTCTGCACCCAAATAGCAGGAATGCAATCCAACTCCTGAATCTGAACTACAGACAGGCAAACCCCAGGAAGGCCCCCACAAGAAGGATCTTTCTTGAACCTTTTACATTAAAACATATTAAAAGTACATTAAAACATGGGCATTAAAACTCTGGGCGGCTTCCAACAAAATCTTAAAATACAATAGTTTGTAAAACATTAAAAGCTTCCCTAAATTTAATGTTATCCCTTGCTTGTATGTTCCACTGAATTTGATCCATACCAATGGTCCTGGTGTGAAACATTATCAAATCACATTGGACAACATTCCTTTTCACATATTTCTGTTCCCTCATTAAAATGGAAGCAAAGAACTATAGGTAAAGGTAAAAAACTCCTGGATGGTTCAGTCTAATAAAATGCAACTATGGGGTGCTCATCTCCGTTTTTATGCCTTCCACTGAAGGAACTCCATCCCTTCCTACTGTAGCCCTCTCAGGAGAGGATCCTCTAGGTGCTTATTGTGGGCTTTATCCTGCTGCGTGGGTCCTCCCACCACATCAAGAGGGCTCCGCTTTCACAATGGCAGAAGTGGCTCTTTTCAGGTGTAGCCTATCAAAAGGCAGAATAGGCACATTTCCCAGATACACTCAGTAGAGAACCAGAGGACCAGAGCCTACCATTGCTGACAAAAGAATTAGGGGTGCTGTAGTTGGACAGTTGCGTTCCTTGGTCAGATGGCCCAAATGGTTGGAGCACCATGGTATTTAAGGCATGCCTGCAAGGAGGTGTGGCCAGCTCTGAGACAGAGCTCTCTGCACCCAAAGGGAAGGAAATGCAATCCAACTCCTGAATCTGAACTACACACAGGCTAACACCAGGAAGACCCCAGAAGAAGGATCTTTCTCGTAGTTTTTTGAGGTAAGTTGCTTTTCTTGCTGCTGCTTTTCCAACAAATATTTTAATTTGCTAAATTATGGCTTGATTCTCTTATTTTTTGTTAACTTCCTTGAGCTTTTCAGAAGGAAAGGAAAGGAGAGCAAAAGTACAAATATTTTAAATAAATACATAAAGATATGCAAGGAACCCATTGCTGTATACAGTGTTAATGTTACCATGGATTAAACTAGGGGTTTTTTTCATTTGTTTAAAAACATTGTATGATTTATTCTTTGTACCTCGCCCATCTGGCTGGATTTCCCCAGCCACTCTGGGTGGCTTCCAAGCAGCCCATGGGGGTCGTTTAACTGGCACATGAGCCAATCCTGAACTGAGCTGCCCGCTTGGCGACTCCCCACGTGCTACACAAAACCAGCACAGCGTGGTGTGGGGACTTGATTCCACAGCACCGAAAATTGCATCTGCGCAGACACTGATCCTGCAAATTGTGGGTGCACATGCATGAGTGATCTGGCCCATGGAAGGACCTCCACAGGACTGAACCAGCGCAGGCCAGGTAACCTTGCCAACCGCTGGTTAAAGGCATGCCTGCAAGGAGGTGTGGCCAGCTCTGAGACAGAGCACTCTGCACCCAAAGGGCAGGAAATGCAATCCAACTTCTGAATCTGAACTACACAGAGGCAAACCCCAGGAAGGCCCTCACATATTAAAACATATTAAAAGTACATTAAAACATGGGCATTAAAACTCTGGGCGGCTTCCAAAAAAATCTTAAAACACAATAGCTCGTCAAACATTAAAAGCTTCCCTAAATTTAATGTTTTCCCTTGCTTGTATGTTGCATTGAATTTGATCCATACCAATGGGCCTGGTATGAAACATTATCAAATATCATTGGACAACATTGCTTTTCACATGTTTCTGTTCCCTCATTAAAATGGAAGCAAAAAATAAAAGTAAAGGTAAAGGACTCCTGGATGGTTATGTCTTGTAAAATTCGACTATGGGGTGCTCATCTCCGTTTTTAGGCCTAGGGAGCTGGCGTTTGTCCACAGATAGCTTTTGTGGGCCATGTACAGGGAAGATATGTGTAACACATGTTGTGGCTGACTATAAAATAATAATAATAATAATAATAATAATAATAATAATAATAATAATAATAATAATTTATTTATTTATACCCCGCCCATCTGACTGAGTTTCCCCAGAAACTCTCAGCGGCTCCCAATCATGTGTTAAAAACAGTACAGTGTTACATATTTTTAAAAATTGTTAAAAACAGTACATTGTTACATATTAAAAACTTCCCTGAACATGTGCCTTAGCTCTTGGAGACAAAACTATAACAAGGGGTCAGGAAACAAGTGGTCTTGAAGATAGCCTTCCTGGTTAGCTCAGTTGGTTAGAGCATGGTTTTATTATTATTCTTCCTTCAGTAATATAGTACCATTAAGAAAACTGTTTCGAGAACCAGTCTATTTGCCATTTTATGGTCCATTCACTTCATTTGGACTTGAGGTGACTCCAAGACGCCAATGTGTAAAATGCGGAATTTGAACCCTGGTATATCTTTATCTTCTTTCCCTTGTTCTTCTCTTCCCATTTGGAAGTTCTGCCTTTTTTCCATGTCAGTCATGTTTTTTGTCCTGAATACTGAGATAATTCAGAGATGCCAACATTTAAAATGTGTAATTTGCACAAGGTTGATATATTTGCATCTTTAAAATACACACGCAATCAAGAAGAAGAAGAAAGTTACTGGTGACAGAACAATGTATTCCACTGCACCTGAGGGCAACAGGCTAGGTTAAGGGAATGTATGGTAGGGAATGTGGCACATACAGATCTGACTTCCAGGATGTTGCTGCTGCCTCAACTCTGCCTAGTGGTAGGGTTGGCCCTGAGCGGGACCAACAGAGTGTTCCTCACTCCTCCCTGTCACATGAGGTTTCAACACCTGATAAGGGCTTTTGACAATGGATAAAGTGGATTCTGGGTATATAAAAAGTTTCAGGGAAAGTTTCTGTACACCTTTTTATCCTAGGAACATCTATTTCCCAGCATAGATTTGTGAGCATCCCCCACTTTTAGTGGTTTTAAGAGGACCTTGCTTTATCATGCAAGAATCTCATTACAATTAATCTCCTGCGACAGAAATCCTTGTATTGTTAGGCAACTGCTCTGGGTTTTGATACTCTGAATCTATTTCAGTTTTATTGCCACATGGAATGAAATGGAGCAAGATGGGTCCTTGGTAGCCACAAATCAATGGAGAAGTCTCTGATCAACTGCCATGAGGTTCATTCAGATAACTAAAATATTTCTGTGCTCTTGGCAGCCTCCCTGGCAGGAAATGATCCATTAGGGCCTGAAGAGGGGAGAACAGATAAAAGTTAGGCAGGATGTCAAATTATCCCATCTCCTGCATTCCTACTGATAAAACTGCTCCATCTGGATGAAGCGTTTGCTTGCAGATCTCCCAAGGCCGACTAAAAAATTATTCCCAGTTAGGCCCACTTCAGTGAGATTAAATAGAGAATTATGTGTTTATCAGCACTGCTTTGGTGGGACTTACTGGAATGCAGAGTGTTGGAGGTCATCACCTTTAATATTTCACATGTGGATATTCTTTTATTTGCTTACAAAATTCCTATTCTTACAACAAAAGTCACTTAACTCCCTGATTGTTATGGCAGAACATGCATTTCATTGTGGCCTTATTAGGGCACATGTGCCCTATTTTACAGAGGGCGGTCCTCTACTGTTTGGAGGGCTACATAATCCATGTTGGGTTGAAAAATGAAGAACAATAAAAAGGGATGGCAGTAGCCTTGAAGGATATTGCTGACCAGCAAAGAGTTTTCCTCTCCAAAAGAATAATGCTGTATACATAAACACATTCAAAACACCCCCTTGTTAATCCTTACCCTAGTCAGTGATGGCCCATTGGAACTAGTAGGACAGAAGGCAGGCAGACAAACAGAAGGTGGAATCAAAGCTAATGACAGCCAGAGACAACTAATGGCCAAAACCAAACCTTCAACTTTTAAGTAAGAAACAGGCATTTGGAAATAGAGACTGAGGGCAGAATGAGGTTGGTGGGACAGTGCCCCATTTGCTTGGATAGACCAGTCTCCACGGGACCAGGTGATTTACCAGGGAGTGGGGATGGAAAATAAGAGAGTTGGAATAAATGTGAGGTTCAAGCCCTCATTAAGTGAGGCTGAAACATGTAGATGTTTGTGGGGCAGGTCTAGCTCGTGGCTTGGGCAAGACTATGAAAGCAAGCAGAGGCCTGCCTCTCATTGGGTCTGGATAGTGCCATTCTACACCTTAACATAAGATGGTTGTGTGTCTTAGCACTACAAATAGGTGGCAGTCTTTGGTAAACTGTCTGTTTGTAGGGCTACTGTCTGAAGGAGCCTTCAGTGTGAAGATCTGCCCAGTTCAAGACTGGTTTTAAAGTACACTGTGAAGATCTGCCCAGTTCAAGACTGGTTTTAAGAAGGGAGAACAGAGACCTTGACCTTGTTCATCAACTGTTAATACCTTAGTGTACGCACACAGCTATAGTATGCAACCGTGTGTCCTCTTTTGTCCTCTTTTTTTGCAGCAGGCAGTGCTTGAGTGCCTACCATAGTTAAGTGTGGTAGCCATAGTGGCTGCAATAGGTGGCACTGGACTTAGTTCTATGTGGGTTGGAGTCTGACATTTCCTGTGATTATTCTGTTTCCTTGGATTCCTGTTTTTTCCCTACTTAGTATGTAGCCCCTGAATGTAGGGAATGTATCTCTCAGGATGGAAAAGTTCCCCACCTCTTCACTATATTAACATCACTGTTTCCAGAGTCTCAATAGCAAGGGATTTCCACTCTATCAACCCAACAGTGCAAGGTATGGGGCAGGAAGTCATACAACCAAAGGCTGATGCAGGATGCAGGCAACAAATTTCTACTTAGTTCTAAAACAGGGGCTGGAAACCTCTAGCTCATGGGTCAGTCTGGCCCATCAGGCCATTTCTCCCCACACCTGACATCACAAATGACTTCAGGCGGGTAAGGACAAGGCTACTTAGGAATAACTGGGAGCTCAAATTGAGCTCCTGATTGTTCTGCTGCAACTGGCGCTCCTTGCGGATCAGTTACACCTGGCCCTCTAAACAAGACAATTTTTGCCTCCTCATTGGCTACACTGCATGAGGCTTGCATGACTTATTGGACTGCTCAAGGCCATTGATACTTGTCTGCACCTTTCCCCCTGCTGGGTGTACAGCTGCCCTACCCCTGTTGTGCAGAGGGTGGGGAGGAGTAATACATGTGAGGAGAGGTAATATATTGTAGAAACATATATGTTTCTATGCCTCTCCAGGAGGAAACCTATCATTCTTCCAAACAGATCTCAAAAGAGCAAAATAGTGACTGCTTTAATTCCCAGCTCAAACCACCCTTAACCTTTAAACCACCTTAACTGCTAAACACCAGATAATTTAAATTATCTCGTCTCCAAATCCAGAGATTATTCATTACCTATGCATTTTATTATGAAAAGAAGAGAGGAGGGAGAAATGCAATAAAAAGGCATGCCTCTTCCTGCTTGGGGAAATAATAGACATATTTGCATAAATATATTATTGGGTACAAATTGCCAGGCTTCAACTAGGTCGACTATTGCCTTGATAAACTCTCTGTGGAAAAGATACTGGAAAGCTTTCATTTTTATTTTAATTACAATGAATTTCTTCTTATGTGAAGGTGGGAGTCTTGTGCAAAGCCAAGTCTCTTTCTCCACTACCCCCACCGTCTTTCTTTCAGGAAGCTGTTTCGTTTATGGCCAATCCAATTTTATGCAGTCCAGATACATTTTATTAGCATATTATCTGTGCAGGTTATTCAGTCAGTCAGCTGTGCACTTTTCAGAGATAAAGTGACATAATTTCTCCTGTTGTGGGTGCTACAATGCTTCCAATCCCCCCGCCCTCTCCATACAGATAAAAGCAGTAGGGGAAATAAAATGATCATGAAGCTATATTTTCATCTTTGACTATATTAATGTCATGAGCTCAGGCTCTTAAGATCTTATAGGGGGGATTTTCTGAGAAAGACAGCCCAGAATATGTTATAGCTATAAGGGTATGAAAGGGAGTTGCCAAAAGAAGAAGCAGCAGCAGCACAAGCATTTGAAAAAGGCTCAGATGCATGAATAAACCAACTGAACCCAGAACTGCCAAGCACTTTTCATTACTGCTTACAGGGAAAGGTTATACAAGCTCTAATGACTGTCTTTAATGTAGGATGGTGGAACATTTTTCTGACAAGAGTTTTTAATTTCAAGGAAGCGAACCCCAAATAATTTGGTGCCATTTCTGATTAACCCGCAGGACACTGGAGACAATCAGGTTTCCACAGGTGCATAGAGGCATTCTGATGTGGGAGGGAAGCGAGCGAGCAAGGGGGATAAAAGAGAAAGAAAACCCTCTATTCCTTGCCCACATAGGAAGGAGAGTCTTTCTTTGTATGTCTTCTTTCCCGTATAAAGCACCTCAAAATTGTACAAGACCGATTACAAGGTGCTTTTGGTTAAATATATCCTGCAGGGGTGGAAAACCTTAGGCCATGCATCAAATGTGGCCCTCCAGGTATCTCTGTCTGGCCCTCATACTCTCCCCTCCTCTCCCCAGGCTGCACACCTGATCAGCTGTTCTTTGCAACTTCCTTGAGTGTTTTTGGCTGACTGGAATGCATCCTTCAACTCTGATAATGCTTCTTGTTTTCCTAGATGGAGGATGGGGTGGTGGCATGAGAGTCAAAGGTAATTCCCCTGCCCATCTGTGACATACGGCCTACAGAAGGTTGCCTGGTATGCTGTAACTCTTCCTGGAGGGCCAGAACTGGAATTTCCATATTGTTTGTTTGTTTAATCTCCATCCCACCCTTCCTCCCAAACGGCCTAGCTGGCTGGCTATATGGTTATAGTTTAATTATAGCTATTTATTAGTCTTTTCCCACCAGACAAGCCCTCTCAGAGGTATGTACAGAGAGAAGTAAAAACAACAGAACAGTAGACAGAAACAGCAAGAGAGAAACTGAATTAGATCACCATAAGTGAAATCTTATGAAGGACTTCAAACTTAAACACTCTTAAGGAAAAGCAAAACTTTTCCTTCTTTTTTAAAGGTGAAGTCTAAAAGCCTACTTGAATACGAGAACCAAAAGGATCTAGCAAATATTAACTGGAATATTAAATATTAAAGTTCCACAATGTTGGGGTCACCCCTACAAAATCTGTCTTGTGTGCTCGCTAGACTCACACAAGCAAGAATTCAGTTCTTAGGCATGTTTCCCAAGGAAGTATAATGGTTAGGGTTCTCTGCCTTTGATGGGATGAGTGTTACTTTTTTTTATCAAGTAAGACCTAATCTAGCAAAGGCTACAAACCCCATGGGGGCAGGGCGAGCCAAGGAAGGGTGCACTGCATTGAGCCTCTCTGCAGCCTCCCCCTCAGCTGTAGGGTGGCTGAGGCAGTGGGCAGATGCAAGCCCTGCGCTGCTCGAAAAAGCAGTGTGGAACTTGCAGGCAGTCCGTCGCCTCCCCTCAGGAGAGACGCGTGTCTCAGGCATGCTGCAGGTCCCACAGTGCCCCCCGCCTCACCTAGCTATGCCTCTGGATTAGACAGATTCAAGGAGAAGAGGGCTGTTGAAGGCTATTAGCCATAAAGGCTGTGCTCTGCCTGCAAAGTTGGAGGCAGCAATGCTTCTGGTTTCTGTAAATCACTCAAAGGGAGAGTGCTCCTGCAGTGGTGTAGGAAGGGGCGTGCGGTGGGTGCAGAAGTTATATTTTCACCATTTTGTCACTGCCCTCCCTACGCCACTTGGTTTGGGAGTGTTCTTTACTTAGAAGAACTCTCCCCACCTGGCTGTAATGAGACCCAGGTAGCCTGTATTCCCACAGCTTCTACCTCTCCCAGCTCAGACTCAGCCCTCCAGTTAATTCCTGTCTGTATTCAACCCAGTCTTCCTACGTAAGGTGCAATGCCCTTTCCTCTTGCTGTAAATAGTTTCCTCAGAGTGGATGTTCAACTCAAATCAGAACTAGTTCTCCCTCCGTCAAATCCTATCCTAATTCCTATCTCCCATCTCAAAATAAACTATCTCTGTCCCTATCTAACTCTCTCACAGAAACCGCTCCTTTTATTCTCCCTCACAGACTACTGCTCCTCCCCACTTGTGGTGAGCTGGCTTTGTAGCCAGTCAGCAAGAGGCTCCAACACTCTGATAGAGTTTCTGAGGGACTGCATCATCAGACTCTGGTCTGGCTCTGCTGTCCATCACACCTGCCTATAAACAGCAGCCATTTTGAGACAGGCTGGCAGTATTAATCCTGAGCCTGTCATGAACGCCTACAAACCACTTTCAATAACATTGATCTGGCTGTCAAAATAGGAAAAATGTCAACATCTCAAGCTATCCAATTATAGTCTAGGAACCACACTATTCTTTGCAGGGGAAAACAAAGGGTCTGTTTCTTAGCATCCCTAACATAAGTCACTGTTGTGTGCAGAAGAGAATACATTATGATAGAGATGCTTCTTAAATCCAATTGTACCTTGTTTAGTGAGATTTGTGCTTCAGGGGTGGAGAATGTCAGCACTATTAAGGCAATGGAAATGAAACAGACGTGTTCTGACACTTACAGGTGGGTCAAAAATTGCAATGAAATTTTTTAAAATGGCAACATTTTTTTAAAAAAATGGGGTGAACATTTAAACATTTTTTCAAACCCCCCCCCAATACAGATTCATTAATTAATGGTTGGTTATCTTTAATTCAGTTTCAGACCATGATGTGCCTCTCTATTTTTCTGCAATTTCTTATGAAATTGATGATGAACTGAGTTAGACACAAAATGTCAGAAAAGTAGGTTTATCACCCAATTAAAACTTAGGCTACAATGCAGACTTTATTGGGAGCAAGTCTCCTTGTATTGTAATGAGAGTTACCGGTATTTCTGAGCAAATCTGCCAAGTTATACTATCCAGGTTACAGCACAAACCTATGGAAATTCACTGAGAAGTAGGGATGGAAGGATCTGACAATTTCATTTCTCTGTTTCTCACTTTTCCAATCTTAAATTCAGTTCTCCACATTTCTGCAGCAATGTGGGAATGCTTTTAAAAATATCCTCCTGAAGATTCATCAGTATTTTGGTATGAATTTCTCTTAATGAACACATTTTTATGTGCAGTTTTTACTAATGTGCACATTTTTGCAAAGCACTTTCTCATAATATCATGCCTTTTTGCTTGATATTATATATCAAATAATATATTCATTTTTATTCTCACTTTCCCCTGATAGATGATAGATAGATAGATGATAGATAGATAGATAGATAGATAGATAGATAGATAGATAGATGATAGATAGATAGATAGATAGATGATAGATAGATAGATAGATAGATGATAGATAGATGATAGATAGATAGATGATAGATAGATGATAGATGATAGATAGATAGATATAGATAGATAGATATAGATAGATAGATAGATAGATAGATAGATAGATAGATAGATGATAGATAGATAGATAGATGATAGATAGATAGATAGATAGATAGATAGATAGATAGAGATAGATAGAGATAGATGATAGATTAGATAGATGATAGATAGATAGATAGATAGATGATAGATAGATTAGATAGATATAGATAGATATAGATAGATGATAGATAGATGATAGATAGATGATAGATAGATAGATAGATAGATCGATAGATAGATAGATGATAGATAGATAGATAGATAGATAGATAGAGATAAACATTAGCAAACTGGAAAACAGCATTTCAAAATTTGGATAAATGCTGATTTCAGAGAATGGCTGTGTGGCATTTGCCCTTCTATGTGTGTGACATCATACTGGGTTCATAGGGAAAGGGTTAACTAATTGTAAAATGACTAACCATTGGGAACCCAGGGGGCAGAGTTAACTGTGTATAAGGTTTAAGCACAGTCTTTTTTAGAGAGTTAGAGTTGTTGAGAAGACAGTCTGGAGTTAGAAGAGACAGAGAAGATAAGTCTGTGGGTTGGGCTAGTCTGGTGTGAGAGAGGGAGAGAATTTGTTAAGAGAAGTCAGTCAAGCAGTTGAGATAATCAGTCAGAAGGTATTAGGAAGGTATAGGCCGGTAAAGAAACTAAAGTTAAGATACTGACAAGAATATTATCTGAGAAACCATAAACTTGTTAATGTTTGTAAAATAAAATTTTTTTTTGTTCACTTTTAACAACTGACTGGACTCAGTGTTTTACCAGAGAGTAACTGCTTGGCGGCAGTGGGGAAGCGAGCACAGGTGTGGCACAGGGATCAATAGACCATTAAACGTCCGGGGACCCTGTGTGATCATCACAGGCTGTGTCTCTTGTTGCAGAATGTGTGACCTTTATAGATTCACCTTTAAATGCAAACTGAATTTAATTTCTCCCCCATCCCTACTCAGTCATAAGTCTTGCTATAGTGACATGGAGCCTGTGGTCCTCCATGTGTTGCCAGACTACAGCATCTGTCATCCCTGGCTACTGTCTATGTGGTATTATGGGAGCTGGGGTCCAAAAATATCTGGTTCCTCAGCTCTGTCCTACTACATAATATATGGCCTTCTGTCATGTCAGTAGTTCTCCTATGGTACATGTGTGTCATGTGACAAAGACACATGACAGCAGAAGCAGCAAAGCAGGCTGAGAAGTGCTGGGACTGCACAATCTTTTGGGCCTACAGTGGTACCTCACAAGATGAATGCCTCGCAAGACGAAAAACGCGCAAGACGAAAGAGTTTTCCGTTTTTTGAGTCGTTCCGCAAGACGAATTTCCCTATGGGCTTGCTTCGCAAGACGAAACGATTTGCGAGTTCTTGCAAGTTTGTTTCCTTTTTCTTAAAGCCGCTAAGCCGTTAATAGCCGCTAAGCCGCTAATAGCCGCTAAGCCGCTAACAGCCGTGCTTCGCAAGACGAAAAAACCACAAGACAGAGAGACTCGCGGAATGGAATAATTTCATCCTGCGAGGCACCACTGTACTTAAGTTATTCAGGCCTAACTGCTAACTGTTGAGTCATTCTGACATGTGACTTAGCAGCCATTTTCTCTGTGTGTTCTCTGTAAGATTTCAGTCAGTCAGTCTGCCTCAGTTGTGAGCAGTACGTAATCTCAAACTATTTGGAACCATGTTGTTTATGAAGAAGCTTATTTTAATTCAGTAAAGCTCTTATTCTTTAAAACTCTGCATTATTTGTCCCTGATGATGACATCTCAAAAGAGAGATGGGAATGGGGTTTTTACTTTAAAAATGGTACCTGCCATTTGCAGTTTTTATAGTATTTATATTGAAAAAAATGCTTTTTTTAAAAAAAAGTGTGTAGGTCTATTAATTAAGGACGCCTTTGTAGTCAAATAAACATATTTTTAACTGATTAATATAAACAAACATTCTACTCTAACAAATAACACAAGAGGCATCCATAGCTGCTGAGGAATACGAAAGATAAAAATCATATACAGTGGTGCCTCAGGTTACATACGCTTCAGGTTACAGACTCCGCTAACCCAGAAATAGTGCTTCAGGTTAAGAACTTTGCTTCAGGATGAGAACAGAAACCGTGCTCCAGCAGCGCGGCAACAGTGGGAGGCCCCATTAGCTAAAGTGGTACTTCAGGTTAAGAACAGTTTCAGGTTCAGTATGGACCTCTGGAACAAATTAAGTACTTATCCCGAGGTACCACTGTACAACATAAATGTTGTAGTGTAGACATAATCTTGAAATGTTTGGTTTTGAGACAGTTTATTCCACTTCTAAAATGTGCTCTTTTTTAAACTAATAAATCCACAAAACTTGTTTGCATTTGCAGTGCCAAATGCAATTAAGGTACTGCTTGCCTCTTCTGTATAATTTCCTTATTGCAAGATGTTAAATAAAAGTGGGCATCAATAGATTCCCAGTGGACAGAGAGGCGGGCACATTCCCATTCCATTCTCACTCCTCTGCCATTTGTGATTACCCTTTGCTGATACTTGATAGTCACTTCTCTCTTCCTGTACAGCTGTGTTCAGAAGTACTGTCCTTATTCTTCTGGTCACTAACAAATGGTTTTTGTTTCTTTGTTAGATTCTGCAGCTCCACCACCAAGGAAAATCTTGTCAGTTCCCCCCACGGATTGAATCTTCTGTGGCATAGCTTTGCCATCCAAGCACATCTTGTTCTCAAGACCTTCACATTCTTCTATTCCCTGCATCTCAGCTTCCATCTTTTCATCCATAGAATTAAATTAGTAGATTTTGAGATAAGGAGGGACCGGATAAATTAACTACTGTGTGGAGAAAATGAATAATACTCTCTCACATAATAGTAGAACGATACTTTGAGGTTTGTTTGTAGAAAAAGAAAAGAAAAAGAAAATAATCACAAGGTACATAATTTTTTTAAAATAAACAAATACAAGAACATGCAATGAAGTAAAATGTTGAAAGAGTCCACTCAAAGTTAATCTCTGAAATTTGCACTTACAATATTACCTTAGCATACCAGTCACTAAAGATACGGGGCTAGACTGGAATTGATGAAATTGCTCAAAGTTATTACATTTTACATATTTCTGTAGCATTTTGGGCAGTATTACTGATATTCACATCTGTACATCCAAATTGATAAAATAAATGCACTTCTGCAACCATGCTTGAATGCCCTGCTGGACCAAACAAAATTTCCAGAGTGGTAGGATGAGAGTTGCTGCTCCTAGCAGTCTTCTCACTTATTAGCTGCGTAACAACAACAACAGTATGATGCCTGCCCACAAGCATCTTTCCTCTGGTACAGAAGGTGGGGCCCTAATGAACCACAGCTAGGAAAGACTAGCTGTCTGCTCAGGACTTCCAGGGAGAAAGATGACAGACTAGACATCTCTGGTTGACAGAAATAATTATGTTCTGATATATTTGGCAAAGCCAAAAACATTGAGTATCTTGTCCAAAATGTATAACTTACTGTTGGAGTGGCATACAAAGGATGAACAAGTTAAATCTGTGATGATAGATTGAGCAAGAGATGTGGCACATAAGATTGTTTGAAGATTGGGAAAGGTTGTGGAGGAAAGGGGTCAAGTTCACTGCATGTACGATGTTAAAGGAAAATGTTATGAAAATGATGTATAGATGGTGCTTAACCCCTGTAAAACTAGCAAAGATTTATCATAAGAGTGATAATTTATGTTGGAAATGTAAAGAAAGAGAAGGTAGTTTTTATAATACATGGTGGGCCTATCCCAATGTGAAAGACTTCTGGGAGATTTACAATGAATTGAAAAAGATGTTGAAATATCATCATCAATCTCATCATCATCACCATCATCATCAATCTTTATTATGGTCCAGAGACCCAACAAATCATTACAAAGCAACACACAATTCATACAGCCTACCTCCAGGTAAAACAAGCATTTTGTTCAGAATATAGGGATCATTGGTTCTTGCAACCACCGATAAAAACTTTGCCACTGCTAATGTTCTAGCATTTGTCCGGTCTTCCAATAGGAACCTGACATAGTGAGCCTCTGATTTTCCCGGGAAAGGTACCAGCAAGGGTAATATCAGTTCAGCCCTGGCTTGCTCATATTTTGTACAGTGCAACAAAATATATTTTATGGAATCGATGTCTCGAACCTTCGAACTATCCTAAGACTTCATTTGTTCTCGTTTGTGAGTATATTTAGCTAGTGATGTTAAACAATGTTTTTATTTTCTTGTTTGAATCCTGTAAGAGATGTGCCAACTTTTAAGTTTGAATAATCTTGTTTTTAAAATAAATTTTGGGAAAAGGATTTTTCCTGATCTGTCTTTTGTGCCTTCTGCTCAGGAAGCCTAAATCTAACGCCAGGAGAGGCGAGTCACCTGTGGGCCGGGACCACCCTAGGCCCCAGAGAAGATAAAGGCCAGTCAGCTCAGTCCCAGGTTGCGGGAGCAACGGCATTTGAAACCTGTTTCTGCCAGCACTCAGACCTGTTTTTCCAGAGTTCACGACCACAACAGTGGTAAATGATGAAGATTAAGATGAAGATGATGGACTTTTCGGAGCTAGCCGACCTGACCGGAAGAGTCTGCGACCAGAATGAGGAGGAGTATCAGGAGGGATGGATGAAATTTAAAGACTATTAATCTAAGTATGCTAAGATAACTTAAATAGAAATACTTGCAAGTACCAGATTGGCCTAGGATTTAAATATGTGATGTTATAGAATAGTATGTTTAAATTTATAATGAAAAGAAAGAAAGATGTTAATAGACTAAGTAAATTTTATGTGAAAATAGTTTTGGAAAACCGTTACAATGATATACATAGAAACTCAACCAGGGGGATTCAATGAAGTCACCCAACAATGTTAACAAAAGGGGAATTATTGCAGTTAGGTTTTATCTTTGTTTGTTTGTTTGCTTTTGGATATTTGTTAAAAATTGGGAAAAATCAATAAAAAATAAATAAAAACCCAAAACATTGAATATCACATTTTCTTTAGGAAAACAAAGAGAACAGGGGATTAACCTCATGCTCTGAAAAGGCTGCAAAACAAAGATCATGCATAAATTGGTTCTAAACAGCTGAGGGGTGTAGGTTGGTCCTGCTGCCAGTACTCTTCTGGCTTTTAATAGCCACAAAACTGCCGCAACAACCGCAACAAACGAGGGTTGTTTAAAAGATAGGGAATACAGAATGCAAAATGGTTGACAATTCAGACTGCCTGCTCTGGTCCAGTCCTGTACTTACAGAGGCCTAACTTCTTGGAATAAAGGTTTGGAATTGCCCAAGAAAGTTGTTTGATTGTTTTTGTATGCCACAACTGCTGCTAGAATTTTGCTGACTAAAAATTGGAAAACACAAGAAGTGCCAACAGTGGAGAAATGATGAAGATGAAGATGATGGACTTTTCGGGATAGCCGACCTGACCGGAAGAGTCCACGACCAGAATGAGGAGGAGTATCAGGAGGAATGGATGAAATTTAAAGACTATTAATCTAAATATGCTAAGATAACTTAAATAGAAATACTTGCAGACCTGTTTTTCTGGAGTTCTCAACCGGCTTCTTGCTTTGGACCCCGCTTCACCCTTGGTGGACAGTCTCCAGACCCTCGCCTCAGGACCGGACTCTGACCACGCCTCACGGTAACCCCCCCCCCGGACCAGCACACACCCAAATTCAGACTGCCTGCTCTGGTCCAGTCCTGTACTGACGGTACCTTCCCAGAGTATCTGAATCTGAAGGGCCTGCACCTGTGCCGGTTCCTCAGGAGCAGACACCAGATGAATCCACTCTGGCCCCGGAGGTGATTGAGGACCCATTGCCTGCAGTTGCTCCTCTCCCAGCTCTGTCAGGAGAAGGTGAGGCTGCCTCTGGGTCCAATAACCCTCCAGCCTCTCCTGAGCTGCAGAGGCTCAGGGCAGAGAGGCGGAGGGAACTATGTTCTCTCAGGAGGAGTGCTCTCCTTAAGGCCAGGAGAGGTGAGTCACCTGTGGGCTGGGACCACCCTAGGCCCCAGAGAAGATAAAGGCCAGTCAGCCCAGTCCCAGGAGCAACGACGTTGGAAACCTGTTTCTGCCACCACGCAGACCTGTTTTTCCAGAGTTCACGATCACAACAGTGGTAAATGATGAAGATGAAGGAATTTTTGGAGCTAGCCAACCTGACCGGAAGAGTCCACGACCAGAATGAGGAGGAGTATCAGGAGGAATGGGTGAAATTTAAAGACTATTAATCTAAATATGCTAAGATAACTTAAATAGAAATACTTACAAGTACCAGATTGGAAATCTGTTTCTGCCAGCATCCAGACCTGTTATTCCGGAGTTCCTGACCACACCCAGCTTCTTGCTTTGGACCCTGCTTTGCCCTTGGTGGACAGTCTCTAGACCCTCGGCCCAGGACTGGACTCTGACCACGCCTCACGGTAACCCCCCCCCCCCGGGACCAGCACACACCCAAAGGGCAGAAGATGCAGAGTGCTCTGTGTGAGAGCTGGCCTAGACCTCCTTGCAGGCATGTCTTAAGCTTTAAGACCATGGGCCTCCAACCATTTGGGCCATATGACCAAGTAAGGCAACTGTCCAACTGCAGCAGCCTCATTTCCTTTGTAAAAGATGGGGAGGAACCAAATAGGTGAAGAAATAAGAAAGCACTGATTTTTGAAGAAAACTTCAGTGGTGCATCCTGGGGTATCAGCCCATGTGTAGTTCAGATTCTGCAGTTTGATTGCACCCAAAGGGCAGAAAATGCAGGGTGTTCTGTGTCAGAGCTGGAAAATCAAGATATTTTTTTTTAAAAAAAAACCCCAAACATTGAATATTACATTTTCTTTAGGAAGACAAAGAGACCAGGGGAATAACCTTATGCTCTGTGTCACAGCTGGCCAAGACCTCCTTGCAGGCATGTCTTAAGCTTTAAGACCATGGGCCTCCAACCATTTGGGCCATATGACCAAGTGAAGCAACTGTCCAACTGCAACAGCCCCATTTCCTTTGTAAAAGACGATGAGGAACCCAACAGAGGATGAAGTACTAAAGCACTGATTTTGGAAGAAAAATTTGGTGGTGCATCCCGAGGTATCAGCCCATGTGTAGTTCAGAATCTGCAGTTTGATTCCACCAAAATGGCAGAAAATGCAGGGTGCCTTGTGTCAGAGCTGGAAAATCAAGATTTTTTTTTTTAAGCCCCAAAAACATTGAATATCACATTTTCTTTAGGAAAACAAAGAGACCAGGGGATTAACCTCATGCTCTGAAAAGGCTGCAAAACAAAAATCATGTATAAATTGTGCCTAAGGAAGGTTCTAAACAGCTGAGGGGTGTAGGTTGGTCCTGTTGCTAGTACTCTTCTGGCTTTTAATAGCCACAAAACTGACACACCAACCGCAACAAACGAGGGTTGTTTAAAAGATAGGGAATAGAGAATGCAAAATGGTTGACAATTCAGACTGCCCGCTTTGGTCCAGTCCTGTACTGACAGTGCCTTCTCAGCGTATGATATTGTGATGTTTCCTACATTTCAGCCATTCAAACAGTAGCTTGAGTTGGGCGGTAGCCATCGCAGATAAAGTGCCTTTGCCAGTGCGAGTGGAGGAGAGTTGGCGCTTTCAGCTTTTTGCTTTGCACCTTTTGGGCCTGGGAGCTTTCAGTATGTTAAAAAGTCATTGTCCACCTAGTCATAGGAGGAGGGATGGAGGGAGTATTGAGGTTCTGCTTGCCCTCTGATGGTCTGATGACTTTCTGTTGAGATTTACACTTTCAACCCACTTTTTCCCTTTCTAGAGGCAAGGGACCTATTAGGATCATCCGCCCCTGGAGGCTGATGTATCTAATGGGTTTCCAGGTAACGGTGAGGGGTTTTTCTGTTTGATATGACTGGCACTCCTATCAAAGCCCTGGCCCAGCCTCTAGTACATCTGAATGGCTCAGGCTTTTAACATGATCACTTCTGAGCATCCTTTCCCACTTACTCCTTGGTATACTGCAGAACTTAGGGAAAGGAAACAAGTTGAAAGATGGCTCCGTGCAAGTGGAGGAAAGATCTGGCTGCATACAACTGAACAGTAGTGTGGACTCATCATTAAGCATACATAGTGGTATTGAAGATAGCAGTACTACTCAGCTACAAGTGCTCGCCAAAGAAGAAAGACAGTCCGACTCAAGGAGGTGGTGGAACCAATGGTAGCTATGTCTAACCACTGTGACTTGTTTGCAAAGCATTTTGAGGATAAAACCACTTGCATCCACTGAGATCTTGACTTTGCTGTTATAGCAGATGAGTCTCATGGGTGTCCAGAGCACTGTCTAGTCCTGTCGTTTTAGATAATTTTCAGATAGTAAGGCTTGAGGATGTGGACAAGGTGTTTGTATTAGTCAGGGCAACAACTTGTGCTTCGGACTCTTACCCTTCTTGGCTGATAAAAACTAGTGGGGGGGTGGTAATTGACTGGGCCAGGAAGGGTGTTCCTATTTCCATCTGATATGCAGAATGGCATAGCATTCTGATCCAAGTTTCATTAAGAAAACATTATCCATAATATAAGCAGCAGGCAGCTGCAGTCAAATTGGCCAGTCAGAATGGAAAATCCTATTTTAACAAAACCAATAAAAGAGAGCGGCAATACTATTTTCTTGTTTCCCTTGTTCAACTACAATTCCATAAAACAGTGGATTTGTAGGTTCTCATTAATAAAAAAATAAATAAAGGGTGTGAGGGGTGGGTGGGATCGATGTGCCTATACTTCTTAATTCCACCCCTGGGCCTTTTCTATACTGAAAATAGTGTTAATTTGTTCCCCTTCCACTGCTGTAAATATTGCTCCCTTAGAAAATAAGTGATTTATTTGACTGGAACAAAATCCATCTTGTGTCTCCAAGTGGTTTAGGGTTGTATGATCTATGTCTGGATTGGCCCACTTAATGCTATTTATTGCTCTATGAATGGTATTAAGATGGATTTCTTAAGTCTGGTGGAATTACTTTTTCTTCTTTCGTGCAATTTTTACTTGCCATAGCAAACAAGACTTTGTCCATGTACCCATATAAAATAACTAATATCGTTCTTTTCCTCTGCATTTTTAATGCATAAATATTATTGGCTTTGAGGCAACAATGACAGAATGTGCTGACATCAGAAAAATGCCAGCTCCAGCCCAACCAGAAGTAAAATGTATAGGGCATATTGAGAGATGGGTGGCAGAGCTGTGCATATGCTTTGTCCTCCCCAGCAGTATATATTGTGGGAGAGTAGCTAGAGGAAGCAGAGAAAAGCTCCAACCAGTATTATTTTTTCTATTTTTAAATTTTTTTTGGAGTTTGCTTGTTTATTTTAAATTCAATTTATAAAGGTCCCTTTAGAAACGAAAAGATACAAACACAAGTTAAGCACACAGTTTGCTTTTAGTTCAACACTTTCTTCATCCATCAATTTTACCCAAAATCACAAAAGTAATATTACAAAGCTTTCGCAGTGCACGTTTACATATTCTGCATATACATCTATTCACTCTTCAAACAATGCATTTTCATTGCATTTGGCTTAAAAAACAACAACACAGCCCCTGCATCAGGCTGGAAATATATAACATTTTAAACCAATGAGTTTTTCATATATATATATATATATATATATATATATGCAGGTTTTGGTGTCCTCGGGTGTCTTCCCGTGTAAAAGTTGGGGTGTCTAGGCGACGTTTCGACGAGGTCTCACTCGTCATCTTCAGGCTGGTGCTTTCGGCTTCTTGTTACTGGAACAGAGCGGGATCTCAATGTTTGAGTTCCTATAAATACTGTAGAGGGGGTGTGGTGTCTAGCCTCCAATGTTCTGGGCAGAGAGGAAGTTCCCAGGCTAGTGTGCCTTTTCTTCTTTTGTTCCTTAATTACTTGAGAGATACCTTGAGTGATTTCTTGAGTGATATCCTGAGTACCACTTAGGTGGGTCATTAGGTGTGGATTAGTTGCTAAAGTCTTTGTGTCTTGACCTCTTGAACTTTGTGAAGAGTTTTCCTGAGAAGATGGCTGTATTGCACTTAGTTGTGCTTTGGCTTGGCTTCGTGTATAGGGGCGAGCTGTGGTTTTGTGGCTTGTGTCAGCCAGATCTGTGTAGGGATTGCAGGGGGGTGCAGCATCCGGAGGTGCCACCATGGATTGGCTACTGGATGGTGTCAGTAATTCATCTGTGGAGAGGGTCTGGGTTTGGGTCTGGTGTGGTTGATTGGTGTTGGCGTTCTGTGTGCCTCTGGATCTGGTGTCAGTTTTTGTGGAGAGGGCTAATTTCCAGATGTCTGGCAAGCGGGATGTGTCGTCACGCTTGTTCATGTTGTGAGGGTGTTTCTCTATCTCGATGGCTTCCATGATTATTCTCTTGTGGTGATGTTCCGTGTTAAAGAGCCTGGCCCTCTTTAACACGGAACATCACCACAAGAGAATAATCATGGAAGCCATCGAGATAGAGAAACACCCTCACAACATGAACAAGCGTGACGACACATCCCGCTTGCCAGACATCTGGAAATTAGCCCTCTCCACAAAAACTGACACCAGATCCAGAGGCACACAGAACGCCAACACCAATCAACCACACCAGACCCAAACCCAGACCCTCTCCACAGATGAATTACTGACACCATCCAGTAGCCAATCCAGGGTGGCACCTCCGGATGCTGCACCCCCCTGCAATCCCTACACAGATCTGGCTGACACAAGCCACAAAACCACAGCTCGCCCCTATACACGAAGCCAAGCCAAAGCACAACTAAGTGCAATACAGCCATCTTCTCAGGAAAACTCTTCACAAAGTTCAAGAGGTCAAGACACAAAGACTTTAGCAACTAATCCACACCTAATGACCCACCTAAGTGGTACTCAGGATATCACTCAAGAAATCACTCAAGGTATCTCTCAAGTAATTAAGGAACAAAAGAAGAAAAGGCACACTAGCCTGGGAACTTCCTCTCTGCCCAGAACATTGGAGGCTAGACACCACACCCCCTCTACAGTATTTATAGGAACTCAAACATTGAGATCCCGCTCTGTTCCAGTAACAAGAAGCCGAAAGCACCAGCCTGAAGATGACGAGTGAGACCTCGTCGAAACGTCGCCTAGACACCCCAACTTTTACACGGGAAGACACCCGAGGACACCAAAACCTGCATTCCTGTACCCGTGAAAATCTACGAAAGCATATATATATATATATATATATATTGGAAAGAAGCCCATATTACACAAGACATGGACATAAGGCAGGTGAAAAATTAGAGGCCAATCTCGCTCCTAAATAATGATTACAAATTATTCACCAGTATATTGTCCAATAGACTTAAAGATGCATTGGGAGAGGAGATTGAAAAGAATCAAACTGGATTTCTACCTGGTAGACAGATGAAGGACAATGCTAGAGATATAATTGATATGGCAGGCGCCGGGGCGTTTTTCCGACAGTTCAGAGCGCTGAGCAGGGCTGCGGCCGTCGAGGCGGCTGCCTATGGGGGTCACAATTTCTGTCGCAGCGACCGAGATGACTACTTGAAAGAGCTCTATGAGATGGCAAACAAATACCACTTCTTCCACAGCCTGGCCCTCCTGGCTGTGCCATGTTTATGTATGCCACAATGGCTGCAAGGACACTTCTGGTTCAGAAACGGAAGTAGCAGGAACTTCCAACACTGGAAGACTGGCAGGTCAAGATGATGGAGTTCCAAGACATAATCCGGACCGAGATGACTACTTGAAAGAGCTCTATGAGACGGCCAACAAATACCACTTCTTCCACAGCCTGGCCCTCCTGGCTGTGCCATGTTTATGTATGCCACAATGGCTGCAAGGACACTTCTGGTTCAGAAATGGAAGCAGCAGGAACTTCCAACACTGGAAGACCGGCAGGTCAAGATGATGAAGTTCAAAGACATAATCCAGACTCAGCGTGACGAACTGTTTCAAAAGGACTGGTACAAATTTATATTTTATATGAAAAAAAATTGTAAACATTTGAAAACATTTGTAGGCTTGAATTGAAATGTTTTGTAATGTAACTATAAGGAACTGATTTACCAATAATAAGGTGAAATATTATAACTTGACAAAGGGTAAATAATTGCTTATAGAAATGCGAAGAATATGAAAAGTTATGTAGAAGTCAGAAAGAGGGAGGGCAGGAGGTCAATGCTCTTACAGAATAATATATTAAGTCATAGAATTATGTAACAAAAGGTGAATATGATTTAATGGAAAACTCAGTAAAAATTACTTAAAAAAAATAAAAAGAGAAAATATATTAGGAGTGGCTTTTTTTAATAAGTTAATAAATGAACTACTTCATTGGCACAGCATCCAAATGAGGTGTAGTGGTTGTATAGTTCTTGATACGTTTTGTTTCATAGTTATATTCGGGTTACTGCTTTTTTAAAAAAAATGGTTAGCTTTTTGTATCAAAAAGTTCACAAAACTGATTCCTAGTATACAACTGAAAGCAGAAATGGGCTCACCATTTCCATCGCAGCGACCGAGATGACTACTTGAAAGAGCTCTATGAGACAGCCAACAAATACCACTTCCTCCACAGCCTGGCCCTCCTGGCTGTGCCCCACTGCCGCTATCCCATGATAGCCGGCAGCATCCTGTCTCTGGGCATGGGGATGTTCTCTCCCGCCCTGTATTACCACACCGTGACAGGGGACCTGATCCTGACTAAGGTGGCCCCGTATGGTGGTTCCCTCCTTATCCTCAGCTGGATCGCCATGGCCCCTTGACACCCCGTTTTGTCCCCATGTGGCCCCCATCTCCCAATGCCAGGGCAGCCAGCCCTGCCCCTCCCTCCTCCCTTAGGCTAGCCAGAAGGGAGCCCTAGGAGAGGAGAGATTTCCAAATGTGAGAGTAGAATCCCTTGAGGTCTTTAGCCCGCCCTGAATGCGTCTCCGTCCTGCATCTTGGAATTCCCCAAATGCCGAATCCCTTTTTAAAAAGCCAAGATCCTTTCCCCCCCCCCCCCAAAAAAAATTGCAACCAGATTTGAGTTTGCGATGGAGGCCTTGAAATGCAATGTCTGATTGGTGCTTTTCAATTGGTGTTTTTTAACTTAATAAATGATGAGAGTGATTTCATTTTTTAAAAAACCCAAACACTTTTTTTTGTGTGAATAAATTTTTTTGGGGGGGGGGAGAAAAATATATATAATTGATATAATGGAATATCTGGACTCCAGGAGAGACAAACAAGTCGCCCTAAAGTTTCTGGATGCTGAAAAAGAATTTGATAATGTGTCTTGGCATTTTATGAAACAAAATTTAGAATTTATGGATATTGGTGAAAAACTTTTAAATGGTATTCCGCCGATTTATTCGGAAGAATATGCTAAATTGATAGTTAATAATAACTTCACAGGCAAAATTGAGATAACAAAGGGAACCAGACAGGGGTGCCCGCTATCACCATTGTTATTTATAACAATACTAGAGGTCCTGTTGAGGAAAATAGAAGCAACAAAAGAAATAAAGGGGATTGGTGTAGGCTCAAAAGAATATAAGTATAAGGCCTTTGCCGATGACGTTGTCTTGAATTTAGAACAACCTATGTCCAGTGCAATAGAAGCTTTGAAAAAGATTGATAAGTATGGGTAATTAGCAGGCTTTAAGCTCAACAAAAATAAGAGAAAAATATTAATTAAAAATTTGGACAGTAAAGAAATAGGAGAACTACAACCAAAGACAAGTATGTCGATAGAAAAAAAAGTAAAATACCTAGAGTCTGGCTCACATCTAAGAACATAAACCTCTTTAAAGACAACTATGAAAAGGTGTGGAATGAAGTGAAGATAGATCATGAGATATGGACTAGAATGAAATTATCAATGATGGGTAGAATCTCAGCTATCAAAATGAACGTGTTACTGAGACTGATGTTTTTATTTCAGACAAAGCCTTTTCCGATCATGAAGAGGAGAGGATGTTGTGGGCAGGACACTCCCACATTCGCGGGGGCTTCCCTTGCCCCCCGCGAGAGTTGGGGGAATCCCTGGGCGTGCCTGCAACCCAGCCCGCCAATCGGCGGGCGAGAGGAGGCGCGGCCTGGGCTACTTAAGGCCAGGCACGCCCAGGGACCGCCCTCTTTTCCCCTCGCCCAGCAGCTGAGCGGTTTTCCCATCCCACCCACCCTTAGGTTTAGCTAGAATTGGCCTTGCTATGGACTTCGGTTGGTCGCCGCAAGGGGCCTGGTAGGAATTTTTCCAAATTGGCGCACTTCCTGCTAGTTGGTTTTTTCGCCTACCTCGTAGCAATCGTCACAACTTTCACGGTGTTGGCGGTTAGGCATTGGCATGGGGCAAATTATACGAAAAGGAGGGGGAAGGGAGCGCCATCACCTTCCCCCAACGAGAAGGGCTAGTCCGGTAGAGGACTCCAAGGGGGGCGTGGCCTTGTCCGAAGCCTGGAGAGGTAGGGCCTCCGGCACGCCCCCGAGCGGTGACACCCGTGGGATCCTAGTTGGCGTACTTCAACAGGACTCCTGCGGTGTGTTCAACCCTTCCCGGTCACCATGCCGGGTAGTCGATAGAAGCCAATGCCTAAGGCCAATACCTTCAATTCCGTAATCAATAAAGTTGTGGCCTTTCACGCCCGTTAACCTTAAAGCAACGTGTCTGTGTCTTCATTTCAACTGGGGGAGGAAACTTGCCACACAATTCCGGTTATCAGTGGAACAAAACAATTTAATGTATGGCAAGAAGATTGCCTAAATATATCTAGCAGGTTAAAAAGCCAAGAATTAAGTATAAAATATTGACAGATGCAAAAGAAAGAGGCGGTTTTTCCATGCCAGATCTAAAAATGTACTACGAGGCGGCGTGTTTTTGTTGGTTGAGAGAATGGATAACCTTAGATAATTCAGTTATATTGGATTTGGAGGGATTTAACAACAGATTCGCGTGGCAAGCCTACCTGTGGTCAGAATGGTCAGAATACACAGAGGGTTTTTGAACCATACTATTAGAAAATCATTGTATGAGGTGTGGAGCAGACATAAAACATTATTGGAATGCAAAACTCCGAGGTGGCTCTCACCTCTGGAGGCTTTTGCAATAAAAATAAATAAATAAATATGGGAACTGAATGGGCGACATACAAAGACTTGCTGATGGAAGTGATAATAAAATAAAATTAAAGACATTTGAAGAACTAAGAGGAAAAGTAGCCGATTGGTTGCAATACCATCAGTTACAAGATGTGTTTAGACAGGATAATAAAAGAAACGGATTTGGAAGTAGCAAATCTAAATTAGAGACAGAATTGCTGGGTAGTAAAATGAAAATGCTGTTGAAAATTATCAGTTACTACTGGAGTGGCACACAAAGGATGAAGAGGTAAAAAGTGTTGTGATTAGGTGGGCCCAGGATTTGGGGCACAATATTGATTTCAAAGGGTGGGAAAAACTGTGGACCAAAACAATTAAATTCACAGCATGTGTGTCACTCAAAGAAAATATATTTAAGATGATGTATTGATCGTTTTAACACATGTCAAACTTGCTAAAATGTATAGAAATCAAGAAAAAATTGTAGGAAGTGTAAGGAGAAGGAGGGGAACTTCCTCCATCTGTGGTGGACTTGTTCTAAAGTGAAAGCCTTCTGGGACATATAATACGAGAAAAAAAGGTTTTGAAATATAATTTTAATAAAAAAAACAGAGGCATTTCTATTAGGCTTAATTGGTGAGGAAATACATAAAAGTGATGTAAACATGTTTATGTATGCCACAATGGCTGCAAGGACACTTCCAGCTCAGAAATGGAAGCAGCAGGAACTTCCAACACTGGAAGACTGGCAGGTCAAGATGATGGAGTTCGAAGACATAATCCGGACCGAGATGACTACTTGAAAGAGCTCTATGAGACGGCCAACAAATACCACTTCTTCCACAGCCTGGCCCTCCTGGCTGTGCCATGTTTATGTATGCCACAATGGCTGCAAGGACACTTCTGGTTCAGAAATGGAAGCAGCAGGAACTTCCAACACTGGAAGACCGGCAGGTCAAGATGATGAAGTTCAAAGACATAATCCAGACTCAGCGTGACAAACTGTTTCAAAAGGACTGGTACAAATTTATATTTTATATGAAAAAAAATTGTAAACATTTGAAAACATTTGTAGGCTTGAATTGAAATGTTTTGTAATGTAACTATAAGGAACTGATTTACCAATAATAAGGTGAAATATTATAACTTGACAAAGGGTAAATAATTGCTTATAGAAATGCGAAGAATATGAAAAGTTATGTAGAAGTCAGAAAGAGGGAGGGCAGGAGGTCAATGCTCTTACAGAGTAATATCTTAAGTCATAGAATTATGTAACAAAAGGTGAATATGATTTAATGAAAAACGCAATAAAAATTACTTTCAAAAAATAAAAAGAGAAAATATATTAGGAGTGGCTTTTCTTTTAATAAGTTAATAAATGAACTACTTCATTGGCACAGCATCCAAATGAGGTGTAGTGGTTGTATAGTTCTTGATACGTTTTGTTTCATAGTTATATTTGGGTTGCTGCTTTTTTAAAAAAATGGTTAGCTTTTTGTATCATAAGGTTCACAAAACTGATTCCTAGTATACAACTGAAAGCAGAAATGGGGCACTTTTTCCTTTTGCTTTGCTGCAGATATACATGCTATTTTACTATAGCTCGCAGAATGGCATCATGGCACCTTTATACTATGTATGTGAATTATTAAAAAAAACACCTGTTACTCGTTGAAATTTTGTCTGGTCAATATATTTCAGCTTCTTGTTTAGTTACATGTATAATATTTTTTCTATTTTTAAAAAAGTGCCAGAACTCATGAACACTTCCCTTCTTCTCTAATGGTACCCACCTGAGCGGTGCTGGATCTGTTCGAGCAAGTTCCAGCTGAGAAAAAGCCCTGGTTCTAACTTGCCTAAGTGGGGAAAGTTGGCATTACTACAGCGAATGAACAGATGCAAGAAGCAGCTTTCTTTGGCCATAGAGGACCAATGCCAGGGAAATTGAAGAGACTGAGGGCAAACTTAGTTTCCTGACAGCATGAGTGAAGCTAACTCTGCAGACAAGGTATATAGGGATGGGGAGTGTGCTAGGAACCAAGAAATACAAAACACAACCTTCTTGGTGCCACTGCTGGAGTGGCACCCAAAGGATGAAGAGGTAAAAAGTGTTCTGATTAGGTGGGCCCAGGATTTGGGGCACAATATTGATTTCAAAGGGTGGGAAAAACTGTGGACCAAAACAATTAAATTCACAGCATGTGTGTCACTCAAAGAAAATATATTTAAGATGATGTATTGATGGTTTTTACACATGTCAAACTTGCTAAAATGTATAAAAATCAAGACAAAAATTGTAGGAAGTGTAAGGAGAAGGAGGGGAACTTCCTCCATCTGTGGTGGACTTGTTCTAAAGTGAAAGCCTTCTGGGACATATAATACGAGGAAAAAATGTTTTGAAATATAATTTTAATAAAAAAACAACAGAGGCATTTCTATTAGGCTTAATTGGTGGGGAAATACATAAAAGTGATGTAAACATGTTTATGTATGCCACAATGGCTGCAAGGACACTTCCAGTTCAGAAATGGAAGCAGCAGGAACTTCCAACACTGGAAGACTGGCAGGTCAAGATGATGGAGTTCGAAGACATAATCCGGACCGAGATGACTACTTGAAAGAGCTCTATGAGACGGCCAACAAATACCACTTCTTCCACAGCCTGGCCCTCCTGGCTGTGCCATGTTTATGTATGCCACAATGGCTGCAAGGACACTTCTGGTTCAGAAATGGAAGCAGCAGGAACTTCCAACACTGGAAGACCGGCAGGTCAAGATGATGAAGTTCAAAGACATAATCCAGACTCAGCGTGACAAACTGTTTCAAAAGGACTGGTACAAATTTATATTTTATATGAAAAAAAAATTGTAAACATTTGAAAACGTTTGTAGGCTTGAATTGAAATGTTTTGTAATGTAACTATAAGGAACTGATTTACCAATAATAAGGTGAAATATAACTTGACAAAGGGTAAATAATTGCTTATAGAAATGCGAAGAATATGAAAAGTTATGTAGAAGTCAGAAAGAGGGAGGGCAGGAGGTCAATGCTCTTACAGAGTAATATCTTAAGTCATAGAATTATGTAACAAAAGGTGAATATGATTTAATGAAAAACTCAATAAAAATTACTTTCAAAAAATAAAAAGAGAAAATATATTAGGAGTGGCTTTTCTTTTAATAAGTTAATAAATGAACTACTTCATTGGCACAGCATCCAAATGAGGTGTAGTGGTTGTATAGTTCTTGATACGTTTTGTTTCATAGTTATATTTGGGTTGCTGCTTTTTTAAAAAAAATGGTTAGCTTTTTGTATCATAAGGTTCACAAAACTGATTCCTAGTATACAACTGAAAGCAGAAATGGGGCACTTTTTCCTTTTGCTTTGCTGCAGATATACATGCTATTTTACTATAGCTCGCAGAATGGCATCATGGCACCTTTATACTATGTATGTGAATTATTAAAAAAAACACCTGTTACTCGTTGAAATTTTGTCTGGTCAATATATTTCAGCTTCTTGTTTAGTTACATGTATAATATTTTTTCTATTTTTAAAAAAGTGCCAGAACTCATGAACACTTCCCTTCTTCTCTAATGGTACCCACCTGAGCGGTGCTGGATCTGTTCGAGCAAGTTCCAGCTGAGAAAAAGCCCTGGTTCTAACTTGCCTAAGTGGGGAAAGTTGGCATTACTACAGCGAATGAACAGATGCAAGAAGCAGCTTTCTTTGGCCATAGAGGACCAATGCCAGGGAAATTGAAGAGACTGAGGGCAAACTTAGTTTCCTGACAGCATGAGTGAAGCTAACTCTGCAGACAAGGTATATAGGGATGGGGAGTGTGCTAGGAACCAAGAAATACAAAACACAACCTTCTTGGTGCCACTGCTGGAGTGGCACCCAAAGGATGAAGAGGTAAAAAGTGTTCTGATTAGGTGGGCCCAGGATTTGGGGCACAATATTGATTTCAAAGGGTGGGAAAAACTGTGGACCAAAACAATTAAATTCACAGCATGTGTGTCACTCAAAGAAAATATATTTAAGATGATGTATTGATGGTTTTTACACATGTCAAACTTGCTAAAATGTATAAAAATCAAGACAAAAATTGTAGGAAGTGTAAGGAGAAGGAGGGGAACTTCCTCCATCTGTGGTGGACTTGTTCTAAAGTGAAAGCCTTCTGGGACATATAATACGAGGAAAAAATGTTTTGAAATATAATTTTAATAAAAAAACAACAGAGGCATTTCTATTAGGCTTAATTGGTGGGGAAATACATAAAAGTGATGTAAACATGTTTATGTATGCCACAATGGCTGCAAGGACACTTCCAGCTCAGAAATGGAAGCAGCAGGAACTTCCAACACTGGAAGACTGGCAGGTCAAGATGATGGAGTTCGAAGACATAATCCGGACCGAGATGACTACTTGAAAGAGCTCTATGAGACGGCCAACAAATACCACTTCTTCCACAGCCTGGCCCTCCTGGCTGTGCCATGTTTATGTATGCCACAATGGCTGCAAGGACACTTCTGGTTCAGAAATGGAAGCAGCAGGAACTTCCAACACTGGAAGACCGGCAGGTCAAGATGATGAAGTTCAAAGACATAATCCAGACTCAGCGTGACGAACTGTTTCAAAAGGACTGGTACAAATTTATATTTTATATGAAAAAAAATTGTAAACATTTGAAAACATTTGTAGGTTGAATTGAAATGTTTTGTAATGTAACTATAAGGAACTGATTTACCAATAATAAGGTGAAATATTATAACTTGACAAAGGGTAAATAATTGCTTATAGAAATGCGAAGAATATGAAAAGTTATGTAGAAGTCAGAAAGAGGGAGGGCAGGAGGTCAATGCTCTTACAGAATAATATATTAAGTCATAGAATTATGTAACAAAAGGTGAATATGATTTAATGAAAAACTCAATAAAAATTACTTTCAAAAAATAAAAAGAGAAAATATATTAGGAGTGGCTTTTCTTTTAATAAGTTAATAAATGAACTACTTCATTGGCACAGCATCCAAATGAGGTGTAGTGGTTGTATAGTTCTTGATACGTTTTGTTTCATAGTTATATTTGGGTTACTGCTTTTTTTAAAAAAAATGGTTAGCTTTTTGTATCATAAAGTTCACAAAACTGATTCCTAGTATACAACTGAAAGCAGAAATGGGGCACTTTTTCCTTTTGCTTTGCTGCAGATATACATGCTATTTTACTATAGCTCGCAGAATGGCATCATGGCACCTTTATACTATGTATGTGAATTATTAAAAAAACACCTGTTACTCGCTGAAATTTTGTCTGGTCAATATATTTCAGCTTCTTGTTTAGTTACATGTATAATATTTTTTCTATTTTTAAAAAAGACTGGCAGGTCAAGATGATGGAGTTCGAAGACATAATTCGGACCGAGATGACTACTTGAAAGAGCTCTATGAGACGGCCAACAAATACCACTTCTTCCACAGCCTGGCCCTCCTGGCTGTGCCATGTTTATGTATGCCACAATGGCTGCAAGGACAATTTGGCAATTTGACAATTTGACAAAGGGTAAATAAGTGCTTATAAAAATGCGAAGAATATGAAAAGTTATGTAGAAGTCAGAAAGAGGGAGGGCAGGAGGTCAATGCTCTTACAGAATAATATATTAAGTCATAGAATTATGTAACAAAAGGTGAATATGATTTAATGAAAAACTCAATAAAAATTACTTTCAAAAAATAAAAAGAGAAAATATTAGGAGTGGCTTTTCTTTTAATAAGTTAATAAATGAACTACTTCATTGGCACAGCATCCAAATGAGGTGTAGACGTTGTATAGTTCTTGACAGGTTTTGTTTCATAGTTATATTTGGGTTGCTGCTTTTTTTTAAAAAAATGGTTAGCTCTTTGTATCATAAAGTTCACAAAACTGATTCCTAGTATACAACTGAAAGCAGAAATGGGCTCACGATTTCCATCACAGCGACCGAGATGACTACTTGAAAGAGTTCTATGAGACAGCCAACAAATACAACTTCCTCCACAGCCTGGACCTCCTGGCTGTGCCCCACTGCCACTATCCCACGATAGCCAGCACCATCCTGTCTCTGGGCATGGGGATGTTCTCTGCCACCCTGTATTACCACACCGTGACAGGGGACCTGATCCTGACCAAGGTGGCCCCGTATGGTGGTTCCCTCCTCATCCTCGGCTGGATCGCCATGGCCCCTTGACACCCCGTTCTGTCCCCATGTGGCCCCCATCTCCCAATGCCAGGGCAGCCAGCCCTGCCCCTCCCTCCTCCCTTAGGCTAGCCAGAAGGGAGCCCTAGGAGAGGAGAGATTTCCAAATGTGAGAGTAGAATCCCTTGAGGTCTTTAGCCCGCCCTGAATGCGTCTCCGTCCTGCATCTTGGAATTCCCCAAATGCCGAATCCCTTTTTAAAAAGCCAAGATCCTTTCCCCCCCCCAAAAAAAAATTGCAACCAGATTTGAGTTTGCGATGGAGGCCTTGAAATGCAATGTCTGATCGGTGCTTTTCAATTGGTGTTTTTTAACTTAATAAATGATGAGAGTGATTTCACTTTTTAAAAAACCCACACACTTTTTTTGTGTGAATAAATTTTTTTTGGGGGGGGGTGAGAAAAATATATATAATTGATATAATGGAATATCTGGACTCCAGGAGAGACAAACAAGTCGCCCTAATGTTTCTGGATGCTGAAAAGGAATTTGATAATGTGTCTTGGCATTTTATGAAACAAAATTTAGAATTTATGGATATCGGTGAAAAACTCTTAAATGGTATTCGGGCGATTTATTCGGAAGAATATGCTAAATTGATAGTTAATAATAACTTCACAGGCAAAATTGAGATAACAAAGGGAACCAGACAGGGGTGCCCGCTATCACCATTGTTATTTATAACAATACTAGAGGTCCTGTTGAGGAAAATAGAAGCAACAAATAAATAAAGGGGATTGGTGTAGGCTCAAAAGAATATAAGTATAAGGCCTTTGCCGATGACGTTGTCTTGAATTTAGAACAACCTATGTCCAGTGCAATAGAAGCTTTGAAAAAGATTGATAAGTATGGGTAATTAGCAGGCTTTAAGCTCAACAAAAATAAGAGAAAAATATTAACTAAAAATTTGGACAGTAAAGAACTAGGAGAACTACAACCAAAGACAGGTATGTCAATAGAAAAAAAAGTTTCATAGTTATATTTGGGTTACTGCTTTTTTTAAAAAAAATGGTTAGCTTTTTGTATCATAAAGTTCACAAAACTGATTCCTAGTATACAACTGAAAGCAGAAATGGGGCACTTTTTCCTTTTGCTTTGCTGCAGATATACATGCTATTTTACTATAGCTCGCAGAATGGCATCATGGCACCTTTTTACTATGTATGTGAATTATTAAAAAAAAACCTGTTACTCGTTGAAATTTTGTCTGGTCAATATATTTCAGCTTCTTGTTTAGTTACATGTATAATATTTTTTCTATTTTTAAAAAAGTGCCAGAACTCATGAACACTTCCCTTCTTCTCTAATGGTACCCACCTGAGAGGTGCTGGATCTGTTCGAGCAAGTTCCAGCTGAGAAAAAGCCCTGGTTCTAACTTGCCTAAGTGGGGAAAGTTGGCATTACTACAGTGAATGAACAGATGCAAGAAGCAGCTTTCTTTGGCCATAGAGCACCAATGCCAGGGAAATTGAAGAGACTTGGGGCAAACTTAGTTGCCTGACAGCATGAGTGAAGCTAACTCTGCAGAAAAGGTATATAGGGATGGGGAGTGTGCTAGGAACCAAGAAATACAAAACACAACCTTTTTTGTGCTTAGGAAATATGCAGAAAAATCAACTGTAGCTCCTCTGGTGAATTTCCTTAATTAAAATCTCTTTCTGTCTCTTTTAAATTCTTTCCAAACCCATCTCCTATTTGGGAGTGAGCCTGGATCATTAATGTTCCAGGTAATGAGAGGCCTTGGTGAGTGCATTAAAGGAAGATTGTGACTCTTATCATAGAATGATATCATATAACATTGGACAACATTACTTTTTACCGATATGAAATTCAGTGCAACATACCATCCGCTTGGCCAGAAAAGTCAACAAATGTGTCATTGGCACAGCGTCCAATCGGAAGTGAGGGCAGTGGAGGAGTCTGGTCTTTCTGTTTCTCTTTGGTCTTAAGAAGCGGCCACGGATAGCGACCCAATTCTTATTCTCTTGCTTTTTGAATCTTGAAAAATATGTACATTAGAAAGAAAAAGTATCAATTTATTTTCTGAAATTTAAAGCCGCTGCTGCTGCTGCCCAGGACTGACCTGCTGATAGCTTGAAGGGCCCTGCCCTGCTTCTATTTACCTGGGTTGTGGCGGGGCCTGACAGGCTCAGTAAAGGACTGCTGCTTGACAACTCTGAAACCCCCCCCCCTGCAAAATGGGTAGACCACAGCCAGCCCCTGCCATAGGATTTTATGCAGTGATCATTACAGACCCCATACATCATTCCTGTATACTTCTATCCCTGTACAATTTTCCTCAATACAATTTCATCCTTTTTATATTAATTTGGGGTCAGTCAAGCAAATCTTTCAAACATCACCACCACCATCTAATTGGGGTTTGTGTGACCCCAGCATCAGACTGGTAAAGCAGTTTCTACACATGTCAAAGATTTAAATAAAAGTAAAACTATCACGCAATATCTTGAAAGGGAAAGGTACCTGCATCCTTTTGAGATCCAAATAATAAAGCTGCATATGGTGTCATACAAAGGACCCCAAATCAAAAGGTTAGTTAAAGAGCCATTGAGAGGCGGGAGACAAACTATATAGAGACTCTTGCTGTTTGCATTATTAGCTGCTTGTGTGCTTGTTCATGGCAGTCATGTTTCCAAGATGCTCTTCAATCTGACAGATAGAAACGTTATTTTAAAAACAAATTTAAAAGGTGGGCATTCGATCCATTTTCACTATGAAGTCTCCCAATTTTTGCCTTCAACCATCCTCTAAAATTGAAACGCTCTCAAAAGCTTCACTAAGAGTTGACATCCTTGTGTGTGACATCTCGTTACACTGGCAGTTTCTTGAACATCCAGCAAGAATAGAAAAGAACTCAGCTTATGTTGACACAAAGCAGCATGATGAATTGTGACACACAAACACACACACATCTGTATCACCACACACACACACACACACACACACACACAATGTATTATTTTCCCCTGTGGTGGAATAATTACAATTCTTCTACCTGCACCAGGAATGGAGAATCTTTGGTCCTCTGAAGGCCATCATTCTTGACCGCTGGCCATGCTGCCTAGGGAAGATTGGGGATATTTTTTAACATCATCTAGATGGGACTACAGGTCCCCCATTCCTACAGTAGACATTTCCATTCTTCACCCAATGATAGGTATATTCACTGCTTCACTGTCACTAGTGAACCCACCGTGAAAAATTTGTTTTATGCTAAAGGCATCCTTAGCATTCTTTTACTACAAAATGCAAGTTATAAAAAGGAGCTTGTTTTTCAGACAAGGAAAGAACACCGAAGAGAACATACCTATGGAGTGCATTACCAAAATACATCCCAGCAGGTATAAACTGAATGGAGAAAATAAAAAAGATCACTTTGTTTGGATCACAGAAGCAAATACGTGCTTTCTATTCAAAGTTCCTGTTTAATGGCTAAAATTTGCCAGTTTTCAAGAATTCCACAGCAGGAAAGGTAGCAAGGAAGGGAGCAAACTAATATATTTCTCCTTAAACAAGAAAACATTAAAATAAAAAGGAGTACTCATTAGCATGGCATGGTACAGATCCAACAATATTCCCATTATTGCTTATTATTACTATTACCAAGACTCTTTTCAAAAATAGATTAGAGGTTTGGCAGCAACTCAGCTGACAAAGGAATTGTGAGAAGCAGAAAACTCCATCATTGTACCCATTATTTGCTTTAAAGGAAAACCAAGCACCTCTAAGTAATCATCAGGTATACTTTATTCATCAGCACTAACTATATATGAAGCATCCAAGTATGAAACTAAGGCATTAATAATGGAATAACTAACTCTAAGAGAATGGTTTTAAGTCCTTTTATTTTACTCAGCCCAAATTTGCCCAAGTCTGCAGCCCAACAAATTCTCAAGATCGTTTTATAAACGTTTACCTTTACCGCACACTGTTTATGGTTGCTTGCTCCATCCCTTTCCACTGTAGCCCTCGCAGGAGAGAGTCCTCTAGGTGTTTATTGTGGGCTTTATCCTGCTGCATGGGTCCTCCTACCACCTCAAGAGGGCTCAGCTTTCACAATGGCAGAAGTGGCTCTTTTCAGGTGCAGCCTATCAGAAGGCATAAGAGGCACATTTCCCAGATAAACTCAGTAGAGGACCAGACCTCCTTGGACAGAGACCTTTTCCATGGCACAGGAGCATCCTGGATAAAGCCTATTTGCACAGACAACTTTAACCCCTGCTTGGCCTGGTTAGTTAATAGCTCAGTTTACTTTGCTAGTGTTTACTTTGCTAAGGAAACCTCCTACTTGAAGAACTATACCAAACGACAAAGTGTTTGGTGTCGACTGGTCACTATTGGAGAGGTAGCTCAAAGCTTAGGTGGTGTACCCCCCAGATTTTTGAAGAAAAATTCAGTGGTGCATCCCGAGATATCAGCCCATGTGTAGTTCAGATTCTGCAGTTTGAACGCACCCAAAAGACAGAAGATGCAGAGTGCTCTGTGTCAGAGCTGGCCCACACCTCCTTGCAGGCATGTCTTAAGCTTTAAGACCATGGGCCTCCAACCATTTGGGCCATATGACCAAGTAAGGCAACTGTCCAACTGCAGCAGCCCCATTTCCTTTGTAAAAGATGATGAGGAAACGAAAAGGTGAAGAAATAAGAAAGCACAGATTTTTGAAGAAAAATTCAGTGGTGCATCCCGGGGTATCAGCCCATGTGTAGTTCAGATTCTGCAGTTTGATTGCAACCAAATGGCAGAAAATGCAGAGTGCTCTGTGTCAGAGCTGGAAAATCAATGAAAAAAATTTGAAAAAACCCCAAAAACAGTGAATATCACATTTTCTTTAGGAAAACAAAGAGAACAGGGGATTAACCTCAGGTTGCAAAACAAAAATCATGTATAAATTGGTTCTAAACAGCTGAGGGGTGTAGGTTGGTCCTGTTGCTAGTACACTTCTGGCTTTTAATAGCTGCGAAACTGCCACAACAATTGCAACAAACGAGGGATGTTTAAAAGATAGGGAATATAGAATGCAAAATGGTTGACAATACAGACGGCCTGCTTTGGTCTAGTCCTGTACTGACAGTACCTTCCCAGAGTATGATATTGTGATGTTTCCTACATCTCAGCCAATCAAACAGTAGCTTGAGTTGGGCGGTATCCGTCACAGATAAAGTGCCTTTGCCAGTGCGAGTGGAGGGGAGTTGGCACCCTCAGCTTTTTGCTTTGCACCTTTTGGGCCTGGGAGCTTTCAGTATGTTAAAAAGTCATTGTCCACCTAGTCATAGGAGGAGGGATGGAGGGAGTATTGAGGTTCTGCTTGGACTTTTCGGAGCTAGCCAACCTGACCGGAAGAGTCCGCGACCAGAATGAGGAGGAGTATCAGGAGGAATGGAGTGCCTGCCTGTTATACTAGAATGCGGATTCAGCCGAGAACCTTCGAACTATCCTAAGCCTTCATTTGTTCTCATTTGTAAGTTTAGCTAGGGATGTTTAACAATGTTTTTATTTTCTTGTATGAACCCTGTAAGAGATGTGCCAATTTTAAGTTTGAATAATCTTGTTTTTAAAATAAATTTTGGGGAAAGGATTTTTCCTGTTCTGTCTTTTGTGCCTTCTGCTCAGGAAGTCTAAATCTAACGCCTGACCAATTGGTCTGCCCAGCAGACCTGTTGAATATGACCAAGTGAGGCAAGTGTCCAAATGCAACCACCAAACTGTTGCTGTGAGGCCACAAATGACTGTCACCAGCAGCCATGGGAGGCCAAGGGCGCGACCAGAATGAGGAGGAGTATCAGGAGGAATGGATGAAATTTAAAGACTATTAATCTAAATATGCTAAGATAACTTAAATAGAAATACTTGCAAATACCAGATTGGCCTAGGATTTAAATACGTGATGTTATAGAATAGTATGTTTAAATTTATAATGAAGGCATGTCTTGCAGGCATGTCTTAAGCTTTAAGAGCTTGGGCCTCCCACAATTTGGGCCATATGACCAAGTGAAGCAACTGTCCAACTGCAACAGCACCGTTTCCTTTGTAAAAGATGGGGAGGAAACCTTTCCATGGAAGAACAAGTAATGTTGTATCAAAGAAACATTGGAAAACATTGGAAGCCCAAAAGAATAATCAGGAAAACCAAAGCAATAATCACTACATCTCAATACAGCCTATGGCACCAAACTATGAAATTCTTCATGCCCCTGCTATTTGCAGAATTCTAATGATCCCATCAGAGCTGATTCTCTACTGAGGACTTGTTGCCTCAGTTGGCCGGAATGACTGACTGCAGGTACAAGGCAGAGCAGACCTCATGGGCCATCAGGTCTTTAGCCCCCTCCATATTTCTAGGAAGAGTGATCAGTCCCCCCTGTATAGAGGGGGCCGCTATCCCCCACCACCAGGCTGTTGCTGTGAGGCCACAAATGACTGTCACCAGCAGCCATGGGAGGCCAAAGGCCCTGTTAGCCACGATGACATGCGACAACTATGAATGGCCACGCCTGGCACGGGAGGCAAAGATGGAGGAGGGGGGGAATTTGATTTTATCCATTTGCATACTGCAGGGTATCGTAACAGGTGCCTACGGAACGTTCTAAACAGCTGAGGGGAGTAGGTTGGTCCTGCTGCTAACAGTGGCGTAGCGTGGGGGTGCAGGGGGGGTCCGGCCACACCGGGCGCAACATTTGGGGGTTAGAGTTAGGGGGCGCAAATCCACGGGTTAGAGGGCGCAAATAAATAAATTTGGGGGAAAGGATTTTTCCTGTTCTGTCTTTTGTGCCTTCTGCTCGGGAAGTCTAAATCTAATGCCTGAGCAATTGGTCCGCCCAGCAGACCTGTTGAATTTCTGCCTGTATTTGTGGTAAAGCAATACAGGGCGGGACAGACCGGTAACGCTGAAGAGATGAAGATGAAGATGAAGGGGAAGACGAAACTCCTGTTTTTCCTGAGTTCCTGACCATGCCCGACTTCCTGCTTTGGACCCAGCTTTGCCCTTCGTGGACAATCTCCAGACCCTCGGCCCAGGACCGGACTCTGACCACACCTCACGGTAACACCCACCCCCCCAGGACCAGCACACACCCAAATGGCAGAAAATGCAGAGTGCTCTGTGTCATTGCTGGCCCAAACCTCTGGAAATGCTGAAGATGAAGACGAAGATGAAGACGATGGACTTTTCGGAGCTAGCCGGCCGGACCGGAAGAGTCCGCGACCAGAATTACAAGGAGTATCAGGAGGAATGGATGAAATTTAAAGACTATTAATCTAAATATGCTAAGATAACTTAAATAGAAATACTTGCAAATACCAGATTGGCCTAGGATTTAAATACGTGATATTATAGAATAGTATGTTTAAATTTATAATGAAGGCATGTCTTGCAGGCATGTCTTAAGCTTTAAGAGCATGGGCCTCCAACAATTTGGGCCATATGACCAAGTGAAGCAACTGTCCAACTGCAACAGCCCCATTTCCTTTGTAAAAGATGGGGAGGAAACCTTTCCATGGAAGAACAAGTAATGTTGTATCAAAGAAACATTGGAAAACATTGGAAGCCCAAAAGAATAATCAGGAAAACCAAAGCAATAATCACTACATCTCAATACAGCCTATGGCACCAAACTATGAAATTCTTCATGCCCCTGCTATTTGCAGAATTCTAATGATCCCAGCAGGGCTGATTCTCTACTGAGGACTTGTTGCCTCAGTTGGCCGGAATGACTGACTGCAGGTCCAAGGCAGAGCAGACCTCATGGGCCATCAGGTCTTTAGCCCCCTCCATATTTCTAGGAAGGGTGATCAGTCCCCCCTGTATTGAGGGGGCCGCTATCCCCCACCACCAGGCTGTTGCTGTGAGGCCACAAATGACTGTCACCAGCAGCCATGGGAGGCCAAAGGCCCTGTTAGCCACGATGACATGCGACAACTATGAATGGCCACGCCTGGCACGGGAGGCAAAGATGGAGGAGGGGGGGAATTTGATTTTATCCATTTGCATACTGCAGGGTATCGTAACAGGTGCCTACGGAACGTTCTAAACAGCTGAGGGGTGTAGGTTGGTCCTGCTGCTAACAGTGGCGTAGCGTGGGGGTGCAGGGGGGGCCGGCCACACCGGGCGCAACATTTGGGGGTTAGAGTTAGGGGGCGCAAATCCACGGGTTAGAGGGAGCAAATAAATAAATTTGGGGAAAAGGATTTTTCCTGTTCTGTCTTTTGTGCCTTGTGCTCGGGAAGTCTAAATCTAACGCCTGAGCAATTGGTCCACCCAGCAGACCTGTTGAATTTCTGCCTGTATTTGTGGTAAAGCAATACAGGGCAGGGCAGCCCGGTAACGCTGAAGAGATGAAGATGAAGGGGAAGACGAAAACTCCTGTTTTTCCAGAGTTCCTGACCATGCCCGACTTCTTCCTTTGGACTCAGGTTTGCCCTTCATGGACACTCTCCAGACCCTCGGCCCAGGAAATTTGATTTTATCCATTTGCATACTGCAGGGTATCGTAACAGGTGCCTAAGGAACGTTCTAAACAGCTGAGGGGTGTAGGTTGGTCCCGCTGCTAGCAGTGGCGTAGCGTGGGGGTCAGGGGGGGCCAGCCGCACCGTGCGAAACATCTGGGGGTTAGGGTTAGGGGGTGCAAATCCACGGGTTAGGGGGCACAAATTACTTGCCTTGCCGCGCGTGCTGACAACCCACGCTATGCCACTGGCTGCTAGTACTCTTCTGGCTGTTAATAGCCGCAAAACTGCCGCAACAACCGCAACAAACAAGGGTTGTTTAAAAGATAGGGAATGTAGAATGTAAAATGGTTGATACTGTGATGTTTCCTACATTCTTCTTCCATTCCTCCTCAGCACTGAATAAAGAGCATGAAATCCACTCTTGACTCTGAAAATATTTCAGTTGTTTAAAAGATAGGGAATACAGAATGCAAAATGGTTGACAATTCAGACGGCCTGCTTTGGTCCAGTCCTGTGATGTTTCCTACATCTTTAAGAGATGTGCCAACTTTTAAGTTAGAATATTCCTATTTTTAAAATAAATTTTGGGGAAAGGATTTTTCCTGTTCTGTCTTTTGTGCCGTCTGCTCAGGAAGTCTAAATCTAACGCCTGAGCAATTGGTCCGCCCAGCAGACCTGTTGAATATGACCAAGTGAGGCAAGTGTCCAACTGCAACCACCAGGCTGTTGCTGTGAGGCCACAAATGACTGTCACCAGCAGCCATGGGAGGCCAAAGGCCCTGTTAGCCATGATGACATGCGACAACTATGAATAGCCACGCCTGGCACGGGAGGCAAAGATGGAGGAGGGGGGAAATTTGATTTTATCAATTTGCATACTGCAGGGTATTGTAACAGGTGCCCAAGGAACGTTCTAAACAGCTGAGGGTGTAGGCTGGTCCTGCTGCTAACAGTGGCGTAGCATGGGGGTGCAGGGGGGGCCGGCCGCACCAGGCGCAACATTTGGGAGTTAGGGTTAGGGGGCACAAATCCACGGGTTAGAGGGCGCAAATAAATAAATTTGGGGAAAAGGATTTTTCCTGTTCTGTCTTTTGTGCCTTCTGCTCGGGAAGTCTAAATCTAACGCCTGAGCAATTGGTCCACCCAGCAGACCTGTTGAATTTCTGCCTGTATTTGTGGTAAAGCAATACAGGGCAGGGCAGCCCGGTAACGCTGAAGAGATAAAGATGAAGATGAAGGGGAAGACGAAAACTCCTGTTTTTCCAGAGTTCCTGACCACGCCCGACCTCTTCCTTTGGACTCAGGTTTGCCCTTCGTGGACACTCTCCAGACCCTCGGCCCAGGAACTTTGATTTTATCCATTTGCATACTGCAGGTTATCGTAAAAGGTCCTAAGGAACGTTCTAAACAGCTGAGGGGTGTAGGTTGGTCCTGCTGCTAGCAGTGGCGTAGCGTTGGGGGTATGTTTAAAAGATAGGGAATATAGAATGCAAAATGGTTGACAATTCAGACCGCCTGCTCTTGTCCAGTCCTGTGATGTTTCCTACCTCTGTAAGAGATGTGCCAACTTTTAAGTTTGAATAATCCTGTTTTTAAAATACATTTTGGGGAAAGGAAATTTCCTGTTCTGTCTTTTGTGCCTTCTGCTCGGGAAGTCTAAATCTAACGCCTGAGCAATTGGTCCACCCAGCAGACCTGTTGAATTTCTGCCTGTATTTGTGGTAAAGCAATACAGGGCGGGGCAGCCCGGTAACGCTGAAGAGATAAAGATGAAGATGAAGGGGAAGACGAAAACTCCTGTTTTTTCCAGAGTTCCTGACCACGCCCGACCTCTTCCTTTGGACTCAGGTTTGCCCTTCGTGGACACTCTCCAGACCCTCGGCCCAGGAAATTTGATTTTATCCATTTGCATACTGCAGGTTATCGTAAAAGGTCCTAAGGAACGTTCTAAACAGCTGAGGGGTGTAGGTTGGTCCTGCTGCTAGCAGTGGCGTAGCGTGGGGGGTCAGGGGGGGCCAGCCGCACCGTGCGCAACATCTGGGGGTTAGGGTTTGGGGGTGCAAATCCACTGGTTAGGGGGCACAAATTACTTGCCTTGCCCCGCGTGCTGACAACCCACGCTAGGCCACTGGCTGCTAGTACTCTTCTGGCTGTTAATAGCCGCAAAACTGCCGCAACAACAGCAACAAACAAGGGTTGTTTAAAAGATAGCAAATATAGAATGCAAAATGGTTGATATTGTGATGTTTCCTACATTCTTCTTCCATTCTTCCTCAGCACTGAATAAAGAGCATGAAATCCACTCTTGACTCTGAATATATTTCAGTTGTTTAAAAGATAGGGAATATAGAATGCAAAATGGTTGACAATTCGGACGGCCTGCTCTGGTCCAGTCCTGTGATGTTTCCTACCTCTGTAAGAGATGTGCCAACTTTTAAGTTTGAATAATCCTGTTTTTAAAATACATTTTGGGGAAAGGAAATTTCCTGTTCTGTCTTTTGTGCCTTCTGCTCGGGAAGTCTAAATCTAATGCCTGACCAATTGGTCCGCCCAGCAGACCTGTTGAATTTCTGCCTGTATTTGTGGTAAAGCAATACAGGGCGGGGCAGACCGGTAACGCTGAAGAGATGAAGATGAAGATGAAGGGGAAGACGAAAACTCCTGTTTTTCCTGAGTTCCTGACCACGCCCAACTTCCTGCTTTGGACCCAGCTTTTCACTTCGTGTACAGTCTCCAGACCCTCGGCCCAGGACCGGACTCTGACCACACTTCACGGTAACACCCCCCCCCCAGGACCAGCACACACCCAAATGGCAGAAAATGCAGCGTGCTCTGTGTCATTGCTGGCCCAAACTTCTGGAAATGATAAAGATGAAGACGAAGATGAAGACGAAGATGAAGACGAAGATGAAGACGATGGACTTTTCGGAGCTAGCCGGCCGGACCGGAAGAGTCCGCGACCAGAATTACGAGGAGTATCAGGAGGAATGGATGAAATTTAAAGACTATTAATCTACATATGCTAAGATAACTTAAATAGAAATACTTGCAAATACCAGATTGGCCTAGGATTTAAATACGTGATATTATAGAATAGTATGTTTAAATTTATAATGAAGGCATGTCTTGCAGGCATGTCTTAAGCTTTAAGAGCATGGGCCTCCAACAATTTGGGCCATATGACCAAGTGAAGCAACTGTCCAACTGCAACAGCACCGTTTCCTTTGTAAAACATGGGGAGGAAACCTTTCCATGGAAGAACAAGTAATGTTGTATCAAAGAAACATTGGAAAACATTGGAAGCCCAAAAGAATAATCAGGAAAACCAAAGCAATAATCACTACATCTCAATACAGCCTATGGCACCAAACTATGAAATTCTTCATGCCCCTGCTATTTGCAGAATTCTAATGATCCCAGCAGAGCTGATTCTCTACTGAGGACTTGTTGCCTCAGTTGGCCGGAATGACTGACTGCAGGTACAAGGCAGAGCAGACCTCATGGGCCATCAGGTCTTTAGCCCCCTCCATATTTCTAGGAAGGGTGATCAGTCCCCCCTGTATTGAGGGGGCCGCTATCCCCCACCACCAGGCTGTTGCTGTGAGGCCACAAATGACTGTCACCAGCAGCTATGGGAGGCCAAAGGCCCTGTTAGCCACGATGACATGCGACAACTATGAATAGCCACGCCTGGCACGGGAGGCAAAGATGGAGGAGGGGGGAAATTTGATTTTATCCATTTGCATACTGCAGGGTATCGTAACAGGTGCCTACGGAACGTTCTAAACAGCTGAGGGGAGTAGGTTGGTCCTGCTGCTAACAGTGGCGTAGTGTGGGGTTGCAGGGGGGGCCGGCCACACCGGGCGCAACATTTGGGGGTTAGGGTTAGGGGCGCAAATCCACGGGTTAGAGGGCGCAAATAAATAAATTTGGGGGAAAGGATTTTTCCTGTTCTGTCTTTTGTGCCTTCTGCTCGGGAAGTCTAAATCTAATGCCTGAGCAATTGGTCCACCCAGCAGACCTGTTGAATTTCTGCCTGTATTTGTGGTAAAGCAATACAGGGCAGGGCAGCCCGGTAACGCTGAAGAGATAAAGATGAAGATGAAGGGGAAGACGAAAACTCCTGTTTTTTCCAGAGTTCCTGACCACGCCCGACTTCCTGCTTTGGACCCAGCTTTGCACTTCATGGACACTCTCCAGACCCTCGGCCCAGGAAATTTGATTTTATCCATTTGCATACTGCAGGGTATCGTAACAGGTGCCTAAGGAACGTTCTAAACAGCTGAGGCGTGTAGGTTGGTCCTGCTGCTAGCAGCGGCGTAGCGTTGGGGGTCGGGGGGGCCGACCGCACCGTGCGCAACATCTGGGTGTTAGGGTTAGGGGGCGCAAATCCACGGGTTAGGGGGCAGAAATTACTTGCCTTGCCCCGCGTGCTGACAACCCACGCTACGCCACTGGCTGCTAGTACTCTTCTGGCTGTTAATAGCCGCAAAACTGCCGCAACAACCGCAACAAACGAGGGTTGTTTAAAAGATAGGGAATGTAGAATGCAAAATGGTTGATATTGTGATGTTTCCTACATTCTTCTTCCATTCCTCCTCAGCACTGAATAAAGAGCATGAAATCCACTCTTGACTCTGAATATATTTCAGTTGTTTAAAAGATAGGGAATATAGAATGCAAAATGGTTGACAGTTCAGACGGCCTGCTCTGGTCCAATCCTGTACTGACAGTACCTTCTCAGAGTATGATATTGTGATGTTTCCTACATCTCAGCTGGTGACGTTAAACAATGTTTTTATTTTCTTGTTTGAACCCTGTAAGAGATGTGCCAACTTTTAACTTTGAATAATCCTTTTTTTAAAATAAAGTTTGGGGAAAGGATTTTTCCTGTTCTGTCTTTTGTGCCTTCTGCTCGGGAAGTCTAAATCTAACGCCTGAGCAATTGGTCCGCCCAGCAGACCTGTTGAATTTCTGCCTGTATTTGTGGTAAAGGAATACAGGGCGGGGCAGTCCGGTAACGCTGAAGAGATGAAGATGAAGATGAAGGGGAAGATGAAAATTCCTGTTTTTTCCAGAGTTCCTGACCATGCCCGACTTCTTCCTTTGGACTCAGGTTTGCCCTTCGGGGACAGTCTCCAGACCCTCGGCCCAGGAAATTTGATTTTATCCATTTGCATACTGCAGGTTATCGTAAAAGGTCCTAAGGAACGTACTAAACAGCTGAGGGGTGTAGGTTTGTCCTGCTGCTAGCAGTAGCGTAGCGTTGGGGGTATGTTTAAAAGATAGGGAATATAGAATGCAAAATGGTTGATATTGTGATGTTTCCTACATTCTTCTTCCATTCCTCCTCAGCACTCAATAAAGAGCATGAAATCCACTCTTGACTCTGAATATATTTCAGTTGTTTAAAAGATAGGGAATATAGAATGCAAAATGGTTGACAATTCGGACGGCCTGCTCTGGTCCAGTCCTGTGATTTTTCCTACATCTGTAAGAGATGTGCCAACTTTTAAGTTAGATTATTCCTGTTTTTAAAATAAATTTTGGGGAAAGGATTTTTCCTGTTCTGTCTTTTGTGCCGTCTGCTCGGGAAGTCTAAATCTAACGCCTGAGCAATTGGTCCGCCCAGCAGACCTGTTGAATATGACCAAGTGAGGCAAGTGTCCAACTGCAACCACCAGGCTGTTGCTGTGAGGCCACAAATGACTGTCACCAGCAGCCATGGGAGGGCAAGGGCCCTGTTAGCCACGAGGGACATGCGACAACTATGAATAGCCACGCCTGGCACGGGAGGCAAAGATGGAGGAGGGGGGAAATTTGATTTTATCCATTTGCATACTGCAGGGTATCATAACAGGTGCCTAAGGAACGTTCTAAACAGCTGAGGGTGTAGGCTGGTCCTGCTGCTAACAGTGGCGTAGCATGGGGGTGCAGGGGGGGCCGGCCACACCGGGCGCAACATTTGGGGGTTAGGGTTAGGGGGCGCAAATGCACGGGTTAGAGGGCGCAAATAAATAAATTTGGGGAAAAGGATTTTTCCTGTTCTGTCTTTTGTGCCTTCTGCTCGGGAAGTCTAAATCTAACGCCTGAGCAATTGGTCCACCCAGCAGACCTGTTGAATTTCTGCCTGTATTTGTGGTAAAGGAATACAGGGCGGGGCAGCCCGGTAACGCTGAAGAGATGAAGATGAAGATGAAGACGAAGACGAAAATCCTGTTTTTCCAGAGTTCCTGACCACGCCCGACTTCCTGCTTTGGACTCAGGTTTGCCCTTCGTGGACAGTCTCCAGACCCTCGGCCCTGGAAATTTGATTTTATCCATTTGCATACTGCAGGGTATCGTAACAGGTGCCTAAGGAACGTTCTAAACAGCTGAGGGGTGTAGGCTGGTCCTGCTGCTAGCAGCGGCGTAGCGTTGGGGGTCAGGGGGGGCCGACCGCACTGTGCGCAACATCTGGGGGTTAGGGTTAGGGGCGCAAATCCACGGGTTAGGGGGCACAAATTACTTGCCTTGCCCCGCGTGCTGACAGCCCACTTTACGCCACTGGCTGCTAGTACACTTCTGGCTGTTAATAGCCGCAAAACTGCCGCAACAACAGCAACAAACAAGGGTTGTTTAAAAGATAGGGAATATAGAATGCAAAATGGTTGATATTGTGATGTTTCCTACATTCTTCTTCCATTCCTCCTCAGCACTGAATAAAGAGCGTGAAATCCACTCTTGACTCTGAATATATTTCAGTTGTTTAAAAGATAGGGAATATAGAATGCAAAATGGTTGACAATTCGGACGGCCTGCTCTGGTCCAGTCCTGTGATGTTTCCTACCTCTGTAAGAGATGTGCCAACTTTTAAGTTTGAATAATCCTGTTTTTAAAATACATTTTGGGGAAAGGAAATTTCCTGTTCTGTCTTTTGTGCCTTCTGCTCGGGAAGTCTAAATCTAATGCCTGACCAATTGGTCCGCCCAGCAGACCTGTTGAATTTCTGCCTGTATTTGTGGTAAAGCAATACAGGGCGGGGCAGACCGGTAACGCTGAAGAGATGAAGATGAAGATGAAGGGGAAGACGAAAACTCCTGTTTTTCCTGAGTTCCTGACCACGCCCGACTTCCTGCTTTGGACCCAGCTTTGCCCTTCGTGTACAGTCTCCAGACCCTCGGCCCAGGACCGGACTCTGACCACACTTCACGGTAACACCCCCCCCCCCCCAGGACCAGCACACACCCAAATGGCAGAAAATGCAGCGTGCTCTGTGTCATTGCTGGCCCAAACTTCTGGAAATGATAAAGATGAAGACGAAGATGAAGACGAAGATGAAGACGATGGACTTTTCGGAGCTAGCCGGCCGGACCGGAAGAGTCCGCGACCAGAATGAGGAGGAGTATCAGGAGGAATGGATGAAATTTAAAGACTATTAATCTACATATGCTAAGATAACTTAAATAGAAATACTTGCAAATACCAGATTGGCCTAGGATTTAAATACGTGATATTATAGAATAGTATGTTTAAATTTATAATAAAGACACGTCTTGCAGGCATGTCTTAAGCTTTAAGAGCATGGGCCTCCAACAATTTGGGCCATATGACCAAGTGAAGCAACTGTCCAACTGCAACAGCACCGTTTCCTTTGTAAAAGATGGGGAGGAAACCTTTCCATGGAAGAACAAGTAATGTTGTATCAAAGAAACATTGGAAAACATTGGAAGCCCACAAGAATAATCAGGAAAACCAAAGCAATAATCACTACATCTCAATACAGCCTATGGCACCAAACTATGAAATTCTTCATGCCCCTGCTATTTGCAGAATTCTAATGATCCCATCAGAGCTGATTCTCTACTGAGGACTTGTTGCCTCAGTTGGCCGGAATGACTGACTGCAGGTACAAGGCAGAGCAGACCTCATGGGCCATCAGGTCTTTAGCCCCCTCCATATTTCTAGGAAGGGTGATCAGTCCCCCCTGTATAGAGGGGGCCGCTATCCCCCACCACCAGGCTGTTGCTGTGAGGGCACAAATGACTGTCACCAGCAGCTATGGGAGGCCAAAGGCCCTGTTAGCCACGATGACATGCGACAACTATGAATAGCCACGCCTGGCACGGGAGGCAAAGATGGAGGAGGGGGGAAATTTGATTTTATCCATTTGCATACTGCAGGGTATCGTAACAGGTGCCTAAGGAACGTTCTAAACAGCTGAGGGGAGTAGGTTGGTCCTGCTGCTAACAGTGGCGTAGCGTGGGGGTGCAGGGGGGGCCGGCCACACCGGGCGCAACATTTGGGGGTTAGGGTTAGGGGCGCAAATCCACGGGTTAGAGGGCGCAAATAAATAAATTTGGGGGAAAGGATTTTTCCTGTTCTGTCTTTTGTGCCTTCTGCTCGGGAAGTCTAAATCTAACGCCTGAGCAATTGGTCCGCCCAGCAGACCTGTTGAATATGACCAAGTGAGGCAAGTGTCCAACTGCAACCACCAGGCTGTTGCTGTGAGGCCACAAATGACTGTCACCAGCAGCCATGGGAGGCCATGGGCCCTGTTAGCCACGAGGGACATGCTACAACTATGAATAGCCACGCCTGGCACGGGAGGCAAAGATGGAGGAGGGGGGAAATTTGATTTTATCCATTTGCATACTGCAGGGTATCGTAACAGGTGCCTAAGGAACGTTCTAAACAGCTGAGGGGAGTAGGTTGGTCCTGCTGCTAACAGTGGCGTAGCGTGGGGGTGCAGGGGGGGCCGGCCACACCGGGCGCAACATTTGGGGGTTAGGGTTAGGGGCGCAAATCCACGGGTTAGAGGGCGCAAATAAATAAATTTGGGGGAAAGGATTTTTCCTGTTCTGTCTTTTGTGCCTTCTGCTCGGGAAGTCTAAATCTAACGCCTGAGCAATTGGTCCGCCCAGCAGACCTGTTGAATATGACCAAGTGAGGCAAGTGTCCAACTGCAACCACCAGGCTGTTGCTGTGAGGCCACAAATGACTGTCACCAGCAGCCATGGGAGGCCATGGGCCCTGTTAGCCACGAGGGACATGCTACAACTATGAATAGCCACGCCTGGCACGGGAGGCAAAGATGGAGGAGGGGGGAAATTTGATTTTATCCATTTGCATACTGCAGGGTATCGTAACAGGTGCCTAAGGAACGTTCTAAACAGCTGAGGGTGTAGGCTGGTCCTGCTGCTAACAGTGGCGTAGCATGGGGGTGCAGGGGGGGCCGGCCACACCGGGCGCAACATTTGGGGGTTAGGGTTAGGGGGCGCAAATGCACGGGTTAGAGGGCGCAAATAAATAAATTTGGGGGAACGGATTTTTCCTGTTCTGTCTTTTGTGCCTTCTGCTCGGGAAGTCTAAATCTAACGCCTGAGCAATTGGTCCACATAGCAGACCTGTTGAATTTCTGCCTGTATTTGTGGTAAAGCAATACAGGGCAGGGCAGCCCGGTAACGCTGAAGAGATAAAGATGAAGATGAAGGGGAAGACGAAAACTCCTGTTTTTTCCAGAGTTCCTGACCACGCCCGACTTCCTGCTTTGGACCCAGCTTTGCACTTCATGGACACTCTCCAGACCCTCGGCCCAGGAAATTTGATTTTATCCATTTGCATACTGCAGGGTATCGTAACAGGTGCCTAAGGAACGTTCTAAACAGCTGAGGGGTGTAGGTTGCTCCTGCTGCTAGCAGTGGCGTAGCGTTGGGGGTATAGGGGGGCCGACCGCACCGTGCGCAACATCTGGGGGTTAGGGTTAGGGGGCGCAAATCCACGGGTTAGGGGGCACAAATTACTTGCCTTGCCCCGCGTGCTGACAGCCCACGCTACGCCACTGGCTGCTAGTACTCTTCTGGCTGTTAATAGCCGCAAAGCTGCCGCAACAACAGCAACAAACGAGGGTTGTTTAAAAGATAGGGAATGTAGAATGCAAAATGGTTGATATTGGGATGTTTCCTACATTCCTCTTCCATTACTCCTCAGCACTGAATAAAGAGCATGAAATCCACTCTTGACTCTGAATATATTTCAGTTGTTTAAAAGATAGGGAATATAGAATGCAAAATGGTTGACAACTCAGACGGCCTGCTTTGGTCCAGTCCTATGATGTTTCCTCCATCTGTAAGAGATGTGCCAACTTTTAAGTTAGAATATTCCTGTTTTTAAAATACATTTTGGGGAAAGGATTTTCTGTTCTGTCTTTTGTGCCTTCTGCTCGGGAAGTCTAAATCTAACGCCTGAGCAATTGGTCCGCCCAGCAGACCTGTTGAATTTCTGCCTGTATTTGTGGTAAAGCAATACAGGACGGGACAGACCGGTAACGCTGAAGAGATGAAGATGAAGATGAAGGGGAAGGGGAAGACAAAAACTCCTGTTTTTCCTGAGTTCCTGACCATGCCCCACTTCCTGCTTTGGACCCAGCTTTGCCCTTCGTGGACAGTCTCCAGACCCTCGGCCCAGGACCGGACTCTGACCACACCTCACGGTAACACACACCCCCCGGGACCAGCACACACCCAAATGGCGGAAAATGCAGTGTGCTCTGTGTCATTGCTGGCCCAAACCTCTGGAAATGCTGAAGATGAAGACGAAGATGAAGACGATGGACTTTTCGGAGCTAGCCGGCCTGACCGGAAGAGTCCGCGACCAGAATGAGGAGGAGTATCAGGAGGAATGGATGAAATTTAAAGACTATTAATCTAAATATGCTAAGATAACTTAAATAGAAATACTTGCAAATACCAGATTGGCCTAGGATTTAAATACGTGATATTATAGAATAGTATGTTTAAATTTATAATGAAGGCATGTCTTGCAGGCATGTCTTAAGCTTTAAGAGCATGGGCCTCCAACAATTTGGGCCATATGACCAAGTGAAGCAACTGTCCAACTGCAACAGCCCCATTTCCTTTGTAAAAGATGGGGAGGAAACCTTTCCATGGAAGAACAAGTAATGTTGTATCAAAGAAACATTGGAAAACATTGGAGGCCCAAAAGAATAATCAGGAAAACCAAAGCAATAATCACTACATCTCAATACAGCCTATGGCACCAAACTATGAAATTCTTCATGCCCCTGCTATTTGCAGAATTCTAATGATCCCAGCAGAGCTGATTCTCTACTGAGGACTTGTTGCCTCAGTTGGCCGGAATGACTGACTGCAGGTACAAGGCAGAGCAGACCTCATGGGCCATCAGGTCTTTAGCCCCCTCCATATTTCTAGGAAGAGTGATCAGTCCCCCCTGTATTGAGGGGGCCGCTATCCCCCACCACCAGGCTGTTGCTGTGAGGCCACAAATGACTATCACCAGCAGCCATGGGAGGCCAAAGGCCCTGTTAGCCACGATGACATGCGACAACTATGAATAGCCACGCCTGGCACGGGAGGCAAAGATGGAGGTTGGGGGAAATTTGATTTTATCCATTTGCATACTGCAGGGTATCGTAACAGGTGCCTACGGAACGTTCTAAACAGCTGAGGGGAGTAGGTTGGTCCTGCTGCTAACAGTGGCGTAGCGTGGGGGTGCAGGGGGGGCCGGCTACACCGGGCGCAACATTTGGGGGTTAGGGTTAGGGGCGCAAATGCACGGGTTAGAGGGCGCAAATAAATAAATTTGGGGGAAAGGATTTTTCCTGTTCTGTCTTTTGTGCCTTCTGCTCGGGAAGTCTAAATCTAACGCCTGAGCAATTGGTCCGCCCAGCAGACCTGTTGAATTCTTGCCTGTATTTGTGGTAAAGCAATACAGGGCGGGGCAGCCCGGTAACGCTGAAGAGATGAAGATGAAGATGAAGACGAAGACGAAAATCCTGTTTTTCCAGAGTTCCTGACCATGCCCAACTTCTTCCTTTGGTCTCAGGTTTGCCCTTCGGGGACAGTCTCCAGACCCTCGGCCCAGGAAATTTGATTTTATCCATTTGCATACTGCAGGTTATCGTAAAAGGTCCTAAGGAACGTTCTAAACAGCTGAGGGGTGTAGGTTGGTCCTGCTGCTAGCAGTGGCGTAGCGTTGGGGGTATGTTTAAAAGATAGGGAATATAGAATGCAAAATGGTTGATATTGTGATGTTTCCTACATTCTTCTTCCATTCCTCCTCAGCACTGAATAAAGAGCATGAAATCCACTCTTGACTGAAAATATTTCAGTTGTTTAAAAGATAGGGAATACAGAATGCAAAATGGTTGACAACTCAGACGGCCTGCTCTTGTCCAGTCCTGTGATGTTTCCTACCTCTGTAAGAGATGTGCCAACTTTTAAGTTTGAATAATCCTTTTTTTAAAATAAAGTTTGGAGAAAGGATTTTTCTTGTTCTGTCTTTTGTGCCTTCTGCTCGGGAAGTCTAAATCTAACGCCTGAGCAATTGGTCCACCCAGCAGACCTGTTGAATTTCTGCCTGTATTTGTGGTAAAGCAATACAGGGCGGGGCAGCCCGGTAACGCTGAAGAGATGAAGATGAAGATGAAGGGGAAGACGAAAACTCCTGTTTTTTCCAGAGTTCCTGACCACGCCCGACTTCCTGCTTTGGACTCAGGTTTGCCCTTCATGGACACTCTCCAGACCCTCGGCCCAGGAAATTTGATTTTATCCATTTGCATACTGCAGGGTATCGTAAAAGGTCCTAAGGAACGTTCTAAACAGCTGAGGGGTGTAGGTTGGTCCTGCTGCTAGCAGTGGCGTAGCGTTGGGGGTCAGGGGGGGCCGACCGCACCGTGCGCAACATCTGGGGGTTAGGGTTAGGGGGCACAAATCCACGGGTTAGGGGGCACAAATTACTTGCCTTGCCCCGCGTGCTGACAACCCACGCTACGCCACTGGCTGCTAGTACTCTTCTGGCTGTTAATAGCCGCAAAACTGCCGGAACAACCGCAACAAACGAGGGTTGTTTAAAAGATAGGGAATAAAGAATGCAAAATGGTTGATATTGTGATGTTTCCTACATTCTTCTTCCATTCCTCCTCAGCACTGAATAAAGAGCATGAAATCCACTCTTGACTCTGAATATATTTCAGTTGTTTAAAAGATAGGGAATATAGAATGCAAAATGGTTGACAATTCACAAGGCCTGCTCTGGTCCAGTCCTGTGATGTTTCCTCCATCCGTAAGAGATGTGCCAACTTTTAAGTTAGAATATTCCTGTTTTTAAAATAAATTTTGGGGAAAGGATTTTTCTTGTTCTGTCTTTTGTGCCTTCTGCTCGGGAAGTCTAAATCTAACGCCTGAGCAATTGGTCCGCCCAGCAGACCTGTTGAATTTCTGCCTGTATTTGTGGTAAAGCAATACAGGGCGGGGCAGCCCGGTAACGCTGAAGAGATGAAGATGAAGATGAAGACGAAGACGAAAATCCTGTTTTTCCAGAGTTCCTGACCACGCCCGACTTCCTGCTTTGGACTCAGGTTTGCCCTTCATGGACACTCTCCAGACCCTCGGCCCAGGAAATTTGATTTTATCCATTTGCATACTGCAGGGTATCGTAAAAGGTCCTAAGGAACGTTCTAAACAGCTGAGGGGTGTAGGTTGGTCCTGCTGCTAGCAGTGGCGTAGCGTTGGGGGTATGTTTAATAGATAGGGAATATAGAATGCAAAATGGTTGATATTGTGATGTTTCCTACATTCTTCTTCCATTCCTCCTCAGCACTGAATAAAGAGCATGAAATCCACTCTTGACTCTGAAAATATTTCAGTTGTTTAAAAGATAGGGAATACAGAATGCAAAATGGTTGACAACTCAGACGGCCTGCTCTTGTCCAGTCCTGTGATGTTTCCTACCTCTGTAAGAGATGTGCCAACTTTTAAGTTTGAATAATCCTTTTTTTAAAATAAAGTTTGGAGAAAGGATTTTTCTTGTTCTGTCTTTTGTGCCTTCTGCTCGGGAAGTCTAAATCTAACGCCTGAGCAATTGGTCCACCCAGCAGACCTGTTGAATTTCTGCCTGTATTTGTGGTAAAGCAATACAGGGCGGGGCAGCCCGGTAACGCTGAAGAGATGAAGATGAAGATGAAGGGGAAGACGAAAACTCCTGTTTTTTCCAGAGTTCCTGACCACGCCCGACTTCCTGCTTTGGACTCAGGTTTGCCCTTCATGGACACTCTCCAGACCCTCGGCCCAGGAAATTTGATTTTATCCATTTGCATACTGCAGGGTATCGTAAAAGGTCCTAAGGAACGTTCTAAACAGCTGAGGGGTGTAGGTTGGTCCTGCTGCTAGCAGTGGCGTAGCGTTGGGGGTCAGGGGGGGCCGACCGCACCGTGCGCAACATCTGGGGGTTAGGGTTAGGGGGCACAAATCCACGGGTTAGGGGGCACAAATTACTTGCCTTGCCCCGCGTGCTGACAACCCACGCTACGCCACTGGCTGCTAGTACTCTTCTGGCTGTTAATAGCCGCAAAACTGCCGGAACAACCGCAACAAACGAGGGTTGTTTAAAAGATAGGGAATAAAGAATGCAAAATGGTTGATATTGTGATGTTTCCTACATTCTTCTTCCATTCCTCCTCAGCACTGAATAAAGAGCATGAAATCCACTCTTGACTCTGAATATATTTCAGTTGTTTAAAAGATAGGGAATATAGAATGCAAAATGGTTGACAATTCGGACGGCCTACTCTGGTCCAGTCCTGTGATGTTTCCTACCTCTGTAAGAGATGTGCCAACTTTTAAGTTAGAATATTCCTGTTTTTAAAATAAATTTTGGGGAAAGGATTTTTCCTGTTCTGTCTTTTGTGCCGTCTGCTCGGGAAGTCTAAATCTAACGCCTGAGCAATTGGTCCGCCCAGCAGACCTGTTGAATATGACCAAGTGAGGCAAGTGTCCAACTGCAACCACCAGGCTGTTGCTGTGAGGCCACAAATGACTGTCACCAGCAGCCATGGGAGGCCATGGGCCCTGTTAGCCACGAGGGACATGCTACAACTATGAATAGCCACGCCTGGCACGGGAGGCAAAGATGGAGGAGGGGGGAAATTTGATTTTATCCATTTGCATACTGCAGGGTATCGTAACAGGTGCCTAAGGAACGTTCTAAACAGCTGAGGGTGTAGGCTGGTCCTGCTGCTAACAGTGGCGTAGCATGGGGGTGCAGGGGGGGCCGGCCACACCGGGCGCAACATTTGGGGGTTAGGGTTAGGGGGCGCAAATGCACGGGTTAGAGGGCGCAAATAAATAAATTTGGGGGAACGGATTTTTCCTGTTCTGTCTTTTGTGCCTTCTGCTCGGGAAGTCTAAATCTAACGCCTGAGCAATTGGTCCGCCCAGCAGACCTGTTGAATTTCTGCCTGTATTTGTGGTAAAGCAATACAGGGCGGGGCAGCCCGGTAACGCTGAAGAGATGAAGATGAAGATGAAGACGAAGACGAAAATCCTGTTTTTCCAGAGTTCCTGACCACGCCCGACTTCCTGCTTTGGACTCAGGTTTGCCCTTCATGGACACTCTCCAGACCATCGGCCCAGGAAATTTGATTTTATCCATTTGCATACTGCAGGGTATCGTAAAAGGTCCTAAGGAACGTTCTAAACAGCTGAGGGGTGTAGGTTGGTCCTGCTGCTAGCAGTGGCGTAGCGTTGGGGGTATGTTTAATAGATAGGGAATATAGAATGCAAAATGGTTGATATTGTGATGTTTCCTACATTCTTCTTCCATTCCTCCTCAGCACTGAATAAAGAGCATGAAATCCACTCTTGACTCTGAAAATATTTCAGTTGTTTAAAAGATAGGGAATACAGAATGCAAAATGGTTGACAACTCAGACGGCCTGCTCTTGTCCAGTCCTGTGATGTTTCCTACCTCTGTAAGAGATGTGCCAACTTTTAAGTTTGAATAATCCTTTTTTTAAAATAAAGCTTGGAGAAAGGATTTTTCTTGTTCTGTCTTTTGTGCCTTCTGCTCGGGAAGTCTAAATCTAACGCCTGAGCAATTGGTCCACCCAGCAGACCTGTTGAATTTCTGCCTGTATTTGTGGTAAAGCAATACAGGGCGGGGCAGCCCGGTAACGCTGAAGAGATGAAGATGAAGATGAAGGGGAAGACGAAAACTCCTGTTTTTTCCAGAGTTCCTGACCACGCCCGACTTCCTGCTTTGGACTCAGGTTTGCCCTTCATGGACACTCTCCAGACCCTCGGCCCAGGAAATTTGATTTTATCCATTTGCATACTGCAGGGTATCGTAAAAGGTCCTAAGGAACGTTCTAAACAGCTGAGGGGTGTAGGTTGGTCCTGCTGCTAGCAGTGGCGTAGCGTTGGGGGTCAGGGGGGGCCGACCGCACCGTGCGCAACATCTGGGGGTTAGGGTTAGGGGGCACAAATCCACGGGTTAGGGGGCACAAATTACTTGCCTTGCCCCGCGTGCTGACAACCCACGCTACGCCACTGGCTGCTAGTATTCTTCTGGCTGTTAATAGCCGCAAAACTGCCGGAACAACCGCAACAAACGAGGGTTGTTTAAAAGATAGGGAATAAAGAATGCAAAATGGTTGATATTGTGATGTTTCCTACATTCTTCTTCCATTCCTCCTCAGCACTGAATAAAGAGCATGAAATCCACTCTTGACTCTGAATATATTTCAGTTGTTTAAAAGATAGGGAATATAGAATGCAAAATGGTTGACAATTCGGACGGCCTACTCTGGTCCAGTCCTGTGATGTTTCCTACCTCTGTAAGAGATGTGCCAACTTTTAAGTTAGAATATTCCTGTTTTTAAAATAAATTTTGGGGAAAGGATTTTTCCTGTTCTGTCTTTTGTGCCGTCTGCTCGGGAAGTCTAAATCTAACGCCTGAGCAATTGGTCCGCCCAGCAGACCTGTTGAATATGACCAAGTGAGGCAAGTGTCCAACTGCAACCACCAGGCTGTTGCTGTGAGGCCACAAATGACTGTCACCAGCAGCCATGGGAGGCCATGGGCCCTGTTAGCCACGAGGGACATGCTACAACTATGAATAGCCACGCCTGGCACGGGAGGCAAAGATGGAGGAGGGGGGAAATTTGATTTTATCCATTTGCATACTGCAGGGTATCGTAACAGGTGCCTAAGGAACGTTCTAAACAGCTGAGGGTGTAGGCTGGTCCTGCTGCTAACAGTGGCGTAGCATGGGGGTGCAGGGGGGGCCGGCCACACCGGGCGCAACATTTGGGGGTTAGGGTTAGGGGGCGCAAATGCACGGGTTAGAGGGCGCAAATAAATAAATTTGGGGGAACGGATTTTTCCTGTTCTGTCTTTTGTGCCTTCTGCTCGGGAAGTCTAAATCTAACGCCTGAGCAATTGGTCCACCCAGCAGACCTGTTGAATTTCTGCCTGTATTTGTGGTAAAGCAATACAGGGCAGGGCAGCCCGGTAACGCTGAAGAGATAAAGATGAAGATGAAGGGGAAGACGAAAACTCCTGTTTTTTCCAGAGTTCCTGACCACGCCCGACTTCCTGCTTTGGACCCAGCTTTGCACTTCATGGACACTCTCCAGACCCTCGGCCCAGGAAATTTGATTTTATCCATTTGCATACTGCAGGGTATCGTAACAGGTGCCTAAGGAACGTTCTAAACAGCTGAGGGGTGTAGGTTGGTCCTGCTGCTAGCAGTGGCGTAGCGTTGGGGGTATAGGGGGGGGGCCGACCGCACCGTGAGCAACATCTGGGGGTTAGGGTTAGGGGGCGCAAATCCACGGGTTAGGGGGCACAAATTACTTGCCTTGCCCCGGGTGCTGACAACCCACGCTACGCCACTGGATGCTAGTACTCTTCTGGCTGTTAATAGCCGCAAAACTGCCGCAACAACAGCAACAAACAAGGGTTGTTTAAAAGATAGCAAATATAGAATGCAAAATGGTTGATATTGGGATGTTTCCTACATTCTTCTTCCATTCCTCCTCAGAACTGAATAAAGAGCATGAAATCCACTCTTGACTCTGAATATATTTCAGTTGTTTAAAAGATAGGGAATATAGAATGCAAAATGGTTGACAATTCGGACGGCCTGCTCTGGTCCAGTCCTGTGATGTTTCCTCCATCCGTAAGAGATGTGCCAACTTTTAAGTTAGAATATTCCTGTTTTTAAAATAAATTATGGGGAAAGGATTTTTCTTGTTCTGTCTTTTGTGCCTTCTGCTCGGGAAGTCTAAATCTAACGCCTGAGCAATTGGTCCGCCCAGCAGACCTGTTGAATTTCTGCCTGTATTTGTGGTAAAGCAATACAGGACGGGACAGACCGGTAACGCTGAAGAGATGAAGATGAAGATGAAGGGGAAGACAAAAACTCCTGTTTTTCCTGAGTTCCTGACCATGCCCCACTTCCTGCTTTGGACCCAGCTTTGCCCTTCGTGGACAGTCTCCAGCCCCTCGGCCCAGGACCGGACTCTGACCACACCTCACGGTAACACCCCCCCCCCGGGACCAGCACACACCCAAATGGCGGAAAATGCAGCGTGCTCTGTGTCATTGCTGGCCCAAACCTCTGGAAATGCTGAAGATGAAGACGAAGATGAAGACGATGGACTTTTCGGAGCTAGCCGGCCTGACCGGAAGAGTCCGCGACCAGAATGAGGAGGAGTATCAGGAGGAATGGATGAAATTTAAAGACTATTAATCTAAATATGCTAAGATAACTTAAATAGAAATACTTGCAAATACCAGATTGGCCTAGGATTTAAATACGTGATATTATAGAATAGTATGTTTAAATATATAATGAAGGCATGTCTTGCAGGCATGTCTTAAGCTTTAAGAGCTTGGGCCTCCCACAATTTGGGCCATATGACCAAGTGAAGCAACTGTCCAACTGCAACAGCACCGTTTCCTTTGTAAAAGATGGGGAGGAAACCTTTCCATGGAAGAACAAGTAATGTTGTATCAAAGAAACATTGGAAAACATTGGAGGCCCAAAAGAATAATCAGGAAAACCAAAGCAATAATCACTACATCTCAATACAGCCTATGGCACCAAACTATGAAATTCTTCATGCCCCTGCTATTTGCAGAATTCTAATGATCCCAGCAGAGCTGATTCTCTACTGAGGACTTGTTGCCTCAGTTGGCCGGAATGACTGACTGCAGGTACAAGGCAGAGCAGACCTCATGGGCCATCAGGTCTTTAGCCCCCTCCATATTTCTAGGAAGGGTGATCAGTCCCCCCTGTATTGAGGGGGCCGCTATCCCCCACCACCAGGCTGTTGCTGTGAGGCCACAAATGACTGTCACCAGCAGCCATGGGAGGCCAAAGGCCCTGTTAGCCATGATGCCATGTGACAACTATGAATAGCCACGCCTGGCACGGGAGGCAAAGATGGAGGAGGGGGGAAATTTGATTTTATCCATTTGCATACTGCAGGGTATCGTAACAGGTGCCTAAGGAACGTTCTAAACAGCTGAGGGGAGTAGGTTGGTCCTGCTGCTAACAGTGGCGTAGCGTGGGGGGTGCAGGGGGCGGGCCACACTGGGCGCAACATTTGGGGGTTAGGGTTAGGGGGCGCAAATCCACGGGTTAGAGGGCGCAAATAAATAAATTTGGGGGAAAGGATTTTTCCTGTTCTGTCTTTTGTGCCTTCTGCTCGGGAAGTCTAAATCTAACGCCTGAGCAATTGGTCCACCCAGCAGACCTGTTGAATTTCTGCCTGTATTTGTGGTAAAGCAATACAGGGCGGGGCAGCCCGGTAACGCTGAAGAGATGAAGATGAAGATGAAGGGGAAGACGAAAACGCCTGTTTTTTCCAGAGTTCCTGACCACGCCCGACTTCTTCCTTTGGACTCAGGTTTGCCCTTCGGGGACAGTCTCCAGACCCTCGGCCCAGGAAATTAGATTTTATCCATTTGCATACTGCAGGTTAACGTAAAAGGTCCTAAGGAACGTTCTAAACAGCTGAGGGGTGTAGGTTGGTCCTAGTGAAAGATGGAGGAGAATTTGGAATGTTAGTAACTCCCCCCCCCCCCCATCTCAGGCAAACTGGTGGGGCAGCTACATGCATTCTTGGAAAATGCAAGATTATTAAATCCATTCCCAGCTGGTTTAAATCCTGGTCATGGGGGCTCAGCCCCCCCCCCCATATTGATGTGGCCACTATCCCCCATCGCCAGGTTTTAGTTATGGGACTGCAAATGACAGTCACCTACAGCTTCAGGAGGCAAACACCATAGGTAGCCGAGTGGGACATGGGAGAATCAGAACAGGTGGAATCTTCACCATCTATCTCCTATGAGAGAAGCAACTGTGACAGTAAGGACCCCTTTCTTAACCAAAAGATACAAGAAAGCAGGGAAAATGGGTATATGGGGCTTCAGCCCCCTCAATATTTCTAGACGGGGGATCAGTCCCTCCGATACCGAAGGGGCCGCCTATTTTTCACCTTTGAATCCCTGGATTAGTACATGTGGAATGTGCACATAAGCACAGAGAGTGAAATTATGTGAACAGTCAAGTCCACAGTAATTTGAAATGAAGCATTTCCAGGTACAGGAGGTAATTATCCCTCAGGTGAGAGACAAATTTCTTTCAAGAGGAATTTCTTGGTAGGCTGAAGCAGTATTTGCCTTACAGCGCCTGTCACCAATATCTCCTGGAACTGAATCATAGGCTTTCTAAGCACCGATCATTGCAGGCAATTGTCAAGATCTAGTGGTGACCTGATGCCTAACAATGTAGCAGAAAATGTGATTTATTGTTTTTCATACCTCATTATCTACCACAAGATTCTCTGCGGGTCATTATGCCATCCACAAGGACCTCGTTAGAACTTCAACTGTTCCCCTTATATCCTTACCCATGTCATTTAATTCTGTCTTACGTGTGTGTGTGTGTGTGTGTGTGTGTGTGTAACAAAACTAAAGTGAGAGAAAAGGAAATGGCTCTATCAGGCAGTTTTTTTAAAAAAGGTACACATTATTTTGAACAGCAATTGAGGAGAGGTGGAGACTTGAAATATGTCACTTAAAAGCACACAATTAAGTTCTGGGTGTTGTTACATAAGCTAACCAGAGCAAATCACAAACACATGGAACTGGTCAAACTTTAGTCCTGTGGTGTGCTGAAAGGAGAATGTAGAGAAGCATTTAATTCCTGGATGTTTTGCAGAACAAGAGCGTTGATATTATCTGCAGGGGTGTCCAGTTAATTTACAACCTCTTTCCTCTGCGAAGGGAAAGCCTTATTCTTGCCTCAATCTTTGTAACGTTAGAATGGAGGAGGTCAAGAGAACAGGGGAAGTAACCAAGGAAGGTCACACATTTCATTACTTTGATGGGGTTCCTACTGTACATTAGTAATTTGAATGGTAACACCCCTGTGCAATATTGTTTGCATTTCTAATTAAAACTAAAGCTGCATTTGCACTGGCTGAAGATTTTGTTAAAGCTCAGTGTGTTTTGCAAGTTCTACTTATGCAGCCAGAAATAAATTTCATTGTATTCAATGCGGCTTTGCACTAAGAAACTTTATGTAGGAGCATAATGATCCTAAAAAACTGGGCCTTGTGCTATTTACTTGCATTGAGGACATGACTTGGGACTGTCATGGTTTGCTCTAGCACTGCAGAATTAACTGTTATACCACTCCTTTAGTCATATTTAAATCCTATGGAAATCAATGAAACAAGATGATGGAATTACCACCTTTCCCAATTCTTAGGGAGTCAATAAATGCAACTTCCCAGTCAGCAGGCCTGAGGCCAGTCTCTGTCAATCTGTATATTTTCTTCTATTGTCCACCCTTTCCCCTAGAATAGTTCGTATTCTGACTTTCAAAGCACACTTCCAAATCTGTTGCCTTGATCTCCATTCCTGTTCTACCTTGTTTGTTGTTGTTCTTTTCAAAAGAAAACAAAGGGGGGGAATGATCCTCTCCTGCTTTCAATAATATAATTCAGGCATTGTTTCAGTGAAGGAAATAGGTTGCAGACAAGCTAGCTCAGGAGTGCCTGATCATAGTCTATGGAAGGAGAGAGGGAGAAATCAGGATAATATGTCTTTGTATGTTTGAAGATAGGGACAGTTTCCAATAGATTTTGCACAGCATGGGTAAGGTTTGTTAGACGCTTGTTCTGTGGGATGCCGAATGCAGACAAGACAAAACAGTGAGTTACAAAAAAGAAAGGATTCACATCTGCACAAAGACCTGTCACTTATCCAGAGTCTCATATGTGGTAACAAGGACTGCTTTTGGCACTAATTAGTTCAGACCATCAACAAAGCAAAGCAGAGATAAGAACACAGAATTGGGATGAACTTCCCCCCTTCTTCCAAATAATAGCCATCCTGCCAGTTTAAGGAAGAGATGTAGTTTGGAGGCCACATTCTTGTGACCCGTAGGCCATGAGTGAAACCACACTCTCTTATTCTTTTGCTTTAAGTGTTCTATCTCTGAGGGTTTCAAAGATTAACCTTCCATACAGGAGAGAAGTCAACCCCAGATGCCTCAAATTCTGGTTGCAAATAGGAAAAGGGAACTGAAAGATGTACTACATGGTGCTAAATAAGTATGGACTACACTGCCATTTTTGTGTGTGTGTGTGTGCGCGTGTGCATGCACCATTCTTTCATGTATGCTCTTCCAAAAGACATTAAAAAATGGATAAGAAAACTTGTTACAGTATCACCAGTTAAATGAAATGTTCAAAAAAGACAACTTGCCATTTGGCTCTAAAACTCAGAATAGATTGCAGCTTGGTATTTAAGAAATAATAAACTTGAGCCCTGTGAGCCCAAGCCTCTGCTCATGTAAAACATCTTAACCCTTTAAGTACCCCCAACCAAGGGTCTAGAGCTGCTACACAAGGTATCTGCTTTCAAAGAAGAGACCACAATCTTAGAGGCAGAGCACATACACTGCACGTTTAAGGTCCCAGACTGAAATCTTGGCATTTCCTGTTAAGAAGATCAGATAGCAAGTGATTGAAAAGACTTCTGCTTGACACCTTGGAGAGGTGCTGCCAGTCAGAATAGACAACACTGTGCTTGATGGACAAACCAGCTGACCTGGTATAAAACAGCTTGCTATGTTCCTAAAACTCACTTTGAAACAGCCTGGTATTCTCTGGACTGGCATAGTCTAGTAATCCAGGTTATCAATGGTAGCAGCAGAGATGAATTTCTGAAACAAACTTGACAAGACTGAGGGCTTTTGCTGTCAGACCTGCTAAGTTTGTCTGCAGTTTTGTGCCAGCTTCCTACACACACCCCTCCCATCTCCCTCATTTATTCAATGAATGACACGTTTCAAAGTTGTGGGGGGGGGAGGGGAATCTAAGGGAACAGACAAATAGTGATAAGTGCCAGCTAGCTGAAAATGAAAAAATATAGCATGCTATGGAGCCTGGCAACCCAACAAAGCAAGATGCATACGCGAGGGCACTAACAATGAGCAAAAAAAAAAAGAGGCGAGAGCACAGTTTAGCCTTTTGAGAAGCAGAGGGGCTTATGGAATGTTTGTGTCAAGTTTTGCAACCTCTGGGGAACTTGCTTGCGATGCTGCAGAGTAACTTGGCACAGAGAAACGAAACATCACATCTCTCTTAACTGAACCATCCTACAGACTGGAAGTACTGTACATTACAAGTGCATGGCGAGTTGCTGCCAAATGTTTGCCTGCTTAATTTCCCTAGCACATAAGCAGACTTCAGCTGAAAGCACATGTGGGCATGTAAGCATGAACTGAACTACTGACTGAAACACTGGCAGGCATTTCTGTGGACACAGATGTAATTTTCTTCCAGCTATGATCATGGGGACAGCTGTACCTGACTCTGTTTACAGTCCAAATTGCATTAACATTTCCCTGGTTGGAAAGACAGACACAGCCGAAGAGGGTACATCTGGTCAAGTGTAGAAGGAAGTCAGAAAATGGGTGATCGATACCCAAGTCATTTCTTTCCCCTGGGATGTAAACAGGTTTGGCCTTCTCACCCACACCCCACCACTTTCATGTGACAAAGAGTGTTCTCCTTAATGGAGAGCCCTGGTTGCGGTGGGGTCTATCAGGCCACCCCTTGGTTGCCAGGCAGGATTGGAAAGTTGGCCTGTGGCAATGATTGGTTGGTTGAGTTGCTGGGGCAATTTATGTGTTGCAATTTGGTGGAAGGGATCTAATGCTTTATATTCTCTGCACGCAGCTTGGAAACTTTCTCTTTGCTGCGTGCATCGGAACACCCGCCCGCCCGCCCACCCTGAATTTAAGGGTTTTCTGCATTTGACCTTACTATGCCTGTCATGAGGTTGTCTACTTTTGGGGCAGGGGCCTGGTAGGAATTTTGTCCATCTGGCTGATTGGCTGAGCCATTTGGTTTTTGCCCACTGCGTAGCAAATCGTCACAACTTGTAAGGCTGCGCTTTGGCATTGGTTATCAATTGGTTGGAGGAGGCTTTAGGACAGGCTGGGCCTTCCCCTCCATGGTTGCTGCGGAAAGGGAATTCCGTTAAAGGAATCCAGGGGCTTGCCATCTTTTCATCCGAATCCCTGGAATGGGGCTAGGGCCGGCAAGCCCTAGGGAGCATGCGGGGAGAAGTGAGGGTCTGTCACTCAGCTCCATTTCCCCCCCAATATTGTTTTCCCTTACTGGCTTTCGGTGGAATCCAGAAGTCAGTTCTGTCCCCAGGCCGGCGGGGGGGGACAGATAGTCTTAACCAATGCCTAAGCAACCACTGACAATCATGTATGTTAATAAAGTTGTGGCCAAAATTATGCCAAAAACCTTAAACAAAAATTATGTGTGTGTTGTGAGTTATTTGAGGGGTGGCTTGGGGACCTTGACACGCGATTATGCTTATCAAGTAACGGCAAGGTTATGTGAAATGCCTGTAAGGCATATAGTGTGTTTCCCACATTCAGTACCAGAGAGGAAAGCAGGAATGTGTTTAAGCTAAAGGTGCACTGCAATGTTTTGTTATAAAGCTTCTGAATTTCATGGATTAGGAAGTACTGAAATTTTCTAATATATATAAATGTATTAAGCTGGGCTTCTATGGGTGAAAGAAAATCAAAAGCCTTTCTGCCTCGCCCTTTTCTCCTCTAAGAACGCTGAAGCCTCATTATCAACAGCTGTGTCTTTCCCCAGCTATTCCTGACTCAGGGGCTGATTCTGGTGGAACTTAGGAGTCCCAATAGCATCCAAAAGAGTCACAGACTCTTTCTACGGCCATACTACCCTGGACACGCCTGATATCATCAAAAGAGTCACAGATTCTCCATTACTATTAGCAAACAACTATGGGAACTGTAAGTGAGTATTGTTAAATATGTTTAAATGTTTTCACACTTAATATTAAAACAGCACAATCTTTTGGAAACATTGGTTTTGAAATTTTTGGTCTGGGCCTAAAGCTTAAGCTTAAACGCAATAGGCTATGCAAAACTGCCTTTGCTTTTTGCTACTAAAAAAGTTGTATTAATATTTGGTTTTTATGTAATAGGAAAACTGATAGACATAATAATATTTGTACCTACTTAACATTTGGTTTAAGTGAATAATCCCCCCCCACACACACACACACACAAACAAAAAAATTAGTTCCTGTCCTCAAGTTTACAGTCTCATTGCTAATCCTTTTTGGGGTAGTCTGAAATATTTTTTTCTTTCTTTTTTAAGGTGGGGGAAACCCTGAAAGTAGGAATGGGTTTAATCTAAAGTTGAATTGTAATGTTTATAATGCTTCTGAATTTCATGGACTGGGAAAAGCCTCAATGACCTTGCTCCCAGCCCTCCCCTTGTTGCAAAAAATAAAATAAAAATATCTACAACCACAGGAGTTTTAACCCACATTGCCTGAGATGGCTAAGCTAACATGTTTAATTAGAGAAAAATTATTGCTAGGGTTTGTTAAGGATTGGAAGTTTTCTATGGACCTTTTGTGTGAAAGAGAAAATGAACTAGCAGTATCTGAATTGAAAAAAAAAATACTCTCTTTAACATTCTATTTTCTATAAACCAATATGATATGTAGCTACTGAGACCCAGAAGTCCTTTTATTCTAGTTTCTCCCTTTAGTTTTCTTCTTTCTTTCCCTGTCTTCTACTTTTGTTTTCTTGTTTTCATGTATTTTCTTCCTTCTGACTTTCTTTCTGCTCTTTCTAATGGATACTATTTCTGTCTATCTTAGAATAAGAATTAATCAATAAATAAAAACTTTTTTTAAAAAGGATTTTTACACCACAAAACCTTTCCCCAGTGATATATCACAAACTGTTCCCCCAAGGAAAACACCCTAGCAGTTTCTTGCTGCAGCACCAGCCCCAAACCTCACCCTGCCAACCCCACAAATCCCACTCCCAGCCAAGTTCTGTATGCCTCACCCCTTCCTTCTTCTCTATTAAGTACCCCAAAGCCTAATTTTCAACAACTGTGTCTTTCTTCATTTGCTCCTAATCCTGCAAACATCCTCCACCTGCTGACTAGGGACCCAATACAGTATCTATTCAAGAGGGAAATCCAGAGGCCTGATATCAGTACACTCTGTGGCATGACTGCACAGCCTATGGTGGCAAAGGACTGAGGGCCCCCAAATTTTTAAAGGAGGGGTGGGTCCCTTCAAAATTCCCTGGGACAGTGAGACTTTAACACTCCCTATGGTGTGCTTGAGATATCTAGGGGGTCAAGGTACTCCCAAAATTTTCAATAGGCGTGGACCCCCTCAAAATTCCCTGGGATTACACAGTGTCAGCACACCCCCATGGTGTACTTGTGACATATACAGGGTGGGGAGGCCAAGGACTCCAAATTTCCAAGGGGGTGCCCCCCTCAAAATTCCCTGGAGTGGCGCGATGTCAGCACACCCCAAGTTGTGCTCATGCCATCTAGGGGGACATGGGCTGAGGGCACTCAAAATGTTGAAGCGCCCCCCCCAAATTCCCTGTGATCATGCAGTTTCAGCACACCCCAAGTTGCGCTCATGCCATCTAGAAGGACATGGGCTGAGGGCACTCAAAATGTTGAAGCGCCCCCCTAAATTCCCTGTGGTCATGCAGTTTCAGCATACCCCATGGTGTTCTTGTGCCATCTACGGGGTCATGGGCTGAGGGTCCCCAAAATGTTGAAGGGCCCCCCAAAAAAATCCCTGGGGTGATGCCATTTCTGCACACCCCATGTTGTGCTCATGCCATCTAGGGGGACATGGGCTGAGGGCCCCCAAAATGTTGAAGGGCCCCCCCAAAATTCTCTGGGGTCATGCCATTTCTGCACACCCCATGTTGTGCTCATGCCATCTAGGGGGTCATGGGCTGAGGTCCCCCAAAATGTTGAAGGGCCCCCCAAAAAATTCTCTGAGGTCATGCCATTTCTGCACACCCCATGTTGTGCTCATGCCATCTAGCAGGACATGGGCTGAGGGCCCCCAAAATGTTGAAGGGCCCCCCCAAAAATTCTCTGGGGTCATGCCATTTCTGCACACCCCATGTTGTGCTCATGCCGTCTAGGGGGTCATGGGCTGAGGGCCCCCAAAATGTTGAAGGGCCCCCCAAAAAAATCCCTGGGGTGATGCCATTTCTGCACACCCCATGTTGTGCTCATGCCATCTAGGGGGACATGGGCTGAGGGCCCCCCAAACGTTGAAGGGCCCCCCAAAAAATTCCCTGGGGTCATGCCATTTCAGCACACCCCATGTTGTGCTCATGCCATCTAGGGGGACGTGGGCTGAGGGCCCCCAAAATGTTGAAAGGCCCCCCCAAATTCCCTAGGGTCATGCAATTTCAGCACACACACCCCATGTTGTGCTCATGCCGTCTAGGGGGTCATGGGCTGAGGGCCCCCCAAATGTAGAACCCCGTCCCTCAAAATTCCCTATGGCCTTATCTAGGGGGTCATAGTCTGAGAGCCCCCCATAATTTCCCTCAAATTTCCCTTGGGCCCTATGATATAAGCATGACCCATGGTGTGCTTATGCCGTTCAATGGGCAGGATGGGGCGCTCCCCCTCAAAGTTCACTGGGACCATTTGATGTCAGGATTCCCTGTTGAGTGATTGTGCTATCTAGGGGAGTGGGGACCAAAGGTCCCCCCCAAAAAAAATTTCAGTAGGCATGGGCCCCCTCAAAATTCCCTGGGATCACACAATGTCAGCACACCCCCATGGTGTGCTTGTGACATATACAGGATGGGGAGGCCAAGGACTCCAAATTTCCAAGGGGTTGCCCTCCTCAAAATTCCCTGGAGCGGTGTGGTGTCAGCACACCCCATGTTGTGCTCATGCCATCTAGGGGGACGTGGGCTGAGGGCACTCAAAATGTTGAAGCGCCCCCCCCCCCAAATTCCCTGTGGTCATGCAGTTTCAGCACACCCCATGGTGTTCTTGTGCCATCTAGGGGGGCATGGGCTGAGAGCCCCCAAAATGTTGAAGGGCCCCCCTCAAAATTCCCTGGGGTCATGCAATTTCAGCACCTCTCATGGTGTGCTTGCGCCATATAAAGGGAAGGGGGGCCAAGGGTCCCAAAATTTTCAAGGGGGTGGCCCAAATTTTTTTTTCAAAGGTGCCCTCTCAAATTTCCCTGGGATCATGCAACATGAGCACTCCCTGTGATGTGCTTGCACTATCTAGGGGGTCATGGTCTGAGAGCCCCCCATAATTTCCCTCAAATTTCCCTAGGGCTCTAGGACATAAGCATGACCCATGGTGTGCTCATGCCATTCAAGGGGCAGGAGACAAGTGCCCCCCCCCCAAATTTCAAGAAAGGGGCGTTCCCCTTCAAAGTTCACTGGGACCATGTGATGTCAGGATTCCCTGCTGTGTGCTTGTGCTATCTAGAGGAATGGGGGCCAAAGGTCCCCCCAGATTTCTAAGGAGTGGAAGGGGCCCCTCAAAATCCCGCAGGGCTGCACAACGCTTTAGTTATTAACTATTAAGTAGTTCCTGAATTACCCTTCCCTATCCTCTTGTACTTTCTCCCCCCTAACCTTTGTGGTATACATGGGACCATAGCTGTCAACGTTTCCCTTTTTTAAAGGGAAATTCCCTTATTCCAAATAGGATTCCTTGCAAGAAAAGGGAAAAGTTGACAGCTATGCATGGGAGGTGTTGTACAATATCTGTGGCCTTTCAGATGTCACTGGATTCCAACTCCCATAATCATACTTGGCCATGATGACTGAGTCTGATGGCAATTATGTGTCCAGCAACATCTTAAAGGTTACAGGTTCCCATCCCTATTGTAGATGGTAAGCTTGAGAACAGGAGGGGGTGAGTGGGAACTTTAAATAAATAAGTTAAAGTGTTGCTGCTGTCCCCAGCTTTTGATATTCTGAAACCTGAAAACTCCTCAGGTGCATTAAATTGGCTTGCAGGCTGTCCATCTCTGATCTAAAACAGTGGTCCTTTGAACTGGGACTCGTCATGGTGTCCTGGGCTTCCTGACTCCAAACACAGCTGCAAATTAAGTTGGGGGGGGGGGGGAATGTGAGGAGACACAGAGCTAGCCTCACAACATTCATTTAACACTCATAAATGCATCATGAGCAATTCTAGACTTAATTATATTCTGGTTTTCCCCTTCAAAACAGGAGAGAGAGAGAGAGAGAGAGAGAGCTTTTAAAAAATCTATCCCTTTAAGCCCTAAAAAGGGGGGGGGGAATACATGTAGGTCAGGAAGGTGAACATTGCTTTGCAATGAAAAATCAGCATTGCAATGTGTGTGCGCTTTCCCCTGCGAAGAGTTTTGTCACGCCCTTTGCATGCACACTTGATTCGAAAGCGATTGAGGAGTTCTGGCCCTCTGTGGCTTCAGGTGGAGACCTGACATATTTTGGCTGGAGGGAGAAGGTAAACTTTGACTCTGTTTTTTCCCCCCTAAGAAGCCAGCTGTCTACAATATGCTTAGAGGTTTGAATTGTGAAAAACTATCCCAGTGGAGGTGAAAAAGTGTTGGTTAGAGAACCAGTGGTAGAACTTTTGATATTTTGTTCCCTATTCTTTTTTTTTCCTTTTTAAACACGCCCACGAATATATAGTCCAGAGTACACCTGAAGAGCAATAAGAACTTTTGCAAGGTTGACTACACTACATAGACATAAAGTATAAAAGACAGAATGCCCCATGGCATGTTTATATATCAAAAGCATTTTTGTCCCACTTCTCAGTTAAAAATACTCAACATGGTTAAAGATGCAATTAAAACAATGAAGGCATAACAGTACAAGTGGTCGTATGAAACAAATATATGGGGTGGGAGGGTCAGCAGGTACCATTTTAGAATCAAAAGGGCCTGGGAGACCATTAAAACCCATCAATAGCCTAGAAAGTCAGATGAGAAAAGGTATCAGAAGACAGAGCAGGCTTTCAAGGAGTTTCAGAGCCTGGGGAAAGACACAGAGAAAACACTCTCCCTCCTCTCAAATGAATGCATTTCATGACCTAACTTGACTTGATGGAAGTGTCTTTAGGGTAGAACCTGGACCAGCATAGCACCTATGGGCAAAGTGGCACCCTTGACATCTTCTCCCAGTACCCATGGCATTCCTTTGAGCTCTCCCCTCTGCCTGCCAATTAATTGCCCCCTCAGTCATGAAGTAGTAAAGTTGATTACCTTTTTCTCCCTTGAAAAGTACATAGAGCTGAAGAGGGAAGCTGGAAGGAGAATGATGTTTCCCATTTTCTTCTTCAACTCTCATACGATTTTCATGGCTCATGTTATTATTTTTTGGGAGCCAATTTTAACTCGGATCCCTTGGGAAACTGAAGAGAGTGGTTATGCATGCACTTGCCATCTTTTTATCTATCCATGGTGGAAGAAGATGCAGGAGAGAGGGGAGGATAAGCAGTGCCCACCGTACTCATTCAAAAATCTGAATGTGTCCACAGGCCTGGACTCTCCTTCCCTGGAGGTTTTTAAGCAGAGGTTGGACAGCCATCTGTCATGGATGCTTTAGCTGAGATTATTAGCCTATGTACTACCTCCACCATCAGAGGTAGTTGCTGGCAATTGGAAGTGGAGGATGTGCTGTCGCTGTCCTGTTCTGTTCACAGGCATCTGTGATAACTGGTGGGCTGGGTGGCATTTTGGCTTGGTCCAGAAGGATCTTTTTAAATTTTAATTGAATGGTGTGCATTCTAAAATATACATATTTCCAAAAGACAGAAAGAAAAGAAAACAAACAAAACCAAAATGCACATCATGGACATAGCAGGTATACAAGAGAGAGAGAGAGAAAGCGTAAATATAGATTTTACAGTCCTGAATATATATAATACACATTTATTTAAAAAGAAACTCTAAGGAAAGAGTATTAACTTCTAATTGTAAAGAAAATAATAAGGTGTGCGTGGGGGAATAGACAAGCAAGGTAGGTCACTGATGAGGAAAACAAATGAGGAAAAATGAGTTTTAGTTGCTTCCAGATGAATTCATATTCTGTGGGGACTATATTGAGATAGGGGTGATTACTAAGCTACATCATAAAGGTCCACCAGATATCTGCTGCTCCCCAAAGCCCACACAGATGATGAGTAAGCTTTTCCATTACTGTGCATTCTTTTTGAGCCAGCTACCAGTAGTGAGATTTGAACCATCTTTCCATCACTGAGTTATGAGAAGGTGGACCGTCACTACAAGATAAAAGGACAAGTGGTTTTAGTGTTATTGAGGAGTTGTTGCTTTTAAATATGGAGAGAAGGCACAGAGCCAGACCTGGCCGGATTAAATTACCAATAATGGTACTAATTTTCCCCATAACTACAGTCCAGACAGTATGGAAAAATGGACACATCCACCTTAGGTGCCAATGTTGTTCTTATGTACTTGTGTTTCAAATTATACATTGCTTAACATGGAGACTTTGACAAAAACAATAGAAAGGAAAAGTAAATATAAAATCAGATATACTTAAATCTAATCTATTGGCAATTCAAACTTGCCTCCCTTTTTCTTCCACCCAGACTCAACCAGAATCTTAACGTTCTGAGTAGTAAATCTACCAGTTAACCAGTACTGGGATGTTATTGTTGTTGTATTTCATTTATATCCCACATTTCCTCCAAGGGGCTCAAGCTGATGCACACACATTTTCCCTGTTGCATTTTATTCTCAGAACAAAGATGGTTAGGCTAAGAGATAGTGACTAAGGTCACCCAGAGAGCATTATGGCTGAGTACAGATTTTGAATCCTGGCCTCCTTAGTTCTGGTCCAGCATTCTAACCACTGTACCACACTGGCTCCCAAAGAAAAGTAACAGCAGAGGAGGGAAGGGTCTGAAAATCCTGCAATGCTCCTAGCACCAACATGCAGTATTCTGCCCCTATTAAACAGATTCTATCCTGGCTGTACCTTTGAGCCACCAGATTCCACTAGGGCACCGCTCCTGAACCATCAGTCACCACTCTAATTCCAGTTGCTTAAGCTCTCCTCTCTAGCACCACCCAGGGGGTTACTTTAAAAAAAGAAAAATGGAAAGTTGGCAGCTCCGCCTTCAATGAGTTAGGGGTGGGATGAAATGTTTGGTGAACAAAGGATGAGTGAAAGCCAGAATGCTGAACTAAGTGACATCAATGATGCTAAGCTTAAAAAAACGAAAAATGAAGAATCAAGGGGCAAGATGGAGATGATCAGATTTCTTGGAGGGGAAGTCACCCAGATGAGAGCTGTGAGCCCAAAGCTGCAGTAACAGCCATCATTTCTTCCCTGAATAGAAGCCCAAGACTGGTTAGTATTAGCTGCCAAATCTTGTTTTCAGTTCCTGACATATCCCATCCCACAAATTAATGTTGACTGGCACTGGGCCCCTCTGGCTTGCAAGGATGATTTCTTGTTGCCCTGCATTTTCTCGCTTTTAAATTCTCTATTGAATTTAATTAATCTTTCCTCAGGCTCTCGTGTCTGGCAAATGTGGACTTTTTCTTTTCTCCCCTCCTCCTCGTTTGCAGCCTAGCAGATTAACTGGCTCTTTCCTGCTACTATCATAGTCCCTTTCTCTTTATTAAAGAAAAGCATTTAGCAAACTAGACATTGTGCTTGGCTGGTGTGGCTGGCTGTTTGTCCTTACCTTATTTTCCAAATAGCAACAACAATAATAAAATAAAATGTAAATGAAGGTGAATCAAGACAAGTATGAATGATTACTGCCAAGTGAGAAAGTAAGGGAAGAATGCTTTTTATTTCAGTTTCTGATATGATATGTTCAAATACCTTTAGGGTACAAGATGTCAGTCTGCATTTCAACATGTGGTGTGACGTAATGCAAAATGACATGCCGATTGTTTTAGCACAGAAATGTAAGACAGGAGAGAGGGAGGAAGGGACTCGTTGCTTCTGTCAGTAAAGGAAGGCTTCTGAATAGAGAAATAGCCAGATGTCCTGCGAAATATTGTCCCCCCACCTTTTTGATGCAGTCTCTCTGGTGCCACCAACTGCACAATGGGAGTGTGTGTGTGTGTGTGTGTGTGTGTGTGAGTGAGAGAGGGAGAGAGAGAGAGAGAGAGAGAGAGAGAGAGAGAGAGAGAGAGAATTTTCCACCAGCAGTGGCGTAGCGTGGGGGGTGCAGGGGGGGCCGGCCGCACCGGGCGCAACATCTGGAGGTTAGGGAAATCCACGGGTTAGGGGGCGCAAATCCACGGGTTAGGGGGTGCAAATCCATGGGTTGGGGGCGCAAATTACTGGCCTTGCCCCGGGTGCTGATAGCCCACGCTACGCCACTGTCCACCAGCCTTCAATACAGTATGAATAGAACAAAAGGAATATTTTAGTGTGGAGAAGTGAAGAGTTGTAATGAAAGTTGAGGGATGTGACATGGATTAAGCAGAGGGTCAAATCTGGGCTCATGTGTCTGGGGGTGGAGGGATTTCATTCTGCTTCAAGGTTAAAAACCAAATATTTATCTTCTGCTGATATCAAATACATTGTATGCCATGGTTTCAAATTTGTAACTGTAGAGGTCTAAAGTGCTTTCAGGGTTCCTACCAAGTGAGCACCTGAAAACAAAAACTAGAGGTGTGCATCAGATCTGTGCATACCCCAAACTGGGAAAGAACATAGGGAGTCTGGTAGACCAATGGCCTGATTCAGTATGTCTTCACTGACTGATAGCATCTCTCCAGAGTTTTAGGCAAGGGGCATTCCAAGCCCTACCTGGAGATGACAGAGGAAGAACCAAGGATCTTCTTCATGCAGAGCAGATGCCCTCCCAATGAACTATAGCCCTTTATTCTGCCAAGGGGCAGATATTCTTTTTGGATTCTAAACACAATGAACAAACAATTGTGGTGAAGGCTAAATATTTTATTAAATTAACCAAAGAAAGCTACAAAGCATTGCAATTATGCTTATGTCCCTGCAGTTTCTCATCAGCAATGGGTGTGATTCCTGGGGCTGGAGCTTGGTCAGTAGCCTGCACTTTCCGCAACCTGAGAACTTCTCTCTTGCAGAGGTAGGTCCAAGGGTTCTGTACTGTTGGGTTTGCCTAAGTCTTGTGTTTGGATGGTGAATCTGTTGCCACCCAAGCGAAAGACTGCTCACACTTGGCAGCAGCCAACATAGATAATTTCTAAGACTAGCTGACTACCTATTCCAGATACAAATGTGGGATTGACAGAGGCCTGTTTTAGAGATAATGCAGCCTAGAATAGCACAAACTTTTTTGGTGCTGTATCACACTTTTAACTCATATTTAGCTTGTGGTCATGAAGACACCTAGATCCTTTTCATGTGTACTACTGGCAAGTCGGGTGCAGCTGGTTCTTTCTGCCTAAGTATAGAACCTCACATTTGCTCCTATCAAAATTCATTTTGTTAGCTTGGGCCAAGTTCTCCAATCTGCTATGTTCATCTTTAATTCTTTCTTCTGCAGCATTAGCTGCCGCTCCCAATTTGGTGTCATCTGCAAAACTGATGATCATCTCCTCAATACCTCCATCCAAGTTATTTAGAAAGATGCTGGTCCAGCCTTCCTCTCAAGACACATGGTTATAGTACTAGATAAGCATTCAATCCTGATCATTATTGTGTTGTGGCTGAGTTCCCAGTATGTTTCCAAGCACAATTCAAAGTGTTGGTGCTGACTTTTAAAGCCCTAAACGGCCTCGGCCCAGTATACCCCCCCCCCCTTCTGGAGGTTCCCTCACTGTGAGAAGCAAAGTTACAGGGAACCAGGCAGAGGGCTTTCTCAGTAGTGGCACCCTCTCTGTGGAACACCCTCCCATCAGATGTCAAGGAAATAAACAACTACCTGACTTGTAGAAGACATCTGAAGGCAGCCAGTTTAGGGAAGTTTTTAATGTCTGATGTTTTATTGTATTTTCAATATTTTGTTGGAAGCTGCCAAGATTGGTTGGGGTAACCGTGGTATGTTTGTTTGTTTGTTTGTTTGTTTGTTTGTTTGTTTGTTTATACATACATACATTCATACATACATAGCCCACCCATTTGACTGGGCTTCCAATAGGATGCCTGGTGCAAACTAATAACTTTCTAAAAATCACTCCCCCTCCCTTCCCACATGACCTGAGTTGCTGTGTGTAAGAGAAACCTGGTGGACAAGCAGCGGCAAGAACAGGCCCATCTCTTTCATCCAACCAAGTCTCTGTCACACATGCCAGGTCAAGTCCTCCATCCACAATCAGATCGTGAATGGCAGCGGTCTTATTCATCATTGACCTGACATCGCACAGCAGCATCTTCAGGTCATGTGGGTTTTGCCTTGCTGATTCTAATATCCTTCTGGTCAGGAGCAGACCCGGAGGCAGGGATAGTCCTCAAACAACGTCTAAGCCTGCCTCCTCGGCAATGGTCTGGTCTTGGCATAACTCCTCCTCCTGCCCGTGATCACTGAGATTGGATGTCCTGGTGATGCTATTGTTATTGTTATTGTTATACCTTTGCTGTACAGCTTTAGGCACATGTTTGGGCTTTCGAGGTCCATGTCTGAGTGTTTTGAGTTTGGTTTTGGTTTTTGCCCTGATAGTTTCACTGTTAAAAACTGCTCTTTACTGCTGAAAACGATTCCGTGGAAAAACCAAATTGACTTTTGTTCCAATTAAGCAGTAAAGACCAGGTTTTCCTGGCGAAAGCAGTTGGGGGGGGGGGCAAAGAGTGTTTGGACATGAACCATGAAAGCTGTGCCAAGAAAATGTGGGGCAAAAGGTTAGTGTAGAATAGATGAACCATGAGTATGTTCAGGGCACTGAACTTGATGATCCTTTGGTCTGATCCTTTGGTCTGATCCAACAGGTCTCTTCTTAATTTTGCAACAGGGCTTTGGGTATGAGGAATACCAAGCTTCCACTGTGCCATTTTTTAAACCAAAGCAACTTTCAAAACTTGTGAAAGCATGGAGATTCCGCTGCTCTGGGCGGTGGTGATATAAAAATCCCACAGAGTATGCCTAAATTAGCCATTTGGATCCCAGCTTAATCCAAAGAAATGACTTCAACCAAGAAAACTGGGCCTCATCTAATCACCATTTAATTTTTTGTTTAATTATAAAGCCAAACACAACATTTCTGTGTGAACCACCAATGTTCATCTCTCACTATATTCTTAGTTTAAAATAAATTAGTTCCTCACACTTCCCTTTCAAGCTTGACGGACTGAAAAGATACCAACTTGACACATTGGTGCTCAAGCTTTTTGTTGAATGTGTAACAGGCTGGCACCCTTCAAAACGAAGCAGAATCTGAATAAGGATTAAACTCTGGCTGCTTAGAATGTAGAAGTTCATTCCCACGGAGTTCTTCGTGCATAAGGCTTTACTTTAATACCTTTCCCACCATCTCTTCAATCTCCTGTTGCTGCTAAGGACCTTGATACCAACCAAGACCCCTTTTCACATTACACCAGCAGGGAGCTCCTGGGACATAAATCCTTTCTGGAGCACCAGACCTGCCAGACTAAGGTTGCAACTCACCCCTTGTCACAATAGGGGAAAGCATCACCAAAAAGAGAGCACAGGGGGTAATTTGCATATGATGTGCACCTGCAAATTTAGATGTATAGCTGAGAGTTTAGAAAAACTTGCTATAGCTTACACAGAAATACTTTATTTCTCATGGCTGTAGGAAAGGCTTTCACCAGGTGAGCTATGTCCCTGCTCAGCCTTCAGCCCAGGTAACTAATTGTGGATGGGCGACTTACAACAAGACAAAAGAAGTGTCTGCTGGATCAGGCCAATATCCCATTTACTCCAGCATCCCATTCCTACAGTGGTCAACCAATTGTCCTTACTTTAGCATTAACAGCAGTCTCTCCACTTATGTGCAAAATGACACCTTCCACAAGTGCAAACTGGTTGCCTTGCTGGAAGAGAAGCTACAGAAGCCTGAGGCCTGCCTATCCAAACGTCCAGCTACTGGGCAAGATGCATCATTTCTGGATACAGCAAAGTGGACTGTCCTGGAATAATGATGCAGGTAGGGTCCCCCTGCAGATAATTCTGTGCCACAAGGTTCTGCGCTGGGCCTGTTGTTCAATGTCTTTATAAATGATTTGGGTGAAGGCATTTTGCATATGACACCAAACTGGGAGGGGTAGTTAATGCCACAGAAGGCAGATTCAGCATTTAAGTTGACCTGAACAGACTGAAGAACTGGGCCCAAATTAACAAAATAAAATTCAATAGGAACAAAAGGGAAGGTTTCACACTTAGGCAGGAAGAATCAGCTGCACAAATATAAGATAAAGGATGCTTGGTTTGCCAGTAGTACACATTCAAAGGATCTAAGGGTCATTTTCTGATTTTAGAATACCTCTCCTTATCCAGGTGCTTATAACATTAAGAAACACAGCTGATGTGTGCATGTATAGGGTGGGAAAAGAACCGTATCAGGAGCAACTATTACCAGCAATGTGGGAAAATGCAGGCATATGCCTTATCCTTACCCTTTTGTAAAGGTCCCCCCCCCCCCGAACTCTTCTAAAGGTTTCCAAGTTCAGGCAATGAATACATGGAGCTGTTTTGTTGCTGTTGTTTTTAATCCTCCAACTACTTTTTCACGCTGATATGTCTCAGGCTTATTTCATTCAACCGCTTAGCGATTTGTCACGACATATCCTATGCGCAGCTGGAAAAGCATTTGATTTGATACGCTTACTCTGGAGGTCCATTGTTTAGGAAAACCAATTGGGTGGGGATTGGGGGACAAAAATGCTTTCCAGTCCTATTAAGTGTAGCGAATATGCAATGCTTAATGCCAATGAAATAATACTGAGCTGGAAATAAGAGGCATGGCCAATTTCTCCTGAACCCCATTGTCCTCCATGTCAGCATTTAAAAACATTACAGGGCAAAGATTTCTGGAGGAGTGTAAATGACTTGATTTGGAGAAAGAAAGAAAGAAAGAAAGAAAGAAAGAAAGAAAGAAAGGGGTTAGGACTCTGGAATGTCCAGCTGCTAATCGTAGCAATGAACCCCAGATCATGAAAGCAAAATCTCTCTTTTGAATATGGGCTGAAGGCCAAAAACACTTTTTATTAGGGGGGGCATAGTTTGCCCGCCCACCCGTCCTTTCTGATTTTCATTCAGAAACCGAACTGTCAGAAAGATAGTGCAACAAGATGGACAATGAAGCAGTTCTACATAGTTAATTCATGGGTTCATAGTCCCTTTTGTGTGGGCTGCAGGCAATAGGTTTGCCCCTGCTTATGTTACAATGCAGATAATGAATAGGAGGCTGATCAATGGAAAAGATTCTGCGCTTCCAGCGAGGCAGCTGCGTTAGAAATCTGGAAGAAAAAAGAGGGTTTGAATGCCAAACTTGTTCTTAGTTTCTTGTTAAAAACAGGGGGCAAATGAATGCATCTTTTAAAAAGAAAAAGTATGTTGTTTCATATTCGGCAAAACCTGGCAGTAGCACACCTCCCTCCACTTACAATTTCAGCCATTCTCTCTCTCTTTCTGTGTATGTGTGTGTGCACGCGCATGCTTAATATTTATATCCCACCACATTCCAAAGCCTTGGGACTGATTAAAAGTGCTGTATCTGTAATAGGTTATTCACTTGTCACTTAATGGTATACTTATTCCACTGGCAAAGTGTTTTGCGCCATCAGAACCTTGTTGCACAGGAAAATGCAAGACCAAGTTGTGGGTAACTTTGTTGTGCTTTGGGGGGGCCTCTGAGTTGCCCCTCTCACTGCATTTGCCTGACACTAAAAGGCACCAGAGCTGCTCTTCCAAGGGCACTTTTAAGTGCCATTGCTTGCAGGAGGGCTCTTGGGGTGTGGCACTGGCAGCGAGGGACTACTTTTGGCACTTTACATTCCCAAAGGGAATGCTGCCATACCACCAAGGGGAATATTGGCTGCAGCCCAGCATTCACCATCCCCCCTCCCATTAGGGATTGCAGTATAGCTGGGCTACCTCAGGGAAATCAGCATCTGAGTTCTGCTCTTCCTAGCTGCGTCAGGCTGATGGCCTCACTGTTGAAGTCACAGCCAGGAGAACCCATGACAAGGATGAAACTCCCAACATGTGCAGCTGGATGTGCATAAGCATTGCATTGCATTCAGCATGCGTGCCTCCTTATTTGTGTATTTCATTACAAAGAGGTAGTGCTTGGGTCTTCAAGTGAGAGCAGAAGGTTTTTTAAAGCATTCTTGGGTCAGTGGGATAAATTTAGGTGCTTGCCTAGCTGTTGTGTTGAAATTGCCAAAGCAGGGGAGATGGGAGATGTGGTCCAACAACATCTGGATAGCTATGGGTCTCCCCATCTACAGAAGGTATGTGTTGATCTGTTAGGGTTCCTGGTTTGATAGTCCTGCCTTTAGTCAGGACATTAGACTAGAGCAGTCTTTCTAGACTGCAGGAGCTCCCACATGGGGTAACCTAAAACATCTGGAAAACGCCAGGTTGGGGAAGCCTGTTTCAGATAATACTAACTTCCCCAGTTATGCTCGTTTTCTATGTGATGTGACCTTTTCTCTTGGATGCATTTGGAATACATGCAACACTCACCTGCAATCCAAAAATAGATGGTTTTTGAGATCTACTACCACCATTCTATTTTATTCTCCACTTTAGGATGGCAAAAAAGATATTGGATTAGCAGTTATACCAATCTTATGGTAGCTGGCAATTTCTACAAGCCAGGGCTTGTAGAAACATTTGCTGGAGATATCAAAAAGGCATAGCTGGTTTTCAAAAACAACAACAACACACCTCTCGTTTGCAAGATCTGCTGCCTGAACACCAACTCATTCTTCACTTCTGGAGTAGCATGGCTCATCTTGTGTATTAATGAAGTATGCATTTTTCTGGCCATTGTGTACCTCTGGGCCACATCTGTCTAAATTCTGCTGTCAAATAGAAGCAATCCTGATGATGGCTTTTTGCAAAACATGCAGGAAAACTCATCATAATTAATTGTTTTGCATTAAAAAAAAACCTTTAAAAACCCGTTGAAATCTGTCTGGAAGCAAAAGTATGTGTGTAAGAAGTTGTATTCTTTGCTTTGAACTTCGCATTTGCTTTCAGTGGACGTGGGTGTTTGCTTGGGTTTAACGCTTTTGGTAAAAATCAAGTCAGTCTTAATGAACTGATGAAAGCAAAGAATTTCAGGGAATTATTTTGGCTTCTCTTTGTGTTAGAATGAGGTGCATTCGCTCTGTGAGTAAAATTTAAATGTTTGCTGAGCTATCATTGCTGCTGCTGCTTTCAAATGTCACTTTGTGGCATCTATTCATTTGTATTATGTCTTTGGATATCCATCCATGTGAGACCTAGCATACAATCCCAAACTGTTCACATGCTGTTGAAGGTATAGTTCTGCATATTGATGGGTATATATGGCTGGCCATATGCTTAAAAAGCTTCACTACTCATCCAACAGCTGAAGAGGTTGAAATAAACTGAAGTTAAACTCACATTTGTCTCCAAAACCCTTCTGGCATGGGGCTGAAAGAAGGATGGAATTTGGACTATCTCCTTTTTAGCCTTTGCTTTAGAATGAGGTACTGTAGCAAAACAACTGCAAAAACAACCAGTTATCCATGATTTGTTCATCTCCAGATATCATTTCAGGCACATTTCCAATTCTTCCAAATTGTATTGTTAATGACTTGTTTTCACAGCAACAAGGATTGTGGTTGTGGTTTTCTTATTTTAGAGAGAAACACTACACCATATCATCTCTGCTTGGAAGTGTCTCTCATCCCAATTAAAACATATTCTTGCCCACCTGTAACTATTACTGGAATAAAACAGCAGAATAACAGTTGACAGAAAGTGTACAACCATTCACAGACAAGCCCAAAAGGGCATCAAGCAGTGCTGCAGAAATGGAAAACTGTGGACTTCCAGATGCTGCCAGGACTCCAACCCCCACAATCGCTGGTCATTGGCCATGCAGGTTGTGTTAATGGGAGTTAAGAGTCCAACAATATCAAGAGGTTCCCTGTTATTTCAAGAACTGAAATAGCTCAGCAGATAGTCTGTATGGCAACTGACCTCACTGATAGACTGCACACTGCAGATCTACTCTTGAAGCTAAGAAGATCTGGCCCTAAGTCTCCCATAAATGGGAGAAAAATGCAGCAGCAATAGGACCATTATGAAGTAGGCCTGGATATTTCAGGAGTCTGAAAATGACTCTGAATGTGCCACAGAGACTCTAAACTCAGTGGGTTTGTTTCTGCGGCTCTCAGTTATTTCAATACTATGCAATTACTGTGGAAGTTGTGATAAGGTGCTTTTAATGGTAGCCTATTGTCCCTAATCTGCCACCCAAATTCTAAATGACATTGAGAAATCATCTCAATGTCTAGGTTTAGATCAGGGGCACCTTTAAAAAAAAAACCCAACAACAAACATTTTCTTCTCAGTTCCTCACTACTTGTTGATTCAGAATGTAATTCGCTATTCTATTTATCAGAGGATTTTTTATTCTATTTTTTGAAACCTCAGTACCCTTTAATTATTGTTATTTTTGCAAAGAATTCACTTTGAAACTTGGGGATGTTCCACACATTTGCCCAGCTGTGGATACTGCTGCTTTGCTCCTGTATGGAGGTTGGTGTAGCACACACCTTAAACTCCACTGTGCACAAAGCTGATGGGAACTCATAAAGAGACCCCTGACTGTTAAGTCCAGTCACAGACGACTCTGGGGTTGTGGCGCTCATCTCGCTTTACTGGCCAAGGGAGCCGACGTTTGCCAATGGACAATTTTTCTGGGTCATGTGGCCAGCATGACTAAGCCGC